>NC_138179.1:32991450-33591450 GCF_964165515.1 Mesoplodon bidens
AAGGTAATTCTCAGCATCATCACAAGCCCTTTTCTCTGTTATCTGTATTTTTGTCCTGTTGGCTCCTGTTCTCTTCCTTGAATTAACAACAGTCTTTCCCTTTCACAGTTTCTCCATTTATTATCCTTCATGCTGGAATGCTCTTATCCTGTATTTTCTTTTACCCAGTCCTTCTCATCCTTCAGTGAACTGGAACATCACTTTCTTATATCCTAACTCCTAAGTAAGGTTTTTTTTTTTCTCCCTGTTATACAAACCCTTAATACCCTATATTTCTCCTTTGTTCATTGAATTGAATATTCATTATTAGTGATTTATTAATTCATGGTCTTTTCCCCTGCTAGACTGAAAGCTTCCTTAGCATAGGAACTGGTTGTGATTAGTCCAGTGGTATTTTCTCAACCTCTAGAAGGTGCCTGGCACATAGTGGGTACTTAACACATTAATGGTAAATGAATTAATGAATACCACATGGTAGCAGATTAGCAGATGACTGAACTTATTATTACACAAATGTAAGATCATCACTGGAGTCTTTGGAAGAGTTTAGAATGAGGTGGGAAGAAATGGTCAGTGAAATATGGATATATGTTTATAAATAGATCGTTATCTTAAAACCAACATAAATCCAGGCAACATACTTTTATGTACTTATCAATAGAGTGTTTTATAATCAGTAAAAATTGTTCTATATTTTATTATATCTCAAAGAAAACTTTAATCCTATCTTTAGAAATTTTTTGCCCCTACCATTGTCATCTTCCTCTTGAAAGAAAAATCTTCTGATGGAGATTTGCTTTTTTCCTGGGAAGTATGATGGTAAGGAGGAAAATAAAAGATAATTTATAAATATTAAATACAAATATGTATTTTACAAATACATACACATTTCACATACATATAGTTAACATAGTATATATACATATATATAAAATACCTTTTAAACATTCTTACTGATGATCTTACCAAAATGACATGCACTCTATGAAGCTTTTTACTCTATACCACAATGAATTCCTCTGGTCTTGTTCATAGTATTGTGTTCATATCATTGTGTAGTTTTTATCACATTGAAAACAGTATAGAATCTATCTTTCTTCCATATTGAAAGCAGGGACAGTGTCTTGATTATTTTTGTATTTCTAGCACCAAACTCAGATCCTGGCCTACAGGTGTTAAGTAAATGCTTGATGAACATTTTAGCTTTCAAATGTTCTAAAAGTGATTTGATGTGCAAATATTAATGTTATGTAGGAATAAATTATAGTAAGGACCTAGTTGTAACTTCAGTTAATTAACTAAATCAGTGATTTCGTTAAATATATATATTATATATATGTATGTACATACAGATTTAAAGAAATAAAACAACTTTGACTCTGAAGTCAGATGGGCTGGTTTAACTTCTCATTCTGTCATTTACTACATAAACCTGAGTAAATCACTTAGCTCATCTAAATTTCATTGTTTTCATTTGTGAAAAAAAAAATAATTTTTATAGTTATAATAATGAAATGAAATAATATATGAACTTCTCTAAACTGTAATAAGCATAGAAATCACTCAGTGTTTACTCTTTTTCACCATTTGCAAGGACATTAAAAATTATGGTTACACTATAAACATCACAGTTTGTAGCAGCATCATTCAGTAAAAGTACTAGAAAATATCTATTGTGACTTTAAAATATATTTCACGTAATTTAGGAATCATATATGAAAAGCAGAAAAACTTCTCTCAGTGATAAATATTACATTTATATTTGGTAAATAAAGAAAAAATTTGCCTACTTAAAATTTGATCTACTTGTGCACAGTGATGAATGTAAGTGAGAATATTTTCCAGCTACTTTGAAATATTGAACTGCCCAGGGACAAGGCATGAATGATGTTTTGAAGGAAATAAATATTTCAGCTTCACGTTTCAGCCTTTCTTCTTTATTCCTTTGATCTGGCTTTGGTTTACTTATCATTCTGCTTGAATGACTTCACGCTGCCTTTTTCCTCTCCATAGTAACAAGAAGTGGTCTGCACCTATTTCAAAATATTTAGGCCTTGTCATTTCATAGGATGAACATGTATTTCCTTATTATTTACTGATATATTACTGCCTGTAAAGTAGGATGAATTGGTGGGTACATATGTAGCTTTGCAAGTATGATGTATAATTTATATATGGAACTTTTAATCAGTACTTTTTTAAATATAGGAAACATAAAAGGAAACATTAGATTTGGCATTTATATTGAAGTTTAAAGTGTTTAAAGGAATTTTTCTTCTCTGTACACTGAAGCCATTTTGTCTTTAAGGATCATTGTCTCAGGGTTTTACTTCACCGTAAAAATTTGAATCGCTTTTTTATTTGCTGAGGTAGAGTTCTTTTAACTTATTAATAGACCCATATTATAGGCAGACCTTAGTTTAGCACAAAATTCTTATGTAAAGCTTTAAACTATTTAAATATTTCATTACATTTACCTATATTTCTTTATTTTTCACTTTATACACAAATCTTCTGATCTTCTGACATTGGTTTTCTTATATAGACTCTCACTGCCCCTTTCCTTTTTTTGTATTCCTGTAGTAGTTACAATTTGTCACAAAATATCCATAATATTACCCTACCATTTGATTTTGGCTTGCATTTTTCTCTTTCCCTGATCAGACTGTAGTTTCTCCAATATAAGAACCATTTCTTACACTTTGTCTAAGTTTTCTGCAGTGTTTCACTGAGTAGCTCTTAGAATTTGCTGCCAGGACCCTTGCCTCAGCTCCTGGGACATGACTAAGTTGGCTGAGAATGTTGGCTAGGAGGTTGATGCCAGGATCAGTTCTTTTGAATCATGATTCAAATCCAGGTGACTTCAAAGGATTTATGTACCTCCTAGCTGAAGTCCATGTCTTCTTAAGAGATTTTTGGATAGTGGAAGAAGATTCCTCATTCTTATTCATAACTATCATGCTTTAACCAAATACGGTTCTTCAAGACTGGAGTTTGACCCTGGGGCCATACTTACTGGCCCAGTGGTTCTCAATCAGGCATGATTTTGCTACTCCAGGGGACATTTGACATGTCTGTAGGCATTTTGGGGTTGTCAGAATTGGGGAAGGGATATTGTCACTGGTACCTAGAGAGGAGAGGCCAGGGGTGTTGCTAAGCATGTCACAGTGCACAGGACGTGTCCCCACAGCAAAGAATTATCTGGCCTGAAATGTCAACATTTTTGTTCTCTTCCCTGGTTTTGTTCTGGTTCCATCTAGATCAGCGGTCCCCAACCTTTTTGGCACCGGGGACCGGCTTCATGGAAGGCATTTTTTCCACGGACCGAGGGGGGGATGGTTCAGGTGGTTATGCAAGCGATGGGGAGCAATGGGGCGCGGCAGATGAAGCTTTGCTCACTTGCCTGCTGCTCACCTCCTACTGTGCGGCCCAGTTCCCAATAGGCCATGGACCAGTACCAGTCTGTGGCCCGGGGGTTGGGGATCCCTGATCTAGATGATATACACTTATCAAAGAAATATTGAATAATTCCATATAAGTAATATGCTAAAGGTATGTGATATAAATAAGGGGAAGACACTGCTCTGTCCTCACACTCTCCATTCCCTGGTCTCAAAGAGATCTGATTATCCTGAAAAAGATAAATATATAAATTAACAGCTACAATAGTGTATATAAAGTGCCATAGTAGTAGTATATAAAAGGCACTGACAAGGATGAAAGAAGCAGCTAGCAGCTCTATCTGAAGAGCTGACATTTGAGCCCCTAAAGAATGAATAGTAATCTGCCCATCAAAACAACCAAGAAGGGAGCTTCCAGTTCATTTGATGGCCGAGAAAGCTCCAAGCAGACTGATCCTCTCACAAACATAAACTCTGTACAAGGTATAAAATACCACTACCTGAAGACCCTGGAGAATGAACAGGCACAAAGAGATAGTGGAAAGCAGTACACACTTGGAAGAAGTAAAGGTGAGCTTCCCATTTTTGTAACGTTTATCTGGCTGCATTTGATGCCATGTGGGACGGCTAGGATGTGGGTAGATGACTTGTCCTCTCAGTGCTTGAAGAACCTGATGAAAGAAGGGATGGTTATAACCACTGGTAAACTAAGATGGAGAGACACCCAGGAAATAAGGGAGCCAGAGAAGGGAGCCCAAATTCTTCATGTGATCTCGGTGCATATTTGTGACTGACCCCTGAAACTCCAAATAGCCCAAGTAAGCTAAAAGAGCTGAATTTATATATGAGCTTCTGGGGAGACAGAATTTATAGTTTGAATTCAGCCAAGTTAACTGCCTGCTATAAACAAATAATTAAAATTACCAATCAGTACTATTCAGAGGAAAAAAACAGAATCCAGACTCTTTACTATGTATCATTCCTAAAGATATAGGCGAAAATTACTTGACATTTGAAGAATCAGGATAACACATGACCTACTTATTTTCAGTTAGGATAACATGGCCTTTTTATTCTCAAAGGAAGATGCAGTCAATCAATGGAGACCACCCCAGGATAAATTAGATACTAGAATTAGTGGATAAAAATTTAAAGTAGCTATTATAATTATTTAAAGAACTTTAAGAAAAATTGGTAGTAATGAATGAAAAGCTAGGAAATCTCAATAGAAAAACAGTGGAAAATACATTTGAAATTTAAAATGTAGACTGAATATAACAACAGAATGGAGATTACAAGAAGAACATGAAGATAAATGAATAGAAATTAGTCAATCTGGGGACAACGAAAAAATGTACTAGAAGAAATACGAACTGCAGAGACTTGCAGGACAATGACAATGTATGAAATATATTTAATTTGAGTCACAGAAGCAGAGTGAAGAGACTAATAGAGCAGAAAAATATTTGAATAACTAATGGCCCCAAATTTTCCAGTTTTCATGAAATACAAAATTATGCTAATTTAAGAAGCTCAATAAGGCCCAAGCAGGGTTAATGGAAACCAGAACAAAACAATAACACTTGTTATTATCTGCCTTTTGATTATAGCCATCTTAGAGGTTGTTTAATGGTACCTCATTGTGATTTTGATTTGCATTTTCTTTTCTTTTCTTTTTTTTTTTTTTTGCCGTACGCGGGCCTCTCACTGTTGTGGCCTCTCCCGTTGTGGAGCACAGGCTCCAGATGCACAGGCTCAGCTACCATGGCTCACGGGCCCAGCCGCTCCGCAGCACGTGGGATCTTCCCGGACCGGGGCACGAACCCGTGTCCCCTGCATCGGCAGGCGGACTCTCAACCACTGCGCCACCAGGGAAGCCCAAGATTTGCATTTTCTTAACAGTGATATTGAGTGTCCTTCCATGTGCCTATTGGCTAATTGTATATCTTCTTTGGAGAAGTATCTATTTGGATTCTTCACCTATTTTTATTTATCTTCTTTTTATTATTATTTTTAATTGAAGTATGTTGTGTTAGTTTCTGGTGTAAAGCAAAGTGACTCAGATATATATATGTGTGTGTGTGTGTATATGTATATACTCTTTTTCATATTTTTTTCCATTATGGTTTACTATAGGATATTGAGTATAGTTCCCTGTGTTATACAGTAGGACCTGGTTGTTTATCTATTTTAGATATAGTAGTTCATATCTGCTAGTCCCAAACTCCTAATTTATTCCCCCGACCCCACCCCCTTTCCCCTTTGTCATTTGGTGACCATAAATTTGTTTTCTAAGTCTGTGAGTCTGTATCTGTTTTGTAAATAACTTCATTTGTATTTTTTTTTGGACTCCACACGTAAGCAATGTCATATGATATTTGTCTTTCTCTGTCTGACTTCACTTAGTATGATAATCTCCAGGTTCATCCACGTTGCTGCAAATGGTATTATTTCCTTCCTTTTATGGCTGAATAATATTCCATTGTGTGTGTGTGTGTCTATATATATCTATATATATCTATATATATATATACCACATCTTCTTTGTCCATTCATTTGTCGATAGACACTTAGGTTGCTTTCTTGTCTTGGCTGTTGTGAATAGTGCTGCTATGAACATTGGGGTGCATGTATCTTTTCGAATTAGTTTTCTTCTGATACATGCCTGGGAGTGGGATTGCTGGATGATATGGTAGCTGTATTTTTAGTTTTTTATATAAATTTATTTATTTATTTATTTAGGCTGCTTTGGGTCTTCATCACTGTGTGCGGGCTTTCTCTAGTTGTGGCAAATGGGGGCCACCCTTCGCCACGGTGCGTGACCTTCCCATTGTGGTGGCCTGTCTTGTTGTGGAGCGTGGGCTCTAGGCACACAGGCTTCAGTAGTTGTGGCTCGCAGGCTCAGCAGCTGTGGCTTGTGGGCTCCAGAGTGCAGGCTCAGCAGTTGTGGCGCATGGGCTTAGTTGCTCCGCGGCATGTGGGATCCTCCCAGACCAGGGCTTGAATCCATGTCCCTTGCATTGGCAGGTGGACTCCTAACCACTGTGCCACCAGAGAAGTCCCCTCTATTTTTAGTTTTTAAAGGAACGTCCACACTGTTTTCCATAGTGGCTGCACCAACTTACATTCCCACCAACGGTGTAGGAGGGTTCCCTTTTCTCTACACCCTCTCCAGCATTTATTTTTTGTAGATTTTTTGATGCTGGCCATTCTGACCAGTGTGATGTGGTACCTCATTGCAGTTTTGATTTACATTTCTCTAGTAATTAGCGATGTTGAGCATCTTTTCATGTGCGTATTGACCATCTGTATGTCTTCTTTGGAGAAATGTCTATTTAGGTCTTCTGCTTATCTTTTTATTGGGTTGTTTGCTTTTTGTTATTGAGTTGTATGAGCTGTTTGCATATTTTGGAAATTAAGCCCTTGTCAGTCAGTTGTATAGTTTGCAAATATTTTCTCCCAGTATGTAGGTTGTCTTCATTTTGTTTATGGTTTCCTTTGCTATGCAAAAGCTTATGTTTGATTAGGTCCCATTTGTTTATTTTTGCTTTTATTTCTGTTGCCTTGGGAGATTGACCTAAGAAAATACTGATACGATTTATGTCAGAGAATGTTTTGCCTGTGTTCTCTTCTAGGAGTTTTATGGTGTCATGTTTTATATTTAAGTCTTTAAGCCATTTTGACTTTATTTTTGTGTATGGTGTGAGGGTGTGTTCTAACTTCATTGATTTGCAAGCAACTGTCCAGCTTTCCCAGCACCACTTGCTGAAGAGATTGTCTTTTCTCTGTTATATATTTTTGCCTCCTTTGTCATAGATTAATTGACTGTAGGTATGTGGGTTTATTTCTGGGCTCTCTATTCTGTTCTATTGATCCCTATGTCTGTTTTTGTGCCAGTACCATGCTGTTTTGATGACTGTAGCTTTGTAGTATTGCCTGAAGTCTGGGAGGGTTATTCCCCTAGCTTTGTTCTTTTTCCTCAGGATTGCTTTGGCAATTCTGTGTCTTTTGTGGTTCTATATAAATTTTAGGATTGTTTGTTCTAGTTCTGTGCAAAATGTCATGGGTAATACGATAGGGATAACACTAAACCTGTAGATTGCTTTCAGTAGTATGGCTATTTTAACAATATTTATTCCACCTGTTTTTAAATTGTGTTCTTTATCTTTTATTATTGATTTATGAGAGTTCTTTATATATTCTTGATACAAGTCTCTTTTCAGATATATGATTTGCAAATATTTTCTTTCATTTTGTGGGTTTTCTTTTCACTTTTTGATAATATCCCTAGCAGGACAAGTTTTTTAACTTGTTGAAGTCTATTTATCTATATTTCATTTTCTTGTTTATGCTTTTGGTGTTATATCTAAGAAGGCTTTGCTTAGGTTAAGGTCACAAAGACTTACTCCTGTGTTTTCTTTCTAAGAGTTTTGTGTTTTTAACTCTTACATTGAGGTCTGTGACCCATCTTGAGTTTGTTTTGTGTGTTATGTAATGAAGGAATTCAACGTCACTCTTTTGCCCGTGGATGTCCAGTTGTCCCAGCACCATTTGTTGTAAAGACTATTTTATTCCCCCATTGAATTGTCTTGACATCCTTGCTGAAAATCTACTGATTATCAATGTAAGGGTTTATCTCTGGAATCTTAATCCTATTCTATATATGTCAGTCTTTATCCCAGTAGCACACTGTTTTGATTACCCTAACTTTGTAGTAAGTTTTGAAATCAAGAAATGTGAGTCCTTCAACTTTGTTTTTTTTCAAGATTGGTTTGCCTATTCTGGGTACTTTGCATTTCCATATGAATTTTAGGATCAACTTGTCAGTATCAGCAAAATGCCATCTGGGATTTTGACAGGGATTGTGTTGAATCTGTTCATCAATTTGAAGATTATTGTCATTTTTTTGATATTAAGACCACTGTTAATTTCCAATTTTACTGGTATTCCTTTCTAACTCTTGAAGTATCTAAATGTTTAGATGTGTCCACAGTGTTTATTGTTTTAAAGAAGAATTTAGCAGAGAGCATTAGTCTTTGCAGTCACGTGAAGAAGAGGCATAAGAAGTCTATTTATTTATCATGCTTAGTGAAGGTATTATTTTTAGTGCCTTTAAAGGCATAGTTGTATCTTAATGTTTTTGACTGACTCACTTTAATCAACTTAAGTACCAATAGCAGCCATGAATATAGATGATATAGCTGCTTGAAAGTCTTGTCTTCCAGCCCAGCTGGAAAGGGAGTGGAGACTCTTCTAGCTGTTTTTCAGACGTGTTTGAAGTTTTTTGTTTTGTTTTGTTTTTCTTGGAGTTTCCAGTGGAGATGCCAAGCTGGCAGCAAATGAAGTCTACTGTAACGTGAAGCCTTGTAAATATGTGTTGGATCCCTGCCATCATTATCAAAAGTGCTGGTGCAGAAATGTGCAAAGGGAAGATTTTCAAATTAAGGTTGGCCTGTACATATAAATGTTAGCTTTTCAAGCTCAAGAAATACTAAATTGTAGTCCATTAGTCTCCTGCATTTTATTGCGTGTTTGGAATAATCATGTACTTCAGAACATCCTTTAATCTGAACTGGCTTGTGGTTGTAGAAGAATGCAGCTTCTTTTGTTCTTTATGCTTTATATACTCAGACGAGGAATATTTACTGCATTTTATAAATAAATCAGAGTTAAAAAGCAGATTTTCTTCCCACCTTTTTATCCTCATGGAAGCCCAGCTTTAAGGCCTTTCAGTGATACACGTATACTCGGCCCCGCAACTAGTTCCACGGAAAAAAATAATCTTCAAAGTCACTTTTTTTTGCTTCTTACAGGACACGTTATTTGGAATCATGGTAAAAGGAAGTACTGTTCTTACATTAGTGGGGAGCAGACCCTTCTCTTTTTCAAGTGCTGAAAATTTCCACTTCTATTTCATTACTTTGATAGAAATTAAAATGGATCCCTCATTAAAATGAATATCCTATCTTTATTTAAAATAAGACGTATTTTATTTATATTAAGACAGAAGATTTCTAAATATTAGTGGAGCTCAATGTATTTTCACAGTTTAACTGGACAGAAACATTGATACATTGGGTGGTGCCTTCACCACTCTTTGGTATTTAGCTTTACCACTAAATTAGCTTTGTAGGTGTGGTGGGACTGAAAATGAATTGGAAGGTTTTGGTCATTTCCTTGTGTCTGCTATTTAATATAAAACAATATTTGCTATTTGTAAATCAGGCTAGAAATGATCAGTCAAAAGCAATGTGCCTCATTGCACTAGGTTATATTTTAACAAACAGTATTTTTAGTATGGTCTCAGTATATAGCTGATCATGGGTAAAGCTTATGACTTTGATTTATGTAGTCATAAGTCAATTATAAAGTAAATGAACTAAACTTGGTAGGTAAGAATGAGGTAATATAGAGAAAATATTTGTCCTATTAAATTGAAACTATTTACAGTAACTAAGTAGCTCCACACCTCCACACCATCCTTGTAGAGAGCCCTTCTCTCGGGGGGAAGGTACATTCTGATCTCACATGTGGACAAAAAATGTAAAACAACTGACTTTCAACATTTATAGAAAAAGTTGATATTTCAGCCATACGTCATATATTTTTATAAATTGTGTTAGCAGACTTTTCTCCTGGCTAATTAATGGTATGTAATTTTAAATTATACGATTTATAAATTTTTAAAGTTTTCAAATATTGTCCAATGTACTTTCTTTTCTATTTTTTTTTTTTGTGTGTGTGATACGCGGGCCTCTCACTGTTGTGGCCTCTCCCATTGCGGAGCACAGGCTCCGGACACGCAGGCTCAGCGGCCATGGCTCACGGGCCCAGCCGCTCCACGGCATGTGGGATCTTCCCAGACTGGAGCACGAACCCGTGTCCCCTCAACCACTGTGCCACCAGGGGAGCCCTCTTTTCTATTTATAGACAGACTGAGCAAGCAGAGTTAAACCTTTGAAAACCTGTAATCCTAATTGTGGAATCGTCTTCCCAAGTATGTTTAGGAGGGCCTCAGAAATTAAAGAGCAACATGGGATGAACTAGTCATGAAGTGTGTGGCAGAGAAGTAGCTCTTGCGCCTCCTAACCTCAGCCCCTCGTGGGGACATTCGCATCGACTGCGGCAGCCTTTGCCTCTTCTCCAGCCTCATGGTCCTTTGAATAGAGCATTCTAGGCAACTTCTTCCAGTCAGTTGGGTCCATCGGTCAGAACAGATGTCCCTCAAACATTTGTAACAACTCTCTATCACATTTGCCAACCTATATCTAGGCGGTGGTACCCAACATGGTACCTTTTATAAGGGCACTAATCTCATTTTGGGGAGACACGTTCAGACCATAGCATATGGCATCTGGAAAATCAGAAAAGCAGCACAGCAGAGTGGTCAACAGCAGGAGCTCTAGAAGCAGACGGCCGGGACTTGAGTCCTGCCTTGACTGTTAGTGATGTGTAGCCTTGGAAATGTTCTCTAAGCCCCAGTTTCCTGTTCTGTAAAACTAGGGATATAAAAATAGTCTTATACAAGTTGACTGTGATAATGAAGGAGAGAAGACATAGTAAACTAGTTTGCACAGTGCCTAGTACCTAGGTAGAACTCAATAGAAGTCAGTAGTAACTTTCGTGTACTTATAACCTAAAGCCTTTATTTGTTTCTTCTAGCAACATGCAGAGATTTCTCTTCTTTTGCTGGACCCTTTTGACTAATTTTAGTTCAAGGTATAAAGAAACGAGATGGTTATCGGTTCTTTTAGGCAAGTCTGCTTATTAGAGAGCAGCAGAATAATTTCAGGGGGCCACATCGCTCTGTTGCACCTGTCACCCTGCAGGTTAGCTTCTGCCAGATGTGCATGTTAGAGGTATTCTTATGGCACATTGTTTTTTTTTTAATTGAGATATAATTCATATACTATTAAATTCATCCTTTCAAAGTGTACAGTTTAGCAGATTTTAGTATATCCACGAGGATGGGCAACCATCACTACTATCTAATTCCAGAACATTTTCATCACCAACCCGCTCCCAAAACCCCCTGTGCGTGAGCAGTCACTTCCCATCCCCCCTGTCCCATCGGCCCAGGCGACCACTAATCTGCTTCTTCTTTCTCTATGGGTTTACCTATTCTGGATATTTCTCCTAAATAGAATCATACAATATGTGACCTTGTGTCTGGCCTTTTCCCTTTGCACACTGTTTTCGAGGTTTGTCCGTGTTGTAGGGTGCATCAGAGCTTCATTCCTTTTTTGAGGCTGAATGATATTCCATTGCATGGATGGGCACATTTTGCTTATCCATTCATTGGGTGATGGAGGTACCTGGTTGTAAACAGTTTCGTTCTTAGGGAAATCATCAGAAGTAGTTGTGTCCTCATCAGAACACATATTATGGGTTTATATCCCTTTTTTCCTGAGGCAAATCATGTTATTGCCAGTTTTTTAAAGGGAAGTTTTATAGAATTTGGATCAAAAAATGGAAATCTGAATTTTATTTTAGAGAGGGTTAAATTTTGTTCTTTGATCCAAGCCAAGTTCTTTTATTTTATATTTTAACTCTGCGGCTTGTCTGAACTTTTCTAGGGAAAAAGAGGAGCAGCTCACCCGTGTGACTGAGGTTCAGAGGCTGCAGGCACAGCAGGCAGATGCTGCACTGGAGGAGTTCAAGCGGCAGGTAGAGCTGAACTCGGGGAAGGTCTACGCGGAAATGAAAGAGCAGGTGAGAGGCCTCCACACCATCCTTGTAGAGAGCCCTTCTCTCGGGGGGAAGGTACATTCTGATCTCACGTGTGACAGCAACATGTTTACTTGTTCAGAATTAGCGCAACAGCTGGATCAGGAATTCAGGTGAGAACGAGGTCCTAGGCCTGGCGCGGGAGGACACGCACCACCGCCAGGGCCTCGAAGGAAGGGGAGGCTCCTCGCGGCCAAGAACAAGAGCCCAGGGGGAGCCGACTCAGCCCGCAGACCCTCTGCTCCCTACAGGGCGTGTGAAGGGCAGGGCTGACTCTGTGCCCCTCCTGGGTCGCTGGGTGGGCTCCGGTCGGCAGCTCCTTGGTGACAGTGAGTGGAGAGAGCGGGGTGGACCGGGAAAGGAGTCCTCCTTCCTCCTTCAGGATTGCCTTGATTCACCCTCAGAGCAGTGCCAGAATGACAATTTCAAAGTCCTGTCGACAAGTGTGGTCACGGCCAGAATGTGTCAGGCTTTGGAAGCATGGGTCAGTTGACAGGCAAAATCCCAGGATCAGTCATTTTCTCCAGAGCAAGGCTTCAAGTTATCCTTGTCTGTGTTTATTCATGTGCCGTAAACCGTGTTGTACTGATCAGTTACAGCAAATTGTTTTCAAGTGGCAGTTCAGGAAGACATAGGCTGTCTCCAGTTCTTATACAAGTGGTATGTTTTACAGTTTTGAGAAAAATTTATAAAAGAATACAGGGAACAAACACCTAGGTACCCATCAGGAAGAATCAACAATTGTCAACACTGTTTATTTAAACTAAAATGTTACAGATGTAGTTTTAGTTTGCTTTACTATTAATGTCTAATCACATTACTCTCTCCTCTCCTAAGGAAAACCACTATAATTAATTTAGTGTTTATTATTTCATACTTTCATATGCATATGTAATGTCCATATGTATATATGCATGTATTATATATGCATATATTTTACATATACATATATATAGTTTTTATGCTTCCATTTAAAAAGAGATAAGAACTACAGATTTTGTGTATTAGTCTTATTTGCTCTTCTACATTGAATTTTATATATCTGTGCCCTATATGTGTTGACTTAGTGCCATCCTTTTAACACTGAATGTATTTTATTGTATGAATATATGCTATTTTATTCATCAGCTCCCCTATTCAAAGGTATTTAGTTCATTTTCAAGTTTTCTTGATTATAAAGAGTGTTTCAATACTTGCTTGTGATTTCATTTTTAGCTGGGGTTATCCTCCTCAGGAGTCCTGAGCACACACTGGTGGTAGAAACATCTCTATAGAAGGTTTTATGGCAGAGCCCCGTGGGGTTTATGAGTTTGGAACTGTGCTTTCTTGTTATTTTCTTGATTCAGGTTGTGCGGATCTGGGTCCTGGGAGCAGGGTCTGAGACCGCCCCCCCTTCTGTCTGTTTTCCCACTCAGTGCCTTGGGCAAAAGCTAGATTCCTGCTGAGAGTTTCTGGGTTGGAAGGTGGGGACTTTCAGTCCCTGCTACACGGATGTGCATCTCTTTCCAGCTCCCTGCTATGATCAGAGCCCAGATCCAAGAAAGTATATATGGTCCAAATGTGCAGTGGAGCTGCGCAGGAAACTCTTTGATCAGCTTAACATTTAAAGGAATACAGAAAATATTGAAGGAGGGGCCCTGGCAAGAAGTTTTAAGTATACAGCGAAGAAGGCTAAAAAGGGGACTCTTGAAAGTGCTCAGGCTAACAGTACAACTTTCTGACAAAAGCTGAGACTATGACAGGCACCTTTGGCTCAATAAATGCACCTTTTGGGGCTGGTGATGTAATATCAACAGATTACCCAGAATTCATGGCTAAGGAGAAAAACAAGCAAACAACATGGGACTTGTGAAAACATTTTGTAGAACAAGAAAAAGGCGTTTGTATTCAGCAGTCACAGAATAAAAGCGTATTTCCAAAAACAAGTTTACTGTAAACTTCAGGAGAAAAAAGAAACCTCAGAAAAGTAGTACCTTTAATAAGAAGACATGATCTGTATGAAAGAGGCCACATATATTAAGTAAAATTAATGTAATTAAACCTGGATACATTCTGGGAAGAGTGTTTAACCTCAAGAATAAAATGAAAATCCACCAAGTTTCTAGGTGTAGGATGCAACCGGCAAAGAAATTAGAGAAATAATGGAGTAATGCTTCAGAGTTCTGAAGGAGAAAGGCAGTGACCCAACTGCATGCACAACCAAGGAGTTTTTCACTTGCAAAATAAATAGAAAAACATTTTCTTACTAAGAGCTCACATAATGTATACTGATTATTCCTTTTGTGGAAAAATTATATCAATTCAGAGTTGAGGCGGAAGACATCCCACACATGAGGAAAATATCATACTGAAGGATGAGTAGAGAACAATGGAATCCAACAAAATAAAAACAAATTTAACTAATCACTACAAATCTAGTTATAAGATAGAATGCTAATGTTTACCGATTCTTAAAGCAGAAGGTACAGAATATAGAAAATACAAATGTGATAACAACAACTTAAATCTAAATCCTTAGGTTATGTTAATAAAGTTCAAGAAGCAGATGGATAGGGAGAGAGGGAAGTACAGTAACTAACACTCTGCCATGAAAAGGTGAGATTTAAAGGATTCTTAAAGTTAGGGAAATGTAGGTTAAAATACTTTTTAAATGCATAAACATAAGCATTAATAAAATTAACAAGATTTTACATTCTCATCAAAATCTTGAGAAGATAACAGCAAAACTCAAGGTATTGCCAAAGGAACAGAAGTAGAAACAGAACAAAATGTCCAAAATAAGACAGAGTATATAATTGTAGTAATACATTTTAATAGGTTAAAAAAAGGTATTGATTAGCTGACATAAATCTGTGTATATGCTGTTTATAATAAAGACACAACTAAAAGTCACACAAAAGTTATATGTGGAAAATATATTTTATCACTTGTATTCAGAATAAAAGAAAGAGTGTAATACTATCATATAAATTAACATCAATGCAAGTCAATAAGCTGGACAAAGGAATATATTTTTGCACGAGAAAGCCAAGAATCCTTATGAAAAGGGTGTTAGGAATATATGAAAAAATTTACATAAATAGTCATGGGGTGCTTTAGTAAATTTTTCTCCATATTTGACTGCTCAGGGGGGCAAAACCTAAACAAATAGGAGATCTAAATAGCAGTTTATAAAACAGCTATATTTCTACTTTCTACACTTTAAGTATGACATATTAAATTCCTACTCCCATGGAGCAGTTACGAAACTCAGTAGACCATAAAGAAACACTCAATATATATCTGAAACTTGACATGACAGAGAGCACGTATCTTTTACCACAATGCTTAGTAAAACCAGAAATTAAATTTCAATTAAAATTGCTATATTGGACTTCACCAAAATTAAAACCTTTTGTTCTTTGAAAGACACCATTAAAAAACAACAAAAGGAAGTAAGGCAAGCCAGAGAATGGGAGAAAAGATTCACAAATATTTCCAAGAACTTGTATCTAAAATATAAAAGCAATCCTACAACTCAATAATAAGAAGACAAACAACCCAGCTAAAAATAGGCGAAATATTTGGACACCTCGCAGAAGACTAATAAGCACATAAAAAGATGTTCGATAACATCATTCGTCAGGGAAATGCAAATTGAAACCAAAATGAAATGCCACTGCATGCTCACTGGAATGGCTAGAACTGTGAAGACTCCTTGGCAGTGCCAAATGTCGGTGCAGGGCCAGGGTGTGGCCACATGGGGCTCTTCTCCACTGCTGGTGGGAAAACTGCCGAGTTCTTAACCGCTAAAACATCCACCGCCATATGCCAGCCATTCCATTCCTGTGTGTTTAACCAAGAGAAATGAAGCCAGATCCAGACAAAGCCTTGTATACAAAAGTTGCCAGCAGCTTTATTCACAAGAGCCTAAAACTTGAGCAACCTGAATGTTCCTCAGAAGTTGAAAGGACAATCAAAATGCAGTATAGACGATGGAATACTACTCAGGAATAAATAGGAACGAACTACTGATACCCTCAACAAAGGATGTGTCTCAAAGTCCTGCTGAATGAAAGGAGCTAAAAACAAAAGAGAACATAACTGAATATTGTGTACTCTCTGAATGATGTTAGAATTCCCTAGATAATGTCAAGTTGTTGGTTTTAGTGGATTATCAACCCAGTTTGTTTCAGAGCAAAAGTCCTGTCTCATTTTCTATGGGTGGGTTCCAGTTTCAGTTAAGTTTCCAAGCCTTTGCTCTGCAGGGTTCGGTCTGTTTGTATTGTGCCACTCAGGAGTGAGTCTAGACTTGGGTGGTGATTTAAATCACTCCACCCAGTAACCCCAGGCACTCATGGAACATTCCCCAGGGTAGACCATATGTTTGGCCACTAAACAATTCTCAACAAATTTTAAAATGACTAAAATCATACAAAATGTGTTCTTTGACCCCAATGGTAATAAATTAGAAATAAACAATAATAAGAAATCTGGGAAATCCCCACATATTTGGAAATTAAATAACATACATGAATAACTCATGGATCAAAGAAGATATTACAAGGAAAATAAAATATTTTGAACTGAATTAAAATAAAAATATGGTATATTAAAATTTATGGAATGCAGCTAATGCAGTACCTAGAGAAAAGTTTGTATCTTTAAACATCTAACTCCAAAAGGAAAGTTCTCAAATCAGTAACCTAAACTTCATCTTAAGAAACCAGAAAAAGAAAAGCAAGCTTCTGCTCAAGGAAGCAGAAGAAAGGAAATAATAGATAATTTTATATACATGCAGAAAGCAAAGAAAACATTAAAATAGAGAAAACCAAGAAGAGATAGAAAGTCCAAATTGTCTTATAATAGATAATGATATTCAATTAGCAATTAGAAATCTTTTCACAAGGAAAAGCCCAGGACCAGACTGCTTCACTGGTGAATTCCATCAAATATTAAAGAAAAAAAAAACTTTAGTTCTTTGAAAACTCTTTCAGAAAATTGAGGAGGAAGGCACACTTAATCAGTTCATTCTCTAAGGCCAGTAGGACTCTAATATCAAAGCCAAAGATGCTGCAAAACTAGAGTAGTATCTGTCATCACTGTAGACACAAAAACCCTTAATGGTATTTTAGTAAACTGAATCTGGAAACTTATAAAAATGATTATTCACCAGGACCAAGTAGGATTTATCCCAGGAATCCAAGGTTCTTTTAGCATTCAAAAATCAATTAATATCATACAGCATATTAATAGAATAAAAGACAAAACCACACGATCGTCCCAACAAAGGCAGAAAAAGCATTTGAAAAAGTTCACATCATTTATGATTTTTAAAAAATTCTTGGCAAGTTAGGACTAGAAGCAAATGTACTCACCCTAATAAGGTACATCTATGAGAACCCTAAGCAAATATGCTTAATGTTGAAAGACTTAATGCTCTTCCTCCTAAGAACAGGGAAAAGATGTCTGCTTTTGTGACTTCTATTTAACATTGTATTGGAGACTCTAGCCAGTCTCTAACAGGACCAAAAAAAACCCCAAAGAAACACCCCAAACAAACAAAAAAAAAACCAGAAGACATACAGATTGGAAAGGAAGAACTACCAATGTGTTCAGATGACATGATTCTGTATGGTCAAAATCCATAAAAGAAATACTAGAACTAATAAATGATTTAAACAAGTTTGCAGGGTACGAGATCAGCATACAAAATTCAGTCATGCTTCAATATACTAGTAATGAAATACCTGAAAATGAAATTAAGAAAACAATTCAATTTACAAAAGCATCCAAAATAATAAAATATTTACAAGAAAACTAATGAAACAACGTGAAGACTTAAGCATTGAAAGCTTTAAAAGATTGCTGAGAGAAATTTTAAATGATCTAAAGAGAGCATTCTGTGTTCATAGGTTGTAAAACTCAGTATTGTCAAGATGAAAGTTCTCCACAAATTGATGTATAAATTCAGTGGAATTACTATAAAAAATCGCAATACATTTTTGGGGTAAAAATTGACAATAAGAAATGTTTATTTTCACTAGTAAATTTGTTAAAAGTAAGTTAAAATAGCACTGAGCTATTTCCCAACTAACACATAGGTAGAAATCCATGAAGGCCTGTGGACACGGGCAGTGACACACATTTCAGGAGGAAGAGTAAAGATATGTAACCTTTCTGGAGGATTGGTTTAACATTGTGCTTATGATTTACCTGTTCTACTTCTAGGACTTTATTTTTCAGGACTCCAAGGTTTGCAGGATGTCTGTTCAAGGATGTTTATTGTGATGTTATTTATTAATGGTAAAAAATTAGAAACTATATGTCAAAAAAGTTAGAAAGAATGTAAAAGCTGATAATCTTTTTTTGAAAGATAAAAAAATGAAGTCTCAGAGTTGTGTGGCAGAACGGAAAGCCCTGGAGAGAATGTGATCTTGGGAACCATTAAATTAAGAACCCTACCCAGCCGCAAAGTGAGACTGCCGTAAAATGAGGCAAGCCAGGGACGAGAGACAGTATCTGTGCAGTTGATCCTGGAACCACCCTTCCAGTTGGTCCACACTTAGGTCTGACTGCTCTGCTCTGTGCAGGGTCATTGTCTGTCTTCCTTCACCAGCTCTGCCCACCCCTTTGACTCTCCCATTTCTTGACCTTAAAAGAGTCCATGTGTTCCTACCATGGAGGTGTCACATCACTGTGGACTGGTTAGATGATCCGATGGAGGACCCTCTTTGGTGCACGCCTCTAGGGTCCCCTTCACCCCCAACATAGCCCACACCTGTGTCCTCTCTTTGTCAGCAGTCCTCACTGATCTGTCCAGTGGTGCTAGATTAGACTCAGTGAAAACGGATAGTGATGGCAACTGAGAAGCAGGAAATGTTTTGATTGCTTTCTGTTGGAGAAAAGTTCTTCTGTGGTTTCAGTCATAAATAGTTTTGCCAAGTGAAGTTGAGTCTCTAAAATAAAGTACCTGTGGTGTGAGTATAATAATAAGGAACCCCATTTATAATGGAATTCTTATAGCCAGGCTCATTTGCAAATTGAATAATTCTCACATGGCAAATTTGAACAGACATTAAATAAAATGTGTATGTCAAAACATGATAAATTAGATATCTTCTATTCCAGATTGTCAGTTGATTAAAAAGTGTGGATCTGATATAGCTCAAATTCTAAAAGAAAATCAATCAGCAGATTTAGTATTTGGAGAATCATAATGTTTTCAGATTTTTCCATAGTCCATATTTTCCTTTTTTATTGTTGTTTTGAACTGCTCTTTTCTCTTCTCACTGAAATCTTTTGTGTAAAAGCCAGCAGAGCTTAGGGCATCTTTTTCCATTTGGAAACAGCTGCAGATAGAAGACAACAGGAATTTGAATTAAAAAATAAAAGCTTTGAGTTTGTTTTTGAAAGTGAATTGCTGTTTGAAAAATGAGGCCCATGAGAGAAAATGAAACAGACTTAAACTTTAAAAAAAAATTGCTTCACACTGTTTCTTTCACTTTGAAGAACTTTTTATCTCATTTAAGATTGCTTAAATAACCTAATTTTTACTCCAGTGGTGAAATCCATTATATGTGTTAGCTGTCAGCAATTAGTTGTGTAAAATATACATATTTTAATTGCAAAGGTGTATTACTCTGTTAGAATTATTTCTGTATATATGTATATAGTTGTATTTTTTAAAGAAATAGTGTTCTATATTTACCTATTCTCTGTGAAACAAATAAATGACTGAAAAAGACAGCTATGTTTTTTGAAGTATTGGCAGCAATTATAAAGTGAAACTTTTTCATCTTGAAAACCGACTGAATGAATGTCAGATAACTACTTCCTCCTGGGGCTTCCACTAACCACTTGACTTTTCTATTTAATTTTTCTCCTCTTGAAAATTCATCCTCATTAACTGGTATTTGCTGCTAATATCTGGCTTTAAATTCTGTTCCTTTTTCTTTGCAGCCGTCAGCTACATGATATTAGCTTTATACTTGGAAAACCCAGTGGTTTGCCTTGAAAACAAAATTCAGAAACACTGCTGTTGACTAGTGAGGTTGCTTCTGGTTGCTAGTACATTTGAAACTGATTAGCAGTTTCTTACATTCTTAGGGATTATAAGTTTAGCTCATCATCTCATTACTGCTGTTGAATTAATGAAAAAATTCTCAAGGTACAAGGAAGGAAGAATGCCATCTGAATATATTTGTGCCTCTATAAATGTAGATGGATAACAAACAGACTTAGAGAGAGAAAGACCCATCATACAGACCACTCATCGTGACTTGTACCTTCGTCCTCTTGTCCTTTAAGGGTCATGCTGGCTCATGTAATTTTTTTTTAATTTATTTATTTGTTTTATATTTTAGTTTTGGCTATGTTGGGTCTTCGTTGCTGCGCATGGCCTTTCTCTAGTTGCTGTGAGCGGGGGCTACTCTTCGCTGTGGTGCTCGGGCTTCTCATTGTCGTGGCTTCTTGTGTTATGGAGCACAGGCTCTAGGCACGTGGGCTTCAGTAGTTGTGGCTCGTGGGCTCTAGAGCACAGGCTCAGTAGTTGTGGTGCACGGGCTTAGTTGCTCCACAGCATGTGGGATCTTCCCGGGTCAGGGATTGAACCCATGTCCCCTGCACTGGCGGGCGGATTCTTAACCACTGCACCACCAGGGAAGCCCAGGCTCATGTAATGTTAAATGAGTCTTTTTTAGACCAGTTTTAAGGTAAAGATCCAATATAAATAGAAGTATTTTCTCTCAGTTTTTAAAAATAATTAATTAATTAATTAATTATTTTTGGCTGTGTTGTGTCTTAGTTGCGGCATGCAGGCTCTTACTTTGTGGTGCCCGGGCTTCTCTAGTTGTGGCGTGTGGGATCCAGAGCACTTGGGCTCTGTAGTTTGCAGCATGCGGGCTCTCTAGTAGAGGTGTGCAGACTCAGTAGTTGTGGTGCATGGGCTTAGTTGCCCCACGGCATGTGGGACCTTAGTTCCCCTACCAGGGATTGAACCTACATCCCCTGCATTGGAAGGTGGATTCTTTACCGCTGGACCACCAGGGAAGTCCCCTCTTTGAGTTACTTTTTGATGATAATGGAGAAATCTGTCTACCCTTTTAACATTTGAAATTTTGTCTTTAAATGAGATTAGGTAACAGAGGTAAAATTCTAGAACTATATTTAAATATTTCAATAGAGCCTATTGTGCTAATTAATCAATTCCAAATGACAACATCCAAAGACTGTGTATAAATATTTGGCTTTGAAAAACAAAATTAAGCAAAAAATCAAACAAATAATTAAAAGAATCTTTAACTCTCATCCTTAAATGCTTAGTAGAGTAGTAAGTGAAACTTTTCCTAATAATATTCGTCAAATCTCTTTTGCAGAAGAAAAATAAGCCAAAAAAAATCTACTGAGAACATTGGACCAGGAAATACGTCATTCTTTTTATAATTGGCTGATATGAAGGGTTATTAATTGTGAAAAGAGTAGCATTATTATTTTTTAATATTTCAAACTGTTTTATTGAGTTATTGGCCAAGGATTTAACAGACCTGATTTCTTCTTTCATTCATTTATAAAAAATTTATGAATACTTGCTCTATATCAGCCATTGTTGTAGATTCTGGGAATTCAGAGACTATTAAGCCATGTTTGTGGCCTGTGCAATAGACTGATGCGTAGCTGTGTGATTGTAATTGGCGGCGTAACTAGTGGAATTACTAGGTCGTTCGGAGAACTCAGAGGAGGCACATCTAAGGTAGCCCAGTAGATTATGCGCTGATCTGCAATTGTAGCATCTTTGTGTAACAATGAATTTCTCAAATGTTTCCTGTTAAAATGTAATTGGGAGTGAATTTAGCAAGGCTTCTAAATATAAGGTCAGATATACAATTCAATTTTATTTCTATTTATTAGCAACAAACAAATAGAAAATAAACTTTGAAAAAGATATCATGGTACCAGAATGCTTCTCTTACCTAAGAATAAATACAACAAAAGAAATGCAAGTCCCCTGTTTTGAAGACTAGGAAACATTACTGAGAGGAACCAAAGAAGACCTGAACAAGTTGGGGGATATATCACGTGTATGGATTCAAAGACTCAATGTTATAAAAATGTCAGTTCTCCCCAAATTAATCTATAGAATCAACACAATTCTAAAAATCAAAATGTTGCAGTGTGGGCTTCCCTGGTGGCGCAGTGGTTGAGAGTCCGCCTGCCGATGCAGGGGACACAGGTTCGTGCCCCGGTCCAGGAAGGTCCCACATGCCGCGGAGTGGCTGGGCCCGTGAGCCATGGCCGCTGAGCCTGTGCATCCGGAGCCTGTGCTCTGCAACGGGAGAGGCCACAACAGTGAGAGGCCCGCATACTGCAAAAAAAACAAAAAAAAAACAAAAAAAACTTGCAGTGCTTTTTGCGGGGAGGAGTGAGGGAAACTGGCAAGCTGATTCTAAAATGGATATGAAAATACAGAGGGCTCAGAATAGCTATGGCAACCTTATACCACCAGATATTGAGACTAATATTAAGCTATAGTAATTAATACTGTGTGGTTTTGGCACAAGGATGACTAGTGTTTTACAGGAAAGAGACCAAAAAGTGGACTCACACATATATGGTCAATCTGATTCATGTCAAAGGAAGTACTGCAGTACAGCAGGGAAAGAAGGATCATTTCAGTAAATGCTGCTGTGTCAGCTGGATAGCCACATGGAAAAAGAATCCTGCCCTTATTATATCCCATCACAAAATGAATTCCAGGATTGTAGATACACAAGTGATAGGTAAAACAATAAAACTTTCAGAAGAAAATGTAGGAGCTCGGTGAAGATTTTCTGAATAGGAAACAAAAAGTGATAAACAAAATGTTGTTAAATTTAAATTCATTAAAATTAAAATCTTCTGTTAATCAAAAGAGACCAGTAGATAATATAAGAGCAAACTCAGAGTGGGAAAAGATATTTGCAGTTCAGATATTGAACAAGAAAATTCATATCCAGAATTGATAAAGAACTCCTACTAATCAATAAGAAAAGGATAGGCACCACACATGTGTTAAGGAATTTTCTCTGTTAAAGATACTAGTTTCTACTGAGGCTTTAGCCAAGCACAGAAATAATTATTTATCTGTCCTTCTGCCATTTATGTCTATCTCTCTATATATATGAAAATATTTGAAGGACAATTTCTTATAGTTTAGCTAAATATGTATTAAATACAGCAGAATACACTTTGAATTGTATATCTCTATAGAATTATATAATTGTCTCATATGAATTATACTGTCAAATAACTCAGAACATAACACAAGAGTACTTTACTACAGAAAGAACAGTAACTTATTGTGACCACATTTGACAGAGTCTGCCAGATCTTGGCCCAGTGCCCACTCCCACTTTCTTAGTAATACAGTACAGCCCTGATTTTATTTAGGGCAACATTAGACACAGTTTTAAAACTGCAGTCTCTTACCTTGCAGGTGGAGTTTGGCTTTTAATGTAGTTCTAGTGAATGCGATGCAAACAGCATAATTAATTTGCTTTTGACAGGAACTTGCAAGAAAGCCCCTTAAAAGGGTTTCCACTCAGCGAATATGGACCCTGTGCCCTTGTCCCATCACCCTTTGCTCTTCCTCTCCCATGTGTTCAGAGCTGCAGAAGCCATCCTGCAACCATTCTGGAAGTTGAATCACAGAGACCTTCACCCTGACATCTTTGAACTGCTGATGTTGCAGCCTATTTCTGAATGTTTTGTTACCCAAGGAAAACATAAAGGGCCTATGTTGCTTAAGCTCTGGATACTTAGGTGTTTTCTTACATGTAGCTCAAGTAATGCTTGAGGCACCATCTAAGGAAAAGCCAACACCCTTGTTTACCTCTCTCTATTACCTGTAAACATTAGACATTCACAGAAATACATCCCAAGCCCTTTTCTGCTCCTAAGTTGATCATCAAGTTCCACTCTTGGATTTTTTGGAAGCCAGAGTTACACACTGAAGGAATGGGTTTTTTTTTTTTTTTTTTTTCCTTACCCTTGAAGTTAAATGGAATATGGAATGATGTGTGATGAGTCAGAATCTTTTGTATCTACGACAACTGAGAACGCTGCATTCCTACACAGACTTCAAGTATTTTACAAGACTTGTTTTTATATTTTTTTGGTTAAATTGTGAAGGAGAATGGAGTGGGGTCTTGCATTTTCGGTCAGTATAAGATAACATTTTCTTATAGCAGTTGTTATTTACTTTGAATTTTTCTTAATGTTTAGGTAAAAAAGGTCTTCCATGTGCTTTAAATTGTTTTCTATTTTGATTATAGAAGATAATTCAGTTTTTTGAAGGAAAATATCCTACTTTTTATGAATGTTGAGTACACAAAGCTCTTAATTACATTAAAAATATTTTAATAATTATTATTTATTTTTAATATTCAATCTGTGCTGAAGTAGAATAAGAACCAAAAATCGATTTCATATGAAGATCTGTCTGAAAAGAACTGAAGAAACCAGGTCTTCCCTCCTTGATTTACCTTCTCTTGTTTTCTTTCTCTTTTGCTTTTGCCTACCCTCCATTCATCCTTAAGAATTTAATACATGTTTATTCTGCATACTATGGCAATTAGTTAATAATTAAGATACAAAAGAATTATAAGTTGTAGTTTCTTTTATTTGGGAGCTCACGATCTAGATGAATAAACAAAGCTCACAAATTTGAAACACTCCCATACTCTAGAGAAACATACAGCATGCCAGGAAAATGAAGATGTTAGGTCCTAGAGCACAGAGAGAAGGGAGATGTTGATGCCAGTTGGTGGATCAGAGAACACCACAGAGAGGAGAAGAGGCTTGAGTCAACCTTGAAGATGGATTTTTGGATGAGGAAAAATACAGAGGGGTTTTCAGATAGTGTGGGGAGCGAAGGCGAATCCAGAATAGCCAAGGGAATCAGCGTGTGTAGGGGCAGAGTTTGCCAAGGACAAATTAAGGGGCCTTTGGGTGGAGGTCTAATGTGAAAAGCACTGAAGGAGAGAGAGCCTTGAAATCCATGTCTTGAGGTAGAAACGGAAGAAAACAACGCGGGCTCGACTGTGCTTCCTTTAGAAATTCCTTAGCAGATTTGACCACAAGACTGATGGCCTATGGGTCGGTCATCTTAGAACTCTGATCACTGAATTTGGAAGCTGATGACTTAGTATTATCAAGGTTGCAGTCTTCGGCATTTACAAAGAGATACTTAGGTACTAAATATCATGCCATAATCTCGAACTCCAGACTTCCGTGTAAGAACCAGAAATGGAAAGGTTGGTGTTAAATAGCAAATTCCTGGGCAGGAATATGCCTTTTGTTCTCATCCAGTGAAACTGGCTGCTTCTCACTGAACAGCTCTGCTGCTCAAACCTTAAAGTTTAACTGTTTCTGAATAAGTGTATTTGAATGGTTATTTTCCCCAAAAAATCTAACATGAAAAACTGAAGGGAGCCTTTTCATGGTTTATTTCCTCATGTTTTATCTAATCTTAGCACCTACCAAAAGGTAGCCTGAAAGAGGACATTGTGTGCAAGTTGAAAAGAAGAAATATCTCAGCATATCAGCAAAGCAGAGCAAGAAGTGATACAAAGTAGCCAGTGACAGAATGGTTGTCACATGAACTGACAGGTGCTTCAGAAAAACTATCTTTCAAAATTAAACTGGGGTAGAAAGACAAATTAAATCTTACACCACTTTGAAGGAAAGGTGCCATTTTCATGTCACCTAGCTGAATAGCTTTCTCATTACATAAGGACTTCTCTTTCCTGTCACATGTAAAAGAGCAAGGAAAATAATATATTGTCTATCTCATTTTCTAAGTGATAGAAAACATTAGATTCAACACTATTTTATTTATTTTATATGTGTTATAAAGAATTTGGCCCTATTAAATGTTGAAAATTGTCTTTTTTTTGAAAATTGTTCATTCAGCAAATTTCAAACCAAGTTTGGTGCACTGTGTCTTTTTGGGGGTTTTGTTTGTTTGTTTTCATTTGATAAGTATTTATTGAGTCCCCATATGCACCAAGCAGTGTGCTGAATGGTTGGGAGTTACATCCCCCTGGGGGAGACAGACATTGCAAACAACCCTAATGAATAAGTAAATTATATAGTATACCTAAAGATGCTATCTCCTGTGGTTAAAAAAATCATTAAAGCAAGGAAAGGGCGGCTGGGAGGGCTGCAGATTAAAATAGGGTGGTCAGGGAAGCCTCAGTACAAAGGTAACATTTAAGCAGAACTTGAAGGCTTTGAAAAACAAGCTACATGAATGTTGGTGGGGGGCTTCTAGACCCCAAGATGAGAGCTTTGCTGGCACGTTTTAGGCCTAGCAAGGAGGCCGGTGGGCTGGCGTATGGTGGTGACGTGGGAGGTCCAGAGCCCTAGAGATGAGCCGAGAGAGGTACTGGGATTGGATCATAGACTGTGGTCCACTCTTTGACTTTGACTTTTTTTTTAAGTAACAGCTTTATTGAGGTATAAATCACATAGCAACAGTTCACTCATTGTAAGTGTAAAATTCAGTGTTTTTTAAATATATTCACAGAATCGTGCAACCATCATCACGATCAATTTAGAAGGTTTCCATCACCCCACAAGAAACCACATACCCTCCCAAACCCCTTTCACCCTAGGCAATCCCTAGTCTACTTTCTGCTTCTATGGATTTGACTCTTCTGAAAATTTAATACAAATGAGATAACACAGTACATGGTCGTTTCTGACTGCCTCTTTCACTTTGAATACTGTGTTCAAGGTCCATCCATGTTGAAACGTGCATTAGTACTTCATCCCTTTTTATGGCCGAATAATATTTCATTGTATGAATAGGCCACATCTTGTTTATTCATCAGTTGATGGACATTTGGGTTGTTTCCTCTTTTTGGCAATTATGAATAATGCTGCTATGAATATTTGTATATAGGTTTTTTTAGTATGGATGTATGTTTTCATTTCTCACCTCGGAGCGGAATTCCTGGATCGTATGGAATTCATATGGGTTCATGTGGTTCATCTCTAAGTTTAATCTCTTGAGGAGCTGTCAGACTGTCTTCCAAAGTGGCTCCCTCACTTTACATTCCCACCAGCAGTGTACGAGGGTTCTCATTTCTCCACATCTTCAGCAACACTTGTTATTATCTGTATTCTTGATTATAGCCATCCTAGTGGGTGTAGAGTGGTATGTCGCTGTTTTAATTTGAAATTGCCTGCTGACTGTGATGTTGAGCATCTTTTCATATGCTTGTGGCCATTTGTGTATCTTCTTTGGAGACATGTCTTTCCAGTTCCTTTGCCCAATATAAAATCAGGTTTAATTGCCTGCTTATTATTGAGTTGTAAGAGTTCTTTACATATTCTAGATGCAAGTCGTCCCTTTTCAGAGAGGTGGTTTGCAAATATTTTCTCCTGTTCAGCACATAACAAGGCCTTAATAAAATCTTGCTGAATAAGTATTTGGATGTTCAAAATTATATTTCCATCACAGTGTCATTGTAGCTTTAGAGTTTAGTCAATTGTATACCAATTATAATTTCCCTAACTTAAAACTATTAAAACCTGTCAAAATAAATGGACATATCCTTCATTATTTTATCATCTTTAAATTCAGCATTATGATTGGTGAGGTGTTGAAAATCTGTCATTTTAATGATGGACAAGTGACAAAAATATGGAATACAATTTGTCATTTAAAAATTTAATATTTGATTTTTAAATTTTATAGATGGGAAAAGTGGAAGCCGATCTAACTAGATCCAAGTCTCTTCGTGAGAAACAGTCAAAGGAGTTTCTGTGGCAGCTGGAGGATGTCAAGCAAAGATACGAGCAGCAGGTCGGTCCTTCCTCTGGCGGCTGCCTTTGATTCTCTCACGTGCACATACTCTCTCTTCTAAATATCTCTTTATGTCACAAAATCTCTGCACAACGAAAATACTTATAAGAACATTATTACCAATATATTTGAAATATTTAAAATAATGGTTGTTTCACTAGAATCTAGAAACAGAGAACTTTAACTCTCCGCTGAAGTCTGTTCTGACAGTTGACTAAACTGAACGTTTAATTGAAACATTTATTGTGGTTCTTGAGTTCTCCTCCTGTCAGAGCACAAGTTTGACTTATTTATTTAGGAAATAGTTTGGGGCACCTACTGTGGCCCAGGTGCCGTCACCAACCCCGGGCAGAGCGGTAAGCAGGGCCGACAGGGTTCTTTCCTCACAGAGCTTGGATTTTGGTGGGCAGCCAGTCCATCAGTTAAAAATGAGATAATTTCAAAGAGTGAGTTGGGAAGAAGAAAAGAGGGAGTGTGCATAGACTTTGCCGGGCGGCGGGTGGAAGGGCCTGACCGGCACGGACAGGTGGGCAGGGGCCTGGTGCTGAGAGTCCTGGCGACGGGAGGGGCTGCGAGAAGGCTCTGGAGGAAGAGGGGTCCAGGCTGGAGGGATGGCAGGTTCAACGATGCTGAGGTGGCAGCCAGCGGGGGCTGTTTGGGGAGCGAACAGACACTCGGGCTGGTTTGGCCGGAGCACCGAGGGGAAGGGTCCGGCTGGGACCAGGACGCGGGGGCAGCAAAAGGAGTTTAATTCTGTGCTCAGTACCCTGCCTCTTGTTTATTAATAAAAAAGGCTTTATTTTTATCTTTTTAAAAATATATCCCTGCAGACTCGGGATAGTCAAGGCAGCTATTAATTTTTACTTGTTTGTCTAATTTGCTTGCCTTGTTTCCTTAACATCTAGAAAAATATTGATTAGCTTAGTCACTCATTTAAAATTGTTTCCTAGACAGTATTTGAACCTTTTTGTTCTGGAAACCTGAATAACTTTTTCTTTCATTATTTTATTTTTAATCCCTTATTAAGTGGGTCCTTCATCTGCAATTGCTATAGAAATATTTTCACATGTGCAAGATGATATATGCTCATGGAAGATTATTTGAAATAATAAAAAAAAGTTATAAATAAAGCCAATGATGAAATTATTGTAAATCTATACTATGGAATGCTATGTACTTATTGAAAAGATTGATATAAATTTGTAGGAACCAACAGACAAAGATTTCTAAGACACAGTGTTAAGGGGGAAATAAAGCACATCACAGAACAATTGTTATATTATGATCCTATTTATGTAAAATTAAAATATATGTGTCTGTATATATGTTAGTTTAGCTTTAAAATTCTAGAAGATTACACATGTCTATAGAATGGGCATGAAATAATAGGTTAGATTATGATAAATTGACATTTTCACTGTATGCTTTAAATAAACTTTTTTACTTAAAATTTCACAAAGAGCATATGTCATGCATTACTTGCATAGTTAAAATATAAAAGTTATGAATGTAAAGAAACAATAGGATAGAATAAATATAGAACATTTATATTATATCTGTAGTATTTTAAATGGGTAATAAATTTGGATTAATGCAATACAAAATCAACTCAAGCAATTACACATAAAATTGTATATACATAAAATTACATAAGAGATGAAAATCCTAAAAGATAAGAAAAGACATAGAAGAAAGAGCACTAGCAGATTATTTCAAAAGTACCAAAAGTATGGGTAACTTCAGATTTTCTAACTCCAAAACCCAGTGCAATAGAATTATTTTCTCAGAATCTTCTTTAAACAATGGTGTGAGAATGAAGTATCTAATTTCTGATTAATTGATGATGGCAGTGAAAGTCATTCTGACATACACCAACTTAAAAACATATATTTCCACTGACATACACTTTCTCTAAGTAGTCATGGAAGACGTTTTCCGGACCTTTAGTACTGGAGTGGAGGTTGCTTGGGAGACTAGCTTTAGAAACTAGGCATAGAAACTTACATAAGAAGTGGAGCCCACAAGTAGGAAGAGGTGGGGGTCAGAGGGAAACTGAGGGAATAATTCATCAAATATAAATAGTATTTAACGAGGGCTTGTTAACAAGATACAGTGTATAACCGAGGCGACTTTTGGATTAAAAGCTGTATAGACACACTAATAAAAACAAGAAAAATGTCAGTTTCTCCATGTAAACTGATGAAGGAAGAGGGGAGAGAAGAAAACCAAGTTTTAAACTCTTTCTAGGACACCTATGCTCATCAGAAGCTATTGTATGGCAGGGTGAGTGTGTGTAAGGGGTTGGAGAGTTCTCTGAGTGTTTTTAAAATTCTGTTTTCATTTTGATGATAACCATGTGGATGACAAATTTATAACCAAGTGTAGCCAGGTCACTTCAGGGCCTGATTTGCATTTATTCTGTGATCATTTTGGCACAGCTCTGACTTTTTAAAGTTGGATGTAACAAGTAAAACCACTGAGGAAAATGAACATTTGACTAAATATAAATTATTTTAAGTTAAAGAAATAATATTTGCCACAAATATCATAGACAAAGAGTGACTCCCTTTGTCAAATTAATAAATGTATAACCAATAAAAATAATTAGCATATAAAGTAATTAGCGTAAATTTTATTTATTTATTTTTTATTTTTATTTATTTTTTTTATTAGTTTCTGCTTTATAACAAAGTGAATCAGTCATACATATACATCTGTTCCCACATCCCTTCCCTCATGCATCTCCCTCCCTCCCACCCTCCCCATTCCACCCCTACAGGTGGTCACAAAGCACCGAGCTGATCTCCCTGTGCTCTGTGGCTGCTTCCCACTATCTATCTACCTTACGTTTGGTAGTGTATATATGTCCATGCCTCTCTTTCGTTTTGTCACAGCTTACCCTTCCCTCTCCCCATATCCTCAAGTCCATTCTCAAGTAGGTCTGTGTCTTTATTCCCGTTTTACCCCTAGGTTCTTCATGACATTTTTTTTTTAATTCCATATATACGTGTTAGCATACGGTATTTGTCGTTCTCTTTCTGACTAACTTCACTCTGTATGACAGACTCTAGGTCTATCCACCTCATTACAAATAGCTCAGTTTCGTTTCTTTTTATGGCTGAGTAATATTCCATTGTATATATGTGCCACATCTTCTTTATCCATTCATCCGATGATGGACACTTAGGTTGTTTCCAGCTCCGGGCTATTGTGAATAGAGCTGCAATGAACATTTTGGTGCATGTCTCTTTTTGAATTATGGTTTTCTCAGGGTATATGCCTAGTAGTGGGATTGCTGGGTCATATGGTAGTTCTATTTGTAGTTTTTTAAGGAACCTCCATACTGTTCTCCATAGTGGCTGTACCAATTCACATTCCCACCAGCAGTGCAAGAGTGTTCCCTTTTCTCCACACCCTCTCCAGCATTTATTGTTTCTAGATTTCTTGATGATGGCCATTCTGACTGGTGTCAGATGATATCTCATTGTAGTTTTGATTTGCATTTCTCTAATGATTAATGATGTTGAGCATTCTTTCATGTGTTTGTTGGCAGTCTGTCTATCTTCTTTGGAGAAATGCCTATTTAAGTCTTCTGCCCATTTTTGGATTGGGTTGTTTGTTTTTTGGCTATTGAGCTGCATGAGCTGTTTATAAATTTTGGAGATTAATCCTTTGTCAGTTGCTTCATTTGCAAATATTTTCTCCCATTCTGAGGGTTGTCTTTTGGTCTTCTTTATGGTTTCCTTTGCTGTGCAAAAGCTTTGAAGTTTCATTAGGTCCCATTTGTTTATCTTTGTTTTTATTTCCATTTCTTTAGGAGGTGGGTCCAAAAGGATCTTGCTGGGATTTATGTCATAGAGTGTTCTGCCTATGTTTTCCTCTAAGAGTTTGATAGTTTCTGGCCTTACATTTAGGTCTTTAATCCATTTTGAGCTTATTTTTGTGTATGGTGTTAGGGAATGATCTAATCTCATACTTTTACATGTCCCTGTCCAGTTTTCCCAGCACCACTTATTGAAGAGGCTGTCCTTTCTCCACTGTACATTCCTGCCTCCTTGATCAAAGATAAGGTGACCATATGTGCGTGGGTTTATCTCTGGGCTTTCTATCCTGTTCCATTGATCTATCTTTCTGTTTTTGTGCCAGTACCACACTGTCTTGATTACTGTAGCTTTGTAGTATAGTCTGAAGTCAGGGAGCCTGATTCCTCCAGCTCCGTTTTTCATTCTCAAGATTGCTTTGGCTATTCGGGGACTTTTGTTTCTCCAAACAAATTTTGAAATTTTTTGTTCTAGTTCTGTGAAAAATGCCAGTGGTAGTTTGATAGGGATTGCATTGAATCTGTAGATTAGCATAAATTTTAACAAAATCATTAATGCTCCAATAAATGACCTGGCAAAGGAAAAGAAACATATATGAAATAAATTGAGTACACGACCATGTTGAAACATCTTCAGCCTTGGTATTAAGAAAAATGCAAATTAGAATAGTGATGTACCATCTAAAGCTGGCCAAAGTTTAGTAAAACTGGTACTTTCATATATTGCTAGTGGCGTTATAAATTCATGTAGCCCAAAGGACATTGGCAGTATCTACCAAGAGTCATAAAATTTGTTTACCTCTTCTGGCCAATTATCCTTAACCTTGAAAATCGGACAGAAATATTCGAACAATGATGTTAATTATTTTTCAGGTGGTGGAATCATGGTTGATTCTTTTCTCACATGCTCTACTTTCCACATTGTGATAGTGTTTTTTTAACGTGACAGTCACTTTTTTAGTGTAAAAGTAAATTCATATAAACTCGTTTGAAGGAATGTTAAGCTTCATAGGCTTTTCTCTGGGTGATAGATTTAAAACTGTACCAAATTTTTGTCTTTTAAGTCTTGATCAAAAATACTTAATAAGGAAAACTGGGGCTTCCCTGGTGGCACAGTGGTTGAGAGTCCACCTGCGGAGGCAGGGGACACAGGTTTGTGCCCCGGTCCGGGAGGATCCCACATGCCGTGGAGCAGCTGGGCCCGTGAGCCATGGCCGCTGAGCCTGCGCGTCCGGAGCCTGTGCTCCGCAACGGGAGAGGCCACGACAGTGAGATGCCCGCGTACCGCAAATAAATAAATAAATAAATAAATAAATAAATAAATAATAAAAGGAAAACTGATTAATTCTTTTTTTTTTTTTTTTTTTTTTGTGGTACACGGGTCTCTCACTATCATGGCCTCTCCCATTGCGGAGCACAGGCTCCGGACGTGCAGGCTCAGCGGCCATGGCTCACGGGCCCAGCTGCTCCACGGCATGTGGGATCCTCCCGGACCGGGGCACGAACCCGTGTACCCTGCATCAGCAGGCGGACTCTCAACCACTGCGCCACCAGGGAAGCCCTGATTAATTCTTTAAAGAATTCATACTACTAATAGAAACCATACACTATTGCATCAGTTTTTCTGTATTTCATTTTCATGAAAAAGAGAAATGATATAAATGTTTTACAAGTATATAATAGGAATTTTTAAAAAACCACACAAAGATCTCTGAGGTCAGTGCAGATTTCACCTGCTTTTATTCTTCCTATGTCTGTAGGCCTGTTCACTAGAATCCATGCTGAGAGTGAAGATCCCAGGCAGTAACTTGTAAAGGAAAGATAAAAGCAGGAATATGAGCTAGTAGGTTTTAGGAGAATATTTTTTGATGTGATAATATACAAACTTTTTAAAACCTTTCTTTTTTTAAGCAGAAAATTCTATTAACTGGAACAGCATTGCCCCGACCACTCCAAACTGTTGAGGTTTTTATTGTGAAAGCTTATCATGAGAAAAGATAGGCATATGGTAGCAGGTCCCTATGAGCCAGCTCGAGCGAGTTCACTGAAAGGGAAGCCGATTAAACTGAGCTTATTTCCTTCTTTGGGCAGACTGGCCAGGCTGGTAGATAAGGAAAGAGGAATAGATGTGATAGATTTGGACTTCACTGAACCGTCTGACAAAGTCCTTCTTGAAGGCCGAACAGGAAATACGGTTTAGCCATTGGTTCATTTATGGGGTTAAGGGATAGTTCAAAGGGCCATCTCTGAATGATGATTGTCACCCTAAGTGAGATTTCTATGTGTCACACTGGGTAATGATATAAGAGGTTAGTTTCCTGCTTCCTTAGAGTTCAGAGGAGTAGTTAACATGTGGGATATGAAAATCAGTTTTCTGAAGCTTTAAACAGATGAAATTAAGAAGATTAAGTTTGTTGGGATTGAATATAAAATTCCATGCTTTGGTTCAGAAAATCATCCGTAGCAAGTATGCAGTGGGGGAGATGTAAGGTTGTCTAGGCGGGGGGTGACAAGCAAGACAGGAAGAACTCCCTGGGGCGATGGATCCTGGAGGGTAAAAGATATGGCCTCCTTGCATTGTTTTCCCATCAGGTCGTATGAGGAGTAAGTCAGTTCTGGTCACCACATTTTAAGTAGGACGCTGACAAACTCAAACATGTTCAAAGCAGAGTTTCCAGAATACGGGAACGTTTGGGTCTAGGTCAGAGGGAATATATCAAGGAATAAGGGTGTTTTGCCAAGAGAAGACCGAGGAGGGTTGCATATCTATCTTTAACTCCAAGGTCTGGAATAGAGGAAATTTTATGATTGGTTTGTGTAATAACAGTCGTAATAGCCAATAGTCAGGAGGTCATACTCTGAGCCGGGTACCGTTTCCACCTGCTTTAGGTGACTTCAGCCACTTCCCGTCCTCACAGTCATCGTGCGAGGCAGTGCCATTGTTTATTATTCCATCTCCAGTTGTAGAAACTGAGCACCTCCAGTTAAGTCACTGGCCGAAGGTGCCGCACAGTTAATAGGTGATGAGATCAGACCCGAACATGAGCCATGCTCTTAACTTCACTCTGACGGACCCCCAGGGGGCTCCAAAGGGCAGAAATTGAGCCTCTGGGTGTGGAACATTTTGGGTCATTTCGAGGTGGTTCTTTCCTAAAGAATTATTCAAATGTGCAGTGGTTCGTCTCGTAACAAAGTAAAGTTGCCCACAAGAGCGTGTTGAGGTGACTGCCTGAACGCTGCGGGTGGATGTCCCTCCCAGATCCGACGTTCTGTGACCTGCGCCTTCGTTGATTCGCCCCCAGCCTCCCGCCTGGCCCCGTGTGCCTCTTGACAGCCGTAGGCGTCTCTAACTTACTTACACACCTGTCCATACCTGCCTTCTCTACCTGCCACTCAAGTGCGAGGGTGACAACTTTTCTATTGTCTTGTCTTTGCTTAGGAATCTACAAATCTTAAATGCTACGGGTATAGCGGGTATAGCGTTTCACCCTGGAAGGGGATTTACATGCCGTTCACCAGGCCCTTCTCAAACCAGGGTAGGCGGCCCCTGGGGCAGCGCATGAGCGCTGGGGTGCAGGGGCCTGATGCCTGTTTCCTGGAGTGTTGGATTCACTTGATTACTTTGTAGGAAAGCAAAGTGGTTTTACTATTGAGGTAACATTCATATTAAAACAAACATAGACTTTTCCTGTTTTGTAAAATGCAGAATTCTCATGAATTTTTAAGATAAAATAGGACATTTCAAAGAAACTTCCAGTTCGCAGAGGCTGCTTCAGGCTATGCCCTCAGATCCCCCAGGGAGATATTATTCATTCTCACTGCTGTGAGGGGTGCTTTGGTGGAAAAGTTTTAGAAGCACTTATCCGGTCCAATCCTCACATTTTATAATGAGGGAACTCACATCCAGAGGAAATGAATGACTTGTGCCTTCTGGGCCTCAATTTCCTTATTCAGTGCAATTTGTGAGCCACTCCCATTTAGAAAGCATCATGCCAGGAACTGTAATGAAGTGAAAAAAGCAAAGTGGTATTTTAAAATATTTTAGCCAAAACGCAGGCATAAAGCGTGCAGATGTGGAGAGAAAAACATCAAACACATGGGATAAACACTCACACAAATATCCTGTAAAGCCCAAGCTTTCATCAAGATTTCCTGTTTCTTTCCTGTATAACCCATTGGAACAAAAAGACAATTCTAATTGTCTTTTCACAAACCTCATTCAAGTTGGAAACAAACAACAAAGCAGGCATGCTAGGATTTCCTGAACTATGGAGATTTTTTTTTGGCAATCCCATCATATCATTCTTTAATCTTATATTTTATATCTTCTCTTTTCACTACAAAGCCTTTAAAGGGAAATGTAGTTCAACAGATAAACAAGTGGTCAAATTCTCCAGAAAGAATAAATACTTATTGTTGATGATGATAAAAAACACTGAAGGTGGGCTTCCCTGGTGGCGCAGTGGTTGAGAGTCCGCCTGCCGATGCAGGGGACACGGGTTCGTGCCCCGGTCTGGGAGGAGCCCACGTGCCGCGGAGCGGCTGGGCCCGCGAGCCATTGCCGCTGAGCCTGCGCGTCCGGAGCCTGTGCTCCGCGGCGGGAGAGGCCGCTAGCAGTGGGAGGCCCGCGTACCGCAAAAAAAAAAAACACTGAAGGGCCAAATCCTTACACATTGCCATTATTTGAAAGAAAATATTTTACTAGCAAAGACAAGTCAGAAATTATACAAGATAAGCAACTGAGAAATTTTAAGAGCAGTTGAGACATTTAAAAAGCAGATAGCATACAATTCCAAGTTTTTTCTCTGTAAGTATTTTAGTTTTTAGTTATCTAGATTTTTTAGGTAATATAGCCTGAAGACATGGACCTCTTTTAAATTAGACCATTCAGTCTACACTGGGAAAGGACATAGCAGAAAGCAAGAGAGAGGAGACAGGGTACCCGCTCCCAGCGCAGGCGTGGTGGCCGGCCTGGGAAGACAGGCCGAGGCCTCAGCTGTAAGGGGAGGGCTGGACAGGGCACAGAAGTCTGTCGATCTGCAGTGGGAAAATGAGGACGTTCTGATTCCTGAGGGTTTTCTCCGTGAAACAAGAGGGAAGATCATTTGCTGACACTGAAGGAATTACATGGACAGGAGAGCTGACGGAAGTGGGGATTGTTTGAAATTATTTTGGTGATGGCGTGACTGATCAGACTAGAACAGCTTGGTAAAATTTCTTTTTGGTATTGAGGTCCCAGATGAGGTTGAGGTTGATGATCGTGAATCTGTGAGTCTCCCTAAAATTTCTTCAAAATGAATTTTCACATGATTTATTAATTTCTGCATCTAGTACACCTCTGTTATTCTCTTTGCCTTATTCTTCTTGCTCACCTTATCACGCTCTTTTTAAAAGTCTTTTTTGCTTGGCTTTCCTTTTTCAGTTTGTAATCATTTTTGAGCTTCAACTACAGTCACTGGACTCCTCGGTGGTGATCAAGACAAATTCAATCCCTGATCCAATGATGCACTAAGTCTTTCAAATTCTTTCTTTCCATAACTGCCTGATCCAGGGCGTGCAGCCGTGCTACAGGGCACAGATGGGTCTTACAGGCAGCAGGCAGAGTCAGGTTCCTGGTGTCTTAGGGTCCAGAATGAGAGATGCAGACTATGAAGCTACAGAGCCTGGGCCTGTAGTCCAGGCCAAGTTTTGGGAGCCTGGGTTCATAGAATGTGCAGTGATACTTGGTGAAAAGTACTGAAGGCAGGGCCTTTTCTTCCTTTTTCTTTTTTTTTTTTTTCTTTTTCTCGGCTTGAATCTTTTCTCATCAAGGTTCAAACAAATGCACCTTTACCTAGAGTGGGAATGAAAAGGGCAAAGTTGAACATAGTTTTTTTCAGTGACTGTAATATGAAGCATAGATGATTTGTTTTAGGGATACTTCATTTTAAAAAATGTTTCCTAGACAGTGATATGGCTAAGCAATGATCCCACTCTCCAGGTACCTTAAAAATCTAAGGTCAAGTCACATCTTTGCAATCATTCATCACTTAATTCATGTTTACTGAGCAACTACTCTGTGCTAAACACTGTTCTGGGCGCTTAGGATGTGGCTGAACACAGGAGAGTCTGTACTTATGGTGGAGGAGGCAACAGTCCCCCAGCCTTAGGATATACTGTTCCGTAAGGTCATGGTCACTGCTGTGGTCAAGCAGGGCAAGGTGTCTGTGAGTGAAGGGCTATTTTATAGAAGGTGTCATTTCATCTAAGACGTTATTTTAGAGAAGGTCATCAGTGAAGGACTCTAAAGAAGTGATATTTGAATTAAAACCTGAATGAAGTGAAGGAGGAAACCTTACAGAACCTGAGATGAGGAAAGGAGATTTCAGGCCGAGGGAACGGGCAGGGATGTGGCTGGAATGGAGTGAGCAGGGGTGGGGCAGATCCTATCAAGTCCTGTCGACTGTGGTGGGAGCTTGGATTTTGTCCTGCGAGTGGCGGGAAGCCACTGGAGCATTTGAGCAAGATCTGGTTTATGTTTAGAAAGATTCCTCTCGCGGCTTTGTGGAGCGCTGATTGTACAGGAGGTGGCAGAGGACGCAGGGAGGGTGGTCAGGAGGCGACTGGAGTCTGATAGTCAGAGGCTGATGAGAGGTCACCGTGGCTGGACCGGGGCGGGGCAGTGCAGGGCGGGGGGTCAACCTTGGGCTGTGCTCTGCAGGCAGGACTTGTGGATGAAAGGGAAATGGAGCATGAAGAAAAGAGGGGACTCAGATATGACTCCAGCTTCCCCGCTGAGCCACCAGATGAATGGTGGTGACAGACACTGACACGCAAGAGAGAAAAGAAAGGAAGTGTCAGGACTGAGCCCAGGGACGCAGTGACAACTAGACATGGGGACGAGATGGAGGAAATAGCAAAAACGTCTGAGAAGGAGCAGCTGGTGGATAGAAGGAAAAACCAAGGAGGTGTGATTTCCCGTACGCCATGTGCAGCCAGTGTTTCAGGAAGGAGGACGTGAGTAACCTGTTGTTTAGGTGTCGCCGAGACGGGAAGTTAGATGGAGACTGACAGCTGACCACTGGGTTTGGCAAGAAGGTCTTTACCACCTTGAACAAGTCCAGTTTCAGTAGAAAGTGGGAACAAAACCCGAGTGTTGTGGGCAGGGAGAGAACAGGGTATGAGCAGCCCGTGGAGGGAGTTTGAAAGAAAGGGGAGCAGAGAAGTGGGGTGGTCTCTGGAGGGTTATGTAGGGTCAGGGGAAGGATACAGCGAAAACATCCATGTTGATGAGCATGATCCAGCGGAGAAGACAACGCTGATGAGGCAGAGAGCGCTGGGGTCACTGTGAGAGGGGTGCAGACGGTCCAGCACACAGAAGGAAGGATTCCCTGGGCCACAAGGCCAGCCAGTCATTCAAGTCAGGAGGGCAGAGACTGTGCAGGTGACAAGTCAATTTGGTGATAAAGTAGATGAAGCCGTTCTCTTCTGACTGCAGGAGTCCCTCGGTCTCCACAGGGGATCGGATACACACATCCACGGATGCTCAAGCCCCTCATATAAAATGGCGTAGTGAGCTGGCAAGTGAACTTTAGACAGTTCTCCACTTCAATGGAAAATCATGGTTCAAGTTTCCAGATTTCAGTTCACAGTTCACAGACCCAGAATCCATGTGCTTGAAGGGAGACCATGTCTCTTGATAAAGACTCTTGCAACGCGACAAGTTAATATTTCCCACAAAGGGAGCTGTAGCCATTTGACATGGTAAATGCACACGATGAAGGAAGCAAAAACTCTAGCAAAATCTTATCTTCCAGAAATGACTATTGTTCATCTTAGATGGTTATCATCCCAGACACTTCTATGAGATAGTAGAAGGATAGATAGCTCTAGAGACAAAAGCAGTTTTTAAAAAATGGGACCATGCTCTATTTGTCACTTTTACTAAAATATTTAATTTTATGTGAAATCAGTTAAAGTAAAAAAGTAGGGGAGGGCTTCCCTGGTGGCGCAGTGGTTGGGAGTCCGCCTGCCGATGCAGGGGACGCGGGTTCGTGCCCCGGTCCGGGAGGATCCCACGTGCCGCGGAGCGGCTGGGCCCGTGAGCCGTGGCTGCTGGGCCTGCGCGTCCGGAGCCTGTGCTTCGCGGCGGGAGAGACCACGGCAGTGAGAGGCCCACATACCGCAAAAAAAAAAAAAAAAAAAAAAAAGTAGGGGAAACTGAAGGAATTTCTGAAGTTTAGAAAATTGTTTCTTTACCATACAAGAAATGATTTCTTAGAAAGTTAAGAAATAAAGATTACAAATACATTGAGATTAGAGGCATTTTTGAATTTTATGGTTCAGTTTTTACTCCCTGTTATGAAAAGATAAAAGTAACGTGCTTCCACTTCCTTCCACCTACCCCTACCTTTCTTCTGTCAGTTATAGTATTATTTATACATTGTTGATTTTTGTAACATTTATATTCTGTTCCATAACCATGCTTCTCACAGTCATATAGTTAGCTTTTTAAGTTTAAATCGATTATATGTACACCACCAGAACTTTTTTTCATATCTGAGTCCTTTATTTTGATTCATCTGTTGACTGCTGAGATTTCATCAAATCATTTTTCCCAGAAGGGCATGTAGCTGTCATATCCACTGTGTTTCTGCCTGCTTGAGAGTCACCATTTGTTCCCTTATTTTGAAGGATAGTTTGGCTGGGCATGAAAGTCTCTGCTCCTCCTTTCTTTCTCTGAAGCTTGCACACATTGACCCACTGCCTTTTGGCACAAAGGTTGCTCTTAACACAGCTTTGTCAGTCATCTCTTGGTTGCTTAAATTTCGTCCTCAAGTATTTTTTTCTCCAAGAGTGGTTTAGGTTCTATAATCTTTGAGTTTTTCCATGTTTGAGTTTAGTTATAGTATTCTTGAGCCATTCTTTTACTCAGTCTAAATCAGTTTTTCTTGGTATACAGTTTGCTTTTTAGATATAGGCATTTAATTTCATTCATTTCAGGGAAGTCTTCTGACAATGTACCTGTGTACACACGGATTTTCTTTCTTTTTTTTTTTTTTTTTTTTTTTTGGCTGCACTGCGTGGCATGTGGGGTCTTAGTTCCCCGATGAGGGATCGAACCCGTGTCCCCTGCATTGGAGGTTCAGTCTTAACTGCTGGACCACCAGGGAATTTCCCACACACGGATTTTCTTTTTCCACTTTCTCTCTATATTATCTTTTCTTTGTGTCCTTCATGGACCTTTACTGTGATTATCTCCAGTCTTTCGTCTATATCAGTGGTTCCATTTTTAGCCTTGTTTATTCAACTCATTGTTTCTAATTTAGAATTTATTTTGTGATACAGTTATTTGATCCTTAGTTAATTCTGTTGTTTTATCTTCTTGTCTTTGAGTTCTTCTTTCATTGCAGTCATGTTCTTACTAAGTTCTCCTATCACTCTAGTTGTTTCTGATTTTTAAGGTATGTTTTCCTCCCACCCAGAATGATGGGGCTTGCAGAATATAGATTTTGTCATCTGGTTACATTTGAGGTTATTTCAGTTAATATTTTTGTACTGCAAGTCCTCCTTTTTTATGTGTTGGGTGCATTCTATTACATCTATAATTTACTCCTCTGGTTTTGGAATTTCTGATCTTGAGGAGTATTACTGGGATGCGTTGATCTTCTATATACTGTGTATGGAGAAGTAATGACTTCAAAAAATAAGATTATCGAAGCGTGTTCAGGCCATATTTGCTAGCACTAACTCTGCTGTAAAACAGTTAGGAGAACTTAGCGTGTGTATTCCAAGGCCCTCAGGGACTTGGCTGTCTAGCACCCGCATCTTGTCGTCTCAGGGCCTGGGTGTGCTCCTACCCCAGGACACATGCGTGGAGCTTCAGGTGGAGGGAGGAGGCCATCGACATGTGCGGCAGGATCCAGTCTGGGAGGAGGGCTGTGCCTTCAGGGACCTCAGGACCTCAAGGTCAGAGTGTGTTGGGATGGCATAGTGGGTGGGGCAGGGCCCTTATTCATCTCCTGTTGGATAATTTCATGTGAGTCAACCTAGTAGCTTCTAGGCAATAAAGCCATTTTCTCACGCAGGCCCCAACCAGCAGGCTATCAAGTCCAGCGTCACCAAGGCTGACAGGTGCTCCCAGGCGCTTGCACGTGAGGCCTAATCACTCCCCTTTGTCCTGGGAGACATGCCAGTCTGCTTTCACACCCCTCGAGTGGCATTACAAGCATAGTTACCTGGCCCACAGCTCCATGCTTTTGGATTAGGGAGCTTAAAGCCTTCCCTCCTGCATTACAGGGAGCTCTTTACCTAGCCTTACTTAAGAATTCCTTAGTGATGGGGCCTCCTCTTCCCCCTGGAGCATAGATTATGGGCTCCGGACCACCTTGACTTAGAGACCCCACTGACCACTTCATCATTCACCCTTGCGGATGCTGTCTGCTTTCCCATCCTCCACACTCTCCATGACGTACCACCTCCTGGTAACCACTAGCTCCATTGCACATTATTGTGGTCAACTAAAAGTATCTAGTAGCTCAAGGTAAAGAGGATATGCTACTTCCTGTTTGCCGTTGAGAAGCACCCACATGTAACGGACATTTATCTACCTGGAAGGGGCTAGGTTGTATTTTAACACAGATCCACCTTGATGATGGCCTTGAATATGGTTATGAATATCATCATCAAGATGTTCCCAGAACATTAGGGTTTTTCTCCTGGACTCTACCATTAATCTGGAGAGGACACCCCTGCCTGAAATTACTGACAGTGAGGAAACCTAGGCAAAGACTAGAAAGGGCTTGTAACCTCTAGAAGTTGGCCAAACAGCGTTGGATTGAGCAGACAGGGCTGAGTGATTTCATTTGAAAAGGCTCTGGCAACCTTGAGATTTGTTCATTAACCAGCATCACTGAGCAACAGACCCTGACAAAACAGCAAACTATTTTAATAGCTTAACTTATGATCATCTATCTTTAGGCTTCAAATGCCATTATCTCTATTTCATTTGTTCCTGACTTTTTAAAATGAATGAATGGAAAGCAGGGTCACTGGTCCAAGTGTCAGAACTCCTCAGATAACTCAGAGTTTCTATGGAAGGGTATTGGTTCTGGAGCCTAGACCAAGGCAGCGCTGTTACTAACGATCTCACAGCCAGTCCTGGTCTTGTGTCTTTTCTTGGGGGAAAACTTCTGTAATTCTTCTGCCTTAATTATAGGTCAATTGGTTACTTTTCCTTAGAGTATTGTAAAGTATTTTACTTTCTGTCAATTTAAAATCACACCATTCTCCCGGTTTTTTTGAGGCTTTTGAGAATCACATCTCAGTAGAACTTTTTACCTCTTTCTGTTTCCTTTCAGTGTGCTACATGTTTAAATATTTTACTAAAATTTATAATTTCATTATTATAATGCTTGATAGTATAACACTGAGTAGAAATAATAATGTGTCCAAGACTGTTCTAAAAATATCCTAACTCAGTAATTCATATACTTGGCTGCCTGAAAATGATGCAGTAATATCAATAAAATTTTAAATTCTCTTTTTCGTTGGGATTAACATTGTAGTTGTGTGAATCACAGAGAAAACCACGCACAGTTATTTTAAATAATCATAGAAAACTTTTCTACTTGGCATACTATATAAAGAGAAAATTTATATGCATTTTTTCTGTATATTGCCTATAGTAGAATAATATGCAAGAAAGATCCCTAAATTTTAAACAGACATAAATTCACTAGAATGTGTCTTTGTTCTCAGATGCAAAATAAAATTTTCCATATTATTTTCTGTACTATCTTGTTCCGATAAGTGTGTATATTCCAGAGTTAGTATACTTTTCTTTCTTCTAAATAGTATAGTAAATTCATGAGTGGTCGGGAGTTTATTGTTGATTTTCCCACCCTCAAAGAAAAATCACAATAAGAAAACATTTTGAAACCTACATTTAAAAGCAATTTTAATCTGTGTTCTGATTCTTAATTTGCAATTAGAGGATGAGAATTTTAAATCTCCAGAGAAAATAACTTCTGAAATGTGGTGCAGCATGCATGCCTGGAGAAATGAATGCTATAGCTTTAAGATAAGGTAGTCTGGTGATTCATTGCACGAAACAAGATCGATTTGGAGCAGGCTCCTACTGTTAGCTTTTTTGAAGATGGATTCTCACGCCGAAAATAACACAACGTATTCTAGATAACAGCAGTTTTTCCCCTGAAATCCACCAAAACTGAAGAAAAATCCAAGTGACTGTTCTTAGCAGCTGTGTGGCCTGGAGTTCACTGGGGAAGCTGGCTTCCTGCAGTCCCTATTCATCACCTGCTTCAAAGACAGCCTGGCTGGCTATAGTGTGCAGGCCAGGTAGGGTGCCATTGTGCACAGCCTGGGAGGATTAGTATCAAAGCTGCGGCAACCAGGCCCTCGGTCTCGGGCTGCCATTCAGTCTAGCAGGGAGAGGCTAAGACTGGCCAAGGTCACAGTCTCCAGTGTGGAGTGGACTGGGAAAGGATCCTGAGAATAGAATGCTTTTTATGAAATCATGGCGCAAGCCTGCAGCACAGCAGGTGCCCCTCTGGAACACATAACATCTGTTTATGTTGGTATACCGTAGCTGACAACGAGATAATAGAGCTTTGAAATTTATCATTTTATTTTTAGAAAGACAACTGTATATACAATAATCCAGATGCGTATTTAGCTTCGATCTTTTATTTGAAAACCATAAAGAAAACTGACCGATTTAATTGCTGCTTTTTACGTTGTATATATTTCAGCAAAAAGCAAAGCGTACTGACTATTAACCATTTATAACCATTGCTGGTCAGTAATACCCAAATTCTTGGGGAGGAAATACCTAGCATTCGACATAATTTTTTTCAATGTTTCAGGCATTTGTGTCAACAGATTGCAGAAGGATTTACTGAATATGCCCAACTGTCTTGAATATTAGGAGGTTTAGATAAAATCCACCCCCCCCCCAAAATGAGAGTATTTTAAGGGTGAGGTAATAATGACGCAAAAAATAAAATTTTCAACTTGGGCAAATTAGAGAAAAATTAAGCTGGCCATGAGTTGTCATGACGACAAGGATGTTCTGTTGATGAACTGTCCTCATTGTCCAATCAGATAGTAGAGCTGAAGCTGGAGCATGAACAGGAGAAGACGCACCTATTACAGCAGCATAACGCAGAGAAGGATAGCCTAGTCCGAGACCATGAACGGGAAATTGGAGACCTGGAGAAACAGCTTCACGCTGCCAATATGGAGCACGAAAATCAAATCCAAGAGTTCAAGAAGCGAGATTCACAGGTAATTATCAATGATATTTGATAAAACGGGGATCTATTTTTATAAAGTCATCAGCGTTTCATGTTTTCTTATTATTCTTGTTGATGCACGCTGTTTGATCATTTGCAAAACTGACAAATAAATGTGATTTTTTTGTTTTCTCCCCACCCCCTCTTTTGGGGGATGAATGAAGCTTTAACTACAGAAACCACAGGTAGCCAGATTAAAAATCCCATGGCGCGCTATAACTTGGCCCCTTTTTTATAATCTTGTCTCAGTTCCTTTCATGATGGATTTTTTTTTAAGGTATCTGCCCCTTACCCCTCCCCTCAGCCTTAGCAAATCCCTAGGAAATATATCAGCCTCACTCCTTGCTTTTTGTTTTAATCTCTGTAGGTAATCAAGCAGCTGTTTTAATATTTGCTTTTCCTTCCTAGTGTTGCTTTTTTTCTTTGGAGTCTAAATTTGATTAGGTTACTGAGATGATAACTGATAAAGAGAAGGGCTACCCCCCATGAGCACGCCACGCCTCCTGCCTCACCCCTGCAGTCCCTGCTGGAGGCCATTTGCAGAATAACCCCCAGCTGTGGCAGCATTTGACTCTTCAAACTTAGGGATGGAATGTGCACTGTCAGCATGGAAAATTACCTTTATAAATTTCAGATGGAAAAAAATCTTATCGGGTGTGTTTCTTTGTGGTACAATACATTCTTTACGGTATATATAATCCAAGGCCTTTAGTGTATCCTCTTGAGGAGGTTGCTGTGAAATTTTATTAAAGAAAAATTGAAGAGCAATTGATAGCAATAAAAAGATAATTTTCTTTTCTAATAGAACCATACCATCTACTAGGTCTAAATACCTCTCTCCCATTGAAATCTAGCCGTATTATCCACACCACACATGAGCTTCTTCCTGGTTATCCTTCCTCCCCAAATAACATAGATTTTAAACAACGAAATAGACCTTCTGTTTGTTATAATATGTGTTTAAGCAATTTCATAATTATCTAAACATAAAAGTACTGCTGATTAAATAGATGTTATGTTTTGAGTGGAAGGCGGGAGACGGTAAGGCAAAGAATAGGGCTATTGGTCATCTTCATATGACCTTGGGTTGTGTTTTACCTTCGGATAAAGATGGAGGCACAGGCTTTTTTGTCAGTCACATGCATTTCTCGGAAAATTATTTAAATTTGTTTTATGGGGGTTTGTTAATTTAAGAGGTAGTCATTGTAGTAGCCCTGTACCAGAATAGTCAGGTGGTTCCTGTGAAATCAACGTGTGTTATATTTTTGCCACCAACCTCATTAGAGCCTTTATAAAATATATTCTGATCTTTTAATTGTTAGTCATACAATTTGTTAAGAATATTTTCAAACTTACATTCTCCTTTGAAGATGATGTTAAGCCTTACCATTGTCTTCTCTGAGAGGATATTTGGGTTCTGAATCAGTGTAGGATCTGTTTGCATGGTAGAATTGAATAATCGATACGGTTAAATACATTAATTTATACAACTTCTAATTATTTTCGTGGTGTGTAGAAAGCTGAGACAAACAGAGGCCAAATTTAGAGGAAATCTTTGTGACTTTGCATATGTCGTATCTGCCATATATAGGGTGCGGTTCATCCAATGATAACAAAAGGGAAATTTTAGAATTATTACATATAATTAAGCCACAGGGAGAGTATAATGAAGTTATTAATTGAATTTCTTCTAATTGAAGTAGTAATCTGACCTCTTCAAATGCTGTAGCATACGATTATATTTCTGAGATTTTCTGTCTTTCTTGGAACAATTGGAATTGCTGTCCCGGGAATGCTAGTAAGCATTGGAAACTTAGGCTAAATGCACTCTTGATCAAAATGAAAATGATTTTCTGCAGAAGCTATACTAAGTTGTTTTTAGAGAACATAGTTTTAAAAAACTCTTATCAGTAAATTATATTTTAAAAAATCTTATCGTGTATACCAAAATGCTGACAACTTGTATTCATTTTTGGCTATTTATTGGGGCTATTAATTCACAGTTTCCTCAGGTAAGTACTAAATTTTCCAAATATATCTTTTCATGATTGTGGTCTAAATAATCTAATGCATAATACCTTTTAGGTTCTGAATTCCATTCACAAATTTCAAAAAAACCAAAGTGACATATTTTTTAAAATTAGAAGAGCCTTTTTAAAAATCACTGTTTTGTGGTGTGATGCAGAACAAACACAAGTATCTTAAATAATGGATTGTGTAATGTTTTATTTGAGTTCCAGGGAGACATTTGATTTTCAGTTCATGCCGGGCTGCTGCCATTTAGCAATGGAGGCCATTTTGTAAAAAGGACTAGTTGAAATATTTAAGCAAAAGAGGACCAGTGAAATATCTATTCTGGGTACAATGGCTTTGTTTGCTGCTTTTCTTCTGTCACATTCTTGATTGCAAGCAATATACTAAAAATCTACTTTCGGCTGCTTTCAACTATGTAATATGTTGTATACTAATAAAACCATTGTTATAAAGTATAGTCACCTACCTTAAGGTGAATCCTATCAACTGGAGCTCCCTTTCAGTGAATATGCTATATAATTATTACAGGTGCGTTGTTATTCAAGTAATTTTTGTTTTATAGAGAAACGATAAGATACAGTAATACAACTAAGGACAATTAACCATTTCTCTCTTTTTTTTGGTGCATTTAGCTAATTATTCTATGCATACATTATATTTTTGCCATAATTCCTTGATTTTCAACGATGGGAGAGTTTATGTTGTGATGCTTACATTTGCTAAAATGCACATTAAATTTTCCTACCTTCATATAAGATGTTCAGTCTGGTATGTACCTGAGGTCATAATGTTTAAGGAAAAGCATCCAGATCAGTAGATTTCAAGACATATGGAAATTCGCAACCTCATTATCAAATGTTTCTCATTTGCCACATCCCTCTTACTGAAGTTATTTTGGAGAATGATTTGCTTGATTCCATCATGTTTTTAACATAAAGGAACTTTATAGTTTTGTTGTGATCATCTTAGGAAAGCTTCTTCTAACATGGCAATCCTCATGTAATTCTTGTTTTGCTTTTGAACTGCAATGTAGTGAAAGGATTTCTGCAGTTTATGCCCTTGAACTTGAAGAAAAACAGAACATAGATTCCTTGATGCCTTGGTTGCGCTTTTAGGACCCTGAACCACTCAGAGACTGCTTGATCTTTGATGTTTGCTGCTGAAGTGAATGGTGTGTATGAGCCCTGTAGAGACTGTTCTAGAGGACCTTTGTGATCCGCCCCAGAGGGGGTGTCCCCATGTTGGGACAGCTGTCTCTGTGAGCTGTTGAGGTTCAGATGCATTGAGTAGTGAGAGGAACCACAGCAGCCACTGTGAACCACCATCTGTAGAGTGGAGAGGGTTATCAGCGACATCTGAAAATACATTTAACTGGGAATTTGTATATAGTGAGGTGGGTTTTGCCTAATGCTGGCATCTTGATGCCTGTCTTGATTCCCTAAACTGAGAATCATGATTCTAATATGAACAGTTTTGCACAATAAAGACAGATCATCTGGATTTTGCCGTACTGACTCACAGTAAGAGGCTACATCGATCACCGATTCTAAAATGTGGGAGTTTTAGAGCCCCTCTTCTTTCTCTCTTACACTTAAAAAAAAGTTTTCCAAAAAAGATGTTTATGATAGGACAATTTTAAAAATTATATCTTGATAACATTACTTTATTTTCCATGAATTTGGGAATCTGGGCACAAGATAAAATGTCCGTTTATAAACTGGATGTGTACATATGTGCAGTGGATTAAGTACGGGTTATTATTCTTCAAAGATTACTCGAAGGGTGAATTTAACAATATGTATGTTCTGAACACTATTGTTGAACCTATACATGACCTTTGGGCTTTGGGGTGGCTAGTACTTTTTCTGTTGAAAACGTTTGATTTTAATTTCTTTACATTCCAAGCACTTTCAAAAAGGATTTGAGGCAGCATTTTATGATAAGCACATACAGATGCAATATAACTGAAAATGGTAATTAAGCAATAAATGATATTAACCACATCAGAAAATCCATACTTTTAAAGAAAATGCTCCAGTTAAGTACAAGTTTTAGCTCTGAGCTTGCCTAGAAGCCACAGTGAAGAGTGAAACATGATGAATTGTGTAATTCTAAATATCTAATGTAAGAAATCATACCAGTTCATTTTTTTTCTAACGCTCAATTCTGAGAGAAATATACGACATGGGGCTTAATGTAAAGGGCACTGACCAGTATAATTGATGATGTTCTCTATATGTTAGAACATTTGGGAATAAAATCCAGTGGGAAACCCTAAGATTCTTTAAGTACTTTCACAAAATGTAATTAGCACGTTTATTTTAATGTGCCAAATTTTCATTTTAATTTATGGGTAATTCCATTATCCTCAACATCAAAAAATGCAGTTGCTTTGGGAGATCCAATTTAGTGGATATTATGAATCAAAAGAAAGCATATTTTAAGTCATAAGCCTACATTTCTGTATTATCACTATATGACTCTTCCAGAAACACTTACAAAACATCTTTAGATCGGAAGTGCTTTAAAAGTTAACGCCCTAAACCCTCTTGCACTGTTGGTGGGAATGTAAATTGGTACAGCCACGATGGAGAACAGTATGGAGGTTCCTTAAAAAACTAAAAATAGAATTATCATATGACCCAGCACTCCCACTACTGGACATATTCCCTGAGAAAACCATGATTCAAAAAGAGACATGTACCACAATGTTCATTGCAGCACTATTTACAATAGCTAGGTCATGGAAGCAACCTAAGTATCCATTGACAGATGAATGGATAAAGAAGATGTGGCACATATATACAATGGAATATTACTCAGTCATAAAAAGAAACAAAATTGAGTTACTTGTAGTGAGATAGATGGACCTAGAGTCTGTCCTACAGAGTGAAGTAAGTCAGAAAGAGAAAAACAAATACCGTATGCTAACACTCATATATGGAATCTAAAAAAAAAAAATGGTTCTGAAGAACCTAGGGGCAGGGCAGGAATAAAGACGCAGATGTAGAGAATGGACTTGAGGACATGGGGAGCGGGAAGGGTAAGCTGGGACGAAGTGAGAGAGTGGCATGGACATATATACACTACCAAGTGTAAAATAGATAGCTAGTGGGAAGCAGCCGCATAGCACAGGGAGATCAGCTCGGTGCTTTGTGACCTCCTAGAGGGGTGGGATAGGGAGGGTGGGAGGGAGACGCAAGAGGGAGGGGATATGGGGATATATGTATACACATAGCTGATTCACTTTGTTATACAGCAGAAACTAACACAACGATGTAACACAGTTATACTCCAATAAAGATGTTTAAAAAAAAAAAAAAGATAACCCAAGAACTTTCGATGTTTGTTTAAAAATACAAATAGAGGTTTTTCCCAACTAAGCCATTTTTAAAAGACTGTGGAGGAAATATTCTTTTTCTGACGTGAAAAACATAGGTTATTCAGAATTTTCGAAATAGGACAAAAATCCTTCTTATATTCTGAACAGATGCATTGATGCAAAGATCTCACTTTATTAGTATCCAATGGTGATGTAATAGAATTACATATGAACTAATAACATATTTGCATTAATATATTATTGTATATATTACTGTGTAGAAGAATACTATTTCTTAGGTACTTAACTAGGAGAAAATAGAGAAAGATGCCCTTTCAAGTAAAGTCTACATTTTTGGTAGGTCACCAGCTTTCTTTTTCCATAATAATTCTAAAATTCTGTAATTATTTTCATCTTAAAAGCACAAAAGTAGCATATATCTACCTATAATTAAACTATTATAAATAATTCAACTTGGTCCTCATTGTGGAAAAAATTATATTAAGTTTAATAAACAAAAACAGGCTGAGACAAGGAAATTGATTTCTCTAAGAATGATCCATTTATCGAAGTATTATACAATGTATCTTTAGTCCTGTGCATATTTTTAAAATGTGGCAGTTACCATGGAAACCACATTCTATGGCATGTGGTCCACTTTTATTTTTTTTTTTTTTATTTTTTTTTTTTTATTTTTTTATTTTTTTATTTTTTTTTTTTTAATTTTTTAATTTTTTAATTTTTTAATTAGTTTCTGCTTTATAACAAAGTGAATCAGTCATACATATACATCTGTTCCCACATCCCTTCCCTCATGCATCTCCCTCCCTCCCACCCTCCCCATCCCACCCCTCCAGGCGGTCACAAAGCACCGAGCTGATCTCCCTGTGCTCTGCGGCCGCCCCCCACTATCTATCTACCTTACGTTTGGTAGTGTATATATGTCCATGCCTCTCTTTCGCTTTGTCACAGCTTACCCTTCCCCCTCCCCATATCCTCAAGTCCACTCTCAAGTAGGTCTGTGTCTTTATTCCTGTTTTGCCCCTAGGTCCTTCATGACTTTTTTTTTTTTTTTTTAAATTCCGTATATATGTGTTAGCATACAGTATCTGTCTTTCTCTTTCTGACTTACTTCACTCTGTATGACAGACTCTAGGTCCATCCACCCCACCACAAATAGCTCAGTTTCGTTTCTTTTTATGGCTGAGTAATATTCCATTGTATATATGTGCCACATCTTCTCCATCCATTCGTCCGATGATGGACATTTAGGTTGTTTCCAGCTCCGGGCCATTGTGAATAGAGCTGCAATGAACATCCTGGCACATGTCTCTTTTGGAATTATGGTTTTCTCAGGGTATATGCCTAGTAGTGGGATTGCTGGGTCATATGGTAGTTCTATTTTTAGTTTTTTAAGGAACCTCCATACTGTTCTCCATAGTGGCTGTACCAATTTACATTCCCACCAGCAGTGCAAGAGTGTTCCCTTTTTTCCACACCCTCTCCAGCATTTATTGTTTCTAGATTTCTTGATGATGGCCATTCTGACTGGTGTGAGATGATATCTCATTGTAGCTTTGATTTGCATTTCTCTAATGATTAATGATGTTGAGCATTCTTTCATGTGTTTGTTGGCAGTCTGTATATCTTCTTTGGAGAAATGCCTATTTAAGTCTTCTGCCCATTTTTGGATTGGGTTGTTTGTTTTTTTGCTATTGAGCTGCATGAGCTGTTTATAAATTTTGGAGATTAATCCTTTGTCAGTTGCTTCATTTGCAAATATTTTCTCCCATTCTGAGGGTTGTCTTTTGGTCTTGTTTATGGTTTCCTTTGCTGTGCAAAAGCTTTGAAGTTTCATTAGGTCCCATTTGTTTATCTTTGTTTTTATTTCCATTTCTCTAGGAGGTGGGTCCAAAAGGATCTTGCTGTGATTTATGTCATAGAGTGTTCTACCTATGTTTTCCTCTAAGAGTTTGATAGTTTCTGGCCTTACATTTAAGTCTTTAATCCATTTTGAGCTTATTTTTGTGTATGGTGTTAGGGAATGATCTAATCTCAAACTTTTACATGTCCCTGTCCAGTTTTCCCAGCACCACTTATTGAAGAGGCTGTCCTTTCTCCACTGTACATTCCTGCCTCCTTTATCAAAGATAAGTTGGCCATATGTGCGTGGGTTTATCTCTGGGCTTTCTATCCTGATCCACTGATCTATCTTTCTGTTTTTATGCCAGTACCACACTGTCTTGATTACTGTAGCTTTGTAGTATAGTCTGAAGTCAGGGAGCCTGATTCCTCCAGCTCCGTTTTTCGTTCTCAAGATTGCTTTGGCTATTCGGGGTCTTTTGTTTTTCCAAACAAATTTTGAAATTTTTTGTTCTAGTTCTGTGAAAAATGCCAGTGGTAGTTTGATAGGGATTGCATTGAATCTGTAGATTGCTTTGGGTAGTAGAGTCATTTTCACAATATTGATTCTTCCAATCCAGGAGCATGGTATATCTCTCCATCTATTTGTATCATCTTTAATTTCTTTCATCAGTGTCTTATAATTTTCTGCATACAGGTCTTTTGTCTCCTTAGGTAGGTTTATTCCTAGATATTTTATTCTTTTTGTTGCAATGGTAAATGGGAGTGTTTTCTTGATTTCATTTTCAGATTTTTCATCATTAGTGTACAGGAATGCCAGAGATTTCTGTACATTAATTTTGTATCCTGCTACTTTACCAAATTCATTGATTAGTTCTAGTAGTTTTTCGGTAGCATCTTTAGGATTCTCTATGTATAGTATCATGTCATCTGCAAACAGTGACAGCTTTACTTCTTCTTTTCCAATTTGGATTCCTTTTATTTCCTTTTCTTCTCTGATTGCTGTGGCTAAAACTTCCAAAACTATGTTGAATAAGAGTGGTGAGAGTGGGCAGCCTTGTCTTGTTCCTGATCTTAGTGGAAATGGTTTCAGTTTTTCACCATTGAGGACAATGTTGGCTGTGGGTTTGTCATATATGGCCTTTATGATGTTGAGGAAAGTTCCCTCTATGCCTACTTTCTGCAGGGTTTTTATCATAAATGGGTGTTGAATTTTGTCGAAAGCTTTCTCTGCATCTATTGAGATGATCATATGGTTTTTCTCCTTCAACTTGTTAATATGGTGTATCACATTGATTGATTTGCGTATATTGAAGAATCCTTGCATTCCTGGAATAAACCCCACTTGATCATGGTGTATGATCCTTTTAATGTGCTGTTGGATTCTGTTTGCTAGTATTTTGTTGAGGATTTTTGCATCTATGTTCATCAGTGATATTGGCCTGTAGTTTTCTTTCTTTGTGACATCCTTGCCTGGTTTTGGTATCAAGGTGATGGTGGCCTCGTAGAATGAGTTTGGGAGTGTTCCTTCCTCTGATATTGTTTGGAAGAGTTTGAGAAGGATGGGTGTTAGCTCTTCTCTAAATGTTTGATAGAATTCGCCTGTGAAGCCATCTGGTCCTGGGCTTTTGTTTGATGGAAGATTTTTAATCACAGTTTCAATTTCAGTGCTTGTGATTGGTCTATTCATATTTTCTATTTCTTCCTGAGTCAGTCTTGGCAGGTTGTGCATTTCTAAGAATTTGTCCATCTCTTCTAGGTTGTCCATTTTATGGGCATAGAGTTGCTTGTAGTAATCTCTCATGATCTTTTGTATTTCTGCAGTGTCAGTTGTTACTTCTCCTTTTTCATTTCTAATTCTATTGATTTGAGTCTTCTCCCTTCTTTTCTTGATGAGTCTGGCTAATGGTTTATCAATTTTGTTTATCTTCTCAAAGAACCAGCTTTTAGTTTTATTGATCTTTGCTATCGTTTCCTTCATTTCTTTTTCATTTATTTCTGATCTGATTTTTAAGATTTCTTTCCTTCTGCTAACTTTGGGGTGTTTTTGTTCTTCTTTCTCTAATTGCTTTAGGTGCAAGGTTAGGTTGTTTATTCGAGATGTTTCCTGTTTCTTAAGGTGGGATTGTATTGCTATAAACTTCCCTCTTAGAACTGCTTTTGCTGCATCCCATAGGTTTTGGGTCGTCGTGTCTCCATTGTCATTTGTTTCTAGGTATTTTTTAATTTCCTCTTTGATTTCTTCAGTGATCACTTCGTTATTGAGTAGTGTATTGTTTAGCCTCCATGTGTTTGTATTTTTTACAGCTCTTTTCCTGTAATTGATATCTAGTCTCATAGCATTGTGGTCAGAAAAGACACTTGATACAATTTCAATTTTCTTAAATTTACCAAGGCTTGATTTGTGACCCAAGATATGATCTATCCTGGAGAATGTTCCATGAGCACTTGAGAAAAATGTGTATTCTGTTGTTTTTGGATGGAATGTCCTATAAATATCAATTAAGTCCATCTTGTTTAATGTATCATTTAAAGCTTGTGTTTCCTTATTTATTTTCATTTTGGAAGATCTGTCCATTGGTGAAAGTGGGGTGTTAAAGTCCCCTACTATGATTGTGTTACTGTCGATTTCTCCTTTTATGGCTGTTAGTATTTGCCTTATGTATTGAGGTGCTCCTATGTTTGGTGCATAAATATTTACAATTGTTATATCTTCTTCTTGGATCGATCCCTTGATCATTATGTAGTGTCCTTCTTTGTCTCTTCTAGTAGTCTTTATTTTAAAGTCTATTTTGTCTGATATGAGAATTGCTACTCCAGCTTTCTTTTGGTTTCCATTTGCATGGAATATCTTTTTCCATCCCCTTACTTTCAGTCTGTATGTGTCTCTAGGTCTGAAGTGGGTCTCTTGTAGACAGCATATATATGGGTCTTGTTTTTGTATCCATTCAGCCAATCTGTGTCTTTTGGTGGGAGCATTTAGTCCATTTACATTTAAGGTAACTATCGATATGTATGTTCCTATTCCCATTTTCTTAATTGTTTTGGGTTCGTTATTGTAGGTCTTTTCCTTCTGTTGTGTTTCTTGCCTAGAGAAGTTCCTTTAGCATTTGTTGTAAAGCTGGTTTGGTGGTGCTGAACTCTCTCAGCTTTTGCTTGTCTGTAAAGGTTTTAATTTCTCCATCAAATCTGAATGAGATCCTTGCTGGGTAGAGTAATCTTGGTTGCAGGTTTTTCTCCTTCATCACTTTAATTATGTCCTGCCACTCCCTTCTGGCTTGTAGAGTTTCTGCTGAGAGATCAGCTGTTATCCTGATGGGGATTCCCTTGTGTGTTATTTGTTGTTTTTGCCTTGCTGCTTTTAATATGATTTCTTTGTGTTTAATTTTTGACAGTTTGATTAATATGTGTCTTGGCGTATTTCTCCTTGGATTTATTCTGTATGGGACTCTCTGTGCCTCCTGGACTTGATTAACTATTTCCTTTCCCATATTAGGGAAATTTTCAACTATAATCTCTTCAAATATTTTCTCAGTCCCTTTCTTTTTCTCTTCTTCTTCTGGAACCCCTATAATTCGAATGTTGGTGCGTTTAATGTTGTCCCAGAGGTCTCTGAGACTGTCCTCTGTTCTTTTCATTCTTTTTTCTTTATTTTGCTCTGCAGCAGTTATTTCCACTATTTTATCTTCCACCTCACTTATCCGTTCTTCTGCCTCAGTTATTCTGCTATTGATCCCATCTAGAGTATTTTTTATTTCATGCATTGTGTTTTTAATCGATGCTTGATTCATCTTTAGTTCTTCTAGGTCCTTGTTAACTGTTTCTTGCATTTTGTCTATTCTATTCCCAAGATTTTGGATCTGGGAGATAGAATCTTGGATCATCTTTACCATCATTATTCTGAATTCTTTTTCAGGTAGACTGCCTATTACATCTTCATTTGTTAGGTCTGGTGGGTTTTTATCTTGTTCCTTCTCCTGCTGTGTGTTTTTCTGTCTTCTCATTTTGCTTATGTTACTGTGTTTGGGGTCTCCTTTTTGCAGGCTGCAGGTTCGTAGTTCCCGTTGTTTTTGGTGTCTGTCCCCAGTGGCTAAGGTTGGTTTAGTGGGTTGTGTAGGCTTCCTGGTGGAAGGTACTAGTGCCTGTGTTCTGGTGAATGAGGCTGGATCTTGTCTTTCTGGTGGGCAGGTCCACGTCTGGTGGTGTGTTTTGGGGTGTCTGCGGACTTTTTATGATTTTAGGCCACCTCTCTGCTAATGGGTGGCGTTGTGTTTCTGTCTTGCTAGTTGTTTGGCATAGGGTGTCCAGCACTGTAGCTTGCTGGTCGTTGAGTGAAGCTGGGTGCTGGTGTTGAGATGGAGATCTCTGGAAGATTTTCGCCGTTTGATATTATGTGGAGCTGGGAGGTCTCTTGTGGACCAGTGTCCTGAAGTTGGCTCTCCCACCTCAGAGGCCCAGCACTGACTCCTGGCTCCTCAATTTGGGATGATGTGTTGTCTATTCATGTATTCCACAGATGCAGGGTACATCAAGTTGATCGTGGAGCTTTAATCCGCTGCTTCTGAGGCTGCTGGAGAGGTTTCCCTTTCTCTTCTTTGTTCTCACAGCTCCTGGGTCTCAGCTTTGGATTTGGCCCCGCCTCTGCGTGTAGGTCGCCGCAGGGCGTCTGTTCTTCGCTCAGACAGGACAGGGTTAAAGGAGCAGCCGCTTCGGGGACTCTGGCTCACTCAGGCCGGGCGGGAGGGAGGGGCACGGAGTGCGGGGCGAGCCTGCAGCGGCAGAGTTCGGCGTGACGTTGCACCAGCCCGAGGCGCGCCGTGCGTTCTCCCAGGGAAGCCGCCCCTGGATCCCGGGACCCCGGCAGTGGCGGGCTGCACAGGCTCCCGGAAGGGCGGTGTGGACAGTGACCTGCGCTCGCACACAGGCTTCCTGGCGGCGGCAGCAGCAGCCCCAGCGTCCCACGCCCGTCACCGGGCTCCGCGCTTTCAGTCGCGACCCGCGCCCGTCTGTGGAGCCCCTTCAAGCAGCGCTCTCAATCCCCTCTCCTCGCGCACCAGGAAACCAAGAGGGAAGAAAAAGTCTCTTGCCTCTCCGGCAGCTCCAGAGTTTTCCCGGACTCTCTGCCGGCTAGCCGTGGCACATTAGCCCCCCTCAGGCTGAGTTCTCGCCGCCAGCCCCAGTCCTTTCCCTGCGCTCTGACCGAAGCCCGAGCCTCAGCTTCCAGCACCGCCCGCCCTGGCGGGTGAGCAGACAAGCCTCTCGGGCGGGTGAGTGCCGCTCAGCACCGATCCTCTGTGCGGGAATCTCTCCGCTTTGCCCTACCCAGGTATGTGGGGAGTTTCTTGCCTTTTGGGAGGTCTGGGGTCTTCTGCCAGCGTTCAGTAGGTGTTCTGTAGGAGTTGTTCCACGTGTAGCTGTATTTCTGGTGTATCCGTGGGGAGGAAGGTGATCTCCGCGTCTTACTCTTCCGCCATCTTACCCGGAAGTCGTGGTCCACTTTTAGATAAAGAATATTCCTTTTCAAGACAAGCCTTCCAAATAATAACATACAAAGTATTCCATTTGCAATAACAACTTCATATCAATCAATAATGATTGCTTTAAAAATCTGTCCTATGTTCTCATTATACTTAATGAATTTTTAAAGAAATATTTAAATTGTTTTTGAAGAACATTAAGTTGTTCTTAATGATTAAATGCTGAGGATGTTTACAATGGAGGGTATAATGTGATCACTCTGCAGTGGTGAAAACCGGGAGACTGCAAGGGAACACAAGTCTGTGTACACAGCGTGTTCCCACAGATAAGAAGCCTTTAGTCATATCGAGTGTCTGAGTATCCAGCAATAATGTTGTCAGATTAAGTCATCACGAGAGATGACTGCATCCAATTATTTTCATTTGACACATAAAGAACCTGTGGTTCCAAGGTCATTATCTTGCCCAAGGTCACAGAACTAGCAAACCAGGGCTTCTTAATTCAGTGCTCTTTATCTCACAGCCTCTTCCAAGAAAGGTTTTAGATTTTTGGAGAGACTTGGGCATGGCAAAAAAAGGAAGAGGGTTGTGTGAATCTCTGCCGGGCATGGGAGAGAGACACTGCTGCCTTTGTTCCCATGCTGAGATTCTCATCTCAGTTTGCGTTTCTTTCAGTGAGTTGCTGTACTTGATGGTGCTGCCGGTCGTAACTGACCTGGGCTGCTCGAGTCCGGTTTGAGTCAGCAGTGCCTTCTAGAGCAGTCCTGAATTTCTCTGCTTGGCCCCTTCCACCGCATCACCTCGTCCAGCCCTTCTAGTCCCCCATAAGGATTAAGTTTCCTATTTGGAAATGGTTTTGACCTTCTTGCCTGGGTCAGAAAATGACTTGTATGTATTTCCATTTTATCAATGAGGAAAGATTCTGAAAGTGCAGTAAGTTGCCCAAGGTGACATAACTAGTAGTGTAGCTGGCGCTCGTGACCACTTCCCCTGCCCATTCGCCTGCTCATGGAGGAACTCATTGTCTCTGAATTTCATTTATTCTGCATAAATTCCATTACCTTTTCAATTTCGGAATCTTAATACATTGCTAGATTTAAACACTGATACCCATAACTCGGGCTATATAAATCCAAATCAGGTCTTAGCCAGTAGTTTCAGTCTTTCTCCAAAGTGACAGCCATGGCTGTGTCTCTATTCTGAAACCAACTAAACTCTGAAGAGATATGCATTTCTTAATATTTTATTTGGAATAGAATTCCTTCCTACAAATTTTAGAATTTGTAGAATGGAAAAAATGAATGTGCTTTTGAAATGGGTTCACTTTTGGTTTTCACATTATTACTGAAATAAGAAGATATGTCCAGAGTAAGAATCCAGTAAGCTTTTAGGTCAGTGGGACCTACCAATCTTTATAAAATATTGCTTAGGAATCTGCATTTAATATTGGTGAAATATGGTTTGTTGTGAATGGTTTACTATAGATGAATGTCTGTTATATTCCCATACTAATTTGGAATATTACATATCCATTCCTTTTAATGGAGTGACTTTTTAAAGCTCAAAGACTTCAATGTTGGCATTTTTTTCCCTAAAAGGATCCTTGTAAGAATCCTATCACATGGCAACAGCTGGTCAAAACCTCCTCGAAATGAGGTCGAGGTGGTTTAGTAAGTTCAAACCTGGCGACTTTCTTGATAGAAATACAAAGAACAATTAGAAAAACAAATTATGTTGATGCAGTTTGAGCTGAGTTCTAGAGTAATTTTGGTCAAAATGAAAAACTTTCAGAAGAGTTTTCTTTTACATAAAATACTCCAGCGATAAATCACTATTCCACATGAGGGATGTCATTCCCGTTGACATACGGGAAAATGTCTTCGTTTAGCCCTTTGCCCTTAGCGTTTTGCCCTTCCTTCTCCTCGCCTCTGCCTAAATGAAATTACTGAGGAAGTTGGCAGAAGTTATCTGGGAGGAAATATGGAATGAATAGCTCTTCTTGATGTCTTGGAAAAGTCATTTTTGGGTTTCTGACTCAGTTCCCTAAGAGACATCCCTGATGTCTTCATTTGTATATTTGAGGTAATTTTGGGGGACCGAGAGGTTGAAGACAGAGTGCAAGAAATGACTGGCAAAATGATGATATCATCAAATGTTCAAAGAGCTGGCAAATTGAAGCTCATTAAACTGTCATTTTGTCTTTGGTTCAGGACTAATTGGAATCATGCCTAGTTGCATGATACGAAAGATATTTAACACCTGAGCATTTTCCATGAGCAAAGTCACAGAAATTTCTGTTGGAGAGACCTTGAACTCCCGTTTGAGGAGGAGAGCAAGGCATTACATGAAAATAATTGTCTATTTTCAAACTACTTTAATATTTGTGTAGAGAAAACCTTTGAAAATATTGTCGCTAGAAGGAAACTTTTGGATAATAAAAAGTGGCCTCATTGAGACCTAATTGATGGATCAGTGTGGAACTTGAGATAATATTTTTCCATTGAAACAAATATTAAAATTTAGTGAAAGTTATTTTTCTTCACTTGTTTTAACAATTATTTTAAATTGTTACCTGACCTCTCAAGTACTTTTGGGTATTTGTATACTGAGAGGTTGGGGAAAGATCACAAGAAATCATAAAGAAACAATACACAATTAGACTTGCAGAGTTTGAAAATGTGTGTTATTTTTCCTGTTCATTTGGATTTATTTTGCTCGGGTATGAAGTCAAAGCCTGAAAGTAGTAGTAATATTTGAGAATGAGCTAATGGTGTCCTCAGATAATGAAGTTTGCTGAGTTTGTGGCCTGGATCTGGGGTCTCTTTCCTTGTTAGTGGGGGCAATTGCAATGCAGCAGTTCTCTCGATGTGTGTGTGGGTGTGTGCACGCGTCTGCTTGCGCACACATGGGTGTGTTTGTGTCCCAGTGACGTTATCGCTCTGTGGTACAGAGGAGCTTTCAGTGAACATGCAGCAATGGTCCAGCCAGGCCTAGCATCTTCAAACGAGGGAATTTTCCAGTAAGGACTTGAAAGTTGTAGGTCTTTAAAAAGGTTAAGATTAAACTGGTGATTCATTCATCTTAAGTTTACTCCTTAAGTCGGTCTTTATTAATGAAACAAACCGCAGATCACTAGGGTCAAGTGGGACCTTATTTATTTTGTTATTTGCAAAGATGTCATTTAACGTACAAAATGCATGTGTTTACCAAATGTTTCCTGAAAAGCTAATTTTTGTAATGTAAATGTTATCCGCACTTGTTGGGCGAATTTTACACTAGCTCCAGATAAAATGTTGCTGGCATGTGCAACAGGAGAAGTAGAGTGTGAGGGTGGAAAACTTTTGGTTCTTCATTTATTCAAAAATTGCTTCCAAGGCTGTTGTTAGACAAAAGCCCTGAGTTCAAGAGGTGCCGTGTGTCCCCGGCCCCTGTAAAGCCCGTGTGTCCCCGGCCCCTGTAAAGCCTGTGTGACTGTGCTGGTTCAGGTTTTGAGAGCCGTGGAGGTGTACGACATGCAGCAAACATCACAATCTATTGCCATAAAGTCGGTGTTTCTTAAAAAAAATTCAATTCAGAAATAGGAATAGCAGAGTAAATCTTCTCAGAAAAATCATAATTATTGTTGACTGTTCTGATTGCTCTTCAAAGTTTCATTGTTCCATATCGATATTGACAAAATGGAACTCTGTGACTTGAACATTTTTATAATGGTGGCTCTTTGGATAATGTATAAATCAAATTTATTTCCACATACGTTTTCCTATCTGTCAAAATTAGGCAGAATTATGTTTATGGAATTTGCTTATGACACAGCCTTCCTTCAACTTGATTCATTTACTCACTAAAGATATGTTGAGTGCAGTTCTGTGCCAGGCCCTGGGGATGGGGGTATACACCTTCAGGAGGTGGCTTTCACATGAACGTTGCCCCAGGTTGTGTAGACAATGGTCTCTCTGGCCCTAAGAGGGTTCCTTTCAGGGTTACAGAAAAGAACAAGATAGATCAGTCCTCTGCTCTAAAGGAACTTACACTTGAATGGGGGAAGACAGGTGATAACACAAATCGCAACTGAACAAGGAGAGCATTGCGTGACAGTCCCTGTTAGGCGCAGAGCTGTGGTACCGTGCCCGGTGACTGTTCGCTGGCCGTCAGCGAGGCCGCTCCAGGGGTAGCTGTCTACGCTGACGGAAGAGAAGAGGAAGCCTGTGTGTCAGAAGCAGAGCAGGTGCGGGAAGGGCAGGGCCTCTGAGGAGCTGGGTTTGACTCTGCATGCGATTGGAAGACAAGGAGAGGCTTCTGAGCAGGAAGGTGACGTGATCTGACTCACGCTTCTAAAAGGCCAGTGAGGCTCTGCGGGCAGTCCTGGGTGTCTGTGTGATGTGTGCATTTGTCAGTAGGACTTGCTGATGGGTAAGCTATGGGGAGTGAGGGAAAGAGGACTTCTTTAGAGTTAGGGTTTGAGTAGCTAGTTAGATGATGGTGCCAGCTATGAGGACAATTAGGAGGGAATGAAAACAAGAGTTCTGCTGTTGCCAAGTTATATTCGAGCTGCATGTTAAATATCCAGATGGAGGTGCGTTCAGACAGGGAGTTGGAAATGCAGGTTGAGACTCCAGAAATATGAATTTGGACATCACTGGCATACAGGTGATAAATAACGTATGGGCCTAGATGCAGTGATCAATTTCTTTCGAATATGAAAACAAAGGTGCTGGTTCAGGACCACTTACTGGCTTTATAAACCTGAGTAACCAACTTCATGTCTCTGATCATTGTTTTCCACATCTGTGATATTCAGTCATTCATTCAGTGGTGTCCTCTGCTGAGCTCCCACTACGTGTCAGGCACCGTAGTCAACCTTGGAATATTCAAAACGGAGTGATCCCTGCCCTCCAGCTCATATAGTCTATGGAGAAGCAGGCATTTGTGCATCTGTCATGATAGGAGGGCAGTATGGTTCCTTCCAACATCTGGGGGCAAAGAATACCTTCCTTTCACATAGACGGAGGGTACATCTTAGGACACATCCAGGCTGCATAGAGCAGAGACACAGTAACACCCCTGGTAGGAAGGACAGCCTGCCCTGGCCCACAGGTCCCCATGGGGGCACCCTTTTGCTGATGGTGCCACCTGATCCATGTGATGATTTAATCGGGCCCTTTAGGATGCTTAGCTCCCCTTTCTTTGGGGTGGAGGGAGGTTGGTACCCTCCTGGCTGCTTTCTACTCTCTGGAAACTTTGCCTACATGCCCGCCTTGCCCACCTTGTGTGTAAGGAACTAGTAACAGTACCAGTGTGGAAATGGGCAGTTATATCTCGGGGCCTCCTCTAGCAGACCCAGCCTTTAGGCCTTCTAGAGTTACACACGTGTGTATAGCAAAGTGCAATGAAGTGAGGAAGGTGCCTTGATCCCAGGTAAAGAAGAGATGGAGTTATGGAGTGTGGGGAGATAGGGTCTGGGGAGGTGATCAGAAAAGGTTGATACCATATGCATTGAGTTGTTTTTAGTGAATAGAAATTTGCTATGCAAATTAGAATAGGAAAAGCATTCTAAACAGGAGTAGGATGATCAGTACCTGCAAAATACTTTACACCATGTTGGGAAGTCAGGACCAGCTCTCCTTGAATACTGGTCTCCAACTTGGGGTTTATACTGTCCATCTGTGCTGCCATTTCTGTGTCTTCCATTTCCTTACCTCAGGGTCCTACCTGCAACACTTGTTACCCCTTCTGGTAATTATTTAGAACAGTGTTCTCCCAAGTAGGGTCCATTAGGATATAGGAAGAAAGAAAAGAACTTCCATTTATGTGTATTTGTATTTCATCTATTTTGTGTACATTTTTGTCATGTGCAGAATGTATTAATATGGTAGTGTTACAGATTTACACATATACATGCTAGGTCGCATGCTCCAGTTCTTTATGATAGGCGTGTCCAGTACAAAGTGGAGAGGTCATAACTGTCGACAGTCAGAAGTCACTGGAGAGTTGAAGCAGAGGATTAAGAGTCGTAAGGCAGTGAGGTTGGAGGCTCGGTGGCTCGTTGGGAGTCATCCTAGTGACAGGTGATGAGGGACTTAGCCAAGGCTTTGGCGATGGGAAAGCTGATATGGCAGAGAGGGAGGGAGAGGAGACCGGAGCTGTGGTCCATGTGCACAGGGCACCAGGTGTTGATGTCACTTAGGCACCTGGAAATATAAGGCTAGAGTTCAGAGGAGAGCTCTCCTTTGGAAATAAAGGCTTGGGGGTCACCAGGATGGATGGCAACAGGTACCAGCTGTGAGGATGACCCCCTCTCAGGAGGGGAATGGAATGAGGGTGGACCACACTCATTGCCTAGGAGAAGATGGAGGACATAGCACTGAACAAGAAGACTGGGAAGACGACTCAAGGATGAGGGCAAGGGAACCAAGAAAAAGTGGTGATTCAGGAGCCATAATGCCTGACTCCTAGGTTCTTGTGAGAGTTTGAAATGGGCAAGTATTTTCAAATAACCCTGTAAATGTTAGTTTACTTATTTCAATTTGTGAACCGTGGCCAAACAACGTGAACAGACGGCTGCACCAAATGAGCAGCAGTCCGTAAGGACCGACTCCACGTGGCCCAGTCCTGCCGCGGGACACGGGCTCTGAGATCAGGGAAGCCAGCGATGGGAAGGTAGACCCAGGTGAAAGCCGCAGCGCGGCTCGGAGTGGCAGGTCGTGCTTGACCTGCACCCACGCCAGCCCGGCTCCCGCCCGGCCCCACTTCCGGTCCCGCTGCCGCTCCCGGGAGGCTGGGGTCCACGGAGAGCCGCCGGGTTGGGGACAGAGGAGGGTGTCGCAGACGCCCTGGAGATCAGCCAGAGGGGCACAGAGGAGCAGGGTGTGTCCTGGGCCGCACAGGAGCCCAGCGTCTGAGCCTCCGAGGTCGAGGCACGGGAGACAGGAGACCACAGGCTGCCCGCAGCCCTGAGATGCCCCGACGGCGCCCCTGCGGAGCCCGGGGCCCAGCAGCGAGGCTGCTGGATATCGCCACGGGGAGCCTCTCTCGTTTGCCCTCTTCCCTATTTAACGCGCGCGCCTTCACTGCCTCACTCATGCGTGCGTTTCAGTGTTCAAAACGGATAAATATTACACAGCAAGGCGACTTCTGGAGTAGGCAACTCGTGAACGCTTTTACACCTTAAATGAATAGAGGAAAAAGGAACAAGTGATTTCTCTTAAGATGGAACCATGTCTCCAAGGATTCCTTCACTTACCTCTTTGTTCATTCCTCATTTACGGAGCACCCTCATGCACCAGCCACTGCGCTGAGAGAAGGGACACAAAACAACTAGGACACAGCCCGCGCTGGAAGAGCTCCCACTCCGCCAGGCAATTTAGCAAGTCTGCAGAGCACCGCGAATGAGAGAATCGCCCTTGCCTGCTTCCCTGCCCCGTGTTCCCGGTCAGGAGGCTGCGTGTGCCCGAAAGAGCCAGGGAACTCCCCAGAGGAGGGAAGATCTGAACAGCACTGAGGTGGAGAGGAAAGTAAGCGTCATGCGGCTGCATCACGAAATGGTTTCTCGTTAAATGGCTCTCATCAAAGTGAAATCCGGATTGACGTGTGTATAAAATTGATGACTAATAAGAACCTGCTATATATATATATAAAAAAGAAAAAACCTATTTATTAAAAAAATAATAATAAAAAAATAAGGCTTTTTCAAAAGAAAAAGTTCTCGTCACATACACACACGAAATTGTAACTATGCGAGGTGAAGGATCTTAACTAGACTTTGGTGATAATTTCACACCATATGCAAACATCAAGTTATTATGTTGCACTCCTGAACTAATACAATGTTGTACGTCAATTATACCTCAATTTAAAAATCATTATGTACATCTAAAGCTAATACAATGTTATATGTCAATTATATATTTATTAAAAATTAAATTAAAAAAAGTGAAATCCATCACACTGAAGAAGAAGCGGGAGGTTTTTTTTTTTTTAACCCCACATTTGTTTGTTTATTTATTTTTGGCTGTGTTGGGTCTTCGTTTCTGTGCGAGGGCTTTCTCTAGTTGTGGCAAGCGGGGGCCACTCTTCATCGCGGTGCGCGGGCTTCTCACTGTCGCGGCCTCTCTTGTTGCGGAGCACAGGCTCCAGACGCGCAGGCTCAGTAGTTGTGGCTCACGGGCCTAGTTGCTCCGTGGCGTGTGGGATCTTCCCAGACCAGGGCTCGCACCCATGTCCCCTGCATTAGCAGGCAGACTCTCAACCACTGCGCCACAAGGGAAGCCCGAAGCGGGAGTTTTGATGGATGGAAAGAGTGGAAAAGGAGGCGGACGAGGAATATTGTCCTGGTGGGACACCATCAAGGGTGGGAGCTGTGGTCTGGAGACCCGGGCGCCTGGCGGTGGAGGGCGGGGCAGGGACAGACGCAGGAGCTGCAGAGGACGAGGTGGGACCTTCCGCTGCCTCGAAGTCAGGCCCGGGGTTAGCGGTGCCCCGAGAGTCACCTAGAGACACGGCAGAGGCCACGGCCCCTCCCTGAGGAGGGTGACCCCGAGGAGCACCTGTCCTCTAGGGCCCGGGGGCTCCCGCCACGTGGGCGCGCTGCTTACCGCCTCCTGCCTGTCAGGGCGCCCTCCCCTGCACCCCAGCCCCGGCCCTGGTCCCTGCTGCTGGGCCGCCTCCATGGTGGCCCTTGCGGGACTGGCGGAGGTCAGCTCTCCGAAGCGGACAGGCGTGAGCTCAGGGCCTGAGCCGTCGTGGCCGCACAGGGTGATGGCGGAGGGCAGGGCCCGGGCTTCGAGCTGTGGAAATAGAAGTAGCCCTGCAGGAGGGGAACGTTTCCAACTAGAAATGGCCTGCTTTTATGTGTTCCTGAGTCTCGCTTATTCTGAGAAGGAGAATTGAGCAGAGCGCACGTGCTGGACACCTGCACCGGCTTTCTGGGAGGGGGCAGGTGTGAGCTCAGTTCTGACAGAAGGTGGGCAGACCCGGCCAGGCAGCACTTGAGTGAGGGGCTGGGACTTGACCCCACGTCGTGTGCCTTCAGAGCTGTGAGCGCTTCCCCTGCACCTTGTCATGGTATCAGTTACAGGCCAGCCCTTGGTGGGAAGGCCTTTTTCTGCTACTGCTCACTGGTGGCTTGTGGTTGCTGTCCAGGAATACCGTGAGGCCGCTTCGCAGAGCAAGTCAGATCGACGAGTCAGACGACCTAGAGCCTCTCCCCACCCAGGGCAGCGCCCCAGGGTCTTACATGCGGTATTAGGGCCCTTGCTTTTCGAGGGGCATCAACGTCATACTGCAGTTACGGCTGCAGTTTTTCCCCCTAAGCACCTCTTTCTCTTCTGAAACCCTATGGCAGCCCGTGGTTGTTTAGATGGAGCTCAGGAATGTTTTTAAATATTAATTTGGTTTGACATGACTTGGTGCACAAATTAATTATTCAAGCACATATTGTTCCACGTACATGAAAAGAATGGAACTGTAGTGAGTCGCGTTCTGACTACCACATGTGCATCATAATGTTACCAGCAACAGACTATTAAGAGAACAAAAGCTGGCAACATACAGTAACTCTGGATTTGGCCAGTCCCACAAAATTAGCATAAATATGCGAAGCGATCAGAACAGTTTGGGACTTCCTAGGAAAGTGTCCCTATTCTTATCTAGTTCTAAAAGAATGTGGAGTAAACGATTCATTTAACCGAGGATAAAAATATGTCTGCTATGCAGTTATAATCGTGTGTCATTAATCAGAAAATACTGCAGAAACTCTGACAAATTAAAAACACAAGGATGTGTCTGCAAGGGTTTTTTCAGCCATTAAAAAGCTGCTTCACCTCTCAGGCAGGCTCTTTCATGGCAACTCCTTGCTCAGTGTACTGACATCTTCAAAGACCCTGACATCTGTCGGCCTTTGAACTACCATTAAAAAATATTATCCCATTTCCATTCTTTTATGCCCATTTTTTTAATTATAGCCCTTCTTTCAAGTTGAGAACATGGTTGGTTTAACTGATGCTGTCCTTTCGTTTTCAGCCACCCAGCTGCGGTTTGAATAAATTGATGTAGAATCAAAGGCGGGACTTTAAAGGAAAAAGGTTTGATGGACTTGGACTCCGAACCAGATGAGGTTTTATGATGAAAAGGGTTTAATCCCAGCACAGGCATTGCGTCTATCAGTTGAGCAGAACAAAGCAATTCATATATATAGGTTCACGCGAAATGATCTATTTTTTTTTAACAGCACAGATCTCTTCAGGACTTGCAAATGTGGCATTAGCTAATATTCAGAGAGCTGATTTCCTTTCATCCACCAGAAGCTTATGATTATAGTACAGTTCTCGAATTGGAAATGAGAGCTGCAACACAGATTTAAAGCTGTGCTGTCTGATTTGTATTCAATCTACATGTCACTGCGGGACAGGCTAGTCTGGGCCAAGCTGGTTCAACACAGGGGAGAACAGTTTCATCATCTGAGGTTCTTAGTCAAAAATATCACCAGCTAATTAAGACAACAGTCTCATGACTATTAGCGAGGTGTTTGGTTGATTGGTATCTCTTAAAATTTGACAAGAAGGATTAAAGATGCATCCTCTCTTTTATTTCGTATGCGTCTTGCAGTGTTAATGTGCACAAGTGCATTGCAGGGGAATGAAGTGTAGTCAGTTAACTCAGAGGACTTTTTTAGAAAAGGAAAACAACATAACTGTAAAACAATCACTTATTTTGCCTTCAGACATTTCCCCTCATCCAATTATTGATCTGAAAGACAAAATCCTTTCTGAAAGTAGACTTCAACATTGCCTTTGTTCAGTAAACTACTGAATGATAAATGTTATTTTGAGCCAAACCGTTCGGTAACTAGATAAGTCGTTTAGGATAATTGCAAACCTAGAACATAGATCTAAGTCCACTTTAAAGTAAAAAGTGATTAAAAAAATTTTTTTTTTCTAATAATAATTCAGGGTAAATTGTACTTTTAATCCATTAGAAATTTTCTTAAGATCATGCACACCTGTTTTACATTCGAAATGTGCTATTTTTTCAGAGTAAAAAAATGGTTCTTCCATTTACTTGGAAGGTTTGGTACCATTTACTTGTACAGATTTGATCATTCTGCACCAATTATTTTTCATTCTCTTCAAATAGAATTTCTATTTTAAACTACAAATTAGTATCCAAACCGTATTGGAAGAAATTCTGAACATGCATAGTTTTAATCTGGCAAAACAGATGTCAGTTAGAGGAGCAGTACTTTAATTCTTCTCTTACTACAATCTATGGTCTACCTCATAGTCTAGAATATTTCATTTTCTTTTTTTCCTCCCTTCTCTTTAGAAGAAAACATGGAATAATGCACTTTGATATAGGATTTACCAGGAAGTACATTTTGCCTAGCCCTAACATATTTTTGTAGATTTATAAGTTTACTGCGTTACTTGGAAGAAGTTGGATTTCTCTCAGTATAATCATCATTGCTTTTCACTCTGGAATCCTATTTTAGCTTCCCCCCTTTTTATTATGCAATGGCGAGCCAATCTTTCACTGCTTTTAACTATGTAGTTAAGTTTTCATCCCCATATACATCCCTTTTGCTCTATCCTGCTGAATTATGTCTGTGTCTTCCCAGTGAGTCCTAGTTTTCCCACTTCTACATCTGAATTTCTTATTTCTCTACCAGCTTCACGACCTTACACTAAATATTGTGGTCTCCCCGCCCTTTTTTTCCCTTAATTCTTCTGTTAAGCAGCCTTCTGCATGTCAGTGGCCTTAAGTAACAGCTATGTGCTAATGACTCAAAGCTCCTGTCCCTCATGTGAGTGCTGGGCGCAGATATCCAGCTGCTTCCTGGCCCCTTCTCTTAGCTCAGATGCCTCAGATGTCACATGTCCAGAACTGAAACCTCCACCCCCATCTTTTCTGTGTCTAAGAGCTCAGTGCTCAAGCCACAACTTGGGCGTCATTCTTGAATGGCTTACCTTTCTCTTAATCCGTCAGTAAATACCATAGATTCAGCCCCCCAGAATCGATCTCAAATCCATTCATTTCCTTCCCTTCCAGCCGCTCCCTAGTCCAGGACACCACCATCTTTCACCCAGGCCTCCACAGTAGTCCCCTAACTGATAGTCTTGCTTTCCTTCTTGTTCTTCTCAGCAACCATAATGATCATTTTCAAAATATATATTGGATTACAAAACCTCCCTGCTTAAAATCCTTCAATAGCTTGTATTTAGAATAAGCTCCAAGCTTCTTAGCATGGCCTACAGAACCTTGCATGAACTGGCCCTACTGTTACCTTCCCAACACCTTCTCCCACTCTTCTCCCCTTGCTAACTGTGCTTGAGCAGCACCAGCTTCTTTTTCATTGCTGAAATATACCAGACTCTTTCTAACCTTCATACTTTGGCCCGTGCTATTTATTGGGACTGGAAAGCTTTTGCTCTGGCCCTTGGTATGAGCAGCTTCTTCTCATTCTTTAAGTCTTAGCCTAGTTGTTAACTCCTCAAATGGGCCTTCCCTAAAAAGGGCTTCCTTTCAGCGATGCAGGCCTTCCTCAAGAAACTAGAAAAATCTCAAATAAACAACCTAACCTATCACCTAAAAGAATTAGAAAAAGAAGAACAAACAAAACCCAAAGTCAGCAGAAGGAAGGAAATAATAAAGATCACAGAGGAAATAAATAAAATAGAGATAAAGAAAAAAATAGAAAGGATCAATAAAACCAAGAGCTGATTTTTTGAGAGGATAAACAAAATCAACAGACCTCGAGCCAGGATCTCCAAGAAGAAAACAGAGAGGACCCAAATAAACAAAATAAGAAATAAAAGAGGAGAAATAATAATTGATACTACAGAAATACAAAAAATACAGCCTGCCAAACTGAGTAAAAAGAAACAGACAAATTGAGCAGGCCGATCACTAGAAGTGAAATAGAATCTGTAATTTTAAAAACTCCCTGCAAACAGAAGTCTGGGCCTGGATGACTTCACTGGGAAATTCTACCAGACATACAAAGAAGAACTTATACCTTTCCTTCTCAGACTCTCCCAAAAGATTGAAGAGGAGGGAACACTCCCAAAGTCATTCCATGAAGCTACCGTCACCCTGATACCAAAACCAGACAAAGATACTACCAAAAAAAGAAAATTACAGGCTAATATCTTTGATGAATATAGACACAAAAATCCTCAACAAAATATTAGCAAACCAAATCTAACAATACATAAAAAGGATCAAACACCATGATCAAGTTGGATTCATTCCAGGGTCACAAGCCTGATTCATCATATCCAAATCAACCAAAGTGATAAACCACATCAATCAAAGAAAAGACAAAAACCACATGATCATCTCAATAGATGCAGAAAAAACATTTGATAAAATTCAACATCCATTCATGATAAAAACTCTACCAAAGTGGGTATAGAGGGAACATATCTCAACATAATAAAAGCCATTTATGACAAACCTACAGCCAGCATAATACTCAACAGTGAAAAATCTGAAAGCCTTCCTGCTAAATTCTGGAACAAGACAAGGATGCCCACTCTCACCACTTCTATTCAACTTGGCATTGAAAGTCCTAGCCACAGCAGTCAGACAAGAAAAAGAAATAAAAGTTATCCAAACTGGAAGGGAAGAGGTAAAATTGTCATTATATGCAGATGACATGATACTGTATATAGAAAACCCTAAGGACTCCACACAGAAACGGTTAGAAATAATAAATGGATTCAGCAAGGTAGCAGGATACAAGATTAATATACAGAAATCAGTTGCATTTCTTTACACTAATAATGAAATATCAGAAAGAGAAAGTAAAACAACCCTGTTTAAAATGCATCCAAAAAAAATAACCTCGGAATAATCTTAACCAAGGAAGTGAAAGACCTATACGCTGAGAGCTATAAAACATTGATAAAGCAAATTGAAGATGATTCAAAGAATGAAAAGGTATCCCATGCTCTCGGATTAGAAGAATTAATAGTATTAAAATGGCCATCAACCCAAACAATCTACAGATTTAATGTGACCCCTATCAAATTACCCATGACATTTTTCACAGAACTAGAACAGATAATCCTAAAATTTATATGGAACCACAAAAGACCCAGAATTGCCAAAGCAATCCTGAGGAAAAGGAACAAAGCTGGAGATGTAACCCTCCCAGACTTCAGACAATACTACAAAGCTACAGTCATCAAAACAGCATGGTATTGGCACAAAAACAGACATATGCATCAATGGAACAGAATATAGAGCCCAGAAAAACTGGCGCACCTATGGTCAATTAATCTACAACAAAGGAGGCAAGAATATACAATGGAGAAAAGATAGTATCTTCAATAAGTGGTGTTGGGAAAGCTGGATAGCTTCATGTAAATCAGTGAAATTAGAACACTCCCTACACCATATACAAAAATTAACTTGAAATGTTAATATTTAAATATAAGACATGACACCATAAAACTAGAAGAGAACATAGGCAAAAAATTCTTGGACATAAATCATAGCAATATTTTCTTAGGTCAGTCTCCTAAGGCCAAAGAAATAAAAGCAAGAATAAATAAGTGGGATCCAATCAAACTTACAAGCTTCTGCACAACAAAGGAAACCATAAATAAAATGAAAAGACAACCTACAGACTGGGAGAAAATATTTCCCAATGATGCGACTATCAAGGGCTTAGTTTCCAAAATAGACCAACAGCTCATACAACTCAATATCAAAGAACACCCCAATAAAAAAATGGCCAGAAGACCTAAATAGGCATTTCTCCAGAGAAGACATAAAGATGCCCAAGAGGCACATGAAAAGGTGCTTAACATCGCTAATTATTAGAGAAATGCAAATAAAAACTACAATGAGGTATCACCTCACAATAGTCAGAATGGGTCATCATCAAAAAGTCTACAAATAACAAATGCTGGAGAGGGTGTGGAGAAAAGGGAACCCTCTTGCACTGTTGGTGGGAATGTAAATTGATACAGCCACTATGGAGAACAGTATGGAGGTTCCTTAAAAAACTAAAATTAGAATTACCATATGACCCAGCAATCCCACTCCTGCACATATATCTGGGAAAGATGAAAACTCTTAATTTGAAATGATACATGCACCCCTATGTTCATAGCATTATTTACAATAGCCAAGACATGGAAAAAACCCAAATGCCCATCAACAGATGAATAGATGAAGAAAATGTGGTACATATATACAACGGAATGCTACTCAGCATGAAAAAGAATGCAGTATTGCCATTTGCAGCAATGTGGATGGACCTAGAGATTATCATACTTAGTGAAGTAAGTCAGAGAAAGATGAGTATTATATGGTATCACTTATGTGTGGAGTACAAAAAATAATACAAATGAATCTATATACAAAACAAGAACAGACTCACAAACATAGAAAACAAACTTATGATTACCAAAGGGGAAAGGGAGGGGAGGAGGGATAAATCTGGAGTATGAGATTAACAGATGGAAACAGTAGTTTGTACATAAAATGGATAAGCAACAAGAATTTACTGTATAACACAGGGAACAGTATTCAATATCTCGCAATAACCTATATTGGAAAGTAATCTGAAAATGTATATATGTATATAACTGAATCACTTTGCTGTACACCTAACACAATATTGTGAATCATATATACTTCAATATAAATAAATAGATAATGAAAATAAATAAATACATAAATAGGACTTCCTCTATCAAGCATCTTGTTTGTGAACTTCATAGCACTTTTCCCAGTTTATATTATATATGTATTAAGTTTTTTGTCTATTCCCCCAATGGGCTGAGAAAATGGACCTTCTGCACTTTCCTCACTTCTGTATACCCTCTACTGAAAAGATTCTTGGTGCAGACCGTGGCCTCGGCAAACATTTGTGAGCATCTGTGTCAACAAAGGCAGAGTCGCTGAGCAATGGGAGCCACAGGAAAGCGGAGCTGGGCTCCCTCCAAGGAGCCGGCAGTGGCTTCAGGGTTGGGTTAGGTCACAGGGGTAGAGACGACGGTCGCCAGGCTCTCAGCAAGCCGCCAATTCGTTAGCGTGTTTTGGTTGTGTGTGTTTGTTCTCTGGGGGATGGCACCATCAGTGTATTGTCATTCCCATCTCTGAGTTCTCACAAAATTTCTCATCTACAATGACAAAAATATGTGTGTAGGAGTAGCCCATAATCACCGTAACGTCATTATTGTTTCCATGTTTGTGTCTTCCAGAGGAGGGGCTACACCTTATGTCTTTGCTTCCAAAGGTCCTCTGGGCCTGGCCCAATCAGTGAATGAATGAACACAGATCAGTAAATTTAACTATTTGGCAGGGATTGGTCTAGGTCTGGGCTTTGCTTGTTCCCATATTTTTTAACCTTCAGATTTCTAAAATATGCAGCCAATTTCTTTATTAAATCTCCAAATCATATTGACTTCAGAGAATTGGTTGCCACTTGGGTAATATTAAAATTATAGAATATTTATCCAACATATGCCAAGGCCCTCTTTAGTTTCAGACACATTGCTAGCTACTGAAGATGTAAAAAATGAATAGCACACACTTAATCATTAGGGGGAAAAGACAAGAAACATAAATGTAAGCAGAGCGTTAGAGACCTAATGGGACTTTGTGAGCTGTGAAGAGGGAAGGAGACCTCAGCCATCGCAGGTGGGGTCCTCGGGCAGGGCGGTAGTGCCGTCTCTCCAGCGTGCATGTGCCTTGGGCGCTGCTCATGTATTCTTTTCTCCCAACTGAGAAGAGTGTAACTTTCCTCCTTTATTATTTCTTTAACTTTTTTAGTAAGTACAAAACTATCTTATCTCTGTGTGGTGTCTCCGTGCAGAGGCTGCCGTGACTATGAAGGTGCAGGCACGTAATCTATAAAAGTTCCTTTTTTAGTTCTTTGCTGAAAGCCATCACAACCAACTGAGGAGTGAATTATGCTACTGATTCCGTGGTGTTAGAACAATATTCCTACATATTTTAGTCTTCCTCTCCATAATTTATATTAAAACCTTCAAAAGGGTGGGAGAATGTCTTTAATTTTGTTGTCTACTGGTAGCAACCATGAGATTTTTCTGGTCTTATCTTAGAGGCCTTCTGAGTGTTTCTCTGGTACCTAAACTGAATTCGGTGTGTAGAAATCCTACTTTCCTATCACTGAGTGTTGCTACTCTGAGAACAAATGTAGTATCTGTGTCATGGGGTCCTGCGGTACCATAGAGACATCGCTTGTTCTTTTTATCCACGTCCAATGGGTATGATGTTATAATTAAGGGTAGTTAGCTGGCAAAGGGAACATAGTCTGACATCATCTTCAGGAACTTCTCTAGCTCTTTTCCAGGCAATAAATTAACTTTTAAGGGGGTAAAATAATGAGACGGTTGTTTGAAGCTATGTCTGATGGCCAAGGGGAAAACATACACACATGCAAGTGTGCGCGTGCACACACACACGCACACACACAGAGCCTTTCTTCTGCTTTGCCTCTGAAGTTCATGTGTGAAGTTGGCTGCATCTGTTCTCATAAAAATGACACAAGGGAAAAAAACACATCAGTCATAATGAAGTAGCATTGCTTTATGCTCCAGAGGGCCTTTGACTTCCTATCTCTTATTTTTTGTTTTTACCATAATCATAAATTTTCTCATCTGAGATGAAGAGTGTGGAATTATTACATTTTGTTCCTTTATTAGGCAACTCTGGAGGTTGAACCATCAGGAGATTTTATCGCTGGAATAAGAAGTGTTAAGACAGTTACCTGGCGTTGAGTACTGTCTGCACCCTTGTCCTGTGGTCAGAGGGGTGCCAGCCTCACTCTCAGGGGTGCGTCCTTTACACCCCACGGTCACAAGGTTGTTAACCCTAAGTCAAAACCCTCAGAAGGTCTTCCTGACCCTTAGTTTTTTCTCAAATTTTTCATTTGGACTTTTCAGTCAGTGTCTTTGGGGAGTCAGATTTCTTTCCCTTTATGCTCAAGAATGATAGTTTCAAGCTCTAAAAAAATCTTGTTGTACTTTTCCTATTTATTTTCAGAGCCTCTTGTTTTCATTTTATAGATGTAATAAAATTTCCTCTTCCCACGTTTATGAATTAGAATTTTTAACCCCGTTCCCTGAATTACCGCTTTCCTTCAGGGTTGTTTTCCTGTTTATCTTTTAATTTCTCTTTTATATTTATTTCTCTTGGCTCTTCTTTTGTGCTTGATGGTTTTTGCTTTCTATTCATATTTACAGAAGATGAACATTGTATTAGTTGCCTGTTGCTGTTGTAACAAATTACTACAAACTTTGTTGCTTAAAACAACAGAAATTTCTTATCTTATAGTTCTGAAGGTGACGAATCCAAAATTAGTTTCACAAAACTAAAATCAAGTTGTGGGCCGGGGTGGTCCCTTCTGGAGGCTCCAGGGAAGAGCCTGCTTCCTTGCCTCTTCAGCTTCTAGAAGCCACCACCTTTCTGCGGCGGGCCTGCCCCACATCACGCTCCCTCTTGCGCTTCCATGGTCAGCTGTCCCCTCTGGCTCTGACCCTCCTCCCTCGCTCTTATAGGGACCCTGTGATGGCATTGGGCCCACACGCATACGCCAGGATCCCTGGTCACATCTCTACCCAAAGATGCCCCTTTTACTGTGTGAGGTGACACAGTCATGGGTTCTGAGGGTTATGACATGGACATCTTTGGGTAGAGGGGCCATTATTCAACCTGCCACAGACGGGATGGCAGGAGAGCTGTTTTGTTGTATAAACAGAGTTTCTTTCCTGCCCCACCTCCTAATATGTCTCTCCCTGAGTGGTAAATCAGAGTGAGTTCTTGGGTAGGGGTGACATTTTGACTGAAAGATGTGTTAGCATCCAGGTCCCTCAAATGCTAGACTGAGGAGGGCTTTATTCTGGGTTTGTAGAATCCACACTAGAAGCCTTAGGTTTCCCCGGATTGTTCATTCAATTTTTTTTAGGTAAGAGCCTTCTGTTTCTCACCCAGATTGCCTGCAATCTACAGATTGGGGTGCGGCCCCCCTCCCCTGTACACAGAACCTCAGTGGCTTGTTTGTATTTTCACCTCTCGCTGGTGTATTTACCATCTTTGCAGCATGCGAGCCCAGAACCCAGAGGGGCCCGGGGGGATGGAGGCCTGGCGCAGCTGAAGCTTCCCCATGGGCTCTGCTTTCACAGCTCATTCTATCCTCAGACATCTCAATATTCTCTTCACTGCTCTCTCTCTAACCTGCAGCTGCACCGAAAGCTCCTGATTGGTGAATGTCTCCCAAACATGCCTGTAGTGACTTTGTTTGTACATCTACAGCTTTTCCTTTATTCAAGGTCGCTTCTTAGCAGTTCACTAAATGGGTTAAAGGTCACTAAAATCAGGATTCTTAACATATCACAATATTCACTTAAAGATGTAAAAATATTTGTGCTACAATAACGAAAATAGTGCATTTAAGGAATGAATACTGGTTAAAACTTTTTGCTAATTTGTATCTGATAACAAAATATTACTTCTTAAACTAATGGCCGTTGAAGTTGACTGGAATGAAGGGTCACTAGACACCTTAATAGACACGCAGCCTGCCACCGCCTTCGGAATTTCACATTATAAAGTAGTGCAGTCACAGAGCACATCGTTAGGAGCTTAACTGCGCTTGGTATTGCTGAGGTTTGGGTTTTTCTGGAAACAGAGCCCGATACAAGAATCAGCGTACAGGTAGTTTATTGGGGAGGGAATTCCAGGACTCTGAGGTGAGGGAATGGAGAGAATGAAACAGGGAAGGGAAAAGCCGATTGATCAGTTACTACTAAGAGCAAGGGGGTCTCCATCCCACTGTGGACCCTGGATGATCTTTCACAAGCCTCCACGGAATTGTCCTGCAAAGAATGTGAGCCTGGAGCATTTATCCCTGGAATTCTGGCTCCTTGTGATTGAGGGTGCTCCCAAAGGGCATCTGCCCCTGCACTTCCTGCTCCTGTACTTCCTGCTCCTGCTCTTCCTGCTCCTGCTCTTCCTGCTCCTGCACTTCCTGCTCCTGCACTTCCTGCTTCTGAGCTTCCTGCTCCTGCACTTCCTTCCCGCTCCTGTCTTTCTAGCTTCACCTGAACCTGGACTGAGTGGCCTTCCCTGGCTTTGAAGAAAGCTCGAGGTGGAAAACTGAGCTGTACCACAGCCCACTTGAGGTGGAATCGGGTACGAGTTGCCTGCCTTAGCTGGGCTGCAATCAGTCGGGTCAAAAAGATGTGGCCCAGGACACCGGAAGCATCTAGAATTTAATGGAAACAGTGAAAGTGGGTCAGAAATAGAGATGCATCTTTTTTTACACAATAGAGTCTTCCCTACATAACTGCATTAAAACAACTTTCATAGATTTGAATCATGTTTATTTAAAACATACCAAAGAAGCCCCAAGTAATCATACTACATGAGTTTACTTCCTGTCCCTCACTAGACCCCTTTAAAATGACAATAATGGAATAAAAAAGGTATAAATCTACCACAACAAAGAAAACACGAGGATGGCCATCAGCAGACAAGAGACTTAGGCACATTTCTGGAAGCAGTGCTGAGATGGCCAGCTTCTAGCTACACGTGAAGACGATTACAGCCTTGGAGAGAGCCTATCTTCCTCATAAAACCCAGGAGAGGGCCAGGACTGAGAGATGCCATGAAGGAAGGATAGCAGAAGAGATGTGAGGTGAAAAACAGGATTCGTTGAAAGTCAGCATACAGAATAGGCGACTTATCTCGACCACAATCCCAGGATGGACAGCATTTATTCCCAGGCTGAGGGAAGTAAATGGAGCAACTGCGGAGAGTGCAGGGAAGCTAGTGTGGGAAGTGATGGCTTGGGGCAAAGCCTGCTGTAGCACATGTTGGGGGTCTGTACCATAACAGCATCCTCTCCTCTCGTTCACCCTCAAGCGCAGTGAGCCCTGTAAAATACGGACTCGGGCTCCAGATACACACGGAGCCTCCACTCTGCATTTTACCTCCTCCATCTTGAGTATGAACAGACAACCCTGGATCATCTGACATTTGAGGCATGAAAGAGAAGGACAAAACAAACAGATGACTCCAGGGAAAACAAGGTACTTTAGGGAACAAAAAGTACATTTAAGGAGAGCAAGACTGAAATACCAAATACGGTATTATATTTATATAGGAAGAGCAGGCTACTATGAAAATGTAACAATCAAAGGAATAAAAACCGGTCTGAAAATTAAAAATTGTTTAAAATGTTTGCCAAAACTAATGTTGAACAAATCTCCCACAAGCAGGAACAAAAAGCAGAGTCAAAAATATGAGTGTATAAAAGTGTTTTTAAAAGGTGAGACATAGGTGATTAAACCAGGATGCTCAGTAGTTAACTGATGTTCAAGAAATAAAGAGTGGAGGAATTATCAGTGTAGTCCTAGTGGTCAAGTTCACAAGGCTGAAGGATGTGAGTCTTCAGATTGAAAAGGCTAATAAGTACCAACATAATGAATGAAAAAAACCTACCTCTGCACACATCACCACTAAACCTCAGAACAGGAGTTAAAGATATCCTAAAGCCTTCCAGGGTTCTACACAGGAACAAGGTGGATTGGCATTGTATTTCCAGTAATAAATGGTAAAATATAGTAATGCCTTCATTAGAAGCATGAAAGGGAAATTTTTCAAACCAAAGATTTTTCAAATCAAAAGATTTCTATACATAAGTGAACAATCAGTCATATTGGGGAAAGCCATTGCAAACATGCAACGATTTGGAAAGTTTATTTCCTGCGTTTCTTTGTTTCTTTCATTGAAGTTGCTTGGAGGTGTTCTTCAGTAAACTAAAGGAGCAAATACAAAAGAGAAACACAAAGGATTCAAGAACCATTGGGTCCAGACAGGAGAGGAGAAAAGGGAAGGTCCAGAGAATGGCTGCACAAAGAATCCAGAAAATACCCAGTCCAGATCGGAACAGATGGGGGGTGATGGGAGGAAAAATCTAGATTCTATCCATGAGAATTCTTAGTGTTAGGATGCAATAAAAGCAGAAAATGAAAGGGAAAAAAAGAAAGTGAATTAGAAACCTTGGGGCATTGAGGGGAAAGGGCTGGAAAACTACCAGGAGCAAAATGTAGTTGTTTTGTAATATATTATCTGGTTGTTTTGCACAATAATTAGACTATTAAATTTCACCTTTTGAAATCAATTTTATATAAAGCATAGAAAATTTATTCATGGTTACAGATACAACATAAATGTTACCAACCTTAACAAAAATACAGATAATAGAAGTAAAAACTCAGATAATCAAGGTTATGAGCATGATTAGGTAAAGATTAGGCAGTACTAATGTACTCATCGAATTAAGTGGGGAATTAAAAGACACCACCCATAATTGCTGGAAAAGGAAGGTTTAATTATTTTATTCAAAGTTGTATTTTTAATTTTTGGTGGAACCTCCATACTGTTTTTCATCGTGGCTGCACCAATTAACATTCCCACCAACAGTGCACAATGGTTTCCTTTTCTCCACATCAAAAATTTTAAAATAGAACTACAATATGATCCAGCAATTCCACTTCTGGATATATATCTGAAGGAAACGAAATCACTATCCTGAAGAGATATTGGCACACCATGTTCATTACAGCAGTGCTTACAATAGCCAGGACAAGGAAAAAACCTAAGTGTCCATAAATGGATGAATGAACGAAGAAAATATATATAGATACACAATGGAATACTATTGGTCATAAAAAAGAAGGAAATCCTATTATTTGCTACAACATGGATGGACCTTGAGAGCATTATGCTAAGTGAAGTAAGTCAGACAGAAAAAGACAAATATCGTATGATCTCACTTATATGTGGAACCTTAAAAAAACAAAGTCATAGAAGCGGAGAACAGATTGGTGTTTGTCAAAGGGCGAGACGGGGGAATTGGGTGAAGATGGTCAAAAGCTACAAACTTCTAGTTATAGGATAAATAAGTTCTGGGGATGTGATATACAGCATGACTAGAGTTGACAATACTGTATTCTAGATTTGAAAGTTGCAAAGAGAGTAGATCTTACAAGTTCTCATCACAGGAAAAAAACTAACTGTGGAGGTGATGGTGTTAACTGAACTTATTGTGATAGGCATTTCACAATATATACATATATCAAATCATTATGTTGTATACTTCAAACTTATGCAGTGTTATATGTCAATTATATCTGAATGAAACTGGAGAAAAGCTATAAAGATAAACCATAAAGGAGCTAAAAAAAGCAACCATGTTTCAGAGATGGGAAGGAGTGATGGTGGATGTCTTGAGGAAGCTAAATCTTTCTCTTTCATAGCAGGAAGTAAATAGGTAGTGAATAAGTAGTAATTCATGAAAGATATAAAGATATGAAGGTCATTATCGGAAGAGTTAAAAACACACCTGAAAGAGTTAAGTGTGTCTACCTCCTGGTTGCGGGGGAGGGGGGGATTGGAGATGGGAAGTCAAAAGCAGTAAAGTACTGTTTTCATTAAGAGCCATTCTATACCATTTGGTTTGTTTGATTATGTGTATTTTAAAATTTTAAAGAAGCATTTGAGTGAAAAATTTCATAAGAACACTTTTGCCAATACAGTGGCCTAATTTTTCTTTTTCTATTTTCATTTAATCTTTGTTTTCTGAGGTGTTCCATTAATACAGATTCACAAAAGGTTTGGGCAGATTCCTAACTAGTTAATTCATGATGCGCTTTTTCAGAGAAATTTGGAGATGGTCAGAAGACATTTGCAATTTGTTACTGATGTTGTGGAATGCATTTATCTTGCATCCTGTAGAAACATCTCATGGTAACATCATACTATGTTCTTATAAGAATGGTCAGTAAAGTATTTCTATCATTGGTACAACGAAGTTATATACATTTGAGAATTAAGAAGACAAGGATACTTGTCAGTTGGAGTAATAATTGGGATGGATAACTTACAGTTGCGTAGGGAAACCTCATCCGTGCTCCATAGTGGTGGTCATAGGTCCTTCAAATAAGAGTGACGCCGAGGTGAAAAACAGAACACAGGCATAGTTTCATCAGCATAGAAAGTGCATTACCATTTGCAGCAACATGGATGGACCTGGAGATTACCACACTAAGTGACGTAAGTCAGACAGAGAAAGACAAATACCATATGGTATCACTTACACGCGGAATCTAAAAAAATGATACAACTGAACTTACTTACAAAACAGAAACACTCACAGACTTATAGAATAAAAGTAAGGTTACCAGGAAGAAAACACCCAGGGTGGGAGAGGGATAGATTGGGAGTTTGGGATTGACATGTACGCACTGCTATGATATATTTAAAATAGATAACCAACAAGGACCTACTGTATAGCACAGGGAACTCAGCTCAGTATTCTGTAATAACCCAAATGGGAAAAGAATTTGAAAAGGAATAGATACGTGTATATGTATAACTGAATCACTCTGCTCTACACCTGAAACGAACACAGCATTGTTAATCAACTATACTCCAATATAAAATAAAAATTAAAAAAAGAAAGTGCATTAGACAGGCCTCATGATACAGTAGTCAGTGTTGTAGTGAGTTGAAGATATGAAATCTAAGTATAAGGATTATAAGAATGCTCTGAGAAATAGAAACTGCATGAAAAACTGAAATATTAGTGGAAATAAATAGAAGACTGATTGAGGCAAGACTTTCTTAATAAATCTTGAATATCGTGTTGAAATGTAATTTCATGATGCAATAAAATCTGAAGTGAGAAGCAAAATATCAGACTGTAATAAACTAGTATTATTTCAGATGGGTAATCCACCAATGCATGGGAAATCACTCCATGGGGAAGACTCTAACATATGCTTTTCCCCACTAATGTTATTTTAGATTTCCTTAGCATTGACATGTTAGTTGAATCATTTTTATTGATCCAGGAGGCAACTGTTTGAAAAGTAAAATAAAATAAATAATGGCCATTTAATTAAGCATTTAAGTGCCTCAATCACTTGAGTCTAAGCCTGTGTGCAGAATTTCTATGAGTTCTAGAGCAGGAAGTGTTACTTAAGCTGTCTAATGGAGCAGATGAGGACAGCTAGGTGCCTGGGAGCCAGTCCTGATTGCCGCTTGCAAGGGTTGTGAACTTAAAACAGATACCTTAACCCAATCTTTTAGAGCACCCATTTAATCATTTTTATGGAAATGATAATACCTATGTATTTATTATAAGGATTCCAAATAAATCTGTGAAACTGCCTGTAAAATTTTGAAGCATATAGAATACACACACATACACACACAAGTACGCACACAATGGTTTTCTAAAATGTAGAATTGAAATGCAAGTGGTTTGCCTTATGCATAACATTTTAATTAACAGCATCCACTTTATTACATACATTCAATTGTAATCATACAGAACTGGGAAAATTTTTTTCCTTTTGACTTATGAAATTAGTATATGGCATATACCGACATTCAAGTCATCTCGTACTGAACGGACAATTAAAACAAACAAAAACCACTTTATTTAATTTCCTGCTAATAAAAATAATGTACTTTCTGATTTCTTTGATCACATTTTTTTAGTTAAGTTTCTGCCTCCTTATTGGCTGCTTTGCTTTGGAACTGCATAGAATAAAATTAAGGTCATAAATACAGTTCTGTATCCATAGCAACATACATTTCTGTTTCAACACTTTGCAGGTATTTCTTTTCATCCTAATGCTTTCTTAGGGTTTGCTGGTTTCTTTGGGGATAAATGTTGCAATAAATGGCCTGAGAATAAATCTAGTATTTTCAGTATTCTAGAAGACACAGGGGAAGGAGACCAGAAACCTAGGTAGCTAGGTATTAACATGGACTGTTAAATTATTGGGAGGGTCAGAAACTCAAGTAGATCAGTTTTAGGAGATGAAGTCAGATCAAGAGGTCAGGAAAAGGTCTTCAAAAGTCCAGGTAGTTAAAACGAGATTAAAAGGATGTAATCACGGGCTTCCCTGGTGGCGCAGTGGTTGGGAGTCTGCCTGCAGATGCAGCGGACATGGGTTCGTGCCCCGGTCCGGGAAGATCCCACATGCCGCGGAGCGGCTGGGCCCATGGGCTGCGCGTCCGGAGCCTGTGCTCCGCGGCGGGAGAGGCCACAACAGTGAGAGGCCCGCGTACCGCAAAAAAAAAAAAAAAAAGCATGTAATCACATAAAGTCAAGAATCTAATCATGACAACAGGTTTGGGGAGTGAGTAGTAACCTTAATTTTGAAACATGCATGAAATCAGGAATCCAAATGTCAGATTATGAAGCAAATAAGTATCCGAGATCGAGAGTAACACGGAGGATTAGTCAGGCAGCTGATCCTGACAGGCCACAACCAAGGTCCGTGGCTGCGAGCCTGGCTCGGAGGCAAGCTGTGTTCTGGCACGTGTCCTGTAGGTGAGCGCTTGCTTAACAGGGACTGGCAGGTGAGTGGACGGGGCAAGTGCGAGCTTGTGCCTGAGGTGGAATCTGGGAGACAAGGTAGGAAGGTTTGCTGAACCTTTTAGGTTAACAAGAAGGAAAATAATCTCGTAAATCATCGGTCTCATAAGCTGTCAGGTAACTTTGTTCTCTGCGCTGAGAACATAGTCGGCTACCAAGAGTTTAACAGGCCTTGGGAGCTTGGATACTGACTAGTGGAAGTTATAGATGGTTACATGGACGTTTTCATTACAGAGTGGTTTGGGAGGAGCTCTGCATTAAATTGAGTAGAACATTTTTCTTAACAAAACCATCAGTTTTAAAATCCATTGGATATTGATTAGTATTTACTGGAAAAAACTCAATTCACATATTTATCAAAAAAATGTTAAGCGAATTGAAACGTTTATTTTTTGTTGATGTTCATCTCTAAATTTACTCATAACACTTTTTCCTTTGGGTTTTGAAAAACTATTGGTATCCATGATCTTGACCCTAGGTAGCCTTTGTTCCTCAGTTTTTTTTTTAAAGTGTTATAATTAGGATCAGTGTGCCTGAGGCTGTGTTTGTATGCCTAAGATGTATAACTTTACTGAGATCTCATAACTGTCTAGTTTTACCAGATGCAAGAATATAATGTTGAAAAGAGTTTAGCATTATATTTAGTAAGATAGTAAGATCTATCTATAAATTCATTGAAAGCCTTTAGTTTTATATTATATCATTGTTATGAATCCTGTTTCTAATGTCGATATGCCAGTTATGATAGAACTATGTATACCTTTTGAATATACACTTGAATATATTTAAGAACAACCTTTTTTATACTTTTATTGAGTCTCAGCTAAAAAAAACTATAAAAATGTTTGAAAGTAATTTTAAACTGAAAAGCCTAAATTATGAAAAAATTGACAATGATATTCTTTGCCTCTGCTTATGTTTATAAGCAGAGGCAAAGAATATCACCTTGGATTTAGTTAGTGTATTTTTCCCTAGTTATTTGAATTGGCTTTACACATACAATTTCCTTTTATATTAAGTGATTTCATTTATGAATAGAGAAGTAAAAGCAGCAAGTAGCAGATCATGCACAAAAGTACAAATTATTATAGTAAATTAAGTTATTTTTCACCATTTCTTGGGGTTGCTGTGTGGACATCAGAATCATCCAGGATGCTTTCCTGAGTGGGATGGACTAACAGTGAGGTAATCTCCCTCTCTCTTCTGACCCTCTACCCTACACCTAATACAGGTATTCGAACACCTAAGAGATCTTGGGAAGGCCCACCTGGCAGTAACTGTACTTCCATCTCAAAGCTGTCTTTTAAGGTCAAGTTGACATAGGAGGATACTGTGCTACTGTGTGGAGATATTCACTACCGATGCCTTCATGGTTTTAAAAGGGTACTTTGAGCTTCTTTCAAAATTCCTAGAAGTAGATCTACCAAGAATTATGCTATTTTCTGCAGTGAGTAGAGGACAGGAATATTAAGCTAGAAATCCTGGTGTTTACATGGTACTGACTTAAAACCTATCACGTCATTTTGCTGCTTTAGTTTCTGCGTAGATGTAAAGAATTGGTTGTATGTAGTGCACACAATGCACAAAAGTATGCATGACTGGGAGGAAATGCTGTTAGAAACAATAAGAATAAGAGAGCACGCACCGTGTCCATTCAGACAGCGGCAGACCGGCAGGCAGCCTGGACTTTCACCGGAGGCAGGCGGCCCTTCCTTCCGTTGGCTCATTGTTTAAAGCTCAGAGTGTTCTAGATTTTCTTATATTGAATTAAGCAGCCCAAACTTCTGAATAGCCTGCTTTAGTCAAGTCACCTGGTTATTAGCACAGTAATTAGTGTTTTCTTTCTTTTTTTTTTTTTTTGTGGTACGCGGGCCTCTCACTGTTGTGGCCTCTCCCGTTGCGGAGCACAGGCTCCGGACACGCAGGCTCAGCAGCCATGGCTCACGGACCCAGCCGCTCCGCGGCATGTGGGATCCTCCCAGACCAGGGCACGAACCCGTGTCCCCTGCATCGGCAGGCGGACTCTCAACCACTGCGCCACCAGGGAAGCCCAGTGTTTTCTTAATGGCACTAGTATAACATTTGGGCTCTTGTGACCTTAATGCATATAGAATGCTTAGATAGAGAGGCTAATAGAGAACCAGCAGAAAACTGGTTCTTTGCTTTCCTGGAAGAAGGAAGTATAGTAAGTGGAGAGAATGCTGAAAATCTGCTTTCCGATTACTTGAATGTCACTCATTATAGAAGAAGTTTTCTAGTGAAGAAGAACCTAGCCTGAATTTTATTTTTCTTCCAAGGCCAAATAGGTTACCTGTCGCTCCTGGAAACACTCTGTCAAAGGAATGCTTTAAGTGTTTCTAGATGCTGCAAATAACATGTTCCCGACATGAGGTCCTCCTGTTCATTAGCCCTGATATTGTACCAAAGTGAGTTGTGGATAATACGTCCGTGTTTGCTCTTTAATACTTTATTTTGCATTCTCAAGATGAGATTATTAAAAGTGCTGTTTGAAGATAGTGTCTTTGTAGTGTCCTAATTCTCAAGGGGACTATTCCCACTTTTATAATTCCATGTGAGTTTAGCAAATATATACATATTTATATTTTGTGCTTCTGTTCATTATTAATATATCTAATCTATAAAATAAATGCTCATACACAGTCATTTTAAGTGTAAAAGACATTTCATTTGCAAGTTTCCAAAATAGGCCAATGAGATGTGAACTTCCTTTCTTCCCTATTAATTGTAACTTAACCTAAAAGCAAATTGTTGTTGGTTTTCACTCAATTTCCTCAAGACCTATTTTCAATTAGATGATTTGGGTGGTTCTTTTAGAATAAAACTATAAATTTCAATATCAGTTATGAATTTTTAGTAGTATCATCATTATTCACAAAAAACAAATGCAGACATAATATTTGCCAGTTCATGTGTCTCATTATATGTTCTGCTTCTCCTTTTGAAGTTTTTTTTCTCCAGATAGGCATGTAAATTAATGAGTGCTTTTCTTTTGTACTTTCACCCTATTTCTTTTTTTCTTTTTTATTCCCCACCTAGAGTGCTCTCTTCTTTTTTTTTTTGCTCTCTGCTTTTGCAGGTAAAAAATATATTTTATTTCTTGACGTAAGCCCTTGGTAGTATGTTCCAAAACTGAGTATTAATTGTTCTAAAAAGTTTTAATCAAATTAAAGTTTTTCTTGCCTTTCCTATATGTTAGGCTCTATCCTCTCCTTCATCATGCAATTTAATAGTGTCATTGTGATCAACGATACCACATTTTAATTTTGTGTATCGAACTCCTTCCAGAGCGAAGCTATTCATTTGGAATTTGGGGCAGTTTAAACTCCTTTCTCACCTTTACAAGTTGCAGAGGTAATATTTTTCCTGAACTGCAAGGTGGGCAAATGATTATATATATTTTTAATTACTGGGTCTAATAACTGTAGAACAAGAGTCTAGAAACACAAATGTACTTTAAATATCCTAAACATGCATATTGGATCTTAGAGAAATCTTTGAATAACCATAAGGTAAATCTGCTGACTCTTCTTTCTAAATATCTCTGAGTCATTGAAGGGATTTTTTAAATGTTTTCCATTTGACAGAACCTAGGCATTATGAGTCAAGAAAGTTCTATTTGCAGCCTAGATGCAGCAGGTTATAAATAGGAAATATGCTGCCCTAGGAATCTGAAGACCTGGTTTCTTACCCAGACTTTTATGTGACTTTCCCTGCATCTCTTAATGTTTCTCTTTTCTGCTTTTATCAACTACCTGTCTTTCCTATGGCTTATGGGAACACACTTTAAAAGCTTTTTAGCCCTATAAAAACACTAAAAAATATAAACTTTGATTCTAAAACTCAGGAAAAAAAATTAACTCACATGTAAAGTAATTTTATAATACTTGGCTTAATTTGAAATCATTAATTTCCAAAATATGTTAAAAGATATATTGAATGTTGTAGGATATAATTATACAGTAAAAGTAAAAGGCTTTTATTTTAACTATTTAGATGAATTTCAGGTTTTAAATTATAATCAACGTTGGATCTCATGTAAGATATAGTTTTATGCTTGGTATAAATTTAATGTCTGTAAAATAGATATAGATGTTTCCAAAATATTATTTTTTGTTGATCCAACTGCATTTTTCTAATATATCCCATTCTTGACTTTTCTTTTTTAACATCTTTATTGGAGTATAATTGCTTTACAGTGTTGTGTGAATTTCTGCTGTACTGACTTTTTAATATAGATGCTATCCTTCCTTGAAGTATGAATATCTACGTTCACATCAATTCTATATATTTAATCAAATCCCCCAAATTCACGTTTCATTCAAGGTATTCCTTTTATTCAAAAATAAAATGAGACATTTGGAGTAAAATTAAAGTTCTAGAAGAATAAGATCTGAAGTTGCTTCGAAAATAACTGACATAAGGAGTGATCAATAACCGAGCATAACAGAGAGGATCTATTATCTGTATTTTAATTTTTTAAATACAATATTTAATAATGAAATATATAATAATATAAATTTATAGCAATTATATTATGTATTTAGATTATATATCATAACTAACAAAAATCTTACTAGTCATCAGGTTGTTTTCCCCACAAAATTATTTTAAAAAACATCCATGGGCTAAGTTTTTCCCTTTTCCTTCGTAAGCTGGCAGCTGCCAACACTGCAAGTTATCTTCCAGTATTTTCTGTTGACAAAGAGCTCAGTGAAGTTTTAGAGACATCTAACTGAGGACAAATTTTAAATGTTTACATAAAGCACATTTAAAACAGGAAATATATTAATAAATAAAGCTAAGTTATATGATGAACTCCTACTTATTAATAGACTCCAAAGCAAAAGAACACTTCCATACTGTTCTCTGTCCTAATTCTAACCTCTGTGACCAGACAGAGAACGTGCATGGAAGGCAGGAGGATGGCGTCAGGGCCCGGTTCTTAGGTTCCTCACCCTTGATTGTGGCAGGACACCTCCAGTGAGTAGGCACTGAGGGACATGGGCTGTTCTCTTGAAATGCAGCCCCTCTGAGGATTCTGCTTCATTGATAAGCCCTGTGTATAAATGAGAACACAACTCTTCAGACATGGACACTGAGGCTCATTAATAGATATAGACACCCAGCTCCTTAAAATAGGATGTGATGAGGTAATGGCCATTGAGATGGATGGGCTCATAGATGGACAGACAACCAGTGACTGACACAGCTGACCAGAGAGCTCTGAACTACCTGAGGATCAAACGTCTCGAAAGACCTGAGACCTAAGTCAATGAACGCAAGAGTCCTCTAGAGATGCTTACCATTCTGTGAGCACCTCTGCTTCAGATCATACTAGATTCCAACCTCCTGATCCTGACTTCTTACCATTTTGTTTCTCTTTAATCCTCCCTAATCCATATTGTTTGATCCTACGACTGCCTGAACCATGGTGTTCATTACACACCAGTTGTCCTGGTTCAGAACAGAGCTGATTGGTTTTAATTATTGTATTTAATTTGTTAGAAACACACTAATCATCTATCATTATTTTTGATACTTTTTTCTTTGGGAGACAAAAGCAATGTTTTCTTACAAAGTTAAACTGTCTTTTATGCTAAGGTTCTTCTGAGAGTTGTTTACAACAAAAAGAGAACATTCTATTGCATATGATATTTATAAAATAATCTTAGAAGGTTAAAAGACCATAAGTTAAAATACTGTGTTTTCGGGCTTCCCTGGTGGCGCAGTGGTTGAGAGTCCGCCTGCCGATGCAGGGGACAGGGGTTCGTGCCCCGGTCCAGGAAGATCCCACATGCCGCGGAGCAGCTGGGCCCGTGAGCCACGGCCACTGAGCCTGTGCGTCTGGAGCCTGTGCTCCGCAACGGGAGAGGCCACAACAGTGAGAAGCCTGCATACCGCAAAAAAAAAAAAATACTGTGTTTTCTTTAACCTGTAGACTTAAATCCAAAGATATATTTATTGTGTCCAGCATAATGAAAATAGAGAAATTATGTTTGATCAATTTTGTGTGGCTTAAAATAATGTTTAGTGGCCTTAGTATTAACCATAAAGTGTTCAAATATATTCTAGAACTATTAATATGTTGTTCTAAAGAAAAGATAATATTTTAAATTAACTTTTTTCATGATAAAAGTAAAGAATAAGGAAACAATGTGGTATTTGAAGACATGATTGAAATTGAGGGTATATTAAAATAAGTGTTGTTAAAATTTATTTTAACAACAAGAAGTTTTTCCTTGTTAGAAGCATTCTCCTTGCCACCTGGGCTTAAACCCCTGCAACATCTTTTAAAATTTATTTATTATGTTGTGTTTGATACATATGAAGAATATATGTCATAAGTAACACTTCAGTACTAATGCATACAAACAAAACGAACGTCATGAACCAACCAGCCGTGTTAAGAGTTAGAAAAACATTATTATTCAAACTCTCACCTCTACTGTATTCTTCTTTCCTTCCACACTCTTGGCATCCCTGTCCCTGAGGCAGCCGTTGTTCTTGTGTGTTGATAGTTTCCTAACGTTGTTTTCAGTACAGCTTCATCACGTGTATGTTCTCTAAGCAGCATACCCTTTACTTTTGCTTGTTTTTTAATTTTATAAATATGATTACATATTATAGGTAATCTGTTATTTGCATTTTCACTTACATTCTATTTGTAATATTCACCCATTGTCGTGTGTAGCTCTGGTTTACTCATTTTGCTGGATATAATATCCCATTGTATGACCAGCAGTCAATTAATTGTGATGGAAACCTGAGCCATCTCTAGTTATGTAGTTTTTAAAAAGCTACAATGTATATTTTCAACATGTCCCTGGAGTACACATGAAGAGTTTTCTCTATAAAATGTTGGGACATAGCTTATGAAAATGTCCAGATTTTCTAGGTAAAGCCAAATTAATTTACAGTGGGGTTTTACAACTTTACACTCACATCAGTAGTGTGTAAGAGCACCATCCTTGCCAACATTTGGTACTGTCAGACTTTTACATTTTTGCAGATATAGTGATTGTAAAATGATATTGCATTTACTGAAGCGTGATAAAGTAAGATACTTTTTCATATGTTTACCATTAAAATTTTGCCTTTTATGAAGTTCCTGTTCATGTTGCTTCCTCATTTTTCTATTGGATTGTTTATCTTTATTTATTGGTATGCTTTACAAAATCTGGATACTATTCTTTTGTTAATTACCTATATTGTGAACCTCCCCTTCCAGGTTTTGATTTATCTTTTCATTAGCTTTGTGGTGTCTTTTGATGAATGAAGTTTCTTAATTATATTTTATCTAATTTATCAAGTTAGTGCCCTTTGAGTTATGTTTAAGAATTCCTTCCTTACCTTGAAGTAAAAAAGCCATCTCCCAGGGAATTCCCTGGTGGTCCAGTGGTTAGGCCTCGGCGCTCTCACTGCCGTGGCCTGGGTTCGATCCCCGGTCAGGGAACTAAGATCCCGCATAATGTGCGGCCAAAAAAAAAAAAAAAGCCATCTCCCATATTTAAAAAAATTTTGTCTTTCACATTTGGTCTCTAATCCACTAAGCATTATTTTTGAAATGATCCTTTGTTGAGATGTAATTTCCATACCATGCAATTTACCCATTTAAAGTGTACAGTTCAGTGAGTTTTAGTCTATTCACGGAGTTGTGCAGCCATCACCCATCAATTTTAGAGCATTTTATCACCTCCTCTCAAAACACTGATAGCCGTTAACAGTTACTCTTCGTTTCCCCCAAACATTCCAGCCCCAGGTAACCACTAATCTATTGATAAATCCTCTCTCTGGATTTGCCTGTTCTGGCTAGTTCATATGGTGGAATTATGCAACATGTGGTCTTTTGCGACTAGCAATTTTATTCATTATGTTTTCAAGGTTCGTATATGTTGTTGCGTGTTTTCGTTCTCAGTTCTTTTTAATTGTTGAATAATACTCTGTTGTTTGTATATACTAGACTTTATCTGTTCATTCATCCGTTGATGGACATTTTGGTTGTTTCTACTTTTTGGCTATTATGAATAATGCTGCTTTGAACATTCCGTGCACGTTTTTGTGGGGATATGTTTTATTTCTCTTGGACATGTAGCTAGGAATGGAGAGGGTTTATTTTTGTCTATTGTGTAAGATGGGGATATGATTTCTTTTTTTCCCATTTGAATCACTTATGACCTCAGCACAGTTTTGAGACTAGTTGATTACTTCCCCACTGAGCTGCAACGCCAGCCCTGCCCCACGGGAGCTCGTTTCTGGGCTCCCCGGCCTCTGTGATAACACGACACTGTTCATTTCAGTAACATTATTCTAGGTCCTGATATCAGGGTGGAATGCCACAGCACCTGTTCTTCTTTAGGCACAGCATGGTACTGTGTTCATTCCTGTACATTTTAGATCCCACTTGCCAAGTTTTTGGAAAGCTTTCGTTGAAACTTCAGTTGGATTCGCATTGTTTCTGTAGACCACTTCGGGGAGAGCTGATGGAGAGACTTTTCATCACTGTGATGTACCTCTCGGGTATTTAGAGCTTCTTTAATGTCGTTCAACAAGGGTTATAGTTTTTTCTTCACAGTTTTGCATATCTTTTGGTAGACATATCTGAGAAACTTATATTTGTTATACGTAGCTATAAACGGTGTTTTATAATTTTTTCGGGTGTATAAAAATTACAAATGATTTTTAAACATTGGTCTTTGATTCAGATACCTTTGTAAACTCTCTTATTATTTCTAGGAACTTGTGCATTGATTTTACTTTTTCTCAATAGACAATGATAACATCCATGATTAAAGCCAGTTTTGTTTTCATATTTTTTTTCTTGTCATGCACTTATGAATACAAGTAGTGGTAGCAGGCATTCTTCGCTTCTTCCTGGTTTTAAAAGAGCTACTTTGAAACTTCACAATAAAGAATGAATAAAATTTGCTGAGTTTTTGGTAAATACTTTTATCTGGTTAAGAATGGTCTCTTCTATTCCTATTTTGCTAAGAGTTTCTGTGGTGGAATTTTATCAAATGTTTTTCTGTGTATTGAGATAATCATAAGGCTTTTTCTTTTAATACATAAATGGAATAAATCATATTATAGGTTATTGTCTAACATTAAACCAACATTATGTACCATCCAATTTTTTCATGATGTAATATGATTGGATTCAATTTGCTAATAATTGTTGAGAGAGATTGACCTGAGATTTTTCTTTTTTGGACGTGTTTTTCATTGATGTTGTGCTAGTCTCATAATTTGAGTTGCTGAATAAACCTTCTTTTTCTATTCTCTGAAAGAATTAGTGTACGAATGAGTTATTTGTTTCTTGAATATTTGGTGGAACTGGCCAATAAAGCCATCTGGGCTTGATATTCTATTTCTGGAAAGATTTTTGACTACTATTTAAATTTTTTTAGTGGTTATAGGATGATTCACATTTTGCAGTTTTTTTCTAGTCAGTTTTGGAAAAATTTTATAGTTTAGGAATTTTTTCTTTTCATCTAAATCTGATATTTATTGGCATTTATAGAATTTTTAAAATGTTATACTGCCCTTGCATTCTCTGCAACTTGCTGATTACATATTTTATTTTTATGCATTACTGGACTTGATTTGCTAATAATTTATTTGAGATTTTTATGTCTGGTTCATGACTGAGTTGGCCTATAATTTTTATTTCTCTTCCTATTCCTGTCATCCTTTGGTATCAATATTATGACTTCTGAAATAGTTTCAGTGTATATTTCTCATTTTCTATTCTCTGGAAAAGTTTGTAAAAGATTAGAATGATCTCTCTCCTGGGTTATTTTTCTAGAACTCACCTATAAAATTATCTGAGCTTAGTGTTTTCTTAGTGTCAGAGATTCTTAACTGTTCTTTCAATTTCTTTAATTGGATTGTTTTAGTTGATTGTTTCTTCATTCTGTATTTTCCTAGGAATCTGGTTCACCTAGGATCTCCAATTATTGGCATAATATTTTTATGGCATCACCTTATTATCTTTTTGATCTGTGATGGATCCTGTACTATGTCGTTCTTAAATTTTAATATTAGTTATTATCTCTTTTTTCTAGATAATATTGCCATACTTTATTTTTATCTCTCATATTTGTTTATTTGTGCCTTCTTTCCTGTTTCCTTCATCAGTCTTACCAGAAATAGTTCTATCTTGCTAATTCCTTAAATTGGTTGCCTATTTCACTAATAATTCGCCTTTTAAAAATAAGTAGCATGTTAAGGCCACTTATTTCCTTCACTTTAGTTTCATCCTTCAGGATTTGATAAGGCATATTTTCATTATCAATCATTTCTCAGAATTTAAATGTTATGAATTTATTTGATTAGGAAATGTGTTAACACCAATCAGAATTTAAAAGTCATAAAAATAAAAAAAAATAAAAAAATAAAAGTCATAAAAATAGAGTGAAATATCTCCCATGCACCCCTGTCAGCACTAACCCCCTCATTCCCAGTTAAAACAGCACAGATACAAAAAGTGTGTGTGTCTTCTTCCAGAGATTATTTCTAAGTACATTTAATTTTTATCTTAACTTCATTTTGAAGCATGAGTTATTTAAGGTGTATATTTTAAATTTCGAAGTATATGGGATATTATTTTGGTTTTGTTGTTGCTGTTTTTGTCATGGTTCTTAATTTAGTTGCAATCTTATTAAAGAATATCTTTGATACCACCAATTTCTTGCAATATGTTGACACCTGAATTTGGCATGTGTATGTGCATGTGTATGATGAACTCTTTTACTGGACTGGTGGATTTGACCATTTTCCCCTGTAGTTCTGTTAAATTTGTTGTATATATTTTAAGGTTGTTTTATCACATGTGTACAAACTTAGATGTGTCTCTCTGGTGGATGACATTAAAAAATCATTTAGTGATACTCTATTTTGAGACTACCTTTCATTAATAATTTACTGGTATAACTTTTTTCATCCCTTTGGTTTCAATTTCATGTCTTCATTGTTCTCATAAAAAACATAGATGAATTTTAGTGTTAAAAAATTTAAACTATTACACTCTTTTAATTAGTAATTTTGGTCCATTTACATGTATTGTGATTTTTGATATACCGTCTTACTTTTTTCATCTTTCCCACTTTTTTCTATGCTTCTTTTTGACCCCAGTTTTTAAAATAGACTATTTTAAAAACAGTTTTAGATTTATGGAGAAAATGAGAGGATAAGGTGTAGAGAACTCCCATTTATCCCACACCCAGTTTCCCCTTATTAACATCTTACATTAGAACAGTACGCTGCTTACAACTTTGCACCGTCATTAACTAAAATCCATACCTTATTCAGGTTTCCTTAGCTTTTACCTAATGCGTTTTGTCTGTTCCAAGATTCCACCCAGAACATCAAATTAATTTTAGTTATCATATCTCCCTAGTCTCCTCTTCACTGTGATTGTTTGTCAGATTTCCCTTATTTTTGATGATCTTTTGATGATCAGAATTTGTAAAATCCCCTTCTGTAGTAATGTGGAATTCTTTTGCAAGGAAGATTTGTCTCTTCTCCCTTATTATTAATGAAATCATTATATCAGTGTGTACTCATGGATATTTATTTCACCTTGGGACAGAATCTGATGCCAGTTTCTCACATTGTTCTGGCTTTGGGCTTTGGGCTCCGTCAGTGTGCACTTCTAGGACAGTAAGGTGTTCCAGGCTCAGCTCAGGTATTTTCTGCCCATTTGCCCAAGGAACACTGGTTCCTTTCACTGGAGGATGGTATAAGAAACCAAAATCTGGGACTTGGTGTGCTTATTGCTACTGGGATATCACTTACTGAGTGTAATCTGTTTTTTACCCACTTTGTCTGCTCTTAAGTTTTTCACTTTGTCTCTCATGTTCTGCCATTTCATTAACCAGTATCTAAATGTGGATTCCTTTTCTTTTTTTCTTTCCTGTTCTTTTTTTTATTTCCTATTTTTCCATCATGCTTGATATTTATCCTGCTCACTGTTTCTGTGGAGTCTTGCTTTTCCTCAATTCTGGAAAGTTCTCGGTCATCATCTTTTCATGTCTGCCCTATCTTCCCTTCTCTCTCCTCTCCTTCTGGAACTCTAGGTATATATCAGATCTTATTTTCTTTTCTGTAGCTTTAAACATCTCACTATTGTTTTTCTGATATTATTGTGCTGTACTGTGGGTAGTTTATTAAGGTCTCCTGTTTCACTACTTCTCACTTCTGCTCTGTTCAATCTGCCTTCACTCATCCATTCTATCTTTTATACAAAATTTTTATTTCTGGCAAATATGTTTGGTTCTTTCTCAAAGCTTGGAATTTTTGTTTAATCTCTTCTGGTTTACTCATTTTGTGACTCCATCCTTTGTTTCTTTAAACACTTAACACATGTTTATTTTATATTCTTTTTCTGATAATTCCCATATCTGATGAACTTGCTTGTGGGAATCTGCTTCTGCTGACTCTTACCAATGGTGTTTTTTGGGGGGACTTAGTAATTTTTTATTAGGAGCTCATATTTGGTTTATCTTAATTTGTGGAAACCTGGAGACATTAAAATGAAGAAGCTTTTCCCCAGAGGGAATTTGTTTTAGCTTCAGGTGGAAGCTGATAGCACTACAGACCTGAAGCCACTTCTATCCTGCTCCAGGCTCCCCACCTTGGTTGGTGGTGTCATGTTCAGCTCACACATCGCTTTCCCTTGAAGCAGCAAAGTAGACGAGGACATTTTCCCTCAAAGATACCTGGCCTTTGATTGTGCTTACTGCTCATTACCCTGTTTCTGGCACATGCAGTTTTACATGTATGTGGTTTTTGTTGTTTTGTTTTTCCCTTTGAATGTTTCTCTTACTTCCAATGAGCAAAGAAAGAAGCATTGAATTTTATATAGGATCTAGATGTTTCATCTCATGAGGGTGTATCTAGTCTGGCAAACTACTTGAAACAAACATCCTCAGTCACCAGCATGCCTCACTCCTCCTTGCCTTCAACATGCACTTAGCTGCTTAGTTCTCTTAATTCTGCCTCTAAGACTGTATTCCCATCTGTTCCACTTTTTCCCCACTGCTGGCCTTCTTGCCTGAGTGTGCCGAATCATTGTGTAAACTGCCTCCAGGTTTGTCTTTCCTGGTACAAATGCAGTGGCATCGCTTGGCTCACTGGCCCCCATTCCCTCTCCAGCAGCCAAGTTAAATCTCGTCGCTGCTTCTTCAGTTCCTGAAATCCAACCCATGTAGCTTAACCTTTGAAATCCTTCAATAACCTCACCAAGTTTCTCTTTTCTGAGTTTCCCTTCTTCCTCTTTAATGCTCTGTTTTTCTTCTTGCATGTGGCTCATTCTTTCTGCCTGAAATGTCCTATATCTATCCCTGTCCCCAGATGGTGCTAATTTATCTCTTAAGGTCCATCTCAGATGCATTCAGTTTTATTCAGTTTTCCAGAATCCTTCCAAGCTCAAAGTAACTGCTCCCTCTTTTGACCTCTTATGGCCCTTTGTCTTCATGCCTCGTGTGTGTGTGTGTGTGTGTGTGTGTACATGTATGTGTAGCTTATGTATTATAGTCTAAAGTATTTTAGGGAAGATTTTTTTTGGAAGTCATTTATCACAGTGGCTTCCACATCATAGATCTTAATAAATAGTGAATTATACATAACTATAAATGAAAGAGAGGCACAAACAAAATATTTCAGCTTGTGGTGATGATTACCCATAAACTTTCTATGAATGTACAAAGGTGACCTAATATATCAATAAATTGTTAATGTCTTTATTCCAAAAGTGCCTGTAGAATAATTTTTCAATTTTGAAAATAATCTAAATGATTATTTCTTAACCATGAACATGTCCTCAACTTAAATACATTTTGCTTTCATAAAGTGCATTTAAAATTTTTGTTTGGGATGATAATCCTGGCAATCCATAATCCTTTATAAGATGTTTCAACCTCTTTCTTCTTTTGCTAGGACTTGTCAGATTCAGGGTGGTTTAAAGAGTCATTAACTTTCTAAGGAAACTGGTTTATATTGTTGGGGGTTTTTTTGTAATAATTTTTTTTATCATGTTAAAATACACATAATATAAAATTTGCCATCTTAACCATTTTTAAGTGTACAGGTCAGTGATATTAAATACATTCACCTTGTTGTGCAACCATCACCACCATCCATCACATAACTCTTTTCATCTTATAAAACTGAAACTCTGTACCCATTAAACAATAACTCTCTTTTCTTCCCACCCCCCAGCCCCTGACAATCACCGTATACTTTCTATCTATATGATTTTGACTAAGTACCTCATATAAGGAGAATCATACAGCATTTGTCTTTTGGTGACTGGCTTATTTTACTTAGCATAATGTCCTCAAGATTCATATATATTGTAGCATATTGCAGGATTTCCTTCCTTTTTAAGGCTGAACAGTATCCCACATTTTGCTTATCCATTTATCCGTCAATGGACTTTTGGCTTGCTTCCACGTTTTCTGGTCTATATGTTTTTAAACTGTTAATTGAGGGTCAGCTTGACTAAAAGCTGTCCTGACGGTTTGTCTCTTAGAGACACAACCTTTATTAGATTTTGAATTTTTGGAATAAATCTGCTCTTTCATATCAGTCACATAGATGAAGTTTTGTAGCTTACTATTTATAATATTAAAGAAAAATGACACATCTATTCCAAATCGATCTTGGCAGTTTCATCACTCTAGCTATCAGCACATGGTAATGATTGAAATATTAAATACCTAAGGGAAGCCTTTGGCATCAAGTTTTTTCTTTTTTTTTTCTTTTTTTTTTTTTTGCGGTACGCGGGCCTCTCACTGTTGTGGCCTCTCCCGTTGCAAAGCACAGGCTCCGGACACGCAGACTCAGCGGCCATGGCTCACGGGCCCAGCAGCTCCGCGGCATGTGGGATCTTCCCAGACCGGAGCACGAACCCGCGTCCCCTGCATCGGCAGGCGGACTCTCAACGACTGCGCCACCAGGGAAGCCCAAGTTTTTTCATTTAATGTTTATTTTTCCATAATTAGTTGATACATTTTTCAGTATAGTTTTTCTATTTGAAAATCACCATTGGATTGAAGCCAATTCATATCAGTGTTGCCAGCAATTTAAAATGCCTTCCTCTAAGTTACCATTACATACCTAGTCAACTGATAAAAATACACAAAATGATGAAGTGCAGCCCTGGAAGGGTGTGGAGGAACAAGTACGCATATACATGTTGTTCACATTGGAAGTGGGTTCAGTGTTTTTGCAGAGCAATTTGGAAAAAAAAGTTAAAAAGTTATTCTTAGAGTTTCTCCAAATAATTCTGGAGGACTGTTGTGAGCCTAAAAGCCTAATATTGTAGGCTTTTATAACCTAAAAGCCAAATATTGTAATTCATTCACTCATGTCACCTATGTAGTAATAATTGGAAATAAGGCAGATATTCAAGAATAATATGATTAAGTAAATTATGATACACTGTAATGATGAAATACCAAACAGCCACTAAAAATAACAAAGACACTCATAAATGAGACTAAAGATAAAAAATTAGATGTGGGGAAAGGGAGAACAGTATCTACTCAGTGATTATACCATTAAAAATATTTTTATGTACATTGACAAACATTGAAATTCAGTTTGCAGTGGTGTCAGTGCCTGTGGAAAACTAACTTTTTTTGTTCTTTTTATTTTTTGTGAAGATTTAATGACCTTGTGGCTTTTGGATGTTAACTTTGTACTAATCATAGTGAAGGTTAAGGATTAGAAGTGCACAGTAAGAATAAATGAATAAAATACATACTATACTGCTTATGAATATCCTTCTTCATGGGAAATTCTTACTGTTTTGACACAGTGTAGTATGTGATAGAAAGCAAAGGCTTTCAAATCAGATTGAACTTGGATAAAGTCTTTCCGTGTCTCTTTTTCTCAGACCCCATGACGTAGTTTGTCCGGGATGCTACAACAAAATACCACAGATTGGGTGGCTTATACAAAACAGAAATTTGTCACAGCTCTGGTTGCTGGAAGTCAAGGTCAAAGCAGCAGCGTGGTCGCGTTCTGAGGGACATCCTCCTGGTTTGCAGCAGTGCCTTCTCACTGTGTGCTCACGGTGGAGGGCAAGGGAGCTCTCAGGGGTCTCTTTTATAAAGGCCCTAGTCCCGTTTCACAAGGGCATTAATCACCTCCTAGGGGCCTCACCTCCTAGAACCATCAGCCTGGGCATTAGATTCTCAGCCTGTGAATTCTGCGGGGACACTGGCATTCAGAGCGTAGTACTCCATTATCCCAATGTCATCACTTCCTCTGTCCTCCACAGGTCTCAACTTCTCTCTCATAGTTCCCGTCTCATGACCTTTTCCTGGTGCCTCTGGGAGAGTTCTTCCATCTGATCATATGTACAGTATACAGTTCTCTTCTCTGGCTGGAGCTGACCTTTCTTTCTCCCATCATTTCCACTTCTTTATTCTTTTCTGACTTCTTATTTCTGCTTCGTGTCTCTAATTTATTTGCTTACCCTTTTCAGTATACTTTTATGCATATATACTCACATATATATATTTATCATGCTTTTAAAAAATATTTATCCACCTGTTCCAGTTATTCTGCTTCAGATAACATATGCCATTCATTGCTGTTGCTTCTTGATAGTAGTTTTGCTCCTCAGGGATCCTGAATTTGGCCGGCGAGCTTTTATTCCCCAGGGACTATCAGATAATCTAGGTGGTCACTTCTACTGAAAGAGCAAAAGGCCAGGCTTCAGCTCCTGACCTGCTGGATGAGCTCCTAGAAGGAGGAGAAAGAGGTTAAGGACCCTCAGGCAGAGCAGCTCATTGTTGCACCTCCCCACTCACAACTCCTCCACCGGGAAAGTCTGCTGCCCAGGAGCTCACCTTAACCTCCTGGACAAAATGGCAGTAGGAGGACACAGTTTTCTAAGGTTGAATGTCATTAGTTCTGGAAGCTGGAGGGGACAGTGCAGAGCGTGAGTGCCCAAGAAGCTCCATAAGTGTGCACCTGCTTTCTCCAGCTCCTCGTCCCAGCAAGGCATCTGCTTGCCTTGACCGGACTCAGAGCAGCACCATGTTGGGTTCTTGTTTCCAACATGGCAGTGGGACAGATGAGATTGCCCCAGGGCTAAGCAGGGAGAGGCGGGAGCAGAGGGCAAAGCTTTCTTCCCATCCCGCTTCTTTCAGCTTAGGGGTTCCGGGTTTTCTTCCCGGACTGCAACCCCTTCCCCTCCACAGACGCATGGTCTGCAGTTCAGGACAGCCTTTGTCCTCCCCAGGAGCTCCTTGGAGTTTGTTTTTCTGTTGTTTTTTATTGCTGTAGTGGTTGTCATTATTAATACCTCAGATTCATGCCTCCTGTGGTTTCTCCATGGTTGATTCTGGGAAACAGAGTCAGCAGCCCATCCTGTTCTGCCGTATCGATATCACTGAGTGTTTTTTAAAAGATTATTTTGTCCCCTAAGAACATAACTGTTGTCACTACCTAAGCCTATCTGCTCTTAGAAGATTTCTCTTCTGTTTCAGAACGTGATTAAATTGACCGTCTCTTCTCTTATTACGCCCAAATATTGTGTTCAAAGGGGAGGAGTCTTAAAACAAGGAGTAGAAAGCAAGAGACTTGTTTTCAGGATAATTGGTTTAGAGCTGTGTACCAATATCCAGGTATCGATACATCCATGAAACAGGGGAGCAAATGCACTTAAAAAGCTTTTTATATAAAGTCCTCTTACACTTTTCCCAGGGATCATCTATTTCAAATCAGCTTTTTTAGGATAAAAATGGAGCACTCAGTCACCTCCAGCTCCCAGTCTCAGATTTGTTATCATTCAGCCATTTCTTCTTCTCCAACATAAATGCGTTTGACCAGCCATCTGTCATTCCTGTCTCTTCTGATCTAGTGTCGAGAGGGGGCAGGGCCAGTAGCTGAAACAGTATGAACTAACCCCAATCCAAGGTAAAGGAAGACTTTGGATTTTAACAGTATCTATCATATTGGCTTATTTAGCATCTATCATCTTAAATGAAATAATCTGCATCAGATGCCAGGTGAAAAGTCAATACTCAAAGTGCTAGCAATTATTATTTAGCTCATATAAATTGTAAAATTGTTAGAAAATTGTTAGCATTCAGAATAAGTGAGTACAGGATTTTTATGGAAAATGGGGTAATCTCATATTGTAGGTATTTTGATTTTTAAAGCAACTTCTCAGTATTTGCCTTTGTATCCTGTTCCCATCATCCCAATGTAACTTTTGTCCTTACTGTCACTTTTGGGTCCTCTAGTTTCCGGTCAAGAAATTGTTGGTTTATACAGTGCTTGTTGAAGTACATAGTACCTAAAACAGTTATCACTGTGTTTCAGAAAATGCTGCATTCTTAGCTAATGCATAGACAATAATAATAATAATAACAACAGCAGGAAGTCCCCTTAGCCTGAACTAACTATTCATCTGGTAGCATGGCATGCTAGGTTCCCTGATCTACTTTCCCTCTGAAAACAACTAAAAAGGCTAGATACAATTTTTTTTTAAGAACATCTTTTTGAGTGTATTCACAAGCTGTTAAGTTAGGTAGGATACTCAGATATCAACATCGAAATGAAAACAGAAACCCAGAGGTGTAAGCAGAGCACCGAGGCAACTCTCACCTTGAGGACCTTTTCTAAAACTGAGTGAACTTGAACTTCAGTTTGGGGCCTCTTATTGGGCACAGGGGAAAAACAAAGTCCAGGGTTTGCTTAAGGTAGAGGATCTAGGCTACTACTGTGCATAAAGCTGGGACACCAAGGGCCACACCCACCATGTGCAAGTGAACTAGAAACAACCTTAACGTTGAGTGGGGTGCCCCTGAAAATTCATAACCGTAAGCCAGTGCTCGTGGATGTCTGATGCCTGAACTCTCACTGTCACCGTGTCCTGGAAAACGAGTCTGAGAACTCACTCTAAAGTCGTCCAGACATGATGACATCTCCAGGGCCCTGTCAGAGTCACATGATTGCCAGAGAACCACTTTCAATTCCAACAGATACGAACTTGCACTTAAAAAGAACAACAATGCAAAACAGTAGGAGAAAAAACAAAGTACCATGAACCAGGGTCTTAAAAGTTTTTGAACAGCAGAATGAGACCTGCAAAGGCTTGAGATGCTGGAATTATCAGCCACAGAATAGAAAATAGTCATAGTTAGTATATGATGTAAAGTTAAAGGTTTTAAAGGAATTGAAAATACTAAAATGGCAAGGGTGTTTAAAAATTACCATGCATATTTGGAAAAGAATAAACTCCTAAAAATAAAAACGAAACAACTGAAATCGAGAATCTGAATGGATTTGAGAGCAGATTACACACAGAAAATGTCTAGAATGTAGGTGAGAGGGAAAGATGAAAAATATGAAAGAGAGATTAGTTGAAATGAAAGAATGGGAAGATCTATATATATCATGTGAGTTCATAAAGAGTGGAGATAGAATGGAACAGAGACATTAAATTAATAGGTTAAGCCTGAGAGTTTCGCAGTAGTTATAAAAAAACAGATCCAGAGGAGGAGCATGTCCCAATCAGAATAAATAAAAACATATCTACACTTAGAGAAATTAAAAAATTGAAGAATATAAAACACAAAGAGAAGATCTTAAAAGCAGCCAGAGAGACAAAAAAAAAATTATCTTCCAATGAATAGCAGCTGACTTTTCAACAACACCCCTAAAAATATTTTCAGATTAGTGAAAACTGAGAGTGCTTGCCACTAAACTTCTTTAAAGAACTTAAAGGGTGTGCTTGGGGCTAAAGGAAAATGCTTATATGGAAGGTCAGAGTTGCAAGAAGGAATGAGGAGACAAGACAGGGGGAAATATATGGATATATCTAAGCAGCTACTGAATAATTAGCAATAGTGAGTTGATAAAAACGAAATAAACTGAAAATAACAACTCTAGCATATAAATATGGGAGACTGCCACAGGACTTAAAATGTCCTAAGTTTCTTTCGTTGTTTAAGAGCATATAAAAAATAATTAACTTTAAAATTTGATAAGTGAAACATGGGTGTTGAGGCCTCTTACTGTGAGCACTAAAGAAAATATAGTGTATCACTTCCAAACCAGAGGAAAACATTTATTCATTTAGAATAAAAGAAGGAAAAGGGGGGAGAAAAACAAAACATACAAAGCATAGGGCAAACAGCACAAAATAAGAGAAAAAATAAAGGCAAATATGTTAGCATGTACAGACTAATGGACTACATTGGACTAAATGCCCCATTTATTTATTTAATTTTTTAACATCTTAATTGGAGTATAATTGCTTTACAATGGTGTGTTAGTTTCTGCTGTATAACAAAGTGAATCAGCTATGTGTATACATATATCCCCATATCTCCTCCCTCTTGTGTCTCCCTCCCACCCTCCCTATCCCACCCCTCTAGGTGGACACAAAGCTGATCTCCCTGTGCTATGCGGCTGCTTCCCACTAGGTATCTATTTTACATTTGGTAGTGTATATATGTCCATGCTACTCTCTCACTTGGTCCCAGCTTACCTTACCCTCACTGTGTCCTCAAATCCATTCTCTACATCTGTGTCTTTATTCCTGTCCTGCCCCTGGGCTCTTCAGAACCTTTTTTTTTTTTTTTTTTTTAGCTTCCATATATATGTGTTAGCATACGGTATTTATTTTTCTCTTTCTGACTTACTTCACTCTCTATGACAGACCCTAGGTCCATCCACCTCACTACAGATAACTCAATTTCATTTCTTTTTATGGCTGAGTAATATTCCATTGTATATATGTGCCACATCTTTATCCATTCATCTGTTGTTGGACACCTAGGTTGCTTCCATGTCCTGGCTATTGTAAATAGAGCTGCAATGAACATTGTGGTACATGACTCTTTTTGAATTATGGTTTTCTCAGGGTATATGCCCAGTAGTGGGATTGCTGGGTCCGATGGTAGTTCTACTTTTAGTTTTTTAAGGAGCCTCCATACTGTTCTCCATAGTGGCTATATCACAGTGCAAGAGGGTTCCCTTTTCTCCACACCCTCTCCAGCATTTATTGTTTGCAGATTTTTTTGATGATGGCCATTCTGACCAGTGTGAGGTGATACCTCACTGTAATTTTGATTTGCATTTCTCTAATGATTAGTGATGTTGAGCGTCCTTTCATGTGTTTGTTGGCAGTCTGTGTATCTTCTTTGGAGAAATGCCTATTTAGGTCTTCTACCCATTTTTGGATTGGGTTGTTTGTTTTTTTGTTATTGAGCTGCATGAGCTGCTTGTAAATTTTGGAGGTTAATCCTTTGTCAGTTGCTTTGTTTGCAAATATTTTCTCCCATTTTGAGAGTTGTCTTTTCGTCTTGCTTATGGTTTCCTTTGCTGTGCAAAACCTTTTAAGTTGCATTAAGTCCCATTTGTTTATTTTTGTTTTTATTTCCGTTTCTTCAGGAGGTGGGTCAAAAAGGATCTTGCTGTGATTTATGTCATAGAGTGTTCTGCCTCTAAGAGTTTTATAGTGTCTTGCCTTACATTTAGGTCTTTAATCCATTTGGAGTTTATTTTCCTGTATGTTGGTAAGGAGTGTTCTAATTTCATTCTTTTACATGTAGCTGTCCAGTTCTCCCAGCACCACTTATTGAAGTCTTTTCTCCATTGTATATTCTTGCCTCCTTTATCAAAGATGAGGTGACCATATGTGCGTGGACTTATCTCTGGGCTTTCTATCCTGTTCCATTGATCTGTATTTCTGTTTTTGTGCCAGTACCATACTGTCTTGATTACTGTAGCTTTGTAGTATAGTCTGAAGTCAGGGAGTCTGATTCCTCCAGCTCTGTTTTTCTTTCTCAAGATTGCTTTGGGTATTTGGGGTCTTTTGTGTTTCCATACGAATTGTGAAATTTTTTGTTCTAATTCTGTGAAAAATGCCATTGATAGTTTGATAGGGGATGCACTGAATCTGTAGATTGCTTTGGATAGTTAGTCATTTTCACAGTGTTGATTCTTCCAATCCAAGAACATGGTATATCTCTTCATCTGTTTGTATCATGTTTAATTTCTTTCATCAGTGTCTTGTAGTTTTCTGCATACAGGTCTTTTGTCTCCTTAGGTAGGTTTATTCCTAGGTATTTTATTCTTTTTGTTACAATGGCAAATGGGAGTGTTTCCTTAATTTCTCTTTCAGATTTTTCATCATTAGTGTATAGGAATGCAAGAGATTTCTGTGTAAATGCCCCTTTAAAAGACAAACTTTGATGAGATTTTTAAAAGAAGTTTCCAAAATATACGCTATTTATAAGATATATAGCTAAAACTTGAGGGTACAAAAAGGTTTAAAAGTGTGGATAAAAATATACCACACGGGCTTCCCTGGTGGCAGCACAGTGGTTGAGAGTCCACCTGCCGATGCAGGGGACACAGGTTCGTGCCCCGGTCCGGGAAGATCCCACATGCCGCGGAGTGGCTGGGCCCGTGAGCCATGGCCGCTGGACCTGCGCGTCCGGAGCCTGTGCTCCGCAACGGGAGAGGCCACAACAGTGAGAGCCCTGCATACCGCAAAAAAAAAAAAAATTGTACAACTGGCCATCAAACAATCTCAAAAATTTTCAAAGAAGTAACGTAGTATAGAGTACATTCTCTGGCCACAATGCACTTAGAAGTGAATAACAAAAAGACAGTCATTAAACTTCACATCCTAAATTGGTTGTTGTCCCCCTAAAATTTCATATCCACCCAGAAGCTGGGAGTGTGACCCTATTTGGAAATAGGGTCTTTGCAGATGTAATCAAGTTAAATGAGGTCATGCTCGATTAGGAGAAGCCCTAAGTCCAAGGTGACCATTGTCCTTATAAGAAGAGGGAAATTTGGACACAGAGATACAGACACACAAGCACAGCCACGAGGAGATGGGGGCAGAGGCTGGAGTGATGCATCGAGAAGGCAAGGTGGCAAGCAGCCACCGAAAGCTGGGGGAGACTCTGCCTCAGAGCCTCCAGAAGGAGCCAGCCCTGCCAGCACCTTGCTTTCAGACTTGTAGCCTCTAGAACTCTGAGAGAATAAACATTGTCTTAAGCCACCCAGCTTTTCATACTTTGTTGGGACAGCTCTAGGAAACTAGTATACCCCATAGGTTTGGGAATTAAGAAACATACTTCTAAGTAGATCATAAGTCAAAGAAAAAAATAAAAATGGAAGTTCAAAATGTTTTGAATTAAATGGTAATGAAAATGTCATGTATCTAAACCTAAGAGATTAAACTTAAGCAATAGTAGAGCAGTATTTATAGTCTTACGTTTATAAATCAGGAAAGAAGAAAGGATAAAAATAAATGAGTTAAATATCCAAGATAAGAAGTTAGAAGAATAAAAAAGCCAAGAATGTAGAATGAGGGACATAACAAACATAAGAGCAGAAACCAATGAAATAAAAACAAAAAATACAGTAGCAAGTACTAGACGAATCTTAGAAACATCATGTTGCCTATTTGAAGAAGCAAGTTGCAGAAGAGTACATGTAATATTCCATTTACATAGGTATTTGAAACAAATAAAACTAAATGTGATGTATATGGTAAACGATTTTAGGTAGGCTCTCTGTCTGAGCTAGAAGGGGTGGCATGGGATTGGAGAAGGAGGGAAGCAGGAGGAAGGAAGCAGTGAAGTTTCTTTGTTTGGTAGCCTTTTGCAGTTCTTTTACGGCTCTCCTAGTCATATCCTCTGACCATTTTCCCATTTTTAAAAGAAGATTATTGCTGACATGGAGGCACAAGTCCACAAGTTGAGAGAAGAGCTGATCAGCGTGAACTCCCAGCGGAAGCAGCAGCTGGTGGAGCTCAGTCTTCTTCGTGAAGAGGAGAAGCAAAGGACTGCTCGGGACCATGAGGCTGCTGTCAACAAACTGAAGGTTGAGTCAGAAAAGATGAAAATAGAGCTGAAAAAGACTCATGCCGCTGAGACAGAGATGACGCTGGGAAAGGTAAGATGCCCACCTGGATGTTTTATAGACAGTCGAGACCCGTGTTTGAAATCCACTGATGCCACCATTGTATTTAATCTCGAAGAGGTGGTGGACTTAGAGTTACTCTCCAGTTGATAAACCATTCAAATGAGCAATCTAAGTGTCTTGCTGTATGTCTCAGGGAGTTTCCTGACTTTTCCCTTGAGTTTTGTGGAAGGGATTGTATGGAATATCCCTTCCATAGTTATTAAATATACACTGTGAGAAAAGTGTTATAATATTATCAAATATACTGATTAGGAGTATTTGGGCTATAACCTTGAGTTTTCCTAAGGTGAGACTAGGTTTCAGATCTTTCTTATGTTGTCTAATGGTCATTTCTAGATTTTACAGTTTTTTATGTGTCCCATAGATGATGACATATTTTCCCGGATTGATATTTCAAATAAAGAACTTTCTTTAGAATTACACATTTTTGAAATATATGTCAATATAATGTTTACACATTTTGAGTTGACTTATATTCCAGAGACAGCCTCAAATATTTGTTCTTTTGGTGTTCTGGAAAAGTGTAAATATTTTAATCAGGTAGTAAAAGTGAATGGCTATTAATCGTCACAACTGTCAACTGCCCCTTGAGTTCTTTAAGACCAACCTCTATCCTGGGATCAAGACACTTGGAAAGGGTAATTTAAGAATCTTCTAATTTTACTTTTTTCCTACCTCTTCTTGATCCTTAAATGTGAAGCCTTCATAGAGCATACCATGCCATTCTAGGTGCTGCTCCACTGATTTTACCTGGATCGTGGCCCTAAGGTGCTTACTTTGCATCAGTACCGTCATTTACCTGAGGGTCAGATTTCAGCAGCCTGGGCTGGTGGCAGCCTGGCTCTGAACCCAGAGATAAACCGGAAGAGGGCTCTGAAGAGGCAGGAGTGAAGAGGCAGGAGTGCGCCTGGCTTCCTGGAGGGACCGCAAGGAGGCCGGTGTGGCTGGGAAAGATGACGGAGGAGGGGAGGACGAGGGGCTGAGGTCAGGGACGAGGCCTCTGGGGACCGACCGGGCCCCGTAGGGCTGTGGGGGGCACTGCAAGGGCTTGGCTTTGACCCCCATAAGTGGAGGAAGCCTGGCGGGTTTGGAGCAGAGGGCTGATGTGACCCGACGCATTTGCACAGGCTCTCGGACCACGCCCGCCTGCCGAGGGTGAAGGTGGAAGTGGGGAGACTAGTTCAAAAGCTATTGCAGTGATTTAGACCAGAGTTGAGAGATGCTGGGCTTGGCCAGTAGCACTGAAGGTGGTACACGGGTCCGGCTGGGTTACGGTCTGATGGTCTGCAGGCAGAGCTGATGGGATCTGCTTTGGGTTCAGACGTGGGAGTGGGGGGTCGGGGGAGAGGCGGAGGGAGAGAGAACGTGTGAGTGAGTTGCCCAGCGTGATTCCAAGGCGACTTGCTGGAGCCACGAAGCAAGCAGAGTTATGTGCCCTTTGCTGAGAGAGACGGCAAGAGCTGCGCAGGCCACAGGGACACGACCTGGCTGAGGGGCCTTTGTACCCCCAGTGAGGATGCTAGCGGTCATTCCATCAGAGCAGTGCGGAATCATGCTGTTTGATGCTAAAGTATACAAGGTGTCAGGAACTGGGGAATGTCCTGATACCGGGTAGTTTTAGCCCCCTGACCAGCGCACAGGAGAGACCGATGGGGAGCTGCTGGGAACTGACACACACCGCACCTCAGCTCTGCTCACTGCCGCCAAAAGTTCAAAGTATCTCCAAGTAAATGTGCTTAAATGGCATGGATACCAATGCACCTCGATTTTTATAAAACACTGCACATAGTAAAGCCAGACTTATAAAACATACAGTTTAGGCCTTCATTTTCTTGAACCACGTGTTCACATTTTAAAGGTTTCTTTTTAATAGGAGATGAATTTTTCAAGTATAGGTTTATATGTGTTACTAACAAATTGACAGGTTACAGATAATAAAAGAAATTAGTATTAGAAGCCATAGGTAATTTCTTTGGCAAGCATTTCTTGAATATTTTCTATATCTCAAAGGCATTATCCCAGGCACTTCGGGGCTACACAGAAAAAGGGAAAGAAAGGCACTGTCCTTAAGGGGATTATAAAACAGTAATGGCTGCAGGACACACACACGTACACAGATAACTGTAACACAAGGTAGAGTGTGAACTGGGGGGAAATGATTTTCTGTTAAGGAAATCAGGGGAAATTACCTGGAAGAGATGGATGTCACTTGAACTGGACACAGGTGATGTGTACGATTTTGCTAATAGGTTCTAAGCCACAGGAATAACAACAGCAAGAGCCAACAACCCCGTGTACGTGGTGTAGCGGTTAACAAGGGAGAGTGGTTAGTGACGAGCCTGAAGATGGCAGGGGTCGCCGACGGCCTCCAAAGCTGTGGTGGGTATTAGGCTTCATGGGGTATCAGTGAGGAGGTACTGAAGGTTTTTCAGCCATGAAGTGTCAAGATTCAAGCGGTGATTAGGAGAATCTTTCCAAGGTGCCATGGAGCAGAGGTAGTTGGCAGGACTGGATTAATCCAGGTGACAGGTCCCCGAGGGCACCTCAGAGGTCCGGGAATGTGGTGGGGGCCTAGTGGTGAGCACGGGCCAGAGGAGGCGTGTTTGAGGGTCAGCCCAGCCAGGGGCTGATTAGACTTGTGAGGTAATAAACCCTGCCCTGGATGAATGGGGAATGTCACAGTTTCTGGTCCGGGGAAGAGGATGAAGTCGGTTATGAACGTCAGTTGCATTTGGACCCCGCTGTGATGTTCCCTTGCGGTCAAAGGGACGTTTGTAGCTAATCCCAGGAAGAGCAGGACCGGAGGAGTAGCTCCAGAATGGGGCCTGCGCAGGGAGAGTACAGACCGAAAACCAGCAGCTGGGGAGGGCTCCCTCGGTGAAGTCGGAGAGACAGTCCAAGAAGGGTCGTTAAGGTGAGAGGGATGCGAGAAGAAGGCATTTTCGTGCGAAGGAAGGAAGAGGGTATTTGGAAAGGAGGCTTGCCAAGAATGTGACAGAAAACCCGGAAGGATGAAGGTGAAAGAAGGGCCCCAGGATTTGAAACCGAGAATCGTTGATGACCTTGGACGGAGCGCTGCAGGTGGCAGTGTGGACGGAGCAGGGCTGCAGGGGTCAGCGAGGGAGGAGCGAGGGGCTGGAGATGCGGGGGAGCCTGACGCTCCAGGGAGGTGTCGCCCGGAGAGCAGCGGGAGTTATGGAGGGCGCCTAGATGGAAACACCTGGAAATGCCTGGAAGAGGGAGAGGGGGACGAGAGACCCGTGCACCACCGCTGCTAGTGACCCGAGCGGCGAGGGCGTGAGCGCGGCAGGCAGGGCTGTGCTCCTGGGACCCGCCTCGCTCTCCCTGCCTGGATGCTCTCGCGCACGTTCTCCTATAGTTGTCCTCCCGCTCGTCCCCCGCTCTCCTTGCAGCCCCACCTCTAGCTGACGTCCTGTCCCCCTCCCTCCTCAGCACCTCCCGAGGTCTTCACAGCTCGTCTCACTCTCTGAATACATCTTCATTTTTTTACTCGTTTATTTGCAACGCCCACCCCCCATTAGACCATAACCTCATTAGCAGGACCTTGTCTATCTCGTTCACTTCTGTACTGCCAGTGTCTAGAAAACTTGGCCCATGGTGGGTGCTCACCTGTGTATGTTAAGGAGGGGATGGCAGGAACCGTGACTTTCTAGGGGGAAGAAGGAAGGAGAGAATTGGGAAGGATACAAAGGAGTCTGTGACGAGACCTGAGAAGAGCTTCTGTCTGATGTCATCTGCATCCTTAGTAAAGCATCACCGCAGTCTGTGCAGAGTGAGGAATTTCAAGACGAATGGGACCCCCAGGCTGCAGGCTGAGCAGACAGCTGGGATGCAGCTGAAGGAAGGGGATGGAGGGAATGTGCGCGGGTAGGATTGGGGCTCTGCAGGGAGAGAACAGAGCATGGCAGGGTGAGTCTGGAAGAATGGAATGCCCTGTACTGAACTGAGAACACAACTGATACAGGAAGATAGAAGCGGGGTTTAAGTGGAGTGATTTTAGCTGACGTGGATAAAGAATTAGAATGCAGGCACTTGGTGGCATCAGGAGGGTCTGGGGGACAGGAGGAGAGCGTTAAGTTGCCATGTTAGTGCCATGAGTTCCAGAGTCCGTATGATGAAATACAAGTGCCCTGCTCTTGATGCGAAGAGTAATTTGCATTTCCCATTGATGCATACTTTTCCTTAACTAGTTGGAGGAGTTCCCCACGCAGTGAAGAACAGAACTGTGAGTTCCCTGAAACAGTCCTTGTGAAATACTCGTTTCCAAAGCTTCAGGATCATGCATGGTGCCTCGTACAAAGTAGGCATTCATAAATGCTAAGTGAATAAAAGAGTGACGATGAACTTAGAAATTCAGTTCTACAGTTTCTGCTACTGTGAATGGTAATATGAATAAATTAAAAATTGCCATTGATTCATCCAAATTTGGTTTCAACCCATTATATGTACTTTGGGTAGGACAAGATACACCTTTATATTCAAATATTCATTTTTTATTGTTGTAATTCCCTTCATATTAGTAAGTTAAATGCAAAGCATAACATTTTTTAAAGATAGTTTTAAAAATTAATAGATATTTGAGTTCTCACTATAAAAATTCGAATTAGCTCTAATGAATTGATAGATAATCCTCTTGCTAGCCTGTTGTGTCATCGTGCATGTTACTTGAATTCTTCTCACTATGTCTTGTAAAAGGTTTAATGTTTTATCATTTCTAAATAAATCTGAAAGTTAAAATATTTGCTAGTGTTTCAAAATCCAGTGAGAATTGAGGGACTTAGACATTGATTTTCTCTCATTAAGTATAAAGTTGAGGTTCAAAGAGGAGAGAGTAACCCCAGAATAATAAATAATCTACATGTAACCTTCCCTGTGGGTCTGGGTTGTTTCAGTAGCACTTACAATGTTAAGGTTATAAAAGAATTCCTAAGTCCAGATCCTCACTGAGTTTCTGTCAGCAGCGATTTAGACCCCAGTGATATCTTCAATGGCTCTGAGTTAAGAGAAACATGAAATACCTCCACAAGGTCAAAATACTTGAAACAGAGAATCCAAGAGAATAAATGATTGACGTTTGCAAAGTGAAAGCTGCCTTTCCAGCCTTTTAAAATCTTTTCAAACCAAATTGAAACAAAGTCCATAAAATCTGAACCTTTGAAAAATTAAAGAACATTATTACTAAATGATGGTCATAGGTAACTCTCAGATGTTTGATTAAAACTTTGGTATTTTGGGGCTTCCCTGGTGGTGCAGTGGTTGAGAGTCCGCCTGCCAATGCAGGCGACACGGGTTCGTGCCCCGGTCCGGGAAGATCCCACATCCCACATGCTGCAGAGCGGCTAGGCCTGTGAGCCATGGCCACTGAGCCTACGCATCCGGAGCCTGTGCTCCACAACGGGAGAGGCCACAACAGTGAGAGGCCCGCGTACCGCAAAAACACCCAAAAAAAACAAACAAAAAAGACTTTGGTATTTAAAATTTACCATTCTTTCAGAAATCTATTCAGCTATTTTAAAAATAGCCTTTCTTGAAATAGAAGATATTTTAGAAAATATGGGAAATAGAGAGGTGTGAAATTCCTTGTTACTATCACCACCCAGAGATAACCAATAGTAGTAATTTAATATGTATATAAAATAGCTATATTAACTTAGCTGACTGAGATCATACTAAATAAACAGCTATGCCTTTTGCTTTTTTAAGAGCTATGCTAATAATATTCCAATGTCATTTGGAATTCTTTGAAAATGTAGTTTTCATTTTTTCATAATACTGTGTTTTACGGATGTAGCATGACTTAGTGTGAAATTCCTTTATTTTTAAACATTTAGCTTTAAACATTTTTATGTAAATTGATGCAAAAATTAACGTCTTCATACATCAAATTTTGTCAACATTTCCATTTTTTTCCCCCTTAGTTTAAGATCCCAGTAGAATTACAGGGTCAAATTGCTTTTCAAAACGGTTGTACTAATTTGTATTTTCCCCAACAGAAAATCTGTTTTATCTAGACAGTCCTTAGTGTTAAACCTCTTCTTTGATTTGGGGAGGGGGGTGGTGAAAAACATTAATTGTTTCTAATTTGCATTTTTAAGAGTGAGACTGAACATATATAATAGATTTGTTATTCGTGTTTCATTTTCTGAGAAGTGCTTGTTCACCTCCTTTGTCAGTTTCTCTTCTGTTAATGTCCTAGTGTTATCCTCATCACCTTGTATAAACTTGTTTATGTTTAGGATGATGAAGCTCTTTGTGACAGGTACTTTCGGTTTTTGCCTTTTAATTTTGTCATTTAATTTTATGATACACAAAATTCTTATTTGTATTTAGTGTAATCTATCAATTCCTCTGTGAAGTCTCCAGTATAAGTAGTTGTTTTAAGCTTCACGATTTGATATTTTAAAATATATGAACACATCAAGCATTTTCCACACTGTACTAAGTAAAATGCTCTTATGCAATTGACATAGTACTTACCCGCTTGGGCTCCTGGTCTGTAATTTTAATGGTATCTGAAGGATTATACTGGAATTCTGCCAGCCTGAAGTCATTAAAAGGCTTTGAGCAACAATTCAGCATCTTTTTCAAATTTAAGAAAAGCTCCATATGGTACAATTATTCAAAGCTAAGGTCATAGAAACTGCTTAAACCTTTGAAATTTATAATTAAAGGATTAATATTAACTTATGAAGACGTCATTTTGGCTTAAAATGGATTTCTAATCTCAATTCTGTTCTTTTTACTTTGATCTTTTCCCTGAGTTTTTCCTTTGCTAAAAATGTGAAGTTTGTATCCTTAAATTTTTAAATATGATTCTCAAACAGTTCAGATTTATAAAAATTGATTGACAGACAACATCCCATTTGATTTTTACAGTATTCCACAAATGTTGATGAACTTCAAGTCGGTGTCTTCTTCTGGGTTTTTAACCCACAGCTTGGTATAATGGACTCTAATGATACCTCTAAACGTAACAATAAATTAATCTGGAAAAGAGAAAACTTGCACAAATGGAAACTTGGAAAACTTTGGGTGTGTTCGTAATTTGAATATGATGGATTGGTGTTCATTTATATTAAGGTTTAGAATTTTAAAGTATCTTCAAATGACCTCGATCGTAAACCTTCTTTGAATGGTGAAAGGGGCTATGTCTTATACAAAAGCTAAGACTTTTTTGTCATTTTGACAATATATACAAATCAGTCCAAACCCAATATTTTCGTTCAAATTTGGTTTCAAATTTGGTGTCTCTGTGTAACAAGAGGAGCTGTGTGTTCCTTTGAGACTCAGTTTAACATCAATTTCCAGCTTTCTCCCACTTCTTCTGATTCTGATGCGAGGCACCTGTTTCACAGTGATTCCACTAAATACTGGAATCGTATCTGGGGTGTCTGCTTATTCAGCAGAAGTAGCAGAGGATCTGTCATCATTCGTGCTTGAATAGTTACGTTGCCAAGGTTTTACCGCCCTCTCCTGCGTGGGCTGCAGAGTCGCGGGCGGATGAGGTGGAGAAGCGCTGCTGCCTGATGCACAGCTCCCCACCGTTTCCCTGAGAACCTCTTGCACCCCCTCTACCTCTGCTGCTTCCTGTAGCAGAGGGCTCCTGTTTTCCAGCAGATCTGGGAGAGCAAAGCAGTAGCTTCACTTCAAAGGCTAGCTTTCCTAGGCTAGAGAGCTAAGTTTTACTAGGAGGAAATTAAAAGACAGTGTATTTTATGTTAGGGATTATTTGAAAATAAAATCTAGAATTATAAATGAATCATTGTTTATTTTTAAAGTAAACATTTAAAGTTTCCAAGATTAACCCCCCTTGTCATTCTGTAGCCTGATTTTCTAATACTCTAATCGCACCAGTATAAATGGGAGTTCTGCCACTCACCAGTTGTTGGTTTTATCCTTTTTGGACGTTCTTAAGGGAAAAATTTTTACCTAGAATAAAGGAAAAAACTCTTAGGTCAGTGCAGCAAGTGATAGTAATCGGTAAGTTATTGAAAGTAGAGCAGTTTACTTGCCGTCCTCAGAGACTGACACCCAAACTAAGAGAGTCGGGAGCGAGTAAATGAGCAGGTATTTGTGCCCAAAGCCTTTTGTGTGTGTGTGTGTGTGTGTGTGTGTGTTTAAGGTTAGTATTGATCACTGTACAGTTCTTTTGATCTTTTTGGCTTCGTGGCCAAACCTATAGGAGTGTTATTTATTTATTTGAAGTATACTTGACGTACAATATTATATCAGTTTCATGTGTACAACATAATGATTCAACATTTCTCTACGTTATGAAATGATCACCACAATGCGTTTAGTTACCATCTGTCATCATACAAAGTTAACACAGTATTATTGACTATATTCCCCATACTATACAGTACGTCCCCATTGTTAATTTTATTTAATTACTTATTTTATGACTGGAAGTTTGTACTTCTTAATCCCCTTCACCCAGTTCATCTCGCCCCTCAACCTCCACTCCCCTCTGGCAACCGATCAAACTATTCTCTGTATCCATGGGTCTGGGTTTTGTTTTGCTTTTTAGGTTCCATATATAAGTGAAATCATGCACTATTTGTCTTTCTGTGTCTGATTTATTTCACTTAGCATAAAACCCTCAAGGTCTGTCCATGTTGTGGCACGTGGCACGATTTCTTTCTTTTTACGGTTAAGTAGTATTCCACGTCTTCTTTATCCACTGATGGCTACTTAGGTTGTTTCCATATCTTGGCTATTGTAAATAATGCTGCAATGAATATAGAGGAGTATGTATCTTTGCAAATTAGTGTTTTCATCTCCTTCAAGTAGATACCCAGAAGTGAAATTGCTGGATCATGTGGTAGTTCTATCTGTAATTTCTCATATTCTGTAGTGGCTGCACCAATGTACATTCCCACCAACAGTGTACAGATGTAGCCTTTTCTCCACATCCTTGCCAGCATTTGTTATTTCTCGTCTTCTTGGTAATAGCTATCGTGACAGGTGTGAGGTGATAGCTCATCGTAGTTTTGATTTGCATCTCGCTAATTACTAGTGCTGTTGAGCATCCTTTCATGTGTCTCTTGGCCATTTGTATGTCTTCTTTGAAAAAATGTCTATTTAGATCCTCTGCCCATGTTCTAATTAGTTTGATTTTTACTGTTGAGTTGTATGGGTTCTTTATATATATTTTGGATATTAACCCTTTATCAGACATAATTTGCAAACACCTTCTCCATTCAGTAGGTTGCCGTTTCATTTTGTTGACGGTTTCCTTTGCTGTGCAGAAGCTTTTTAGTTTGAGGCAGTCCCGTTTGTTTATTTTTGCTGTTGTTGTCCTTGCCTTTGGGGTCAGGTCCAAAAAAACACGGCTAAGACTGATGTCAGAAGCTTACCGCCGATGTTTTCTTCCAGGATTCTTATGGTTTCAAGTCTTACAAGTCTTTCAAGTCCTTCACCCATTTTGAGTTTATTTTTGTATGTGGTGTAAGATAGTGGTCCAGTTTCATTCTTGTGCATGTAGCTGTCCAGTTTTCCCAGCACCACTTATTGAAGAGACTGTCCTTTCCTCATTGTATACTCTTGTCTCCTATGTCGTAAATTGACCAGACATGTGTCGTTTTATTTCTGGACTCTCTATTCTGTTTCACTGATCTGTAGGTCTCTTTTTATACCAATACCATACTACTTTTTATTTCTATAGCTTTGTAGTATAGTTTGAAACCAGGGAGCACGATATCTCCAACTTTGTTCTTCTCTCTCAAGATTGCTTTGGCTATGTGGGATCTTTTGTGTTTCCACACAATCTTTAGAATTATTTGTTCTAGTTCTGTGAAAAATGCCACTGGAATTTTGGTAGAATCATTGCATTAAATCTGTAGATTGCTTTGGGTAGTATGGACATATTAATGGTATTAATTCTTCCAGTCCATGAGCACGGAATATCTTTCCATTTATTTGTGTCTTCTTTAATTTCCTTCAGCAGTGTTTTATAGTTTTCAGTGTACAGGTCTTTCACCTCTTTGGCTGAATTTATTCCTAGGTTTTTTGATTCAGTTGTGAGTGGGATTGTTTTCTTGATTTCTCTTTCTGATAGTTCATTATTAGTGTATAGAAACACAACAGGTTTCTGTATATTAATTTTATATCCTGCAGCTTTACTGAATTCATTTATTAGTTCTAACAATTTTTTGGTGGAGTCTTTAAGGTTTTCTATATATGGTATTATGTCATCTGTAAACAGTGACAGTTTTTCTTCCTTTTCAGTTTAGAAGCATTTTATTTCTTTTTCTTGCCTAATTGCTGTGGCTAGGACTTCCAATACTATGTTAAATAAAAGTGAACAGAGTGAGTATCCTTGTCTTGTTCCTGATCTTAGAGGAAAAGCTTTTGGCTTTCCACAGTTGTATATGATAGTCATACACAGACTTTATTACGTTGAGGTACATTCCCTCTTTGTTGAGAGCTTTTATAAATGGATGTTGAATTTTGTCAGGTGCTTTTTCCGCATCTATTGAGATGATCAATGATTTTTATCTTTCATTTTGTTAAGGTGGTGTGTCATCACCTTATGAACCATTAGAATTATGAACCATTCTTGCATTGGAATAAAACCTACTTGATCATGGTGTATGATACTGTTAATGTATTGCTGAATTTGCTTTGATGATATTTTGTTGAGGATTTTTGCATCTATGTTCATCAGGGATGTTGGCCTGTAATTTTCTTTTTTATGGTGTCTTTGTCTGGTTTTGGTATCAGAGTAATGCTGGCCTTGTAAAATGAGTTTGGAAGGATTCCTTCCTCTTAAATTGTTTGAAAAAGTTTGAGAAGGATAGGTATTAAATATCTTTGAATGTTTGGTAGAATTCACCAGTCAAGCCATCTGGTCCTGGACTTCTGTTTGTTGGGAGTTTTTTGATTAATGATTCAATCTCCTTACTAATAATTGTTGTTGTCAGAGTTTCTCTTTGTGTGTGTGTGCGTGTGTGCGTGTGTGTGTTTAAGATTAGTAATGATAATTGTACAATCCTTTTTGATTCTTTCAGCTTCATGGCCAAACTTATAGGAGTCTTATTGGATAGGGCATCTTCTTTTCATAACACTGAAGAAAATAAAATGAAAATATCTGTTTCATTAGTATCTTCATCAATGATGACATGATTACAAATAACAACATAAATAATAATTTATGGCACTATCTTGATAGTTTACCATAAATAGTGAGCCTATACATCCCAATTTGCCCAGGAAAGTCCCTGTTTATACCTGTTGTCCCAGTATCCTGTATGATTTAACGTTTCCCCAGCCTCTTTCACTCTTAAACATGTCCCAGCTTGCATGCTAAGTTATATGATTACCCTAACTATGAAGGTACTTTTTATGTAAAGGAGGCATCTTTTCTTTTTTTCTTTTTTTTTTTTTTTTGCGGTATGTGGACCTCTCACTGTTGTGGCCTCTCCCACTGCGGAGCACAGGCTCTGGACGCGCAGGCTCAGCGGCCATGGTTCACGGGCCCAGCCACTCCGCGGCACGTGGGATCTTCCCGGACCGGGGCACGAACCCGTGTCCCCTGCATCGGCAGGCAGACTCTCAACCACTGCGCCACCAGGGAAGCCCCATCTTTTCTTTTTATATATCCTATGACTTAATTATTAGACATTATAATGCTGAATACATATATTTTAAATGAGTACCTTTTTGACAGTAATACTGAACTTAGGTTTAGATAACTAGACTCTAGTTATTTTAATACCCCAACTAGCCTTTACGGATGTTTTTTTCCACACCAGACTAGCATTTCAGTGGCATTCAATGCACTTAGCTCAAAAGTTTATTAGGAGACTTAAGGAAGTCGGAGTAAAGAGACAGAGCCTCCCTGTCCACACTCTTGCCTTATTTTGCTTAGAGAGTCTCTGTGAGGGGAGGGCAGATGGCGAGCTGATGGGCGTTAGGTGTTGGGTGTTCAGTGTCAGAGCATAGTGCAGTGGAAGAGCTCTGGGCTGAGAGTCACATCTTGTTCTAACCACTGTTCATAATGGAAGGGAAGCAATCATGCTATGTGAGGCAGGGTTTCCTGATTCAATATTGTGATGATTAAATAATGATTATAAGTGGTCAACTAACTGAGTTGAATTGAAGACATTACAGGATACAGAAAAAAAATGACGCACATAACTAGGAAAAGTGCAGTTGGCTTAAATAAACTTCTGCATCTTCACAAGTAATCAAGGAAACACTAATTGAGACAAGATGCTGCTTCACATATATTGAATAAACACATTATTTTATAATACCAAGTTTTGTTTTAAATTAATAATACCAAATACCAAGCGTGCAGTGAATAAGTACTCTAAAACGCTGTTAGTGTGAGTATAAATTGGTACAACCTTTCTGAAAGCCTTCAGTAACCTAAGTTATTAACTTTAAAAATATTTATCTCTTTTGAGTTAGTAATCTTTCCTGGTTAGCATAATATTGATACTAAAACCCCAGAAAGATATCCCTCTAAACAGAAATTAATCTCACTCTGAATATTGTTAAAAAATGAAATAAAATATTAGGCAATAGAATCTAATAGTGCATTTAAAACATCATATACCATGATCACATGGGTTTTATTCCAGGAATGCAAAGATGGCTTGATATTAGGAATGCTATTAGGATAATTCACTATATTGATAAATCAAAAGTGAAAAATTATATATAGTCTTCTCCATATTCTTCACAGTGAGCCTAAGCTGCTGTAAAAAAAGAACCCCAGAACCGTGGACAAGTGAGATTGGGAGTTTATTTCACTCTCTCATCACAGTCTGGTTCAGGGGTGGGAACAAATTGTTCCGTCCCACTAGGTCATTTAGGAACCCAGGCTGGCTGGTGGAATGGTTCTGTCATCTCCGATGTGGAGCTTCCACCTCTGCCTTAAATGGTTCCAGTTGTCACCGTTTCTCAACCAGCAGGAAGTGGGGAAGGAAGATGAGGACAAGTAATGTACTTTTCAGGAGGTGCCATGGCAATCGCATATGTCATCCCCATTCACGTTCCACTGGAGAAATCTTAGTCCTAGGGCTGCGCCTGCAGAAGGAGGGACTTGTTAGCATGTGCACATTACAAGTTGGGGGGACTGTTATTTAAAAAAAAAGAACTGACGCTAAGGGGAATTAGCAGGCAATGGCACGTTTGTAATGCTTTTAGCATTTGATACCTGTTCTGTGTAGAGTGGTCCTAGACGCTTGCTACGGCAATGAACAAAGAGCCAGATATTCCTGCCTTCTCAGAGCTCACATTCCAGCAGGAGAGACAGAACTTAAGCCGAGAACATGCTATGTAAGCAGCATACATAGAATTTTTAAAAGTGTCTAAGTGCTATTGAATAAAATGATAGAGAAGATTAAGGGAGGCTCTGGAGTTCCAGAGTTGGGACCATTTAAATAGTGTGGTCAGTGTTGGCCTCACTGATAAGGTCAGTGAAGGGGTTGAGTCGGCCTTGTAGGTATTTGGAGGAAGAAATTTATGGCAGGGTGAACAGCCGGTGCAAGGACATGGTTTTCTCCTGTTTTCTTTTACAAGTTTTCTAGTTTTAAGTTTTATATTTATGTTCCATTTTGAGTCAATTTTGGGGACTGGTGCAAGATGTAGATTAAGATTCAATTGTATTAGCACTGTTTGTTGAAAAGACTGTCTTTTCTGTATTGAATCGCCTTTGCAGCTTTGTTGAAAATCAATATACTGTCCATGTGTGCAGCACTACTGGACTCCCTAATTTTGTTCTATTGACGTATATGTCTTTCCTTTTCCAGTACCACACCATCTTAATTATTGCAGCTTTTATAGTCAGTCTTGGAGACTGGTAATATGAGTTGTCCAACTTTGTTCTTTTTCAAAATTGTTTTGCCTGTGGTAGTTTCTTTGCTCTTAGAATCAGCATAATGAATTCTACACAAAATCCTGCTGTGATTTTTCTTTTAATTGTGTTAAATCTATTTCTCAGTTTGGAAAAAATTGAAATCTTAATGATATTGAGTATTCCAGTCCATGAACTTAGACTGTCTTCTTGTTTATTTAGTTTTCTTTAATATCTTTCATCAGTGTTTATAGCTCTTAGCATATAGATGTTGCATTTATTTTGTTAGATTTATGCCTATCATTTCATGTTTTTAACTTTAATTCCCAATTGTTCATTACTAATATGCAGAAATACAATCGAGTTTGTTATAGTGATTCTTTATCCTGTGACCTTTCTAAACTCACTTATTAGTTCCAGTCACTTTTTTTATTGATTCTTTGGAATTTCTACATAATCAGATAAGTATCTGGTATTTGATAGTTTTCCCTGTAGGGGAATTAATTTTAACGTAATGAAGCAACATATGTCAACATATTTTATTTCTTGCCCTAGCATATTTTATCGCTGATGAATAGGCTGATGAATTTTAGAAAATGACTTCTCAAAACAAACCTAACCTGTGAAGAGTCAAGTGAGGTCACACCAGAGAAAATGCTTATGAGACCTGGAGGTCCTGGTATATTTGAGTGTGTCCTAGGACACACATGTGATTTCTTAAATAACAATAATACACAGATATTTTAAGTGCCTCTTTTTAAGATACAAGTTATTCTTCGTCTTGACTCTCCATATTAATCATTCTTTTTAAACATCCAAATGATTTAAGATAATAGTTTATGTACATATTCTAAATATTGCATTAGATTGAGAACCTCTACTACTTAAATAACTATAAAATTTTTGCAGAAACAACAATATTGAAATCAGGCCCAAAATATATTCCTCCTACACACAAAAAAATGGTGGAAAAAAAAAACCCACCATTGCTTGTAATATGTCACTCTCAGTGAAAGAATGTCCTTTTAAAAAAACAATATCACTTTGATAGTTGAGAAGTTGTTTTTTGTTAAATGTTCGAATCCCCAAATTATGTAGAAAAATCTGACTCTTATGTCTTAAAATTATAATACCCTTAAAAATATTTTCTTTTTTTAAAATGATTACAACATTAGGGTATGTTTTGAATTTTATATTCTGAATATATACATATGGAGAGAGAGGCAGAGAGAGAGCGCTGAGATATATGTCCAAAAAAGTTACTGATAGATACACACATACGCGTGCATATATCCACAGAGTACACTAATCAATTTCAGTAATAGTATAGGCTGTATCATTGCACTTATGGCTAAAACACTAGCTAACCAGCCAGGTGTAGAGTATTGTATGCTATTTTTTAAAATGTTCACAATGTATTACAAATTATTATTGGAAAAAAAGAAAAGCTACACTTTTAAGTGTGTGCAGATGTGAATTTTGGCTAACAGAACTGTTTTTAATATTCATCTATGGTATTTTCTTGGCAAAGAAAACAGACATTTGTTCCCACTGCATGAATTTAGCAGCTCAGTAGACATCCTAGGAATACTCTAAGGAAGCAGCCCTGGTCATGGAAAACATCTCTTCAAACATCACTATCTTTGAATCTTATTTGTGACAGCTGCTTTTACTATTACACGTTTCATATTATTATTGGATGAGGAATTTTAACAGATTTTTAAATAAGATTTTAAAGATTTATAATTTAGGCCCATATTTCTACTAATTATTGCAATTCTAGCATGGATTATGGTATTTATTCAACCCAGATTAACTTATTAAATTGAAGGAAGTATCGTACATTTTAGAGACTTCCTGTGAACAGGAAAGTATTAGAATTGCCATCCTTAGCTCATAACTAATGGCCCATTTCGTCCTATATTTGATGTCTAATAACACAAAGAGGGAATAAATGGGTGATGTGAACTTCCAAATCTTTAGTTTCCTTAGTTTGTGGGTGAATGAGTCAACATATATTCAACAAGCATTTACCGTATACTTAGCTCAGTGCTGATCAGAAAAAAGAATGTAAATCTGTCCCTGCTCTCTGGAGACTTTTCTTATAGTGGTGGTAATGAGAAATACAAGCATAAAAGAACTTTAAGAACTATATAACAATGCATAGTAAAATTCTAGGTTAGGGTACAATGCAGGAAATCTGAGGTCCGGGTAATCAGAGGCTGTTTTATGGAGAAGATGGTCTTTGAAATACAATATTTGAATTGACACTAGATACAATTTTCTGAGGCAGTCCAATGGGATAAAAAAATGGCAAGCTAAGGGCTTAGGACAAGTTGGGAGAATGTCAAACGGTAATTATGAAAACTCTACTTATAAAAAGATAGAAGATGACTTTGTTAAACTTCTTAAACTTTTTATTTACACTTCCTGAGAAGTTGCAAACATAGTGCAGAGAATTCCCACACGTCCTTCACCCTGCTTCCCCCCTTGCAGCATCTTCCTTACCCGTAGTGTGGTCACTGAAACCAGGCGGTTAACACTGGTAAAAAACTTGACCTTTACACTGGTGAACAACCATAGGCCTCCTCTGAATCTCACCAGGTTCCCACTAATGCTCTTTTGTTGTTGTTACAGGGCCCAGTCAAGGGTCTGACAGTGCGTTTAGTTGTCATACCTTTTTAGGCTCCTCCAGTCTGTGACAGTTCCTCAGTTTTTCCTTATTTTTCATGACCCTGACACTTTTGAATAGTACTGGTTATTTTGTACAGTGTTTTTCACTTCGGATTCATGTCATGTTTTTCATGATTAGATTGAGGTCCTGCCTTTTTGGTGAGAATCCTACGGAAGTGGTGGTGTGCCCATCTCAAGGGCAATATCGAGGGGTACATGATATCGAGATACTGTGTTAGTGGTGACATTACCATCGATCGTGTGGTTAGGTGGTATCTGCCAGGTTTCTTTGTTGTAAAGTTATGTTTCCCCTTTGTAATATGTAAGATATCTTCAGGAGATATTCTGAGCCTATTTAAGTATCCTGTATCTCCTCAGACTTTCAGATACTACTTTGATCATCCATTGGTGAATCTTGCCTGCGTTTTTTTGTTTTTTTTTTAACTCAAGAGCTCTTTTGAAGTTCTGGCATTTTCTGGCTTTAACTTATGCTAAGGGTGTTTGTTTTTTTTTCATTTTTACTTTTCCATATCTTTAGGGGAGAAAATGTTAGAACTCAAAGATGACTTTTTAAATGCAAGTTTTTTTAGAGTAAGGAATCAAATCTAGAGGGAAATAAAAAGAAAAAACGTGAAGCTAGAGGTAAGGTTTATGAAAGAACAATGAATGCTAAGAGGGTTTGTATACTCCTTGAGAGGGACATGAATTTGACTCTACATTTTTCAGGAACAAATGTAGAGAGAGCATCACAATTAGAACAAGATTCAGTGCAAAAAAAAAAAAAGATTCAATGCAATATAATTTTAAAAGTCATTCGTTCAAATTCCTGGAATTGAAATCTTCAGAGACAAATTTACTAAGGGTTCTCAATGAAGAAGACAATATGTAATGTGGTTAATATCCTCAAAACATTTTCATGGAACATGACATTTTTATAGAATATTTTCTTAAAATGGAGGTATAGTAGGTATTATTTTGCCTTTAACTTTTCTAAAAGAGTGATTATTAGAGTAGATGTAACGGATTAGAAGTCGATCTGAACTCCAGAGGCCCTTAGAACTCACAAACTGTTTTAAGGTTTGTGAAATTATTTGGGGATCAAATTACTGACCAGATAGTTGTCACTTTAACAAAAATTCAATTTCTGCTATTCAAATGCTACAGTAATAAATAACCAAAATCTTCTCATGATAGTACTTTCTCTGGAGTGGAAATCATTTAGTCTCAAACCATGTAAAACAGATTAAATAGAGATGTCCCCAAATGACCTTTTTATAAAATAGTACCACAATATTAACCTTGAAGAGAAAATTAACAAAATTGACATTTGTCAAGCATTCGCCTTATTTGTTGTAATTCTTGACTTTTTCCTTCTGGTTTTGCTTTTTTTTTAAAATTGACATATAGTTGATTTACAATATTATATTAGTTTCAGGTGTACAGCACAGTGATTTAGTGTTTTACAGATTATACTCCATTAAATGTTATTATAAGATAAAGGCTATAATTCCCTGTGCTGTACAATGAATCCTGGTTGCTTATCTATTTTATACATAGTAGTTTGTATCTCTTAATCTCATACCCCTAACTTGCCCCTCCCCCTTTCCTCTCCCCTCTGGTAAGCACTAGTTTCTTTTCTATATCTGTGAGTCTGTTTCTGCTTTGCATATATATATATATTCATTTGTATTTTTTTTTAGATTCAACATATAGGTGATATCATACAGCATTTGTCTTTCTCTGTCCGACTAATTTCACTAAGCATAATATTTTCTAGGTCCATCCACATTGCTACAAATAACGGAATTTCATTCCTTTTATGGCTGAGTAATAGTCCATTGTTTATATGTACCACATCTTCCTTATCCATTTGCCTGTTGACAGTGCTTGAGCTGCTTCCATGTCTTGGCTGTCGTCAGTAGTGCTGCTGTGAACATTGGGTGCATGTATCTTTCCGCATTAGTGTCAGGTTTTGCTTCTGACCATCATCTTACCCACCGGCACAGAACCCTGAGAAAGGGTGTTAAGAGAAGTGGGAAGCAGAGAAAAGGCACTCATAAGCTGCCTAGGTTATCTCTCACTGTGTTTCTATCTCCAAAGAGCTAGAAGTATTTAAGATTTTGACATTATCTTAAAATATGTGACTTTTGATCTGCAATGAAGGCTTTGCTATTTTTAACAAAAAAACTTTTAAAACCCCTTTCACAATATTTATATGAATGGCTGCCTACCTGAGATATGCAGAGTGTATTTGTACATTTAGGACAACTTTGAGTAAAGGAATGCTAAATGCATAATTACTTTTTTCATTGTATATCCCATTGGGGTCTGGATTTCTGGATTATTTTGCAAATTGCCACATCAGCAGTTCAATTTGGTTGAACTTCATATTCCAGTTCAGCATTTGTTGAGTACCTAAAATGTGAGCTTGGGGATGTGTTAAAGACCAAAGATACAAAGAAGAAAATTTATCATAATTGATCAAAACATGAAAGATTAAAAAATATTTTAACACAGATTTAAAAAAATATTACAAATCAGTTTATTTCCCATAAAATGTAGCTGGGAATAAAATAGCCCCAACACGGTATCAGCTCAAATTAGGTAAAATGATAACGCAGGGTAAGTGGACTACATTTGGCAGGGTTCATAGAATTTCCATGTTATCTGCATTTGTTAGGTTGGTTATATGCTGAAAATAAAATACTATAAAAGTTTCCAGTCAGAGTGGTGCTTGGCATGACTTTTAACTGCCCTGTACCATCTTTTTTAAATGAACCTTATATGGCCAAGGAATTAGACAGCATTTTAATAAAAACTCCAGATGTGACGGTTGAGATTTGTTTTTTAAATACTGTTTGAGAACTCAGGAATAGAACCAAGTCAAAGTTGTTGAAGGTTATAAACCTAATCTTTACTATTCAGAAGCTAGAAATAGCACAATTTTTGATAAGCAAATCTTGAGGAAATCTTAGATTTTAAAACCTACACATTTATAATTAATTGTTTTTTGACCAAAAAATGTGCTATAATGAATGGGGAAAGGACAGTCTTTTCACAAGTATCAATGGCTCTGGAACGATTGACTGTCCCTAAGGGGAAAAAAAGAACCTCTACTTTTGCCTCACACTGTTACCAAAGAAACGTGAAATAAATCCTGGACCTAAACATGAATGCTAAAAGTTTGAAACCCTAGGAGAAGATCTTAGCAATGTTGGTTCAGGCAAAATTTTTCCTTGATTGGAATAAAAAAGCATGAGCCATGAAAGAAAAAAAATTGATAACTTGGACCTAATCCAAATCAAAACTTTTGCTCTTCAAAAGACACTTTAAGAAAATAAAAAGGCAAGCCATGGACTGGAAGAAAGTATTTGCAAAATATGTACCTTATATAAAAGATTTTTATCTAGTACATATTAAGAAGTCTTATAAAGTTAATAAGACAACGCACTTTTAAAAAATCAGAAAATCATTTAATAGACTCTTCACCATAGAAGATGTACTGTAGTAATTGAAAATTTAACTATTATGTTGTTGAGGCACTGGGTTTATCTAACCCACCCATGAAAACTGAAATGCACGCAAGTCAAAATGGTGCACAGCAAGGACTACCTGTATTTTAAAACCATAATCACAACTACTTTCAACGTTTGTGAATTTCATGGGTTTTCATTTGTACTAAGTGTCGGACAAGGGACACATCCTATAGTATTTTGGGGCGAGCTCCACACCACGAGTGTGTTGACATCTGGTGTTAAACACTCTTTGCCCTTGTTGCCCTTACTGACTAGTAATAAAAATGACCCACATGTATTGCATCCAGTGTCAAGCATAGTTGTAAAGGCTCATCTCACTGTCTCTTCTCACCGCAAAGTGTAAGTACTGTTATTCTTTGTGGAGGCTTAGGTAGGTTCAGTAATTTGGAGAGAAGAGATTCGAACTCAGCTGGACTCCAGAGCCTGTGCCCTTCACTACTGTTACACACGTGGAAACGAACCATATGGTGACTTTGCAATGAGGGGAAACACAAGGACTTGTGACACTATGCCAGAGTGGACAACTTAGCTGCGGGACCACGCGAGACTTTCCCTAGGAAACAAGGTTTAACTTCTTCTTTGGTGAGAGTGAATGCTAGGCACACATGCAGGGAGACAAGTGGGTTCTAACCAGGCCTTTGTCAACACCTGGGTAGGCAGTGTAGACCAGTGATCTCCCTGAACAAGATTCTGTCCTTCACTCACACGGCTGCTGTCTCTTCAAGCTTCAGCTTTTCATGCTTATCAAGAAACAGGCACCTTTAGGGGATAAAGATATTTATTATCTGAGTTTATGTTTGCAAATAATAAGTTTGTTTACTATCTTCTATTCCCTTCTCATTTCCACGCCAACAATTTGATGAGGAAACACAAGATTTTTTAAATATTGTTCTTATAAAAGTTGGCATTGCCAGTGTCATGAAACAAACGATCATTTCTGTATTTTCTTAAGGTCACACAACACAGATCCTCTGATTTGCATTTCCTTGTGCTCAAATTCCTGAAAATAATCGATGTGATTTAAACAATGGATAAGCACGTAGAGTATGTATTGGCCCTGATGGAGGAAGGGGTTTATGTGTGCCTTCCACGTGCCAGGCACTGTCACATACATTGTTTAACTCTCACAACACCTTGAAGTTATTATTCCCGTAGAATAGTTGGTGATACTACGGCTCAGAGGAGTGAGGCAGCTTGCTCCGAGTTACACAGCTACAGGTGCAGAACCAACATGCTAATTCCAGCGTATCTTTCTCCAAAACTTATGCTGGGAATCGTTTGCTTCCCACGCCATTACCCAGCTAATCCAGCTGTCTCTTGGCTCAGACAAGTCACCATGAGCATAAGATAGAAGGAGATCCTGCTTCACAAGACCATTGTGTTTTTTTTTAATGTTTTTCTTTTTTTTAGTATCTATTTATTATTTGGCTGTGCCAGGTCTTAGTGGTGGCACGCAGGATCTTTAGTTGCAGCATGTGGGATCTAGTTCCCTGACCAGGGATCAAACCCAGACCCCCTGCATTGGGAACACGGAGTCTTAGCCACTGGACCACCAGGGAATGAACCAATTCATGCCTACTCCACATTCCTCACTCCCAGCCAGACTCTGATTTGGGTTTCTAACTGCCCATTACCCATGTTTCTTATTTCTACCTTGATTGGTCTTCTTGACTATTTGGTACCTGACTGATCTTTAGCTTTATTTGATCACTTTGAACTCTATCTGAGATCCATTCAACAATGGAATCCTCTTAATGTACGTTTTCAAGCAGAATTATTGGTCCAGATCCCAGGACAAGAACCAGACCTTTTCCTGGTGTTTGTATAGGATGACCAGAAGCGTAATCTTCCTTTAGTGTCCTGCAAGTCACCTAGGTCCTCTGGTATCAGAGGAAATGCTCACTCATGCGTTACCTTTTTTTAAATTGAAGTATAGTTGATTTACATTATTGTTAGTTTCAGGTGTACAGCATAGTGATTCAGCTATTTCTTTGCAGATTATATTCCATTATAGGTTATTATAAGATATTGAATACAATTCCCTGTGCTATACAGTAAGTCTTTGCTGCTGATTTTATGTATAGTAGTTTGTATCTGTTAATCCCATATTCCTAATTTGTCTCTCCCTTTCCCCTTTGGTAACTCTAAGTTTGTTTTCTATGTCTGTGAGTCTGCTTCTGTTTTGTATATTGATTCATCTGTGTAATTTTTAGATTCCACGTATAAGTGATGTTTGTCTTTCTCTGACTTTTCCACCAAGCATAATATTCTCTACGTCCATCCATGTACTCTTTATTCTGAACATTTTGGTTCAATAATACCTTCAGAAAAGCAGTGTCTGCTTTTTTTCAACCTTAAAAATGTTGAAAACAAGATTTTATCTCATATAAATTCTAAAGTTTTATACATTCATTTAAAAAAGTGTTCTCTTTTTAAATTTTGCATTGAAAACTGCAGAAATTTCTGTCCATTTAAATAGCCGTGCTTGAAAGTCACTTTGACTTTTGAAAGCTGCCAGATTGCCTTATCGTTGTCTTTGAGAGATTAGGGTGCTTGTTTGGAAGGTTGCTTTCTTTCTAAATAATACTGAAGTTTTGTTTTTCCATTGTAACGTTTCATTTTAATCTGGTTGGTTTCTATCTGGAGATTATTTATAATAGGAACCCAAAATAGTTCAATGAAAAACCTTCCATTATAAATGGCTGACTGTCATTTGCTGCCTTTAGGTGTCCTTGTCAGCCGCATTAGACCGCTGCGTTTGATAGACAGGGAAGAATTTTCTCTGAGCTCTTTAGGTCTGTGTCGGAGCAGGAATTCTATTCCTTCCTTAAACATGAACCATCGACAAGAGGAAGAAGCCATTTTTCCATATAAATATCCTTCAAAGCAAGAAAATGAAAACCACAGACGAGTTAGATACTTTTCAGTAAGAAAAAGGTGCTTTCAGTACATATGAGTATGATTGGAAAACAGCAATGAAAAAATAGGTATTCATGGAGAGAAATTAAGAATGGTTTTTACATATATTTTAGTAGTAAAGTGCCACTTCAATTGAGAGTTGTAGACAAAAATAAGGCATTCTGTTATTGTAGAAATGCATGGCTTGTCCTTTAGCTTTAAGTTATCGATAGATTAATGAAGAGCAAAAATTTTAAAACTTTTATTTAATTAAATCACACTTTTCTTATGAAATTTAGATATTTTTCAAACACTATCTTATTCATAAGGCTTGACTTTCTTGGCTGTAACTTGTATGTGATTAAACCAGTACAGAAAGTACATAGCATGTCCTGACACGAGTCATAATTGTCCACAGCCAAGATGGCATGGGATGGATGGACCCACTGGTGAGAAGCATTCCATCACAATGGCCTCTCAGTTCCTTTAGCTCATCACTCTTCTCCTCAGCTCTCTGCTATGACCTAGAGTCCTTGCCCTTTCTAATACCTGTACCGTCTTCAAAATCTTGGCTTCAGGCATTCCTCTCTCTCTCTACCTGTCCCTAGCCCACCCCCTTTCTAACTCAGTTTAGCATCCTCACTAAGATCTTTGCCCCATGGGGACTTCTAATCCATGAACCTCGCCATTTTTCACATTCCATCAACTTCCTTGTGCCTTCATTCCCCAGCTTAGATTTCATATCCCATCAGTGCACTCACCACCCCCTTGGACTGCCCTCAACTTCCTCCTTCCTCCCTTGCTTACAAATCCCCAAGCCTGGTTAAACCAAATTCTCATGGACCCTACTCTTGTATCTAAACAGCTGAACACAGTTCAAGAGAAGACACACTTAGGTTAACTGGTCTCACTTAAACTTAAGGCCAAAAAGCTCGAGTGGGCCCTCAACACTTCCTGGTTAATTCATTTTCCCGCTCTCTAGAAAAATTTCATACCTCTCTTTTCTTCTCAAACCTCCAACAGTTCCTTTTACTTTCTTCCTCATTGTTGACTGTTGTTTTGCTGGAAAAGTAGAAGCAACAGAAGAGAATCACCTCATCAGCCCATCCCACATCCCCCTCCAGCTGCATCCACGTCTGTGTGGTCACCCCTCCCCCCTTAGAACACTCATGGACACCTTACTTAAGGAAGCGTGTGCCTCTGTCTAAGGACTTCGCTGGTGCACTGCACGCCTCACCTCTACCGAAGGACTTTTTCCTTTAATCATTCATCTCTTCTCTTGTAGCAACATTTTTCTCTCTACTGTATTATTTCCCAAATCATAAAAGCCTTCTATAATATTTTAAAGAATTCTTTAACCACTTATACCAAATTATGCTATGTTATACTGTGGTAGCAAATTGACCCCAAGATTTCGTTGGCTTAACAAAGGTTTACTGTTAAGTCATAAGAAAGCGCTGTTTTTGTAGGTCTAAGCTGGTTAATTACCAATAAATTTCATGTGATTAATACTCTCCCGGATCGTAAGTCCAGTATCATTCGACAAAGAGACTCCACTATCTTTTTTTAGTATTTTTTTATTCTGTATAGATTTAATATTAAAATATTTTTAAAAGAGTACAAGCAAAAACATAGGAAAGTATTTTTATAGTTCTAAAGTACAAAGGTCTTTAAACTTAAAAATATTTTTTAATTCTACCTGTTTCTTTTAACTTTTTAATGTGACCACTAGAAGATTTAAAATTGCATATGTGGCTCAAATTATATTTCTTTTCTTAATAGTGGAGTGTATTTGATTAATAATGTTGTGTTAGTTTCAGGTGTAATACAAAGTGACTTAGTTATACATATACATGTATCTCTTCTTTTTCAGATGCTTTTCCCATTTAGGCTGTTACAGAGTATTGAGTAGAGTTCCCTGCACTACACAGGAGGTCCTTGTTGGTTAGGTAGTTTAGGTACAGTGTGTGTCTGTTCATCCCAAGCTCCTGATTTCTCCCCCCACCCCCTGCCCCACCACGTTTCCCCTTTGGTAACCATAAGTCTGTTTTTGAAGTCTACGGAGACTCCACTCTTTCAAATATCACTAGACAAAGGCCCACTTACCTGCAGGGGCTGGAAAACGGAAGTGGGGTGTGGGGAAGGGGAATGGTACTCGACAAGCAGTAAATGCTCTGCTGCAATGCCGCAGACCCCCTTCAGCCGCCATTCCTCTGCTTTTCTTTGTAGCCAGACTCCCCAGCAAGGGTTGGCTGCCTACCTGCTCCATGTTCTCGTACTCTCTTCTTCCACCCGTGTCACTGGGGCTCTAGCCACTCCAGTAACTGAAACGTGTGTCAGATCAACAAGTGGCTTCGGCACTAAACGCGGTGTTGGTCCTCAGTCTTCATCTCAGTCGACCTTTCGGCAGTTCTGACACCACCGGTCACTTTCTCTTTGGCAGACTTTAATCACGTGAACAGGTGGTGTCACACTCCCCGGGGGTTTCTCCTGGTTGGACACCTGCTGTGATAGTGGCTCCACCGTGTCCTCACGCCCCTTCGTGCTTCTTTTCTCATCCTAGCTGACCCTGTCTCACCCCACAGCGTCAATGCCATCCGCATGCTGGCGGCTTCCAGTCTGCATCTCTTGTCCTCGTCTCTCTCCCAAGCCCCGGACTTGTATATCCAGCCTCTTCCTAGATGTCGGCCCTGAAATTCTGCTGGGATGCTAGGACCCCGCACTTACCATTTCTGAAACAGAGCTCTCAATTCCCCTCCAGTCTTCTCCAAGTCAGGAAATAAGACTCGCAGGCATCCCTGACGCAGTTCGTTCTTTCACAGCCACATCCTTCCTATCAGGAAGTCCCCCTGATTTTGTCTTCAAAGTACGTCCCATGTCAGACGGCTTCTCGTCACTTCTGCCACGACCGCCTGGTTTAAAGCATCCTCGTCTCTCGGCTGGACTGTACGGCGGCTCTCACCTGGTCTCCTTTCCGCACTTGTTCTCTCTAAACGCTGCTGTTCACACGGATTCCTCTGCTCAACACCTCGCAACGGCTTCTCACCACTATTAGGACAGAAGGGAAACTCCCTCACTTTGCCCTCAAGGTGCAGTGGGATCTGGCCCCTCACCTTTCCGACTTACCTCCTGCCCCTCCCCCTGGTCACCCAGATCCAGCAGGGGGCTTTCTCGCCATTTGTAAATAGGCCGCGATTGTTCTGGATTTCTCCTCCAGATCTCATACCATCCAGTGACCAGCTGGTTCCTGCCTAAATGTTAGCGCCCCCTCTCACTTTCTGTGCTTGGACTGTACCTTTTTTCTCCACATTACTTTGCACTTCCTAGGATTTATTATTTTTATTGCTTGATTTTTCACTGTTGTTTCTCCTGTGTCTGGAACAGTGTCTGGCACATAGTGGGCAGCCAATAAAGATTTGTTGGCTAGATGGACAGATGGATGGATCTTTATTGTTTTTTCAACTCTGGCTCTCCAATTAGACTGAAAAGATTTCGTAAAGAATAATTCTTGGGCCGTGGTTTCACCAACCAGTGAAACTGACACAGACACTTCTTGCTCTCTGGAAACGGAATAGAGCAAAACATTTTTTTCTGCTTTTGTATCAAATACGATTTGAATGAACTTAATGAAGCTTAAAATTATGAAAATAACAGAACTAGTGAACTTTTGAAACAAGATAACTAACGTGATAAAGGGAATGAAGCATCTTGGACACGAAGACATAAGTTTTCCTTTTAGGCAGAAGATCGAGAGATTCTAGGATCACATTCTCTAATCTTCTCATACCATGAGTGGGTTAATTCTGATTTTTTTTTTCAACAAACACTGTTTAGAAGAACTTGAAAGAGATAGTTTCAAGACAAATAAAAGGAAGTACAGGAATGCCTCATTTATCAGATATTGCTTAGGAATAAATTGTTCCACATGTCAGCTTCCATATAACTAAAATGTAATCACCATGTATGTGCCAAAACGTTCATTTTGAAGGCTTTCTCTAACATACCGCTCTACTCTTTTAGATAAAAAATGCCGAAACCATCAACGCCCCTTCCTGACAGCTCAGAGTCATCAGTGTGAACGTTTGGTGCCACGCAGAGACTCCTTACAATAACTGTGCCCCACGTTGTCATTCCGGTTCTCTCTCCCTTTCATGGTTCTTCCCACCCCTCCCTCTTCTTTCCGTTGTCACTTTATCCTGGTGGCAGCTGCTTCCAATTTGTTGACTGATTTTCTACACCCGATAGCACGGGCAGGGGCCGTGGGGCAGCTCCTAAATAATATACATGGTCGTCACTGGAACTCTGACCTCCGGGCAAGGGAGTATTGTGGTGGCAGCATAAATAATGAAATAACATAAAATATATTAATGATGGTGTTGATGAAGACCTTTATGACTCTTCCTGTTACTGTGAAGATTATGGGTACATAACGGACTTGGCCAGATGGACTGTGGAGCTGACCTAGCATGGTGGTGTTTAATCTTGTTCTGTTAATAGTGTAGCGGAGATGTAATTCATACTTCGGGTGACTTCAGGTTCCTGTTTCAATGCCTGTTTTCTCGCTGTGATTCTTAACACTCCATTCACTCTCAAAAGTTATCGAATCCTGACAATAAATTATACATTCACCCATATACATATAGCATTTTAAATAATTCACAAAGCACTATTAATGTTTTTGCTTCAGCCCAGAATGTAGCGGACTGAAATTGGCAAATAAAACTCAAATAAGGGATTTTTTTAAATGATGACATCAGAAATATACTTTATGTAAAATTATGCTCAATGTACTAAGCAAAAAGAAAAATGTGACTTGAGGACAGTGTTCCTGATATTTAACTGTAAACTACATATCTCTTCTAAGGGAAATTTTGCCGGTTTATATAGTGCTCCCAACATATGTGTTGAGTGAATAATTAGATTTCTTCACCAACATTTGAAACGGAAAAATACCTAAAATTTGTTTTTTAAAGAAAGCTTTATAGACTTAGAATACAAAACAGCGTCAGGAGCATAGATTGCACATTTAATTTTAATGATACAAAGACATTTTCTTTTATATTTGTGAGTCAAAGCTTTTCTTGTTTTTACTTAAATTGCTATTCCTTTTGGCTTAGATAAACCAGACAATACACATTTTTAGAAACTATAGGTAATTAATCCCAACTCTTTTAAAACACGTTAAAAGGTTATTGAAAAGTGGCAAATTCTTTTGGATGAGGCTTTGTTTAATGTTTCATTTCTTTTATCTGTGTTAAGTAAGCATTGTTCTAAAGAAATATAATCTCAAGATATTCACAGCTATTAGCTTGAGGTTAAATATGTGTTAAAAACAGAACCATTATTTCTGTCATTGTGGATTTGTTTACATCCAGGCTATCTTAAATAATTCATAAATACAAACTATTTTAAATTCATTAAGTATCACTAATGTGTGAAAATTCAGAATTAACAGAAGTGCTCAATGATTTATAAAAGGACTCTCTTGATTAGAACACTACAAAAACATGTTAAGACATTTAATATAGGAAAAATTTACCAAGAACAGTCAAGCATTGTAACATCAATGATCCAGAAGTTATCTTTATGATCCAGAAGTTATATTTATGAAATTATCTATTTGGAGGGAATGAAGAATAAGGTTTTTGCCTTTTGGGGTACCATATAGTACTTGGTTAAATAAGCAAATTATTATTTGAAAAACTATATTTTGAGAAAATAATGCAACCCCTAAGTATTTTGGGAAAAGACTTCCTTGATGGATGCAAGTTCATTTTGCATACACATTAATTACATTTTGACATTTTTTGATGCAGGTAGGAGATACTTTTAATCACATATTTACCACTTTTTTTCCATTTAAAAATGATACATGGTAGAGAAAACAAAGATGAATATTGTGTATGCACCAAGATACTTCTCTATCATCTTCCTTTATGCATTTATTACTTTTTCAGTTATCTAATGTTGTAAAACAAATCACCACAAAATGTAGTGGCTTCAGAAACAACATTTATTATCTCTTAACTGTTTCTGTGGGTCAGGAGTTGGGGAGCTGTTTAGCTGAGTGTTTCTGGCTTGGATTCCTCCTGTGGCTGCAGTCGGACATAGCTGAGGCTGAGGCCATCTGAGGGCTTCTTCACTTACATTTCTGGCTTGTACAGGGAAGGCTGTCTAACAGCTCCCCATCTCCACGTGGTCTCTTCACGTGGCAGCTTCAGGGTAACTAGACTTCTCACATGTTGGCTCAGGACTCCCAACACACATGTCCTGAGACAGAGAACCAGGTGGAATCCATATCACCTTTTTGACCTACCCTTAGAAATCAAGCACTGTCATTTCCACCTCATTCTTTTGGTGGAGGCAGTTACAAAGTTCTGCCCAGGCTCAAGAGGAGAGAACAGAGACCCCATCTTTTGGTGGAGGAACGTTGACACTATGTTGTGAGAAGAACATGTGGGAAGGTGTATATATTGGTGTGGCCATCTTTGGAAAATAGTTTGCTACACGGATAAAACATATGACTGACTCTAGTGTGCTGGGTGCTGTGATGAGTCCTAGGGATGAGAACATGAGTCAGTTCTTGCTGACGATGCTGATAGTCTAGGGAGAGGATCATTGTGTAAACAAATGTTACACAAGGGGAGAAGTGTATTAAGATAAGAGAATGACTCACTTTGTGGGAGTTGGGATGTTGGAATATTTGACAGAGGAGGTGTTTTAGTGAAGACTTGACATTTTTTAAAAAACAGAATAATCTAGGATGCCTCTCAGTTTCCTAGTATGGGAACCAAGTGGATGAGTGGTTTCAGATGTGTTGGGCTGGAGACACCTGTAAAATACCCACACAGAAATGGCCGTTGTTCATCAGTAAGTCTTCCAAGGGAGGATGTTAGTGTAGAAGATGTAGATTTGAGAGTCAGTGACTTTTGGGTAGAATTTGAAGGCCTAGACAGGGATAATATTTCCCAAGGAAAGTTTGTGGAATAAGAAGAGAAAACAGGAAAGGATATAACCCTGTGGAAAACAACACTTAATGAGTGTGCTGGGGAGAATGCCAGGGAAAATGGCAAAATAAGAACCTCCAAAAATTGTCCTCCATAAAAGCAATGAGAAAACAGGCAAAAATGATCATAACCTTTTCAGAACTATGGAAATTAACCAAAAGCTTACGGCAATCCAAGGAGCATTCATTCAAAAACAAAACAAAAATAAAATCTGGATCTTGGTAGGAACAGCCAGCTTTGTGACTTTTCAACTTTCCCAATTTCCATACTTTCTTCCCAGCTCTGCATTAGTGTTGAAAACCAACAGCCAGCAATCAAGGAGAAAATCAGCAGCCTAGAAGCCACCAGAGGGGGCAGAGCAAGGGCAGCTCCTTCAAAGCCCCATTTCCTGAAAACTATTATTTGATTACTATTTAACCCACCTGTCCGATGGGTCCCAGGAAGACCCCACCCACAAGGCTGTCTTTATTTGTCCTGACTTGGAGCTCACGCAGTGTGAGAACCCTTTTACCGGAGGAGCATTTTTCAAAAACAGCTAAAGATCATTGTTTAGGGTCCCAGCTGCCTGAGGTGGTGTGTAATAGTCGGGGCAAACAGTAGGCTAACTCAAAAGCTTAAGGGGTAAGCTGGGACCGAGCTGTCCATGGGGGCTTTGGTGATCTCCAGTACATTCCTTGGAATCTAGCATGCCATGTACATGCGTAGGGCTGTATGCGTGCTCAGGAAAGATCTGAGGAGGTTCCAGTTCTCACCTCTGACTGACCTTGAGCCTCTGCACAAGCGGGAAGAGAAGGCAGGGTTGTAATCTGCCACTTGAGTGTGGAAGGTGTGCACTCACACGCACACAGAGCCCTTGGTGAAGTCTGGAAGACCTGTTGGTTCTAGGCATTTAAGGAAACCTCTGCCCAGTCATTAGCAGACCACTAACAGAGCAGAGACTTCCGTGACCGCGTATGACAGAGAGTACATACTTTATAGCATTAGTTCAGAGGAGTCACTAAAATACAAAACAGACAAACAAAAAAAACCCTAGCAACAACAACAAACCCTGGGGAAAGGAGAGAATCTGATTTCCATAATTGCCACATTATGATATTCAAAATGTCCAGCTTTTAGCAAAAGAATTATGAGACATGCAAAGAAACAAAAAAGCATGGCCTAGGGGCAGGTACAAACAAAATCAGTAGAAACTATTCCTGAGGAAGCCCATGTTGAACTTACTAGGTAAAGTCTTTAAATCAGCTCTTTTAGATATGCTTGAAGAACTAAAGAAACTGTATCTAAAGAGCTAATGGAAATATTAACAGCTGTTTTCTGATCAGAAACCATGAAGGTCAGAAGGCAGTGGAATGAAATATTCAAAGTCCTGAAAGAAAAAGACTATTGACCAAGAATTCTACATCCGGTAAAATCATTCTTCAAAAATGAAGGAGAAATAAAAGATTCATGGATAAACGAAGACTAAGAGAATTTGTTGATAGCAGCCCTGCTAGGCCTAAATGTAAGAGTTAAAGTTATAAAACCTCTTAAAAGAAAATATACCAGTAAATTTGGGGGACCTTGGATTAGGCAATGGTTTCTTAGGCATGACAACAAAAGCAGAAGCAACAAAAGAGGACATAGACAAATTGGACTCTATCAGAAGTAAAAACTTTTGTGCCTCCAAGAATATAGCCAGCAAAAATGTGAAAAGATAACCCACAGAATGGGAGAAAATATTGGCAAGTCATCTATCTGTTAAGGGTCTAGAAACCCATATGAAGAACTCTCATAACAACAATAAAAAGACAGATAATCCAATTTTAAAATGAGCAAATGATTTGAATAGACATTTCTCCAAAGTAGGTATACAAATGGCCAATAAGCACATGAAAGGATTCTCAGCATCATTTGTCATTACAGAAATGCAAATCAAAATCCCAATGCAATACTACTTCACACCCACTATAATGGTTGTAATCGAGAAGACAGACGAGAAGAAGTGTCAGAGATGTGGGCAAATTAGAACATAAGGTGCAGCCACTTTGGAAAACCATTTGGCAGTTTCTCAAAAAGTTAAATATAGAATTACTATAGGGCCCCTCAATTCCTCTCCCGAGTGTTTCCCAAGAGAATTCCAAACATGTTCATGCAAAAACTTGTACACAAATGTTCATAGCAGCATTATTTACAGTATTCGAAAAGTAGAAACAACCCAATTCCCATCTAATGATGGTAAGTAGACAAAATGTGGTATATCCATCCAGTGGGATGTTATTCAGTCATAAAAAGTAATGAACAAGGGCTTCCCTGGTGGGGCAGTGGTTGAGAGTCCGCCTGCCGATGCAGGGGACACGGGTTCGTGCCCTGGTCTGGGAAGATCCCACATGCCGCGGAGTGGCTAGGCCCGTGAGCCATGGCCGCTGAGCCTGCGCGTCGGGAGCCTGTGCTCTGCAACGGGAGAGGCCACAACAGTGAGAGGCCCGTGTACTGCAAAAAAGTAATGAACTACTGATACATGCTACAAGGATAAACCTTGAAAATATTGTGCAAGTGAAAAGAGCCAGACAAAAAAACACATATTATATTATTCCATGTATATGAAACATTCAGAATAGACAAATTCATCGAGACCGAAGGTATATTAGGGGTTTACTGGGCCCGAGGGGAGGCAGGGATGGAGAATGACAGCTAATGGTACAGGGTGTCCTTCAGGTGATGAAAATACTCTGGAATTAGACAAATACGATAATTGCACAGCTTTGTGAATATACTAAAAATTGCTGAACTGTACACTTGAAAAGGGTGAATAAGATGGTAAATAAGTTATATCTCAATTTAAAAACAGAAAATGGGTTATGGAAGAGAAGGCCATCGGTAATACTGGGAAGGGTGTATCAAGAGGTGGGAACAGCTATGAGAGGTGACTTCACATCCACACAAAGACAAGGGTCTTATCCTCAGTTTCTAAGGGATTATTTATGATTCACCCATAGTTAGATCTCTCAATACATCTCCCATTTATCCCAGTTGCACTCTGAAAAATATACCAAAATTAACCATGTTTAAACGAAGAATTACTATAGGAAAATCCATTTGTGAGCTTGTCAGCACTTGGGTGCCCACGTGTTTCTGTAAGATAGATGGTAGAAAGGTAGATAACATGTAAAGAGTTCAAAATGCTGTTGTTTCCTTTGGTTTAATTTTCTGATTTCCCCTAATGTAACTTTCTCCTTCAGAAAGAGGCACAAGGCTGGGATAACCCCATTTCACTTCATTTGTCTCCTCAATTATTGTAGCTGTGTTAGGACTTGAAACAAAAGCAGCAATTCTCCGACTGTCGCCACCGTTTTCTGCTCTGCTCTTCTGGTTCCTTCTCCTTAGTCCTGGGGGACGCGTCTTCCCTGTGATAGCTCACCTCGCTCCCGGCTCACAAACCTCTAATGCACCCACTGCATCCAGAGTAACATCCAAATTCCTTGGCTTGAGACTCCTTGATTTGGCGAAAACCCTGTATTTTTGGCTCTGAAGTCAGAGTTGAGTAGGAGACAAAAACAAGAGAGTAGATCTAACCCATAATGCGGTATGTCGGGGTGAAGTGGAGAGATGAGTGTATTGGAAGCATCAGGAGCTTTTCGTCTAAGCTGTGAAGGATGTAGGGTTTCTTACTGGTAGATGTTCCTAAGGACCTTCTGTTGGCAGCCACAGATTTTATTTCAAATGTGGGGAAAAAGATAACACTTTAGGAGATTGTGCATAGGAAACATTTTCTCATTATTTCACCTCAAAATAAAAGGGAAACAACACTGGAGAATTAAATACTACATTTTTATATTTGAACTTTGTAAACCAGATGGAGGGGAACAGCTTTTGAGTGTATTTTGGGTTGAAACATTTGTATTATACCTTTGACCAGTCAAGACAATTTTAAAATTTAGTTTCTGCCTCTTTGGCTAGTAAATTATTTAGTTCATGTCTTTTGGGGTTTTTTTTGTTTTTTTTTGTATTTAAATATTCAGAAGGCTTGTGACCATTTTAAAAGATTGAGAGTCCACCAAAGCACTCCAGAACAAAGCCTGGCTTGTGGTACATTTGCATATAGAGTTTTATTTGTTCTTTTATTTGGGATGGATTGAAAAGCAGTCATACAGTTCATCAGAAAAGCACTTCAAGGATTTTAGTAGCTTTGCATTCTGAAGCAATTAACTATAACCTTTCCAAACAAGAGACAGTAAAAATTCTTTGAATTTTTCCAAGTTCTGTTCTGAGATTACAGTACTAGAGATGAGTGTTTCTGACACATGATAGGTATGAAGCATGTCAAGAAGCTGGTTTAGAATGTGAGCAAGGTTATGTGCAAATCTAAAGGACATTTAAGAAAGGATAGAAGACAGGATAACAGAAAACACCCTCTAGAACCTGGGTCTGCTATGGCTTCAGTCTGTATGAGTCAAATAACCCACCCAGGGGCACTGGCAACATTGAGTGTGTGGACCTGCAAAGCAGGGGATCAGATTGTGGCCCATGGTGGATTCAGGAAGATAGATGTAGCGCATGGATGGCGTCTTGGAAGTCCCAGCAATATACTCACCTAGGTGAGACTCTTTCATTCAAATACCTGTAAGAAGACGTTGTGTCAAATTTTTGAATTGAAGTGATGAATATATAATTTGTCTTTTATAACCAAATATCCTGGAGAGGCGACAGGAGGTGACTCCTCACTGACTGGATCATAGGCTGACAAATACCTAAAGATCCAAGGGGCAGGGGTCTGGGGGGATTCTGTTGAGAATCTCAGTGCTAGGAAACCAGTGAGGTTCCAGAGGCTACGTGGAGCTCAGGAAGCCCAACCAGACCACGTGGCCGAGGCTTCGTCCTCTGCAGGGGTGCTGGACGAGGGAGCCCGGGGCAGCCCCGCTCTGCCACCTCGGTCAGGAGCGTGAGACCCTCGGGCCCATTGCCACCCGCAGCACCAGAGCCACCATGACCCCCTGAGAAGTGGTCTCACAGAAGACCTTAGCACCATCCGGTCTGACATTTCCTGCCCTGAATGCAGACGCACGTTCAGAGAGAGGGAATTTCAGGGAAACTTCAGTTCTAGCAATTCCAAAGACAGGTCTTGATTTCATTATAAATAATGCCTAACTATCTAACCTGTCCTTTTTCTCTATCATAACCAAATATCAATTTCCTTTTTTTTTTAGAGTCTCCTAAGATTCCCATGTTTGTGTTTATTCACTTATTTCAAATTAAATGGAGAAATTTAGTCCCTTTCTTTGAGAAAAGAACATTAGTATGCAACTAGTCCTGCATTGTTTTAATGAGAACAAAAGCAAAATGTTCCAAAATTTTTTGCTTGCAGCTACAAAGCACGTTTAAGGAATAAAAATCTCCTTCATTAAATGCATGAGAAAAAAAGAATTGTTTTGAAGTTCTTATGATGGGCTTGTATAGGCTTCATTGTAAACTGATACTAAAGAGTCCCCATTATGATCTGTATATTTTGGTGCCAGAAGGTTTTTTTCTTATGCTAAATTATTAAGTTCTGTCAGCTGCTGGGCTGTCATATAGAGATATAGTAAATCACATTATATTTTGTCATGGATTACACAGAGCAATAAATTTGGGAATAAAGATCAAAGTAGTTCCACAATCACATCTGAGTATAGGAAGGATGTTTAACTTGTAGAAAACTGATTTAGGTGAAGCTGTTGCAGTTCTTGTGCGAATTCGAAATGAATTTGGATATTTGGTTGAAAATGAATGAGGATCAAACCCCAAAATGACTTTCCATATTTGTATTTAGCTCAGAGACATTAATTCTAACACCTAGCTGCATGATTTGAATTAGATAAATAACTACATGCTGAGAATGGTGGACTTGGTGAAAATTGTATTTATGTATTTTAATTGCTTTCATGAGTAAACAGTATATTCCAGTCTATTTTTGTTTGGGGTTTGGGGGGAGCACATAATTAGTCACATACTCTGGTAGTAATAGTGTCTGGCTCCTTGGAACTGTTTGCTTTTTACTGCATTTAAAACCAATAAAAGTAAGCCAGCCTAAGATCACTAAGCAACCTTGATTATTTAGATCTTGGTGTTTATTATCTTTGTTCTTTGTTACCATAGAAACCCTTTCAGGGTTATCAAAGTTGATGATATTCATTCATTTAAAACAACCAATCTCAACTTATTGGGCTCTTTTTATGAAAAAAATAAATCACAGTAGAAGTGAGATAGCAGAATGGTAAGCTGAAATTATGTGATTTATATAAATTATTGTCCTAATGCTTTTTTAAAAAAAAATTTATTTGGCTGTGCCGGGTCTTAGTTGCAGCATGTGGGATCTTTAGTTGTGGCATGCAGGCTCTTTGTTGCAGCATGCAGGATCTTTAATTGTGGCATGCAGGATCTAGTTCCCCAACCAGAGATCGAACCCAGGCCCCCTGTATTGGGAGCTCAGAGTCTTAACCACTGGACCACCAGGGAAGTTCCTGTCCTAATGCTTTTATTTAAGAAAGTGCCCTCAGTCATATCCTCAATTAACTAGAACAGTGGTTCTGCAAATGGGCTGATTATCAGAAGTAACAGGAGAGCTTTTAATACAAATTCCTGGATTATGAGATCCTGGTGATTCTGATTTAGTAAGTTTAGAGTCTCAAACAACATTTTTCTTCTTTCACACTGATATCATTTCTCCTAATTTCCTCCTTCATTGTAATCCTGTTTAGGGAAATACTTTTCAATGCTATAGACTATTAACAGACATTTAAGCTTTGCAAATTATTTCTCAAGATTTTGTTTCCTTGTTTTATTTTGTTTCCTCTTGTCATACTTTTATTGATTCCTTTTTCTCTAGTGAAATCAGACTTACACTAATACTATAATAAATCAATCTGACATTAGATATAAACAAATCACCCCCCAAAACTGATATGAGAATTAAGACTTCCCCATTCCAAATGGGATCAGAATAACATGTAGTTGGGATATAGATATGATGGCCTGCAGTGCTGATTTTGGTCTGAAAGAAATAAAAGGCCAGCTGGTGAGTGAGTGCATCAGGTGTATTCCCAAGGGGGGTGTTAGACTAAGATGGAAGTCTTGGCCGTGATTCTGCAAAGGCCTAGTTGGAGGAAACTGGACAGTCTGAAGAACTCAACCTCTGTAATGGGGGTTGGGGAGGTGGGGAAAACCCTTCGACAGAAGATCATGAAGATTCTATCTTCAGGCCCCGAGCACTTCTAACGGGCTTTTTCTCGTGTCCTCTGATAATGTTGTGATGCTTCGTAAGTCCAAGGCTCCCAGGTTGGAGCCACTATTTTAGACCATCACTGTGAAAAGCCAAAAGCAAGTAGAGCTTTCAGAGAATGACCTGAGCTCATGTGTTTACTACAGCTTCTGTGCAAGGAACAGAAAGAGTGGGGGACTGGAGAGGTTAAGGCTGCAGAGAGGAGGCTGGACGATGGGATCACACTCACAGTTTACATAGAACACCAGTGGGTGGATCTATATCAGACAGAAAAAAAGTGGATGGAAAGAATAGGACAGAATTGAGAGAATAGTGAGAAGGCTGTTGTAAAATTCAGGGGAGAAACATACACAAAAAATTAACGTACAACATACACAAAAAATTAACTCAAAATGAATCATAGACCTAAATATAAGAGCTAAAACTGTAACATTCTTAGAAGGAAACAATAAAAGAGGAAAATGCTATACAACTCAGAAGAAAATATGTGTGTAAATCTTCATGACATTGGATTAGGCAAAGGATTTTTAGATATGACAACAAAAGGACAAATGCCAAAAAAAGATAAATTGGACTTTACCAAAATATAAAACTTTTGTGCTCTAAAGGGCACTATCAAAAAAGTATAAAAACAGCTCATAGAATAGAAGGAAGTCATTGTAAATCATATATCTGGATAAGAGTCTAGTATCCATTCTATATAAATACCTCTAGAACTCAACAATAAAAAAGATAAATAACCTAATTTTTTAAATGGGCAAAAGATTTGAATACACATTTCTCCAAATAAGATATACAGATGGCCAACAAGCAGACGCTCAGTGTCATTAGTCATTAAGGAAATGAAAATCAAAAAATACAGCGATATACCACAGCATACCACTAGGATGGCTATAATCGAAAAGATGGAAAATAACAAATTTTAACAAATATGTGAAGAAATTAGAACCCTCATACTTTGCTGGTGAGAGTGAAAAATGGTGCAGCTGCTTTGGAAAATAGTTTAGCAATTCCTCAGAAAGTTTAACATAGAGTTACCATATGACCTAGCAATCCCACTCCTAGGTATTTATCCATGAAAACTGAAAACATATTTCCCAAACAAAACTTTTACAAGAATGTTTACAGCAGTGTCATTTTATAATAGCCAAAAAATAGAAACAACTCAAATGTTCATCGACTGACAAATAGATAAGCAAGTGTGGTATATCCATACAAGGGAGTATTATTTGACAGTGGAAAGGAATGTAGTACTGATGCACGCCACAACATAGGTGGGCCTTGGAAACATGCAAAGGGAAAGAAGTCAGACACAAAAGGCCTATGTTGTATGACTCTGTTTATGTGAAATGTCCAGAATAGGAAAATCCATAGAGACAGAAAGAAAATTAGTGGTTGCCAGTGGCTTTGGGGGAGGAGAAAATGGGATGTGACCATGAGTGGGTGTGGGGTTTCTTTTTGAGGTGATAAAAGTGTCCTGGAATTTGGTAGCAGTGATAGATATATAGCTCTGTGAATATACTAGAAAACAGTGACTTGTGCAGATTAAAGTGTGAACTTTATGAAATGCGAATTATACCTTATTAAAGCTGTTGTTAGAAATAGGAAATTGACAATGCAAAGTGTGGTTGAAAGTGTGGAACAAAAAGAATGCATATACTGTGGTGAGAATACAAAATGTTGGTGGCATTATCCTGTAAAGTTGAACATTCGATTTATCAACCATCAGTTCAACTCACTAGCATATAGCATACACCCTAGAAATTCACAAATACACACCAGAAGACGTGTACTGGAATGTCCGTAGCAGCCTAGCTCATGGAGGAAGAAACTTGCAAAGTTCAAATGCCCGTTAACAGATGAATGCATGATTTTTGTCTGTTCACACAGTGGGATATACTAAAGCCGTGAAAATGGACGAAATACAGCTTCAAATGAAACATCGTGAATAAGTCTTAGAAACAGTGCTGTGTGAGAAACCGCACATTTCAGGAAATTACATGGAGCACAATTACATGGATTTATAAAGCTGAAAATCGTAAAACCAAATAATACGTTAGAGGCACTTACACGTGTACTATTTTTTAAGCCAGGCAATAAATAAAATTCAAGAGAGTGCTAATTCTCAGGAGAGTCAGGGGATGCAGTGGGGAAGGAAGCACCGGCCCTTGCAATGCTGGATATTAAGCTGTATGGTCATTTTAAGAGGGTTCTTTATCGTGTTTCATAAGCATACATATGTCCTGTATGTGTCACTTATAAACATTGACAAATAAATATTACTAGCAGTGGCAAAAGCAGCCGAGCAGCCCAGTCTTGGGGACATGTCAGGAAGAAAATTGCTTCCTCAATAAAGCAAATTGTTATTTTTATGGACTTCAAGTGGGAGAACGAGAAAGAAAGAGGAACGAGAATTGACTACAAAAGACTGATTTTGATAGCTGACTTTTCTAATACCTGGCCTTACAGTTTTGTAAGCTCAGCTTTAGTAAAGTAAGTTCTGTCTTGCTTCCACTTTATGCATCAAACGGTGCACCCGTGCCTTAGACCGGAACCTCACTCAGCTAGTTCACCTTCAGGATCTCCGTCTATCAAGCTCTCCTTTTGATCGCTTTTGCCTCGCTTTTTATTTTTCCTGCTCCCTCCTGCATAAAGAACGGGTCTTATCCTCCTTCCAGCGCTTACTCACCGCTCTCTGATCCCTTGCCATCTTGAACGTCCACCGTTCCTACATGGCTAAACCTCAGTCCAGTTTAATCTTTATAGTCCACCTTCTCTGCACATTACAAAATAATTCCCAAGAAAGTTAGATAATTTGCCTGTGGTCACACCACCCAGGTTGGTTTAACTTCAAAGCTCGCGCTCATAACCACCATGCTCCACCACTTACCATTTGGCAACAGTTGTTGGACTAGTCAATCAAAGCATCTTGGGTTGATGAAAAATATGGTTGGAGCAGCTTTGAGGGTCTGGGTGATGGGAAATTCACCTGCACAGCAACAAAACTAACTGAAGACCTCTGTGTGCAGACTGAATGGGGGATAGGGCATCATACTTGTTGTCAAATGTTTCGGGTGTTATTTTTCAATGAATTGGTATGGTAATTCTCTCAGTATAGACGACCCTAGAAAACTACATACGCTCTAGGCCTTTTTTAATAAGGAAGGTCTAATGACTAAATCTCAAGAATGTCCTTTCAGCACCTTCTCGAAAGTCCAAATCATCCAGGAAAGGAACTAAAGCTTTTGTTAAGTATTGAGATTACTGCTTTATATCGAACTGCCAACAAACCTAACATAGCAACTTCCTATAAATACATTATTTTATAAACTTCTCAATTAATATTCGTTACATTTCTTTGTATACAAGTGAGCCAAAAAGTAGAAAAATTTCCAAAATAAGTAAAATATTAATGGGATTTATGCGTATGCCAAATCAGGACATCTAACTCCTAGATTCACAGCTTATTTGAAATAATTTATTCCTTGACCAATAATTCAATTAACATCATTTGATCACTGGACAGTGCCAACATTTTTTGATGTCTGAAGTCACGTATTTGAAATACATCTTCTATCTGCTTCCTAAAAATATCGTACCAACAAATGTGCCACTCATATATAAATATATTAAGCATATTTAAAATATGTATTATGTATGTTGAAATTTGTTAAATACAGTAGCCATTTTCCTTTAACATTTGTCAAATCATGCAACATTAGATTTTGGTATAAAGCATAACAGTTGCAAAGACATAAAAATATTATAAGAGGTAGAAAATCTTAGAAAAGTTAATTGGCCCCATTTACATTTGGTCTTTGATGATAAATTCTTTTTTGCACATCAGAGAATAGTTGCTTCTTCCCTAGAGCAAAGTAAAGTTTTTTTTTTTTTCTCTTTCATTCTCCTAAAGTTTGTATTTCTGCCCAAGTAATAAATGAGTTTCAGTTTCTGTGGCCTCTGCTTCAGAGAGCTTCTCTAAGGGTGAGCTTTTGAAATATGATTAGATCTTAATTCTTTAACTATTTCCATAAGCTTATTTCACAGTTTGCTTTCTTATTCAGTAGTGGGAAGGAAGTTCATGTAAATCTTACGTGATCATTTATGGGTGTTAAGGCCACGTAAGGATATATGTTGTAGTGGTGAGAAAATTCGCCCCAGTGAGTTACAGCGAGGGCAGAAAACCAGCTGCCCCATGTTATTCTTTAGGTTTAGCTGTCATTAAACGCACATTATTTTAGTTCACAGTACTGACCACAGTTACTAAGTCTGTACAGAGAACGTAACCAATACTAATTTGGCATATTCAGAAATAGGGCCAAATTCAGGAACATGGGCATTTTTTCTGAGAATGGATCCACCAATAGTTACAGAGCAGTTAATCAATAGTGATATTGATAATGACATCACAGCCCTTTTCCAAAACTGTCCAGTTTCTTCCTTCTATAATAGAGGATGTAGCTTCTCCATGGGATTCTTACAAAACAATAGGCAGTGACCAAAACCAAAACACTTGGGGTTCCTATTTATTAGATTATTGTTCTGGGTAAAGCAACCATATAAAATGACTCAATCGATTTTCTAGAAGTGACTTAAAATTGAAGAATCACTAAATATGACATTTGTGAATGTTTTGCAATTTAGACTAGTTCGCCATTTTCTCTAGTTAGGATTTATACATAATGATGGAAAAGAAAAAGGAGTCTTTAATTAAAGTACTGTTTCTTGTAATGATTGTATCAAACTGAGACCTTAACCTTGACTCAAAGTAAGATTCAGATGTTCTAGGATGCAACAGCAGGGACTTTCTCTTATTCATATGGGTATTCTCACCTGGCACATAGTATGGATTTGACAAATGTTCATTCATTTCCTGTCCCAATTAGTTGTTTCAAAAAGGGACTTTGAAATTAGAAATGTGATCATCAGAAGTCTTGTAAATGACCATCTCCCCACTAATCCTCAATTAAGTAGTTGACCTTGGAGATTGCATGTGATTGAGAGAATTAGTATGATCACATCATGGATGGATTAAACCTTTTTCAACATTCAGTTCAATTAACATCGTGTCCAATGAATGGCAAAGCAATATGAGTATTTCATTAAATGAACAACAAATAGAAAATTTACATTACATTAATTTTTAATTAATTATATTAATTTTAATGTAATTTGAATTAATTAATTTAAATTAACTACATGGATTTTTTTAGTCCAGTCTGAAAATTGAAGGTTGTAGAAATGAAAGGAAAGATAGTTCCTTAAAAACATGGATATTCTGTTTGAACAAGCATAATAGTCTGCAAGACATAATTACATATTATCTCTCATTAGCTTTCATGTTTTTAACTAAGTAAAATTGTGTCATTTAATATGATGTTTGGAAAAAGTTTTCACTGTAACTGCAATGTTAGAAAAGTAATACTTTGAGTTGATATTAAATTATATCTTTAAAAAGTTATTTTTATAATCAACTTTCTTGTAATATTTGAATTATCTTAAAATGTTTTAAAATGTTTGTGGCATGTAAAATAAGTTGCATTTACGAAGACAAGAAATAGTATGGATGCTTTCTCTCATAAACATTTATGCTCAATTTCCATTCTGCTCCAAGATGTCTTTTATCTCCTCTTAGAAGAGATAATAAAGTATGGTAAACCACATTTTAAAAATACTCATGAAACTTCTCACTCTGCCTCTCCTCCACCTTACCTTTCATATGCTGAGTGGAGATGAAGAAATAGAAAGCGATCTTTTTCTTCAAAAATTGTCAAAAATCTTGCCATTTCAAACCATATACACTCTTTTCTTCATTAACTCATTGAACAATATTTTCCGGGAAACTACTAAGGGCATAGCAATAATGCCAGAGCCACAAACTCTGTTCATAATCCATTAGGAAAGATAAGACATATTTTCAAAAGACTATAGTACAGTCATGCAGATTACCAGGAATGAGGACTGTATGTACAAAAGGAAGGAAACCAAATCAGTTCTAAAGGATGTGAGCAAAGAAAGCGTCAGCATCTGAATTGGTCTGTGTGTGTACACTGGTAGGGTTAAGGAAGAACGCTATGCTTGTAGAGAGATGGAATCTACAGAGCAGCAGAGTAGTCTGGAAAACCCCATTAGTCCATATTAGAAAGTGTTTATTCACTCATTCAACAGTTATCGGTCGTATTGTGTCAGTCTTGGGATATATCAGTTAATAGAACAGACAAAGATTCCTGTCTTTGAAGAGCTACCCTAACAGGGTAAAGTTAGTGCTTGGGGTGTTGACGCAGGAAAGAGATGTGGGCTCTGCATCACTGAGGGCCTTGAGGACCAGGCCATGGGGTCAGACTTTGGAAGCAGGATTCTTCCGCAGGGGTTTAGGGTAGGTTAGAAGCAGAGGCAGCGAGGCAAGTCAGGAAAACATTGTCGGCGTGAGACTGAGAAAGAACCGAACTGGGTAAAGCAGAGGAGACGTCAGAGACCAACAAACTAAAGGAAAAGCGGTGGTTTAAACCCATGGAGAGGCAGAATTGGTTCCATGATAAACGTGGTGAGGCCGCAGGGACAGAGGCGTTCAGTCTTCTCTGGGCCACATACTCCTTTGAAAACCTATTGAAATATTTAGATCCTCTTCCAGAAGAATACAGTAAACCTAAAACTTTGCATAAAATGTTAGGGGTGTCCATGGACTTGTAAAGCCTGTCCGTAGACTGTGGATTAAGAATCTCTATGAGGAGGAGAATTTCAATCACCAAACCGTTACTGAGCATCTGCTCTTTAAAAGGCACTTGACTTTGGCCTTGGTGTGGGGCGGGCTGTGGCGGGGGGGCGGGGGATAAACGACGGTAGCACAGCTCCTACCCCTAAAGTGTACAGAATTGCAGAGATGTTGGATTTTGATGTTGCCAGGGGGACACCTTAGGTGGAAGGGTTACTTATAATGATAAGGTATTAGAAACAATCTAAATATCCAGTAATAGAGGACTATGGTTCAATAAGTCATGTGGTATCCTTTCAGTATCTGAACTAAAAAGAGAAAGCTGAATTTATTGCTGTTATCATAAGGGACAGCTTTGCTGGTCAGGCACAGTCTCTGAGCACAGCAGACTGCTGACCTGCTAGGGGGCTCGTGGGGAGAGCTCAGGGCTGGGGTGGGGACTTTCCGAGCCCTGACTTGACATCGCAGTGACTTACATGAGACGTGCTGCTTGGCCGAGCCTCGCAGCTGTGTTTATTGGGGTGGGTCTGCCTCTGACTACTGGCTGCCAGGAGTGAGGGGTTGGCACCTGTTAGTTGGCTGCAAAACTGCGTTCACCAAAGTGAGATGACAGGTTTAAAACCGGTTCAGATGACTCCTTGCGACGTGGCTACAGAACATCTTTTCCTACATTTGTGGGAACATTTTTGATTCTCAACTCATATAATCAAGTATTAAGCTTTTAAAAATTATATTTTGAAATATTAATTACATGGAAAAACGTTTCCTATATAACGCAAAGAGGCAAAGCTGATCCCAGTGCTTCTGACCCCTACCCCTCTGTCTTCTTGCCCCCGTTCCCAGCGTACGGAGCTGTCCTGATGCTGGCCGGGTTTGCTGCGGGGGCAGCCTCCTAGGTGTCTCGCTTGCCTGGCTCTGTCCCCCTCAGTCCCCTCGGCCATGCTGTGCGGGCCGAGAGTGGAGTCTGTATGGAGACAGATGGTTATTAGATTTATCATGCTGATCATTTCATAATGCATGCAGGTGTCAAATCATTCTTTGGTACACCTGAAACTAACAAAGCATTGTATGTCAACTATATTTCAATTTAAAAAAGGAAAATCATCTTGTGCTGTACGGTAGCACAAGATATATAGCACAGGGAACTCTACTCAATATTTTGTAATAACCTATATGGGAAAAGAATCTGAAAAAGAATAGATACATGTATATGTATAACTGAATCACTTTGCTGTACACCTGAAACTAACACAACATTGTAAATCAACTGTACTCCAATATAAAATTAAAAATTTTTTGAAAAGCAAAAAAAAATCTTCAGGTTAAAACCTTACAGAAACCATCATCTTATGTTAAGATTTATCATCGACCACTCCCTAATAAAGATGAGCTGGATATTATGGGAAGAAAATTATAGGGGGAAAAAAGACTTCAGAAATATCCTGGTACATGCAAATATATAGCACATAAAAACCATTAAAATGTCAACATTGTTACTTTGGATGATAGATTACAGGAAATATATATCTGTCTGTTTTTCTACATTAAGCAAGTATATACTCCTTAGTTAATAATTAAATGAAAATGGAGGCAGAGGGTAGAGATTATCTTTTCAGGAAATATGGCTGGGTAGGAAGAAAAGAAAGCATGGTGCCTCAAATATACCATGTTGGAGACCTGTTTTGTACCTGTTACCACTTTCACCTGGAATTTTCTTCTCTTTCTTTTTCAGTTAGTTGATTCCTATTCATTCCCAGCTGATAACCTTGAGCAAGTTTTTTTTTACCCTTTCATCTCTTAGTTTCTCTGTCTATAAATGAGGATAATAATCGTACTTACCTCACAGAGGTTTTGAGGTGTTAGACCTGTTAATTTGGGTAAGGCATTTAACAGTAGAGTAGGAGCAAAATAAATACTAGTTAACTTGTTGTTGCTATCATCTCATCATCACCATCATCCTCATCACCATCATCATCACCACCATCACCATCATAATCATCACCATCATCATCATCACCACCATCACCATCATCATCACCACCATCACCATCAACATCACCATCACCATCACCATCATCATCATCAACATCAACATCACCACCATCATCACCATCAACAACACCATCATCATCACCACCCTCACCATCATCATCACCATCATCATCACCACCATCACAATCATCATCAACAACATCATCATCATCACCACCATCACCATCATCATCATCATCACCATCATCATCATCACCACCATCACCATCATCATCACCACCATCACAATCATCATCAACAACATCATCATCATCACCACCATCACCATCATCATCATCATCACCATCATCATCATCACCACCATCACCATCATCATCACCACCATCACCATCAAATCATCATCACCATCACCACCATCATCACCATCAACAACACCATCATCATCATCATCACCACCACCATCATCATCACCATCACCACCGTCATCACCATCAACAGCACCATCATCACCACCATCACCATCATCATCACCATCACCATCATCATCACCACCAATCATCATCACCACCATCATCATCACCATCACCACCACCACCACCATCATCACCATTATGATCATCATCACCACCATCACCATCAACATCACCATCACCATCAACAACACCATCATCATCATCATCGCCATCATCATCCTTTAATATTTGTCTCCTTACAAAAGCCTTCTCTGATGTGAGGTATCTCAGGTAGTTTTTCCCTAATAACACCCTGTGCATAGATAGCTCTCTCATGACGCTTATGCTGTATTTTATTTACTCACATATCTGTCTCCTCCCCAACTTCATTAAATCTTTTTCTTTATTTTTTAATTGAAGTATAGTTGATGTGCAATATTTTATGAGTTACAGGTGTACAATATAGTGGTTCACAATTTTTAAAGGTTATACTCCATTTAGAGTTATTATAAAATATTGACTATATTCCCAGTGTTGTACAATATATCATTATAGCTTATTTTATACATAATAGTTTGTACCTCTTACCCCCCTACCCCTATTTTGCCCCCTTCCCCACTGGTAACCACTAGTTTGTTCTCTATATCTGTGAGTCTGCTTCTTTTATGTTATATTCACTAGTGTGTTGTATTTTTATATTCCACATATGAGTGAAATCATTACAGTATTTGTCTTTCTCTGTCTGACTTATTTCACTTAGCATAATGCCCTCCAAGTCCATCCATGTTGCTGCAAATGGCATTATTTTATTCTTTTTTATGGCTGAGTAATATTCCATTGTCTATATGTACCACATCTTTTTAATCCAAATTCATCTGTTGATGGACACTTAGGTTACTTCCATATCTTGGCTATTGTAAATAGTGCTACTGTGAACACTGAGATGCATGTATCTTTTTGAATTAGTGATTTTGGGTTTTTCGGGCGTACACCCAGAAGTGGAATTGCTGGGTCACATGGTGAGCATCCTGTGCCCAACACAGAGGAGGTGTTTCAAGTAAATGTTTGTGAAACCATCACAAGGATATACCAGGATTTCGGGGAGGGCTGTGGGGTGTGGGTGTGCGTGTGTGAAAAACTAGCCTACTTATAATCACATGGTAACAAGTCGATGTAGGAGAAAATATTGGTGATGTGAGAAGAAGGGAGACTGGGGAGAACTGATGGTGTAAGTCTTTTGATTGTGGTAAGAGGTAGAATCCATGTTTTGGTGAAGGAACATTGCTCCTTTAACCAGTTGTCATGGTGTAATTTATGCCTTCTATTTTCTGGAACAGTTTATGTGAAGTTGATATTATTTATTCCTTAGGTGTTTAATAGAGTTCACTAGTAAAGCCAGGTGGGCCTGAATATAGGTAAGTAGGGTTGTGTGTGTGTGTGTGTGTGTGTTTTAACACATATAGGGATATAGGACCCTTTGAATTTTCTATTTCTTCTTGAGTTACTTTTGGTGATTTGTATCATTTAAGAGATGTATGCATTTTTGTCTAAATTAGAAGAAAACTTGACAATATGTTTACAATATTTCCTTATTGCTCTGTTAATGTCTGTAGGATCTGATAGTGATGTCCCCTTTCTCTCATTCCTGATATTGGTAATTTATACCTTCTTTCTTCTGTTTCTGATCAGTCTGTCTAGAGGTTTATTGATTTTATTGATGTCTTCTCAAAGAACCAGCTTTTGGTTTCATTGATTTTCTCTTTTGTTTTTCTCTTTTCTATTTCATTGTTTTTTTACTCTTATTTTTAGTATTTTCTTTTTTCTGCTTACTTTCTCTTTAATTTGTTATTCTTTTTCAAGCTTCTTCAGGGGAAACTTTTATCACTCATTTGAGAATTTCTTTCTTTGCTAATAAAATAATTCAAAGCTAAACATTTCCACTAGGCACTGACTGACTACCATTCCACAAACACTGTGCTTCCATTTTTATTAATTTCAAAATATTTTCTAAGTTCCCTTGTGATTTCTCCTTTGACTCATAAAAATTAGATTATATTGTTTATTTTCCAAACATTTTAGGGACATCAGATACATTTCTATTATGGATTTATAATTTAGTTATATAATTATAACTAAATAAAATTATTGAAATTTCTTGTATGGTCTAGAATATGGTCTTTCTTAATTAATGGTCAAGTTGTTTTACAGCCTTTTTCAGATCATTTATATCCTCACCAATTTTCTATCTACTTTTTCTATCAATTCCTGAGAGAAGAGGGTTGAAATACCCTCAACTGTAATTTGTAGATTTGCCTATTTCTCCTTTCAGTTCTGTCAGTCTTTGCCTTATGTATTTTGAAGCTCTTGAAATTAGGTACAAACACATTAGGATTTTTATATTATATTTATGAATTAAATTTTTTATCATTATGAAATATCCTTCTTATTTTCTGCTAAGCTCCTTTGTTCTCAAATCTACTTTGATATTAGCTATGCTACTCTACTTTTCTTGTAATTGCTGTTTGTGTGGTACATCTTTCTTCATCCTTTTAATTTTAACATTTTAAAATATTTAAAGTGTTTATCTTGAAATTACCACGTAGTTACACCTTCTTTTAAATCTAGTCTGACAATCTCTGTGATTTAGATGGAGTTTTTAAACCATTTATAATAATTAATGTGATTATTGATGTTGTTGGGTTTCAATCTATTATTTTGCCATTTGTATTTCTACTATTGGCATATTAGATATACCTCTTCATTTTTTATATGTACTTTGTTACATCTGCCTTCACATACTATTATACCAGTTTACATAAAATGTAAGTATCTTAATAACAGTATACTTCCATTTCCCTATACCTGTTTCTACCTATATTGTAAGCTCCACAATATACTTTTATTATTTTTGCTTTAACAGTAAATTGTCTTAAAAAGAAATTTTAAATGAGAAAAAAGATAATTTATATTGACACACGTATTTTCGATGTCCAGTGCTCTTTACCCCTTTGAGTTGATCCAGGTTTCCATTTAGCATCATTTTCCATCTGCCTGAGCAACTGCCTTTAACCTTTTATACAGTGCATGTCTGCTAGTAACAAATTCTCTCAGATTTTTGTTTGAAGATATCTGTATTTCATCTTCAGTTTTGAATGATGTTTTCACTAATTATGCAATTCTAGATTGACAGATTTTTTTGCTTTCAGCACTTTAAAGATTCATTATGTTATCTTCTGACTAGCATAGTTTCAGATGAAATATCCTTATTCTAATCTTTTTAATGTATCTTTTTTTTCTGGCTGCTTTTAAGACTTTCTGTTCTTGCGATTTGATTATGATGTTTCTGATGTGATTTCCTTTGTGTTTATGTTTTTTGTTCATTGATCTTCAACTTGTGGTTTTATAGTTTTCTTCATATTGGAAAATTTTCAGCCATTATGTCTTTAAATATTTTCCCAAACCTTCTCCTCCTGGTATACAATTTCACATATGTTAGATGATGTGATATAGTCTCAGAGATTCATTAAATCCAGTCTTTTGTCTCTCTGACAATCATTTGGATATTTAAAATGCTTTTTCTTCATATTCGCTGATCTTTTCTTCTATACTGCCAAATCTGTTGTTTATCCTACCAGTGAAATTTTCCTTTCAGGTAGTATATTACTATGCTCTAGGCTATTTAGTTCTTTTTCATACTTCTATTTCTCTCTTCACTGTGTTCAATTTTTTTGTTTAAATATTTGGGTCTGTTTTTAATGGGTAGTTTAAGATCTTTGTCCACTAATTCCACCATCTCTATCATTTCTAGGTCTAATTCTGTTGACTGATTTTTCTCATGCTTATAGCTCACATATTCCTGCTTCTTGTCATGTTTAGTTATCTTTTATTGGATGATCAACACCATACAATTTATATTGTTGGAAGCTGGGTTTTCTTGACTTGTTTTAAAAAATATTAGACTTTGTTTAGAAAGCAATTAAGTACTTGCAGATGACCAGTTTGACCCATCTGAAGCTTGTTTTTGAACTTTGTTAGAACTGACTTGAGGTTTTCTTTACTCTAAGGCTAGTTTAACCCCATGACTAAAGTGCGACCTTTGTGGATGTTCTGTGATGACTCTTCATTCTGGCTGGTTAGAGCTCAAATATCTCCCAGGTTTGTGTGAGCTTTGGGAATTGTTCATCTTAAAGCTCACCAGTCACTTTTTACTTGGCCTTATAGAACTTAACCCTTTACATACCCAAAGTATCGGCAACAGACTCAAGAGGAAACCAGGTAGATTCTGAAGCTCCTTCTCTACATAGCTTCCTCCTGTCCAGTACTCGGTGCCCACAAATTCCAGCTTCCTCAGATTCCCAACTCCAGTCTGTGTTTCCTCTACTCACAATACTGCTATGCTGTGCTTCGATTCCCCTTCCCCGTGTTCAGGCCCAGAATATGCCCTGCGACGGACACCGGGGTGATTGTAGGGCTTGTCGCATTTGTTTCCCTTCCCTTCACAGGGTCACAATCCTGTGCTTCTTGTTCCCAGCATCCTAAAGCTGTGTTTCCTGTGTCTTGTCCAGTTTTCTGGCTGTTTACTACAGCAGATTAAGTATGGTCCCAGTTACTCTATCATGGCCCAAATGGAAATCATGAATTTTGTTTATGATTCTAAATTTATACTTTTATTTTAAGGTAAAATACAGAGATTTTCAAGTTTGAAAGTTCTGTAAATATATTAAGTTAAATATAAATATTTGTTATGAATTCTCTGAATATTTTTGTTGACAGGGTAGTACACAGTTATATATTAAAATCTGGCACCAGCTGGCCATAACTGTATTCACAGTATTTGAAGAAGCTTCAGATGAATGCCTGCAAAGCTTTTGAACAGGAAATACTGCACAGTGCACTGAGCTTTATGCTATGTTTCAAGAATCTGGGAAGCATCTTTCTTTTAAATTCTAAAAACAAATATTTAATTCAGAAATGTATGCTATTATATTTTAAAGAAATTTCTCTTTATAAGTTCTGGGCCTGCCTTAAGTACAAGTATTCTAGAGGAGTCTCCTAATTTTCTTCTCTCCAAATCATCTTCCCGGAAATCATGAATGCCTGAAGTTTCACCATTAATGATAGGAAAAAAAAAAAAGGAAGGAGAGACTTTTTTTGAATTAAGACCTGCAGAGAAACAGTAGCAATTAAGATGATTAACAACCATCGACACCTTTGTGAAAATTGTTTGGTTTGCTCCTTTCCAGTAGGGTTTTTAAAGCCAAGATTTTGATGGCAATTACATAGAGAAACAAACACATTGGGCTCTTTAGCAGAGAAGAGTGACCTGAGGACAGCAGAGGGGACTGAGTGCTTGGGGGAGGAGGAGGGCAGGCCAAGCACATGTCGCGGCAGAGAGAAAGAGCTGGAGATAAGAAAACAAAACAACTTTCTCATTTCAAGATGATGATTTTCCTCTCATCTGTTCAGGTCATGCTACAGATGATTGTTTGAAAATTGTATTTCTAAGTAGTAATGATAGCTGTAAAAATAAGATTTGGATTAAAAGAACTAACCCTGGGCTTCCCTGGTGGCGCAGTGGTTGGGAGTTCGCCTGCCGATGCAGGGGACACGGGTTCGTGCCCCGGTCTGGGAAGATCCCACGTGCCGCGGAGAGGCTGCACCTGTGAGCCATGGCCGCTGATCCTGCGCATCTGGAGCCTGTGCTCCGCAATGGGAGAGGCCACAACAGTGAGAGACCCGCATACAGCAAAAAAAAAAAAAAAAAAAAAAAACATAAAAGAACTAACCCTAACCTAATTTTATGTATGGAAATAAAATGGACAGTGAGTACCATCCTGAGAATAAAATTATTCAAAACTGTTTTAGAGACAGTTTGCATGATAAATGAGCTATAAATTTTCAACCATGCTAAACTGGAGCTTTTTAGATTCATATAAGAAGAGTTCAGAAATCCAGACAACTGTGATTTAGGTTCACATAAATAGTAAAAACCTTGAAGGTTGATAAGTTAATTTTATTTCTTCAATTATTCTCATTATTCTCCAAAGTGTTGATTCTGCTCCATGTTGCTATTGGCAATTGCTAGAGGTGTTCATATCTCACCCATTGGCCTCACTTTAAACTCATATTGGTAATGTCAGGTGGGCCCTAATACCTCCTGGAGTCCTGGGGCTCATACTGGATTCCTCAGCCTCTTCCCTTTCCCACTTCTTACATGGCTATTCATACCCTTTCCTCACACCTCAAATTTCCCAACAGTCTCTTCTGCCATCCTCATACTTCGCTGAGGAATCTTTCCTCCTACTCCACAGAGAAGTTGGAAGTGATCAGAAGTTCCCACCACTGTACCAGGGATAATTGACCTGCACTCCCAGCAAAGGCCACTCTGTCCCCTTGTGCCCTAGAACTCACCCCTTCTCCTTCACTCCAGGACATGCCGCCGGTAGATCTCTGGCATCATTTGTTTTTTCCTTCTCTACGGCCAGATCTTTCCCATCATCTTACACACATGCTGCTCTCTCGTCTTGTAAAAAAGAAAACAAGCATCAGCCCTTTCTTTACTCACTTCCCCTGCAACTTCCAGCCCATTTCTCTCCTTTTTTTTTTTTGGTAACAAAACTGTGGACAACTTGTCTCATCTTCTCCAGTTCCCCCCTTCTACCCTGGGCTCCCTCTGATCCAGCTTTCCTCCTTGGTGCTGTACCAGAATCACTCATGTCCAGGCCACCACTGTCCTCCACACGCTCATGTCACATGACTCCCTGTAGAACCCAACACAGTTGACTAGTCCTGGAAAAGTGTTCTTCCCTTGGCTTCAGGATCCCATACTCTCCTGATTCCTTCTCTCTCTGGCCATTACTTCCATTTACTTTCCTCCCCATCTCCAGCCTCCTGACATCTGCAGGCCCAGAGCTCAGGATTCTTAGACTTCTGTTTTGGATACACACTCAGTGCCTTGAGATCTCATCCAGTAGCATAGTTCTACCTGCCCGTTTATATACTAGTGACACTTGAATTTATACTTCTAACCTAGACTTCTCCTCTGGACTCCAGAACATTTGAACGTATTCAAATGTTCACCTCAACACAAGGTGTCCAGTAGGCATCTCCAAACTTCATGTGTCCAAAACCAATCTCTTGATCTTTCCCCCAAATCTGTTCCACGTGTAGTTTTTTTTTGATGTAAGTTCATGACAACCCCATTCTTCTAGTTGCTTAGGACAAAAATCTTGAAGTCATCCTTGATTCATCTCTTTATCTTGCAGCATTTCCAGTTGGTTCTACTTTGAAATCTTTCTCAGAATCTGACCACTTACCACCTTTTCTGTCACCATCTGGATTATTTGCGGTAGATTCCCAACTGGCTTCTCTGCCTGACCCTTGCCCGAAACAAAAGCTAGAGTGGTCGTATGAACACTCATGTGAAACCATGTCCCTCCTGTACTGAAAACGCCTCCTTGACTCTCCATTTCACTCATGTTAAAACGCACGTTCCTTACAGCTGCTTACAACACCGTGAAGGATCTGGCCCCTCATTCTCTCTCATCTTGTCCAAGGGAGATGCTGCTCATAGATTCTCCCTGTGCCTTGAACACACTGGGCATGCCTCTGCCTCGGGGCCTTTGCACTGGCTCTCCTCCTGCCTGGAGTGCTCTTTCCCTAGAGTCCACCATGGCTCCCTCATCTCCTGCAGGTCTCTGCTCATATATCACCCTCTCAGTGAGGCTTTCCCTAACTAATATGTTTTTAAAATTGTAAACTACCCCCTACCATTCCTCACTTCTCATCTCACTTTCTTGCTTTATCCTTCTTCATAGCATTTGCACCATCTAAAATATTATCACTTTGATAAGTTATATGATTGCTCTCTAGGTTAGAAGTTCCATAAAGGTAGGGAGAGATTTTTGTCTGTTTTGTCTGCTGCTCTAGTCCCGGTTGCCTGGAATGAATGCATGAGTTGGGTGGTTAATTGTAAAAGACTCTATCTGAGGCTGTGGGGTTCTGGGGCCAAGTAGCCTCAGACTCTTGAAGAGTAGCTGCATCTGCGTCACAGGATGTTGTACACTAACCAGCCTCTCTGACTCCAGCTTTTTTGGGGAAAAGTAACAACCTTTATGACACTATAATTTTCATATTTTCTAGTAAGCATTTTTAAAGCCTTTAGAACAGTGTGTGCCACCGGGTAAGAGCTCTACAAGTATTTATTAAATAAGCAACAAGTACTTTATCAACAGCATTTTTTGATTAAAAAGTATTGGCAGGATGTGAAGCAAGACAAATAACTCTCATGAGGCTCAGTGTGGCCTCGATTCTGTAGTAGAGAGTGGCTTTATTAGTCATAGAGCCAGAATAGAGTCTGGTGATTTAGTAGAGAAAACAGCAATAGTCACAAGCCCTCTCTAGTCGGGAAAAACAAAACTACCCAGTGTATTCAGCGCCATTATAGATGCAAAGAAATTTATGGAATAAACTCTAGAGAACTGCTTGTGAACTTAAGTTCATAAATTACACGGCTGTTGTCTTAGTCAGCTTGGGTTCTATTACAGAACACCACAAACTAGGTGGCTTATCAAGAACAGAAATTTATTTCTGATCGTTCTGGAAGCTGGAAGTTGGAGGTCAGGGTGCTGCTGCAGTCCAGTTCTAGTAAGAGCACTCTGCCAGGTTGCACACGGCCATCGTCTTACTGTAACCTCAAACGGCAGAAAGAACTAGCTCACTGGCCTCTCCTTATAAAGGCCCTAATCCCATTCATGAGGGCTCCACCCCCCAACCTCATCACCTCCTGAAGCTTCGCCCCAAATACCATCACATTGGTATTAGGGCTTCAGCCTTTGAATTTATTCCATGTCAACCCCTGGTTTGCTCCCTGGAGAGATGGAATGAGAGAGGGGACCCAGGTATAGCTCAGGGTTAGAATAAAAATGGGGTTGTACAAGAATCGGTATCCTGAACATCTAGGCACCCTTCTGAACACCTGGCAGCCCGATGTATGCCTCCAGACGGTAAACCGGGGGGCACAGCTCTGGGCTAAAGGGTCCAAGAAGGATGTCCAGTCAGATACTGGTGTGAGAGAGTCCAGGAGCCTTAGTGATACCCTGTGATGGCTCCACCTGTCCCCAAGCCTGCCTGTTTTAGAGGGCCACACTTTAAACAAGAAAGAACACCGAAGATCACCAAAAATTGAGGACATTTCTAAAGTGAAAAACAGAGACCAAAACAGGCTGGTACAGCAAAGAAATGAAAGGAACTAAGAAAAATACAGACACTCTAGAGAACAGAAAGAAAATTGAAATGTGTGTGTGTAGATGTAGACATTGTACAGGTGTGTATGAAATCAATCACCTCAGGAGAACTGGGATTCTCTGGGACGCCCTGTGCCGTGTGTTCTAGCCGGTGAAGCGCTCGTGCTCTGCCAGGTGGGGTCGGGTCCTGGCTCCATCACTTCCTAGATGCGACGCTGAGCAGCTCTCTTAACCCCTCTGTGGCACAGCTTCCTCGACTGTTAAAAATGGGGAGTGATGGTGTGTTCAGAGAACAACAATGAAACTCTTGGAAATTACAAACAGGACAGCCGGAGTCTTTAAAATCCAATCCAAAGTATAACATCCAAAGTCGAGAGTTGCTCCAAAAGGCCAAAAAGACAAAGTAATGGAAAATAGAAACAACAAGAAAAAGATGCTAAACCTGTGAGGTCCAATATTCAGAGCTGCAGAGACAGGCAGACAGAGAGACAAGAGAGAAAGAGACCAGGGGGAAAAAGAGAGGAAATTAAGAGAGAAATGACCAAAGCCTTTTCTAGAAATGCAGGACACGAGCGCAGATTGAAAGGGCCCGTTTAGTGCCTGCACAATGGATGAGAAAAAAGGCCCAGCTAGGGCAAGTCACCGCGACATTTCCGAACTCGGAGGATAAAGTGAAGATCCTGAGGCTTCCAGGGAGAGGGAAAGCAGGTCACACACAAAGGATGGGAACTCGGGTGGCAAAGGAGATCATGGAGTTCTAAGTAATGTGGACTTCTTCTGGGAAGGCCACCCTACTTCCAGGCCATAGAAATCGTTTGATTTAGATGTATCTGTCACTTCAAAAAAAGAGCTCTTGTGTGTCAGGCAGAGTAGGGCTCAGACCTTGGCTCAGTGAGTCTAAAATCTCCTATCAGCCTCCACCAGGAGGGTCTAGTTCTTTTCTCTTTAAACTAAGGGAAAGAGTGTTAAATTTACCGTCTCCCCTCCCCCACCTCCGATTCCCTCTCCCCTCGTTTCCTCTTCCTTCTCCTCTGTTTCCTCTCTTCCCCGACTTCACACACGTTTGCTGGGTCTATTTCTGTCTCTCCTTCTCCCTTTCTCTTCCCACAGAAGTCTGTGTTTGTCTAATAATTGGCAGGAGAGATCTTTTTTTTTTTTCTCTTTTGCTTTTTGCTTTTTAAGTGATGAATAGTTGGCGTTAGATCAAAGGCAAGCCCTGTGGTTTTCTGGCTGCCCCAGAAGGGCGGTGCAGCTGGCAGCCATCCCAGCTGCCTGGTGATAGGCGTGTGCGAGAGATACCAACCTCACAGGTCACTGTGTGTGTGTTCATTGCATGTGTTTTTCAGGCCAACAGCAGGCTGAAGCAGATTGAGAAAGAATACACTCAGAAGCTGGCCAAATCCTCACAGGTAAGAACTTTAAAGAAAAAAAGAGCAAAACCAAAACAAACAAGAAAGAAACCTACCATAAAAGCATTTGTACTTTAGAGCTAAATGTGATTCTTTTCAGTTTTTTATGGATTAGTATCATATTTTTGATGAGTATGTGGATGCTATTAATGTTTCAGTCTTAACTTTTTAAAATCAGGCATATTGAACCATTTGAACTGACACACACACGCACACGCACTCACACACACTCAGATATTGTAAAACCAGCCTGTGTACTTGAACAAGTCCAGGCTGAAACATATTTCACAAGGGCTGGAGATACACACCTACATTTGTGATGTAAGCAGTTTGACACCATCTGTGCTTTTTTTGCAGTATTCCATTTTGCTGCACCTAAAGACTGCTTAACAACAAGATTCAAAATGGCAAATATACTGGGTTAAATTAGAAGCTCAACTGTTGACTCCTTTTGGGAAAAGGAAGAATTACAGGGGCCAACATTCACATCTTGCTGGATGTCGTTACTATAGTAGTTGTGGTAGAAGGCCAAATACTGAACACTTGTCTCTACTTGACTTACGATGCTTGGAGTCCTTCTTCTGCACAAGTTGTTATAATGATGTCCTCTGGCATCATCTAGGGAATTCCAAACATTCCTTAGTTGTATGAGTCATTGTGGAATAAATAAAATGCTGATTTTCATCTTACAGATGGATAGATTAAGCCATTTCATTTTGTGGACATCATATCTGATGATTTTTAAAAGCAACTTTTCTTAGTATTTTTGCCATGTATAGTGAGATGTGGCAGTCAACTGAAATGTATGTACACAGTGGTAGTACTAGCAACACTACAACAAAACGATAATGAAATTAAGAATTTTATGGGGCACTAATCACATTGATTCATTCAGTTTCATTCACAGGAACTCTGGAATTAGAAACTATTACTGGCCCCATTTTTCCGTGTGAGAAAACTGAGACTCAGAGAGGTGAGGTCACGCAGGTTAGCAAGTGACTAAGCCAGGACCCAGCCTGTATTCGACATCGGAACGGAAGGTCTTAACCTGACACCACCAGTCTGGCCCAACCCCTCACATTTTTAATACGGCAAAACTCTGCCGATAATTATGAAATTTCTTAGGTTCTACAGTTATTTCTAAAATGTGCATATATTATATAATTCACATCCCATTAGGAAAGCAAAAAGTCTTTGTCTAAGTGAAGACAAACGTGTTTATCTAAAAGATGATGGTGATGTCTCGATGGCCATTATTCCAGGAAACAACATGGGGAAATATCCTTTTTAATCCACTGAGAAAGATTCTTATAATCAAAAGAAATCTTATTACTCCAAAAGCTAAACTAAAATGTGAAAAAAACCCAGCTGGCATACCCTTACATCCTGCTTATTTTGCTTTATGTTAAATGGCGGAGGTAGACCGAAAGTGAGATACAAAATAGCTGATAGAAATGCTTAAACACTAAGAGTATTTAAGTTTTACCTAAAGGAAGGTGTGAAGAAGCCTGATTAGTCCATATTAAAGCAAATTAAATGTAAGTTGGGGGGAAGAAAGCCTAAGCTTTGGAGTCCACAGACCTGAGTCCGAATACCAGCCCCACCACTTACGTGACCTTGAGCGAGTTACCTGCTCTCTCTGGAATCCAGTTTCCTCATGTGTAAAATGGGAGAGTAGTCTACTTACCTCATAGGACAGTTTTAAGTATTAAGTAACACAATGCCAGAAAAGTGCTTAGTACAGGGCCTAGGACACGGTAAAGCATTTAACAGCTATTAGTTCTTATAGGAGCCTATGAAATCTCAGTGGAGAAAGGAAAGGGGGAGCAAAGAATGAAAAATGTATGGAAGGAGCAAGAAATTACGTATTTTAACTTTATTTCTGGGTGTTCAAGAACTGATAATATCTCCCTCCAAAATTTGGAGAGGCAAAGGGTTGCTGGGTATTTCCCCGTGTAAGGACATGAAGCACGTAGGGAGCAGACATCAGCTGGTGACGACTGTCACGTGGTGTGGCCACCATTCGTAAATGAAAGGGCAGTGCAACACCCAAAAAGAAAAATCCTAGAAAAGATAGAATAACATAATAAAAGATAGTCCATTCTTCTCATAAGAGGTAGGATGACCTTACATTACAAACATTTTGTTTGCCCACCTCTAAATAATATAAATATTTATATGCATATAAATATATGTATATGTTTATATCTGTGAACTGGCATTTGAGAAACACTTGTCTATAATAAAGTCAGTTCAGAGAAACAGATTATTTGAAAATAAACAGTATACAACAGAACTGTGGATGGATGTTTGCTGTTTTCCAGTGATAGTCTGCTGGAATCTCTAACTCATATCTCGGCTGAGGAGAATGCCAGAAGCAAAGCTGCTTAACTGTTTATCAGATTTTTTAAATCCCTCTCTCAAAAAAAAAGTAAAGTAATAAGATGAATGCATTAGTAATGAATACACTGGTACCTAGGGAAGCATCAGGTTAAATTTGGAAAATATTTTAAATATTTTACTCCCTTAAAGGAAGTCACTTAACCTCTAAGATTTTATCAAGCTCTAGGACCTAGTAGACCATGCACTCTGAACGCTCACAGGCCCAGGACGGCGCCCCTCCTGGGTCGCTCGGCGATCACCCTGATGGCAGCGGTGGCACCATCTCTGAGAACACTCCCAAGTATAACTTCCATCAGAATCGCATATGTGTTCTTTTTTATCTTCATATTACATATTAACCTTGCCTCTTCATCTTTCATGTGGTTTTCCCCACTCATCTGACTTACCTAGTGGCCATTTTTCAAAGAAAAATCTTGCCATTTTTGCAGGAATGTAGGTAGCTGCGGAGAAATGCTGGCAGAGCCTGCCCATCGCCGAGGGACCGATGGCCCCCCAGCCCCCACTGGCGCAGATTAGAGCCTGGGCTCATGCCCCGTGCCCATATGCCCCCCTCCCTGCCACTCTTCAGGGTGGCCACCCAGAAGGCACGGGTGCCCCTCTTCCACTTACTTTCTAGGTATCTTCAATGTTTGCCAAACCTTGCCATGTATGCCTTGTCCACTGTATTTTAAAGAAGAGTTTTATGAAAATCTCCAACTCTACTATGATCTAAAAAACAAGAGAGTTAAAAATAAAATCTTAACCTCTATTTAGAATCCTGTTATTTTTAAGACCTAATAAGACCACTGACATTTATGCAAAGTAGAAATTGCTTAACAATATGATGAAATATTACAGCTTTCATTGGTTACGTTGCTTACAGTATTAGCCCCAAATAACTTTCCTTTTGCTTCCCCAAATATTAATTTTTAATATCCATATGGAAATGTTCTTATCCACTTCTTTCTCTGAAGCTAATACAGGGTAGATATTTAGTTGAGTGGTAGCATTTTGTCTTATGATTTTTAATATGATTCAGTCAAACCCGGTGGCGTTTGATTATGATTGTACAGGTCAGTTTTTCTTTTTCTCAGAAACTTTTTACATTATTACTCTATGAAAAGACTAAATTATCTCAATATAATTTGCCAGGGAATTATTTTTTCTTATTTACTATGATTATAGTTCCAATACTTAAATATCTATCGAGTGCCAGTTGTGTGCCCTGAGCTAAGGAGAGAATAGTCTGTTGTCTTATACTCTAGGTCTACAGCCAAGAACTGATTCATCTAGTTAGTGTGATTATTTCTCAGTCTTAGAGTAAACCTCAAATCTGCTTCCAAAATTATCCATATTTCAGCCACCTCTCTAAATCCATCATGTCTATCAGTCTATCAACTCATTTATCTATATGAGGGATTTCACCTGAAGTGTTTTGACGCTCTCCCTATATCATCTTCATAAGTTTTAAAATATAACTTGCCAAAGATAATCTCATTATTTCCCCAAAGGAATTTCCTTATTCCCGCAAAGAACGTTAAGGTTTCATTTTCTACACAAAAGCAAGCGTGTTCTCCTCAGAACATCCTGGTCTTCACCCACCAGTCCTTCCAAAACCTGCATTTATTTATTTTTGATGTACGCTGTCATAAATCTTCTGAAAAGAAGAGATCCATGTCTTATGTCCTGGTGGTCATTTGAAGAGCCCCCAAATATTTTTTACCTTCAGTCTTGATCAGTTAGAAGCGAATCTAAATCTTACTAATTTTTAAAGACACGAAATTACTTTGTACCATAAAAATGCGCTGTGTAATCGTGGCGGTGGTGTACGAATCTACACGTGATAAAATTGCGTGACAGAACTAAACACACACGTGCGCGTGCACGCGCACACACACACACTGAACACATTACAGAATTAAACTCAACACTTCTACCACGTTTCAGTTTACTCAACTTGAAACACTGCACTAGTCATTGAAATAGTTATTTTTACTGTTTGGCCCCATGTTCTTATAAAATATCACTCTTAAGTTTCATGCTGGGCCAAGGAAATCTGGCTGTTTCGTATCTCCAGCTCCCCTTGCTCTGTGCCTGTGAGTGAGCTGGTTATTCTGCGCCTCAGTTTTTGACATTTACTCTAAGAATTTAACCTTCCCTGTTTCATAGAAGTGCTATGAGAATTAACTGAATTGCAGCCAGAATGGAAACACTTAATCAAAATTCAGAAAACAGATGAAAACATCTTCATTCTCAGTAAATGAATCCCTCTCCTCATTGCAGAAGGTTCAGGTTTGCATTTAAAAATATTAATATATTTTGTCATTTATTTCACACTTGTTTTATATTTGGTTATTTACAAATTCTAAGTGTTAACCTTTGTTACAGTGAGTTTGCTCACTTCTCAAAGCTTAAGTGTTCCTTTTTTGGGTAAATATGCTACTTATGTCAGTAGTAACAACTAATGCTTCTATAGCCCTTGGCATCTGGAAGACTCCAGACACTTTCTATTTACTGCCTTATGGTACTGTAATCTAGTTTTGTCATCAAATAATAGTTGAAAAACTGAGCTTCAAGGAAAATATAGTACTAACTGGTCCAGTGTTTCTCACCAGTCAGCCCTTCTCCTATAGACCCAACAGCATAAAGTTCTAACCCAGGAGGAAGGTTGCTTCTTTTATTAGAAGAAACAACCATTTCCTGCTTTTGAAAGGTCATCGCTATTGAATTTGAAAGGAAATGGGTACATCCAAACCAAAGGAAGAGCAGTGCTCTCAGTAAACCTATTAAAGAAAAGGTCCCTCATCCGATTTACTTTGAGACCATGGAGGGAACCCAGTCATGGAGACACCCGCTTCTCAAACGTAGAGAATACTGCGGGAGCCTCTGAAATGACTCATTTGAACCAAAAACAAACTTTCATGGATATGTATCAGTCAGGAAGAAAGCAACCTATTTGGGACTATATCATAATAAACTTCTCTTCAGTACCAAAACCTTGTTTAAAAGGAAGACAAAGTAGTAGCTAGTTAAGAGAAACCAACTAGTACAGCAGTCGACCTGTCTGCAGGGTTCAAATCCTGCCTGTCTCCTGGTCGCATGGCATCAGCAACGTCACAGGTTGACCTCTTGCTCTGCCTCTGTCTCTCCATTTATAAAAGATGGGCAATGACAGTGCTTGTCACACAGTAGTAACTGACACAGGAACTGAAGTGCTTAGCACAGTACACAAGCGTTAGTAAACACTCAAAAATCATTGTGTAGAATTAGGTAACTATGAACCATGAACTCTGTTCATGATTTTCTTTGGTTATTAGAGTTCAAAGTATTATGAAAGGCAAAATAGTTTTTTTTTTCATTCTAACAAGTATGTTTCTCAGTAAAATAAATCCTGACACATTTCATATTTTTGAGATCACAGATGTTCTTTCCTCTGATGAGTAAACATTGTGGAATGTTATAGTGGGAACGGCTTCCAAGTATATTTGGTTCAGCAGTTGTTCACCATTCACAGTTTTATTAGAGTCTTTTATTGTGTGGAATTTCATGCGTTAGTGTGTGTGATACATTAATTGAAAATATTTAGTTTGTGGACTAGAGTTTTGCCAAATCCATTCTTTCGTGAAGCATAAATACGTATAAACTAGAGGCCTCTCACTGAAGAATTTGAAGCTACAGCATGCTGTTTTCATTTTAGATCATAGCAGGGCTTCAGACGAACATCTCCTTTCTGAAAGAGGAGAGCAGCCAGCAGCGGCTCGCTGCAGAAAGGCAGCTCCAGGACGTTGTACAGAAGTTTGAAGATGAGAAGAAGCAGCTGATTAGAGATAATGACCGAGCAATCAAGGTAATCTGGAGACCCCAGTAACCAGTGGTACCAGCTGCTTTAATGTAATTAAAAGGAGGGCTGAAACCCCAGCAGTGGGCGGATGAATGCAGGTATCTGGCTTGCTCACACAGCCTGCAGTAATCCATTCACTGGACTCTAACTTTGATGTAGCCAGTGACTCAGGCTGCCTTCCCTCTAAAAGATCACATGCCAGCGGAAAAAGTCATTTTGGGCAAGCCCAGTCCATTCACATTGAACAAATATTTGAAAAATACCCTGTCCTTTCTCTTGAGAACCACTTTGGAGCTGTCTCTTGAAATTAGAATGACTGTTTTAGCCCAGTACTGCTGGCTAATAAATTCAGAAGTCAGCTTCCAGTTTACATTCTCTTCTCTGCCCACATCCTTTCATTATGGATTCGCATAATGAGAAAGAACCTGTTTGAGGTTTGGAATGCCAACCAGCTGATGTGCTTTGACACCGTACTGTGTTGCTGCTGAGAACCTAGGTTGTTTCCAAATGGCTTCAGAGGATCACACCTTTAATAGCAACAGAAAATCCCCTGGACCCTGATTCTTTAGGTGATAGGCAGTTAGATCTCAAAGTAGTTTCTTCTTGGCTTCATAGCAGTGAATATTTTTGTAAGTGTCTACATCAGGCTGTGTTTAATCTGTGAGGATAAGCATCTGGAAACCTTTATAAATAAGATTTAAAAGAGAACAAAACATTTTTTAAAGAATTCCCAGCAAAAGATTATTTTTCAGTGATTTTCCTTTGTTATAACAATGCTTGAAGTATGTAATCATACAAAGCAAAGAAAAATAAAAGAGACATTTGGGTCACTGCCTTTTTCTGCCTCATCCCTCCATCTTTCTTTTCTCTAGCCTATTGTAGGCAATCTGAGTAGCTTAGGGAGAAGTCAGTGTTAATGTCAGTTGCTTTGTTGTATATACCCTTTAAGCCTGGACAGCCCTGAATAGAAGAAAAACCTAAGACATGGACCGAACCTTAGAGGCGAGTATATCCAGCCTCCTCACTTTAGAGGTGAGGACTTGTTTTGTCGTTAATGAGATTTTCCCTGTATTTTTCCATCTCTGAGCGTTTTCTCCCCTACATGTGATGAGACAAAAAAAGATGTTCTTTTTCATATTCTGGTAATTTTAACAAATCTCTGAAACTCTTCATTTATAGATGCAGAGGAAGTACTCATTGATCTGTAGAACTGTTTTGCTTTGCATGAACTGAGTTGACAACTCTATTTAAATTCTTTTGCTATATAAAATTTTCATTTTAAGTGAGTTTCTTTTCCACTGGATACCCAGATACCGAGTGGTAGGTAACTTCCACATTTTAAATAAGTAATTGAATCCCAATATATGCAAAAGGGGAACATTCATTTACTTCATAACAACAGAGTTTCCAATACTGTTTCTTAAAGATCAGAACATCTTGAAAGAAATGTAATTAGTATAACTGCCTATTTTTAATTAATTTTTTTGCAGTTTTAATGCATTCACCTGTTAAAAGGGAAAAACATTCTGACCCTAATTTCCAACAGGCTGTCAAATCATAAAGACTGAAGTTGAAGTTAAAAGATGGCAGTACATATATATGTACATATATATATTTATATTATATTTATGACATATAATGACCAAAACATAGGTACCTGAAAATAATTAAAATCACAATGTAGATAAGATATAGTTGAGTTTTGATTCACTCATGTAGATCATGGATAGTGAATGACTTTTTCTTTTACTAACCTATATCAGATAGTTAATGTTTTAGCACTTGTTGCTTTGCATGATTTTTTTTTTAGGCTATGTCACAAAAAATAATAGGAATAATAGCTGATATTTCTTCAACAAGTAATATGTACCAGGCTCTCTACCAAACATTTTCATTCACCTCACGTTCCATTGTCTCATTTAAGCTTTATGAGTAATCTTTACGAGGAAGAGTGTCTCTATCATCCCCATCTTACAGATGGGAAAACTGAGGCTCTGGGGTGAAGTAACTAGCCAGAGGTCAGATGGCCAGATAACTGTCAGAGCCAGGTTCAAGTCACGGTCTTCTGACCTGACAGCCTCAGCTATTAACCGTTACACCAGACCCCTGCATCTACATTGTCTGTGAAAGTGAATCAGTGACCAAGTGCGTAACCAAGTCAGGGTGTCGTCACTCTGATTCCCTGTCTGCCTGAATGATGACAGCACTTTTGCAACAGTTGTTTGATCTGGACATCCTAACTGTGTTTGAGTGTTTTGTACAGGCAGATACATGGAGGGATAGAGATACTCAGAGAGAGACAGAGTCACCACGAGGCTTGTATTTGGTTTTCTGAGACCAAGTACATTTGCCTGCATGTACATTCAAGTAAGCTCGTATGGGCCTAATACTTCGTAGTATTAGGTCTTACTGTGTTTAAATATTCGCTATAAGAACAGTGTGCGTGCTCATTATGAAGTGTGCCTCACCCCACTTTCTGGGTGGAGAACGGAGTGCACAGAAGGCCCAGCGCTCACTCGGCCAGGGCCTCAGAGTGTTCCCGTGGGTAAGGAGGCCTTTCATTAAAGTCAGTCTTCAGAGAAAACGGAGGTATCGAGTAGGCCGCTGAAACCCAATTAAAGGGCCACCGGTCTGGGGTAGTGTAACCTGATAAAACATCTCTGGAGAATAATTTGGCAATACCTACCATTATTACATTGCCTGAGAGACGTGCCTAGGCTTTGACCCATTTCCAGAATTTGCCCTACGTGGCAATTAAAAACTCGCAGAGCTTTAGCTAGCCAAAAAGATGCTCATTCTAGCACTCACTCGTTTATCTCATAACTGTTCATTGATCTTCCGTCATGTGAAAGGCATCCACAGCACCGGCATTTTTGGTCTCCTTGCTTCTTTTCCACCGCAGCACATCAGCTGAAAACTAAGCATTATTGAAAGCTTTGTTGGAGAAGGATATTTAAGGATCTTGAAGATGTTCGCAAGATAGTTGTCAATGAAAATGCAGTTTACAAAACAGTAGGTACATATGAGGTCATCTTTGCCAAAAAAAAAGTACATATAAAGAGAAAAAAGACTGGAATTACACATCAAAATCTTACTAATGGTCATCTCTGAGTGGTGGGATTTGTGGTAATTTTCTTCCTTTATCTTAGCTCTATACTTCAAGTTATAGCAACAGTTTTACAGTAAGAGACAATAAAAAGTGTTTGGTAAAAAAGGAAGAGCCTTAGCCCAGAGGAACGCAGTGGTCATAAGGGAATCATGCAGCCGAGACTCACAGCAGGCACGAGCCTTGTGGCTAAGAAGCGAGGCCTCTCACAGGATGGAACTCCTGGAGCGCAGAAGGAGTTAGAGCAGTAGAAGCGCAGTCACACGAGCACATCTTTTATGCTGTAGCACACCCTATCTCAAGAGCAAAAAAATCTTCATCACTTATTTACTGCTTTAGTCCACTCCTCACCTTCAGAGTCAAGCTTCTGAAAAGAGCTATCTCTACTGTAGAACAAATCACCCAAAAACGTGGTAGTTTAAAGCCACAGCTCTGTTATGTGCCCACGATTCTTTGGATCAGAGATGTGGGCAGGGTTGGGCTGGGTGGGTCTTCTGCTCAATATGTAGCATTGGAGGTTGGGAACCTCGTCAACATATATTCTTCAGGAAGTTGGCTGGGGCTGCGGCATCCAGGGTGGGTCCAGACCCCCCATGTCGCCTCGTTCTCTGGGCAGTCAGACCTTGTACGTGGAAGCTGCTGTCTAAGAGTGGGGTTCAAGTAGGTGAAGGCAGACCTGCGCTTCCCTTACAGCTACTGTAGGAGACTCACAGTGGCACTTCCACCACATTCTATTGGTCAAGCCAGGTCCCAGGGCCAGCCGTGAACCAGGGGGAGGGGAGATGGTCACCACCTCTCAGAGGGGCGAGGGGAAGAGGTTGGGAGGCCACGTAGATCCCCAGCAGTGGTCTGTGCTCAGCGTCCAGCTCCATCTCCTCTTACCCCTCACCTGCACAAAATAGTACAGGGGAAAACCTGTGTCTATATTCCTACCACCCAGAATCAACATTGGTCATTAACATCAGGGCATATTTTTAAAGAAAATCTACTCTATTTTTGTAAAAAATGGATAATGGCATATGCTCGTAAATAATTCAAAATGCAGAGAGCCAGAAAGGTAAAAATATTTAAAGTCACCACAGATTTCATCACCCAGAAATAGCCATCTTGGCATTAAGATGAACATCAGGGCTTCCCTGGTGGTGCAGTGGTTGAGAGTCCGCCTGCCGATGCAGGGGACACGGGTTCGTGCCCCAGTCCGGGAAGATCCCCCAAGCCGCGGAGCGGCTGGGCCCGTGAGCCATAGTCGCTGAGCCTGCGCGTCCAGAGCCTGTGCTCCGCAACGGGAGAGGCTGCGACAGTGAGAGGCCCGCGTAACGCAAAAAAAAAAAAAAAAAAGATGAACATCATTTCAGATATCCGACTACATATAAGGAGAAAAGAGAAGGAAAGCCAGAGAGACATACAGAATGGGTTAATACTCTAGATCCAGTATTTTTTTAGTTTTAGAAAAATCTCAAGTTAATTTTACTTAAATTCAGCTGATGTAAGAAGCTAGATTAAAACAGGAGGAATTGTTAAACTTTGGGGCAGAATTGGATTTGGGGGTTGAAAGCTGAGTAGATTAGAATACTCGCAGTCGTTGCCATCACCCCTCCTCACCACCTCCTGCCTGGGGTTGTGTTGTATCTTTACAGCGTCTGGGTTTACGATATTCACAATTTGTCTTTAACCATAACCCTTATTTTAATACCCATGCTATATTTAAAGGACACGAATGACATGGTGCTTACCACTAGGCCTTTTATACCCCAGCCTTTTGCACTTCCATTCCCGAAGTTTTTACTTTGATGTGTTTCTTAATTGGCTGGATTTCATGGTCAAGTAGTTCCTTCAAGATTCACGGTACTACCTTCCCCTAGTTTTTCCACGTTTAAGAATGTCTGCCGATGACCTTTATGTTTGAATGACATGTTAGGTGGCACAATATACTCGTTTTCATTTTTTCCCCTGAGAACTTAGACATTGCTCATCTAGCAGTTAACATTGCTATGGAGAAGGCTGGGCAAGGTTTGAGCTTTCCCCCACGTCAATGATTTGCATTTTCTGGGGGATTCCTGGAGCAGTCTTTCTTTATCTGGTAAGTTTAATAGATTAACCAGGATACATTCAGCAGTTAACCAGGATCCCTCTAAACGTTCAACGTCCCATATCAAATGGTTCTGAAACACAGCGCATCTCCCCCGCACCAGTAACGCTTATTTGTAGTGTCTCTGCGTTTTCTGGAACCCCAGGGAAGGGGAGGGCGAGCTGGAGTAGAGACGTGCCTGCAGTCTGGTTTGGCTGACTGTTCAGTTGCTGAGTTCGCACTACCTTAACAGCGCGGGGGGGGGGGGGTGCGGGCATCATACAATCCATTGGGGGTTGAATTATCCCAACTTGTTGTGTCGTCCTGAAGGCTGGACACCTTCACTTTCCTCAGCGGTAGACAGCCCTGACTTCTACCTGTTTTCCCACCCATCCCACAGCCAGAAGAGGAGAAAGCTGAGGCTACCCATACAGTGTCCTTGTCTTCAAATTTGGTGGTATTAGTGGGAAGTCCTGGGGCTTTGTTAACCCTAACAAAGTAACAATTTGGGGACATGGGCAGATTCTGAAGTCAAGTCACTGAAACACTGTAGTGTCTCCAGAGTCATGTTTATTTCCTTCACCTTTTCCTATTATGTCCACCTTACTACCCTATCTCAGTGCCTTAGTGCTTTTCTGCTCATTTTTACTTGTATTTACTCACTTCATTTGGTGTTGGGAGAGGGAAATTCAGTCTCCTGTGTGATCTTAGAAGCCTGTTTGACTCCTTAATAACATTTAACAAGGAACCTGTGTTAGTCAGCAGTTGCCACAATGCTGTGTAACAAACAATCCCCCAAGTTCAGTGACTTGTCATAACAAACATTTGTTTTTCTTAAAACATATCTATGGACCATTAGTGTGCTTTGACTCCAGGCTTTAGATTGGGCTCAGGCCTGCTCTACTTGTCTGTACAATCTCCTTGGACTAGTAGCTGCCTGGGTGTCCTCCTCATGGTGGATTACAGGAGGGCAAAAAATGAGAGGAAAAAAGTCCCTGCAGCCTCAGCTTCATTTCCATCCACATCAGTGGGGCAGGGAAATCATATACCCTCTCTAGTCTGAGACCATGAGCATCTATGAACAGTGATTTAATATGCCAATAAACAGTCCCTAAAAACTGCCTTAGCTCCATGGCAGCGCTTTCCAGTTCATCAACCATCCTGAAACCATTTCTCCCATTCCCCGTCTCCTCTTCCTCTTTTTGACACTCAAATATTGGTGTTAAGCAAAGCCTCTTCTGTTTTCTTTGTATGTGCTGTCCCTAGACAATCCCAGCCCCTCATGTAAATTTCCACGCAAATGAATTTTGAATCTCCACCTCCACCCAGACTTCTTCTGAGCTCTCAATCCACATTTTTTTTAAACAGGATGGAAATTTTATTTTATTTTGATTTATTTATTTATGGCTGCATTGGGTCTTCATTGCTGCACGCAGGCTTTCTCTAGTTGCGGTGAGCGGGGGCTGCTCTTCGTTGTGGTGCCCGGGTTTCTCATTGCAGTGGCTTCTCTTGTTGCGGAGCACGGGCTCTAGGCACATGGGCTTCAGTAGCTGTGGCACGTGGGCTCAGTATTTGTGGCTCGCCGGCTCTAGAGCACAGGCTCAGTAGTTGTAGCGCATGGGCTTAGTTGCTCTGCGGCATGTGGGATCTTCCCAGACCAGGGAACCTGTGTCCCCTGAACTGGCAGGCGGTCAATCCACATTTTTAAGTACTGTTGCACAGTTTCATTGGATGACCCTCAGGCTGTTCAAACTAGATACACCATAAACTGACTTTATCTTCCTCCCACTCTTCTCTCACCCAAACCTGCTCTTCTTGTACTGATTATAAGAATTAAAGTACCACCGTCATCCACTTGGTCACTCAAGTCAGATTCTGGAAGCCCCCTTGAATGAATTCTTTGCCTCCCTTCCCTCCCCAAGGTCATTTCCTAGAATAACGTCTGCATATTTCCAAATGCACACCCCATCCCCCAGTCACTAGCTCCTACCTTCTTAGACCTTCATATCTTTGACTTTGCCTGTTACAATCCCTTTTTTGTAGAAGCACTGCCAATAGCTTGCCCCTCTCAAATCTGTCCCTCAAACTGTTGATAAAGTGACCTTTTTAAAATTTTTTATTTTTTTGCTGCATCAGGTCTTCGCAGTGGCACGTGGGCTCTTAGGTGCGGCACACAGGCTCTTAGTTGTGGCACATGGGCTTGTCTCTAGTTGTGGCGTGCAAGCTTCTCTCTAGTTGTGGTGCGTGGGCTCCAGGCGCGCTCTGTAGTTTGCAGCAGGCAGGCTCTCTTGTTGAGGCGCGCGAGCTCAGTAGTTGTGGCACACGGGCTTAGTTGCCCCACGGCATGTGGGATCTCAGTTCCCTGACCAGGGATCTAACCCGTGTCCCCTGCGTTGGAAGATGGATTCCTTCCCACTGGACCACCAGGGAAGTCCCATAAAGGGACCTTTCTAAAACACAAATATGAGTATGTGGTTTGCTTCTTAAAATCCGTCGGTGGCTTTCCATTGCCTACGGGATGAAGTCTACGCTTGTAGCATGGCATATGAAACACTTCACCACCTAAACCAGTGGCTCTCAAGGTGTTGTCCTCAGACCCCTGACCCCTGTGGGCCCCTGAGATCTTTTCAGGGGCTCCACAAGGTCAAAACTACTTTCATAATAGGACAAAGACATCAGATGCCTTTTTCACTGTGTTCACATTTGCACTGATGGTATACAAGCAGTGGAGGATAAAACTGCTGGTGTTTTATCGTGAGACATGGCATTGACAGTGAACTGCATGAGTAGTCATTTTCTTCACCACCACATACTTGTGCTTTAAAAAAAACTGAAATAAATAGTATTAATTTTATTAAATCTCAATCCTTGAGAACACAGCTTCTAATATTAATAGGAAGTACACATAAAACACTCCTGCTGCATACTGAAGTAGGATGGCTGTCTTGAGGAGAAGCAGTTCTGCATTTGTCTGAGTGTGAGCTGAACTCTAGTCACTTGGAAAGAACAATTGAAAGGCAAACTACGCATATTCTGTTCTGACTGCCTGGCAGAGGTCTTCTTGAAAATGAAGGAAGTGAGTCTGACACTTCAAGGATCGCAACTGACTATATTGTTGCTAATGATAACATTTGAGCTTTCAAGCAAAAATTAGGAATTTGGAAAACTTGTACCATCACTGCAAGCTTGACAGCTTCCCAGTACTTGAAGACTTTTCCGATGAGATCAGTGGTATAGCTAATGATGTGCACGGGAAGAAACTGGGAGAATTAGTGAAGTGTATCAACATTTGGAAGATTTTTATAACTCTCTGAACCAGTGTGTTCCAAATCACTGTTGTTACAAAATCACGCATAGGTGAAAGACCCACTCAAAAAACAAAGTGGACCAGTGGATTTTAATGTTAACGGTACACAAAGTTTACTGATAGAGTTTCAGATTCCACGTGGCAGCTAACATTTTAAAGAAACTACCGCTTGTCAATTTTTGATGTAGTCACAAGGAATATCCACAGTCATCTGAAAGGTCACGAAAGTACCCCTCCCTTTTCAACTGCTTACCCGTGTGAGACTAGACTGTCTTCCTATACTTCAGCCAAAGCAACATCTCGTAAGAGACTGAATGCAGAAGCAGAGATGAGAACCTAGCTCCTTCTACTAAGCCAGGCGTTAAAAAGATTTGCAGGGCCTCCCTGGTGGCGCAGTGGTTGAGAGTCCGCCTGCGGATGCAGGGGATACGGGTTCGTGCCCCGGTCTGGGAGGATCCCATATGCAGCGGAGCGGCTGGGCCCGTGAGCCATGGCCGCTGGGCCTGCGCGTCCGGAGCCTGTGCTCCGCAACGGGAGAGGCCACAACAGTGAGAGGCCCGCATACCGCAAAAATAAAAATAAAATAAAATAAAATAAAAAAGATTTGCAAAAGTATAAAACATAGCCACACTCCTCACTAATTTTTTCTTGCTTTGGAAAAATAGTTACTTTTATTTTAAAAATATATGTTTAGGTTCATACATAATGGGTTTATTACTGGTATTTTTAAATGAATAAATAAATAAATGTTTTAATAGTTGTTAATTTTAATTTCTAATATAGTGAATATCAGTAGATATAACCCACATAAACAAAACCTCTTCGGGGTTCTTGATTTTTTAAGAGTGTAAAGGGGTCCAGAGACCCAAAACTTTGAGAACCACTTGTCTAGATGGGGCCCTTCTCTCCACTGTATCAACAGCCAGCCCTCAACCTTCATGCTCTCTGTGATCACACGAGCTCCATGTAGAGTCCTTTCCCTTAAGATTTCAATGTCATCTTTCTGTGAGGTGTCTGAGTGAGAAGCCCATGCCAGCTTTGCTCCTTCCTCTGCTGAAGTTTTCGCGGCACTGTAATGGTGGTCCCAGTCCCTTATCCAAAACCTAGAATGTGTTTTGCAAATCAGCATCTGCAGGTCTAGGGAGGTGGTGTAGTGCTTGTCTTTATCTCCAGGTGGGTCTGGGACAACACGCTACACCCAGACTCATGTGCAGAGTGATGCACATGAATCCCCCAAACGGGACAAATAGGAACTCTGAACACGCTCACAGCGTCAGTCAGGTTTTGTTGCTTCACAAGTTAACCGCAGCCTTTCAAAAACAATTCATGATTTGAAGAGGATTTGGGGACTGCAAAGAGGAGATTGTGACCTGTATTTGATTCCTTCTCTTTATCACCAAGTAGACTCTAAACCTCTTGAGAGCAACCGCTTATTGAAGTTCATGGCTTAGTGGAAGTTCTAGAAATATACTGGGTAACTGAATGATGTTACCACATAAATCAAGGCTCTGGAAACTAATCATGTCACTTTATTCTCATTTAATTGATGGCAACAAGCTTGTAAATATTTTGTGATGCTATAGCAGATATGCAAAAATAACTAGATTTGTGGTAACAGTGATATATTTTGCCCAATAGGCAGATCCTAATAAAATACCCTACACCTTGTTTACACATAATTTCTGCACTCCCGCACTCCAGGGGGAGGTCCCACCAGGCTGCACCCCAAAGTCAAGTCATCTGCTCGGCAGTGAGCGCTCTCTGCTGAACTCACAGAAGTTCATGGGGGGGAAACTGATAGAAATAGTTGTATGGAAAGAGCGGGGAACATTCCTCTGGCATCGTGCCCACCACGGCTAAGCCCTTCCTTTGAAGCTGGTGTATTGAAAGGTCCTCACTGTGAAGCCAGATGTCCGAGCAGGGATTTCATATCAAGGAGAAATGTCATCAAATTTTTGCTCGCAGGCCCAGAAAAGAGATTCTAAAGCACGGACGCTCCTCTCCCTTGGCCACTGACTAGAGTTCACGAGAAAAGGTCGGCTGCCGGTAGGACATCTAGAAATCTGGTCTGTGTTACCCGAAGGGCTTGAGGGAGGGAAAAAAGAACATTTCATAAGATTGGGCAATTCTCACTGTGCTAAAAGCTTACAGGAATCCATTTCTCAAAGAATAAAATTACAGACCTCACTGTGGGGTTTCAGGAGCGTTGGGAAACAGAGAAAGCTCGGTGCCCAGCATCACATGGCTTTGTTCGGGACCCGCTCGCTCGTTATTTAATTGTCGTCTCCCCTGCCTGCACGTCCTAAGGGCGTGGAGGGCGCAGCATCAGAATGAATAACGCTAAGAAGAGAGAGGTATTTTCCATCCCACCCAAGAAGGCTTGCCTGCTCGCTCAGAAAGGAAGACAGCCATTCAGTCACAGCAGCATAAAGCATGAGTGCCATTGTCCAGGAAGGACACTGCAGAAGACGAGCTTGGATACAGTGAGGCAGTGAACTGTGCCCCTGCTACTACAGCAACGAGGTGCGATGGCAGTGCGTGGGCGGAGAAGAAATGCACGGTCCCCCCAAGTGCTCCGCCCCCGCCTTTCCTCCAGGTCTGCTCCCTGGCAGATTTTTGTTTTATTTAAAGACTAGTTGAAGATTATTTGTTCAGTGGGGAAAAAAAACCTTCAAGCACTATGAAAAATGTTTTTAGCCCCTGGGACCTTGCCTGTGTATACTAAGGAATCGAGCAGGGCTGGATGGCTGAGCGCGTGACTGAGTGGGAGCGACTGAAAGAGCGCAGGTGAGGCAGGTTCTTCCCGTCCTGGCGGCGCGGACGGCACTCTGCAGGAGTAGCGTCGTTAGGCGACTCTACACGGTTGGTTTAATTACTGCCCTGTCCAAAATACCAATGGCTTTGGCTCATCAGACACTGGAATATAGATGTATCGTTCAGGTTTTTTAATGTATAAAAAATTAACAAATAACTATTTGGAAATATTTTCATCTTGAATAATTCCGAACTGTATCAGGAGCTATTTCAATGTCAGTATGATGGACTGAAATATATAATTTCATCATTGTGTAGGCAGCAACAACTCAAATGACTGAATGATTACCATGTATACGTATGTGTTTATACAGGTAATTGTATATATTTACATACATGTGTATATTCAGAAGCGCTGGGTTACATAGGATCCTAATTATTAGAAGACTTGATAATGATTTTAATATATTAAGCTAATTTTATTTTTAAAATTTGGCAATGTCTCACCACAAATGGCTGTTGCACTCTGGCAGAAGCTGAGCTTCTGTCCAGTGCCTGGTGACTCAGCCAGCCTCTCTGTCACCACTTCCCAGTATTGAAGTTCGTGCCTTTTCCTTCCAGCTACCATGACATTACCTCTTGCTTCCCAGGATTTCCTGGGAAAGGACTCCACACCCTGCCCATGTCCTCCGAGGCTCCATCCCCCAGCCTCAGCGCTGGCGACGGCATCACCCAGTTGGTGTGCTGGCTTGAAGGAGCCTATTGGTACGTTATCAGGAGCGCCGCCAGCTGGAGCACGTGCGCTGTGGAAATCGGGGCACACTGCTGCAAATGCTTCTTGAGAGCCAGCTTTTCCCAGCGTTATTAAACTTTCACCAGCCCTCAGCTGCCCGTGGTCCCCTCCCCCCGCTTTCCTGATGAAGCTCCCTTCCAGCTCTGGTCCCCCTGGTCATGAGGACCGTCTGCCTTCCCAACACAAGGGGTGTAAGGACAGATGGGTGGTTGGACTGCGTTTCACCACCCTTCTTGGTACGCTTTCTAGCTACCCGCCAACCTCGTGCTCTGCTTTTTCTGATGTGTATGAGTCAACTCTACCAACTGTTCCCTTAAAGGCCCTTTTCTAATCCCAATGCCACAGTCTTCGAAGTAACCTGCTAACTCTTGTCTAAATTGGGTGGTGTTTTCCCACTTCTAATCATCCTCCAACTCCATGCAGCATTTGACCGAATTGACCAACAACTTTCCTTCTAGAGCAAGGCTTGGAAAACTTTTTCTGTAAAAGGGCTGGATAGTAAGTTTTCTGGGTTTTGGGGGCCATAAGGTCTCTGTCACAGTTACCCAGCTCTTGCTGTTGGTGGTGTGAAAGCAGCCTTAGACAGTTGGTCAACAAGTGGGTGAGGCTATGTTCCAATAAAACTTTATTTAGTGAGACAGGCCAGGTGGCAGATACGGCCCACTGGCCACTGTTTGCTCACCCCTGCTGTAGAAACTCCCTCTTCTCTTGGCTTGTTTCCTCTGCTGGTCTCTCTCCCTCCTCGTGGGTGTCCTCAAGTCCGTGTCCTGGGCTTTGCTTCTCCTTTTCCCTGCAGTGAGCTCATCTCCCCTGTGACTTGAGCTGTCACTGCTATAGAGATGCTTCCCAGAACCCTTGCCTGATTCCTGGTTGGGCCGCGTATCTCCCACTGCCTGTAAATCGTCTTCTTTTGGAGAAGGCACCACTGTTTCACACTCAGTAATTGCAACATGCAATTAGCATCTTCCCTTCCAAACTGGCTCTTCTTTCCAGTCCATCAGGGTTACCCCCAGTCTTTCTGTTTCCTGTTAGAAACTTGGGGTTCGTCTTTGCCCTTTCTTTCCTTCATCCCCGTTTATCTCAAGTGTATCACCAGAGTCCTAAAATGTATTTCTTATTCCTGTGATAGGACCCTGTTCAGAGCCCTTCTCAACTTGCGATTGATTTAAAACAGTCTCCCTCGGCTGGTGTCCCTGCCAAGAGCTCTCAGCTCCGGTCCAGCATGAAGAACTCTGCCAGAGAAATCTTAAATCACCGATTTCTCTGCCTTACAAAGAGTGCTTAGAAATCAATACGAAAACACTAACCAGCCAGTGGACCAAAAGAGCAGAGGATATGAACACAGAACTCACAGACAAAAAGTAATATCCAGTAAATATGGGGAAATGTGCTTATTCTCATTCCTAATTTAAAAAATGTAAATCGAAACTGCAAAGTTTTGAAGGGCCTGGCTGCCACTGGATGGGCATAAATTTTGAACCTCAAAAAATAGCCAGTGATGCAGCAGCGTTACTGGAAGTTTAAATCAGTGCAGCCTCTTTGGAGGTCAATGTGGAGGAATGTACTGCCATTTCAAGTGCACATAACCTTTAAACCTTTGGTTCCACTCATAGGAATGTGTCCCGTGGATATAGTTGCCAGGCTGTACAATATCTTTGTAGCACCATCTGAGCAAAAAGCTAGGGAAAAATAAATTATGGTACACGCAAGCAATGAAATAGTATGAGGACATTTTAAAAGAATGAAGTAGACCTCTCTGTGAAAGTGAGACAAGATTGCCGACATTATTAAGTGAAAAGAATGCAGAATGCTATGTACATTTAAAGTTGCCTGAATGCATCTCAGAAATGGGTAACTGGTTATTTTGGAGAAATAGGACTTTTTATTTTTCATTTTATGTCTTTTGATGATGTTTTCATTTCTTACAATGTCATATTACTAAACTGAATTTAAAGGATCTCTTTTAACAACAAGGTCAATCTCTTGTGCCCGGCTTTCAAAGCCCATCCAGGTTTCTCAGTATTCCTCAGCATGTACGTTCTGTTCTGGCCAAGCTGGACTTCTCGCTGTCCTCACGTTCACGGCAGTGCCGCGTCCCGCCTTCACTCGTGCTCACTGAAGCCTCTTCGCCTGTCCTCAGCCTTGTTGAGGTCACCAAGGCCATCTCAGGGTCCTCCCTGCCTCCTCTGGGAAGTTTTTCTGACTGCCCCGGTCCCTGGGGAACCTTATACTTTCATGAGTTTCTGTCACTAATGCTTAGTGATCCTCTTCTTGTTTCTGGTTTCTGCATAGCACCCGCGGTACTGGGCACCCCAAAATAAAGACTTAGTTGACTTAAAGAATATAATCTCGAATTATTATATGCTAAATTTTATGTCTATTATTGTATTTTAAGGCAGCTTTAAGCACATCAGCACCAACCCTGCAGTTAAAAGAAGTAGGGATACACACACACACAGTCTGCAATCAAATACCTAAGCCTTTGGGTTAGCAAACTCCTCTCTGAAGATGCAGAGATCCTTGACGTGTTTACACATTCAACCACTTGAAGAAGTTCATGCTGTAATGTGAAATTGTTTCATCAGAGACTTTCTTCCCAACAATTAGATGAGCTCATCTCACTTGAAGGACCAGGAAGGACTTAGCATCTAGAGCAGGAAGTGGGGAGGGGGGACATAGACGGTAATCTAGGGGCCTGAAGAGTAGAGCTGGCGGTGTCTTCAGGGGTGGGACCAGCAGCTTCAAGGCTGGGCCACCGTGGAAGAGGGGGAGGGATTCATATGTATTTGTTACTGTGGTTTACATGATACTACACGGACACGGACAGGCTGAGATACAGGTACCCTTTTAAAAAAGGAAATGGAATGTGTGCATATACATGTGTGTGTGTATTTGTGTATGTGTGTGTATATATACTTTCCAAGAAAAGATAGAATGCGTATACGTGCATAGCTACATACACGTATATTTTCCAACAGTTATACATTCTTAGAAAAAAGTGAAGCTATGAATACACAGTTGTATTATCATAACTGATTCTGCATAAATATGCCTTGTAAATCATGGGAAAATTTTAAGACAGGCCTTGCTTATTTTGCTTTACATTTATATAGTGTCATTTTTAGGGGATTTGTTGCATTAAAGAAATAAAACACAGAGAGTTAACTTATAGCTTTACACAGACTTTTTTTTTTTTTTTTTTTGCGGTATGCGGGCCTCTCACTGTTGTGGCTTCTCCCACTGCGGAGCACAGGCTCCGGACGCGCAGGCCCAGCAGCCATGGCTCACGGGCCCAGCCACTCCGCGGTATGTGGGATCTTCCCGGACCGGGGCACGAACCCGTGTCCCCTGCATCGGCAGGCGGACTCTCAACCACTGCGCCGCCAGGGAAGCCCTACACAGACTTTTTTTTTTAGATGTTGGGGGTAGGAGTTTTATTAATTAATTTATTTATTTTTGGCTGTGCCGGGTCTTCGTTTCTGTGCAGGGGCTTTCTCTAGTTGTGGCAAGCGGGGGCCACTCTTCATCGCGGTGCGCGGGCCTCTCACTGTCACGGCCTCTCTCGTTGCGGAGCACAGGCTCCAGACGCGCAGGCTCAGTAGTTGTGGCTCACGGGCCCAGTTGCTCTGCGGCATGTGGGATCCTCCCAGACCAGGGCTCGAACCCGTGTCCCCTGCATGAGCAGGCAGACTCTCAACCACTGCGCCACCAGGGAAGCCCCCTACACAGACTTTTTAAGGAACTCAATCAAATCAATAAATTAATGAAGATAAACCTAGTTTTTATACATAGATTATATTTTCCAAATGCATATAATTGCTGTCATGCCATCCAAAAAGACCAAAATGTCATTTCCAGGGATGTCAATAGGAGTCTCTTGCTATCATAGCAGCAGCAGTAGCAGCTGAAACTAGAGGTTTGGAGCGAAGAGATCTGGGTTGGTTGGTGGGTTACAGGAATGCTTTAATGTTGGAAGCACAGAGGAAAGAGTAGAATTAAAAACAAAGACACAGCCCCCATGTTTTTTGAGAGGCAAGACCCTTTTGCTTTTATGTTTCTGTCACTTGCTCTAGGATCCTTCAGAAAGCCCTCTAACCACCTAAATAAATATTCATATGGCTGCTCAACATCTCATTAATAAACCAAGATTGGGTGGTAAAATATTTCAGAGTAACATATGATTTGCATCTCACCCTTGTTTAACTTTAAATCTCAAGCAATTAATAAATTAGACCCGAGAGGTTTTTAAGAAGTAACATCTTACATGCACCACAAATTGCATTATTTTTATGTGTAAATAATGATGAAAGGAGAGATTGTTCCTTTGATGTGTATAAACTACACTGTAAAATATGCAGGGAACATTCTTGAGTTTAGTTGCAGCCAAAACAAATAGACTAGTTCATAAAACAAAGCAGCAGCATTCTTAGAAACAAGCATTACTTTTTCTTTTCTTCCCAATTGCTTTTTTTCCATCTTATATTCTTGCCATTCCTTGGGGCAGATTCATTCCAAGTTCAAAGGCGTTGCTAGCCTGCATTTCCTCATCCAGGGAACCGGGTCCTTCTCAAGTTCTTCCCAGTGAACTTGTCTTCCTATCAAGCTCAGACCAGATCTCAGTTGCACTGCTGGTTCTCCTGCAGTGAATCATTTTTGTCAGTAGTATTTCATTGTTGCTTAAAAAGCCAACTATTTCAAATGTTAGCAATATTTGGAATATTGGTTAGGAATATCGGTATTCCTCAGAGAGATATATTTACTTACTTTTCTATCTTCCAATCTGGCTTATCTAGTTTCCTTTTATTTTATTTTATTTTTATCTTTTATTTATTTTTTTGGCTGCGTTGCGTCTTCATTGCTGCACGCGGGCTTTCTCTAGTTGGGGCGAGCAGGGTCTACTCTTCGTTGCAGTGCGCGGGCTTCTCATTGCGGTGGCCTCTCCTGTTGCGGAGCACAGGCTCTAGGCAGGCAGGCTCAGTAGTTGTGGTGCACAGGCTTAGTTGCTCCGTGGTACATGGGATCTTCCCGGGCCAGGGCTCAAACCCTGCATTGGTAGGCAGACTCCCAACCACTGAGCCACCAGGGAAGTCCCTCCTTTTATTTTTAAATCGTTATCTGCAGATCCTTGTTTACAGAGTCTGAGTCTGACCTGATTTTTTCTTTGGTATACTCAATAAACAGCACCTTGTTGTAAGTTCATGTCTCCCAGGGGAAGGATGCAGAAACGGTTTGGACTCCTGTTGGAATGTGGAGCAAGTTCAGGATGAACCTCACAAGATGGTTCGTGTTCTACATCTGACCAGGCACATCTTCTTCCTTGAACACAACGTGTAGCTAAGATGAACTATGAGGTAGTTACGCTGAACTGGAGAGGCCAGAGGTGTACACTTGACCTGCAGTCCCTCCCAGCCTAGAGAGCGGGTCTTCCGCCACGTGAGCAAATTTGCTGCGGCCCTGTCTCAGCCTTGCTGACAAGTCCACCTTCCCTTCTTGGCCTGATGCTTTTTCATTAACACTGATCCTGAGCGCTGGTCATTTCAAATAACAAATGACCTGAGTCAGATCCTGAGTCACCTTTTCTCTAGCTGAGTTTTTATTCCGATTTCTTTTCTTCTGATGGCAGTTTTCCACTCAAGTTCACCATCTTCCTGTTCTCATCCATCCTCCCTTTATTCTTAACGAAGTTTGATGAGCAGAGTATTAAATATAGTGGATTCCTGTGAAACTTGCGTTTTATATCAGCTAAGATTGCAGTCCCACTGTATCTCATGGATTAATAGTATCTTAAAGTTGAAAAGACTCTTAGAGAACTGGCTCCCCAACCTCCCATTCTCCCATCCTCATCCCATGTCACAGATAAAAATCCTGAGCCCATCTGAGGGGACGTGCGTGGTCCTTTTCACGTAGCTGTTGGCAACTTCAAGCCTCGAACCCAAGGCTTCCACGTCTTTGGTCTTGCCCTCATGCTCCATGTATTCAAACACACATGAAAATGGAAATAAAGTAAAATGTATTTTACTTTAAAATATATGTGAGCTGCCAAAATGGATGAAGCATCTTCCTTCCTCACAATCTTATGCGGTTCCTTGTGACTCAAGTAGAACTTCCCTTTGGCTTTTAGACTGGGGCTCAGCGAAGTCATTGCTTATTTGGACTGTTGAAGAAATGTTTCCTTCTGTAGTTGGCTTTGTTGCTTGCTGTGATTTTTTACAATTATCACTAGCTGTCCTTGGAATCAAAATGTTTAAGGCCGATTTAGAATAGAGGCCATGATTTGAAAAGCAACTTTCTAAGCACGTCACCTAATTTAAAGAGCGTTTCAAAGGAGGGAAATGTTGCTGAATAACGGTCTCTCACAGCCTCATAGATGTGGAGCTTTGGCAGACACGCCACGATTGGTTTGTGAGAAGACCGAAGAATTCGTTTTCCAAGAGGAAACAGATCATTTTGAGAATCCATGTCGTTCAGATGGCTTTATTTCTAGGATGTCCAATGATCAGTGAATGAACAAAAGGAGTCAATACAGCAGCCTTCTCTATTTTTTGAAGGACAGTAACAGTGGACTGAAAATGGCAGGCTCTGGGGTCCCTTGGAGTAATTTTTTCAACCTTTGCCAAACTGTGAAGTGTTACCTGAAACCCCATCTTTTTGTTACCACTGTTTCATTTTTCTGAGGCTCAAAGCATCCTCTTAGATGTGCTTGCCTGTGTTGCATTTCAGAGACGTACAGGGCTTAATAGTGTGGATTCTGGAGCCAAGACTGCCTGGGTTCAAATCCTGCTCTACCGTTCAGAAACCGTGGGGCCTCTAACACGTTACTCTCTGGGCTCTCTGTGCCCCAGTCTCCTCATTTCAAAACATGGAAGTTACAAAAGATGTGCAGGAATTGCTGTGAGAATTGGATCACTGCTTGAACAGCATTTAGAACAGTGCTTTCACTTACTAAGTCCTATGTTTATGTAATTGTTCAATCATGAGTTTAAAGACCCGATCCAGTAAGAGTGGAGGGGTGCTCGGATGCAGCCCTACTGAATAACGCCCTCTCGACCCCGGCCCCTCGAGCCACTCACTGTCTGTGCTCCGTGCCCGCTCGCTTCCTCTCGCTTTACAGTCAGACTTCGGTCCCCGTCCCTCACGGAAACCGCTCCTTGTGTCGCTGGCGGCGTCCTCGTTGCTCAGCCCCCGGACCCCTGCCCTCACTCTGCGGCCCCTGCAGCCCCCGACGCGGTGGGGGCGGCCCCTGCTCGGCCCTCTGTGTCCCTCTTGCCCTCGAATCCCGTCGACCCTCGGGGACTGTTCTGGCCCCCTTTTCTGGTTCAGCCGGGGGACGCACGCGGCCTCCTCCCCCACTGCCGCCTGGACGTGGACAGCCAGCAGCGTTCTGTCCCTACCGCACGTCCCCGGCCTCACTGCATTTCAGACCTTTCTGGAAGTGTCCTGGTCCTCCACGCAAAACTCGGCGTAGCCTGCAGGAACCTGAAACTCATCGCGTGCAGACTGCGAGGCGTGCCCGGGCCCCTTCCGCGCGCTCCCGGACGCCGGTAGCGGCCTGACCTCCTTCCGGCTCCACGCTCGTCTCGTTGCCGCAGGCGGCCTGTCACCCGGCCTCCCGTCCCCTTGGCTCGGCCCTTCCCCTCGCGCAGGGGGTGCCCTCTGTGTCCTGATGCTGAGCGGCGCCGCCCGCAGGCTCGCCCTCCCGCCGCTGCTCCCGCGCGCCCAGCGTCGGCTTTCCTCCCCCGGGTCCCCTGGCTCCCCCAGGCTTGCGAGGCTCCGCGACCCACTGCCTCGGCAAGCTCGTGCCTCCGCTACCCCTGCGACCTGACGCGCTCTCGTTCAGCTCCCGCCCCGCCTGCGACACAGGCTTGTGTCGACGCCTCTGCCCCGAGGAGTACTGCGCTGGCCACGGCCGCCTCCCAGGCCTGGCCTCCGCTCCACCCTTTCGGCTCCCTTGTGGGCTCGGACTCTCTCCCGGCCGTGGGCACACGGGCGTGGTGACGGCCATCACCTCTGCGCTGGGTGCTCAGCTCCAGCAGGACGAGGGCCACTCACCGCAGCCCTGAGCCCAGTCTGGTGCCGAGACCTCGTGGTCTCTCAGCGCTCGTGTGTCGGCCCGCAGGATGGTCACTGGCGGATAAAGGCCTAGTGTCCACTCGTGTGTCGCCTGTATGAATCGGTAAAGACAGAGTGCCTCTCAGAAAGCACTTTCCTTTCTTCAAAAACAACTTTTAAAAAACTGTGTTGGGGTATAGCTGACTTACAACGTTGTACTGGTTTTAGGTGTACAGCATAGTGATTCAGTTCTACATGTACAAATTTGTTTTTCAGATTCTTTTCCCATACAGGTCATTACAGAATACTGAGTAGAGTCCCCTGTGCTGTACAGCAGGCCCTTGTTGATCATCTATGTCATACATAGTAGTGTGTGTATATTAACCCCAGGCTCCTAATTTATCCCTCCCCACCCCTGACGGTTCCCCCCTCTGGGGACCGTAAGTCTGTTTCCAGAATCTGTGAGTCTGTTTCTGTTTTGTAAATAACTTCATTTATATCAATGTTTTAAATTTATGGCAACACGCATGCAGAGAAAGCAAGCGATTTAATTTCCACAGCATCGCTGAACCCTTATATTCTCCACCACGCGTCTGGGGCACGTCCTCAGACTCACCCTCACAACCCCGCCCAGTCCCTCCTCTTTCCTGTTTTCTGTACGTCTCTCTGGGGCAAATCATTCATAGCATCTCTCTGAATTTTTCATGCAGCAACACTTGACAAAATTTTAGGGCTGCGAAAACAATCTTACTTACAGGTTTTACCCCAAGATAAGAACATTTTCTGGTCTATCCTCTTTCAGTTATCAACCCCTAGACCATCTAGAAGTTCTGAAAAGCTGGATTTCCTTTCCTTTCCCCTTAGGATATTTATCCCACTTTTTGTTTCAGCATGTTCAGGCTGGATTGTTTCATGACATTTGTTAATGTTTTATCAATAAACATAAAGAAATATGTCCCCCCCCCAAAGTTCAGCTAAATCGTCCCAGAATGAAATCAATAGAATTTAATACAAATACATGTTTAACTGCTAATGAAATAGACATTAAAATTAAGGGGTCCATGGAAAGAGGCTGTCTTCCTAATGGGATGAGTTGAAGGAGGCGCTTTGCAAAAATTTAATCATTGATTCTAGAGAAAAATAGTAAATATTTGATCGAAATTAAAATGGTAAATGCAACTTCCACTTAAGATATAGCAAAATATCACCTTAACATTCCAGGACATTCACTTAGTCAAGTATTGAGAGTTGAGATAGATACATTTTACATTAATAGAGAAAAGTTGTCAGAAAAAAGTATCTACAGGCAAAAAATTTTTATCGTTCCCTTTAGCTTTTAGAGTCAGATTGCTTCAGATGCTTCTAAGGTCTGCCTGCTAAGTGCCCATCAGTGGGCAAGACAGAGCAATCAGCTTCTCTACTTGTATTTCCCGTATTTCTTCCTGGCCAGGAAGTCAGGGGCCCTTTGAAACATTTTCACCTTCAGCCACCCATGCCTCATCGGGCACAAATTCTCTAGCTACTAGTTTTCCAAGAAATGGTGTGCAGGAAAATTAAAACTTGAAATCCGGGAGAGTCTGGAAAAAGAGATTTAACCAAAACAAATGTTTTCAAAGCAGTGCTTTGTATTTATCATATGACATCTATAAAGTATAGCTCCTCCACTAGGGGATACTGCATGAGAATATGTACTTCCAAATGTCTGCCTTTAGGTTAAGCCCTGGAGCCAGGAGGAAGAGCCAGGATTCAAAGGCCGGAGAGGAAAAAGCGCTAATCAAAAGAATAGATAAAAATTATGTACAGTGTCCATAGTATGGCATTTCTGAAAATCATCAGATCAGTTTCAAAACCTTATTTTTGTTCTATTCCTAGTGTCTTTTTGGAGTTTTTCTCTGTCTTCTGGGACTAACCTGCCTTCCTATCTGTGAGATCATTACAGTTTAGAGAGAGAGAGTGAGCTATGTGCTGCCCATCTGGCCACTTGCCTGAGGTACATGACGTCCTTTCAAAGGCTATTTCTGAGGAAGGTTTAAAATTCATAGTAAAGACTTTTAAGTGTGGTGTAGTCAGAAGTCCTACAGTAATACATATTTATTTAGCTGAGCAAATTATATTCCCCAATGAGAGCCCAGTCATAAAGGTTAGCATTTTTCTAGGAATTAAATAAAATGGAACATGTAACTATAAATTTCATTGCAGATGAGAATGTCTTCAGGCTTGAATTATTTGCACCATTGTTTAGAGACTGGCTTCTGTAGGTATAAATGCAATTTTTAACTGAAAGGTTATGGTAATATTAATCATTTCTAGAATCCAGGCCTGGGATTGCAGCATGACTCCCAGTCTGCCATTTGCCGTAACTTTCTTGCCCCATCAGGTTCCCAGCAAGGCCCTCAGCATCACGTCATCCCCTGAAATGCCCGTGTGTGGCCTCGTATTCTCTAATTGTTTTTCTTCTCATAGTGTCATGATCCGACTCTTCATTCCCACCCTTACCCCCCAAATTTTGGATCGATTACACACACCACCAAGGCTATTGTAGGAAGATGTCTCCCTTGCATCCCAAATGGAAACGTGTTTCCCAACAGAAACATTGTAATAAGTGGTAGATACTGGGTCTCACCATGGTACAATATAATATTTCATACACATACAGGTTAAATAAGCTTTTTCAGGTTCAGCTCTTCCCCCAGATACAAACTTTGACTTGACCCTGAGTACCTTCCTCCCACCCGCCACCCGGACCACTTTCCCCTCTCGACCTCTTATACCCTCTGGAGAGCAGGGCTGTGCTGTTCTCTGCTTTCTCCCCGTGCGTTCCTTTCTGGTTCTTTGCTTGATTCCCAGCGTCCAGTTCAGTATATGGCAAATAGTGAGCACTCGTTCAATGTATGTTGAAGGAAGAAATGAATTTGGCATTTACATCTACCAGCTAATAAAACCACACTCTTAAAAATGATCGACTTCCGCCCACTTGTTTTCCATATTAGCTGTGGGAGTGGGGACGGCAGTGGTTCTTGTGACCAAGGTCATGTTGCTGGTGATGGGGTGGATGCTGCTGGTCGTGAAGCCGTGGACTGATAAGCACCTGCTCCACACTCCTCTTAAAATGTCCTCTGTGGTCGTATTCACCGGCTCTTCTTTTCTCTTTGGGAGCCCTAAATATAAATTCTGCACCAATGCTCTATAATTTTTTTCTCTATTTTTTCCCTCAGTAAACTCACCTCAGATCGCTCTGCAGAAGAATCACAGCTTTGACCTTAGTTTCCCCTGAGTTGACACCCCTGTGGGGATGAGCTCTCAGAATCCAGAGCTCAGTGTGTTTTCTCCCTGCTCGCCCTGCGCGTGACCCCAGTTATACTTGGCTCCTCCTTGGCTGCCTTGTCCCTTCCCTGACTCCTGCACAGTCTGCCGTGTCTGCGCCATGCATTCACCCTTTGCTTTCTACCCGATTTACGCCTGTTGCCTCTCTCTCCCGACTCTTCCTGAGTCTCCCTGCTCCGTGCCGTCCAGCTCTTCTGGGTGTCCCTAGAGCAGATAAATCAGCCCCATGTCTAAACAGACCGAATCATGTCCCTCCCCTACTCAGAAGCTTCCAGAGGGGACTATTTTTATTTCCTAAATAGACCAACTGTTTCTGTGTATATAGATCTTTAATGATATTGTCTCTTTCACCAGGTCAGAATATGGGATTGCTTAATTTCACAAAGTGGAGGCGAAGTTAAGGTTTTCAGAGGAGAGGGAAGGGAAGAGCTCAGAGCAATGCCTAAGGACACAGGTGGCTGGTTAGTGTAGGATTCGGGGAGGGAGGCGGCCAGGGCTGCGCACTCAGGCTCTGAACCCAGAGGTGAAGGGAGAAGAGTCAACCGACGGAAGCCTATTCTGTTAGGTAGTGTTCATCTTCACATCGGTGGCCAGTAATTGCCAAGTCAGTGGTGAAAATTTGGACACTACATAGACCTTCCCCCCCAAAACGAATTTTGTAAAATATCTGGCTTGTTGGCTCTTTTACACTTTGATCAGTTGGGTTATCACAACCCAAAGAAAATTAGATGTGACAAACAGAATTACCTAAAGATGTCACATATTTACACTGTGGGGAGGGAAATGAAAATATATATTTTTGTATCTATATATATGTACATACATATGCATGTGAATGTGTGGGACACAGAGAGACATGGGCGGGGGCTGGGAGGGGGTGTTAGAGCTGGGTTGGAGCTGTCTGGACCCTGCTCTAATTTTCACTTTTGAAAACTGAAGTTCAAAGGGGGACATATTGACTTGGGAAAAATCAAATCCTTTTTGGAGAGGAGAAGGTAGAAGATGCTTACATAACTTAGGTGAAGATTATATTCAAGGTTTGAAGAACTGATATTCAGACTCCTTTACAAGTGTGGCTGGGAAGCTCATGTGCACATGTGAAGAGTGGCCAGAATTAGAGAGAAGAGGCAGTTTGCATGTCATGCCCTTCAGCTCCTTGGAGGGGAACCTACGGAAGAAGGAGAGTAAACTGACTTGGTCTGCAGGAAATCATAGCTCTCAAAGGATTCGAGGGATAGAAATGGATGGTATTCATGGAATATTTGCATTCCGCCGTCACCTGGGCTTGTTTTGTTAGGAACCAACGTGCAGCACAACAGTTTGGCGTGGCTCTTAAAATAACTTCTAAATGGTTCTTTAGACAGTATAGGTTTTCCTTAAATGGCTATATTTAGATTTTCTTATGTTTTTGTTTCTAAAGTTAATATAATTTGTATCCTTTGCAGATTTGGACTTGAGGTTCCCCAAAATAAAAACAGCAATTTCAGAAGGCTATGTAATAATTTCAATTATATCAGCAGGTTCTAATTGTCTGCATACCTGGTGACACCCTAGACCACTACTCTCTGCTAGAAAAGCCATCCTCTACTTCCACCTTACATTATGCATTTCCGTAAGCTACCAGAATACTCAGGAGCCATTTGTCATCTACCTACCTTACTATAAAGTTCAGGAACCAGAAAAAAACACAGAAAAAGTGAGAATGACTGATGTATGGAGATTGCAGTGGGGTTTGGGTTGTCAGTGTACTAGGCTGCGAATGCTTCGAACATGTTTCCCATGTGTTTGTGTTTTTTTTTTTTTAAGATTTTTATTTTTATTTTTATTTGGCTGCATTGGGTCTTTGTTGCTATACGTGGTCTTTCTCTAGTTGTGGTGAGCAGGGGCTGTTCTTCGTTGCAGTGTGCGGACTTCTCATTTCAGTGTCTTCTCTTGTTGCGGAGCATGGGCTGTAGGTGCAAGGGCTTCAGTAGTTGCGGCACACAAGCTCAGTAGTTGTGGCTCGCAGGCTCTAGAGCTCAGGCTCAGTAGTTGTGGTGCACGGGCTCAGTTGCTCCACGGCATGTGGGATCTTCCCAGACCAGGGCTCGAACCCATGTCCCCTGCATTGGTAGGCAGATTCTTATCCACTGCACCACCAGGGAAGTCCCTTCCCATGTGTTTTGTGCCTTGAGTCTGCCTTTCCTAGTTTTTGTTTTTTGTGTTTTTTTTGTGGTACGCGGGCCTCTCACTGTTGTGGCCTCTCCTGTTACGGAGCACAGGCTCTGGACGCGCAGGCCCAGCGGCCATGGCTCACGGGCCTAGCCGCTCCGCGGCATGTGGGATCTTCCCAGACCGGGGCACGAACCCGTGTCCCCTGCATCGGCAGGCGGACTCTCAACCACTGCGCCACCAGGGAAGCCCCTGCCTTTCCTAGTTTTTATGCCCAGTTTTCACCTCGTTCCTGACCCAGCATTAGCCCGTTCAGCCTGGCACAGGTGAGTTTTGGCGTAAACGAAGTTTCGTTACAGTTCCATGGTGCACAGCCCTGGGTCCCATCTAGTCCTTGCTTCTGAGTGTCACCCGTGCGCCCGCCTACACAGAGGACAGACTCACTCACATCTCCTCATCAAAAGTGAAAAGTAGAGCAGGGCCCAGACAGCTCTAACCCAGCTTACTTTCTAGTACTATTTTGGTCACTATTTACATTTGCTGGGGAGAAAGCAGAAGGCTTTTTTTGTTGCTCAAAACCCTTCTGAAGCCCCATGGCACAGCAGAAATTATATGTTGGTCTGGGCTTTGCTGGTCAGATGGAAGAGGGCGGTCACTACACATGGAGGATGGGGCTGTGTGTAACCCTGCCCTGCTTCGTGTCAGTGCCGCAAGCATTTTAATACACCATTTTCCAGAGTCTTTGGAACTATTCCTGCGTGGGATATAAGCAATGTTAGACATCGTTTTCTCCAGACTACTTTCCACCTGACATATAAATACAGAATAGTCTCCTCGGAGACCCAGAAGTGGTGGATAAAGAGGTGTTTACTTTTTGTCCTATTATTCATCTTCTGTGTGTCTTACCCGTGAGTTATAGGAAAAAACATCAAAATTACCCCACGAGGGCAAGAACCATTCATCCCTCACCCCAATTTCCCTCACTTGCAGCATCTCGGGAATTGTTCTGTTGAGGACAGTGGGCTTTTGATACAAATCCGTTGCATGAGCACAGGGTGAAAGTGAGACTTCTGTTCCACATGCCGCTCTCTGCAGAATGGGGGGATGGGGAGGGACGATGACCCCCGCATCCAGCTGGCTGAGAGCAGCACACAAGGGGGAAGGCAAACGTGGAGGGGTGTTCCCAGAGGAGCATAACTTAGAAGAACTAGCGTGGGGAGGCCAGGAGACACCCCACATCTACTCCCGTCTCAGCCATCATCAGGGATGCTGGGGTGCAGGGGCCCCCCCAGGACCACCCCGCTGACTCAGGTCCCTGTTCAAAGATAAACAGGAAGTCGAAGTGCCTTGATAACAAATCATGGGCTGATGTTCTGGAGTCCCTTGAATGTGTCTTGCCTTAGATTAAATTGAATTAGGAACAAATTGAATGTGTTGAGAATGATCCAAGTGGATCAAGACCACGTGTGCAACTTAAAGTGGCCGTAGGACTAGAGGGACCTGGAAATTCAAGGTCCCTTTCTGAGTTTTCACCGAGGGGTGGAAGAGCTGCGTGCATGAAGCAAGATTAAAAGAACAGTGGGAGACAGAGGGATAGAGACTTTATGATTACACTTAGTGAGCCGTGCTGCTCTCACGCGCGTGGGGAGAAGACGGGAAAAAGACGCTGGGCTCAGAGAGGTGTATCTGGGTGCAGGGAGTATGGAAATTTTATTTTCCTCTTTATGCTTTTCTGTTTTTCTTCAACTGGCATGTATTATTTTACAGTCAGAAGTAAAACATAAAAAGAAGTAAAACATAAATTTTTAAAATTGATGTTAGGTGCTAGAACAGAGATTGATCTACTAGTGGGAGATTGAGAGGCCTTAGCTATTCTGAAGTTGGGCCAACAAGCCATGCTAGCAGTGAATCAATGAGGAAATAGAATTTTAAAAAATTTATTTAAAAAGTCAGATTTCCTAGGCCACATCTTGCAATGCACTAAAATGAGTTTTACCAATTTTGACGAGAAACAACGCTTATCTTAAGCTGTAGGTAGGTGTTTGGTTTGTGGCAATTCATTTCATAAAACCTGTGCCAGCCTTACGGTTTTAGTTACAGGTATAATTCATTTGTAAAAGCAACCCTTTGATGAAGTTAAGGTTGAACAAATATATTTTGGCTTCATTCTACCAAGAAACAGCTTTGGTTTTTGCTTAAAAATATTGTTTTGACAATTTGCATCCCTACATTAAGTGTGCAGGGTCTTCTGATTCAAGCTAGTTCTTGTATAGTTCACGAAGTCTCGCACATTATTGTCTTTTACTCAAGTTAGTTTGAAAGGTGTTAAAACATTATTAAGGGCTTTTCTTTGTATTTATCATGTACTGCTCCTAGTGATTAGAGGGATAACACTTACACTCCTGGAAACAGTTACTGTTAATTCAGTAACTCACAAAAAGTTTTAATCCTTCATGTTCTCTTTTTTAAAAAAATTTTTTTTATTGAAATATAGTTGATTTACAATGTTGTGTTAGTTTCAGGTGTATAGCAAAGTGGTTCAGTTATACATATATACATATATATATTCTTTTGCAGATTCTTTTCCCTTATAGGCTATTACAAGATAATAAATATAGTTCCCTGTGCTATACCGTAGGTCCTTGTTGTTTATCTATTTTAAATTTAGTATTGTGTATCTGCTAATCCCAAACTCCTAACTTATCCCTGCCCCCCCACTTTCCCCTTTGGTAACCATAAGTTTGTTTTCTGTGTCTGGGTGGGTCTATTTATGTTTTGTATATAAGTTCATTTGTATCATTTTTTTTAGATTTCACATATAAGTGATATCATATGGTATTTGTCTTTCTCTGACTTACTTCACTTAGTATGATCATCTCTAGGTCCATCCATGTTGCTGCAAATGGCATTATTTCATTCCTTTTTATGCTGAGTAGTATTCCATTCTTCTTTATCCATTCATCTATCCATGGGCACATAGACTGCTTCCATATCTTGGCTACTGTAAATAATGTTTCAGTGAACATTGGAGTGCACATCTTTTTGAGTTACTATTTCGTTTCATTCAGATACATACCCAGAAGTGGAATTACTGAACTGTATGGTAGTTCTAGTTTTAATTTTTTGAGGAATCTTTATACTTTTTTCCATAATGGCTGCACCAATTTATATTCCCATCAACAGCACATGGGGGTTCCCTTTTCACTACATCCTCGCCAACATTTGTTATTTTTTGTCTTTTTGATAATCGCCGTTCTGACAGGTGTGAGGTGATATCTCATTGTGGTTTTGATTTGCATTTCTGTATTGATCAGTGATGTTGAGCATCTTTTCATGTGTGTTGGCCACCTGTATGTCTTCTTTGGAGGAATGTCTGTTCAGGTCTTCTGTCCATTCTTTAATCGGGTTGTTTGAGTTTTTTAATGTTCAATTGTGTAAGTTCTTTATATATTTTGGATATTAACCTCTTTTTGGTTATATGATTTGCACATATCTTCTCCCATTCATTCTATTGATGGTTGCTTTTTCATTTTATTGATGGTTTCCTTTCTTGTGCAAAAGCTTTTTAGTTTGAGGTAGTCCCATTTGTTTATTTTTGCTTTTGTTGCCCTTGCCTGAGGAGACAGGTCCAAAAAAATATTGCTAAGACCAATACCAAAGAGCTTACTGCCTATGTTTTCTTCTAGGAGGTTTACGGTTTCAGGTCTTACATTCAAGAATGTTTTTAATCTATTTTGAATTTATTTTTGTATATGGTGTAAGACAGTGGTCTGGTTTCATTCTTGTGCATGTCGCTGTCCAGTTTTCCCAGCACCATTTACTGAAGAGACTGTTTTTCCTCCATCATATATTCTTGCCTCCTTATCATAGATTAATTGACCATATATGGGTGGGTTTATTTCCTCTTATTTACCTTTGCAAATGCTGTTTCTTTAGCAGACAGTTTTCCCCCTTCCCCACCTCTGCCTGTCAGAGTTGTTGCTGTTATTCAAGGTTTTTCCCAAATGCCACTTCCTACCGGAAGACTTTCCTAATCACCTTGTGCTTTCCCCCCAGATCATTTAATTGTATGTGGGTTTTTTTTAAAGTTTTATTATAAAAGTTTGCAAACATACCCAAAAGTAGAGAGTTTAGTAGTATGAACTCCAATGTATCCATCATGCAGCTTCAACAATTATCAAGATTGGGCCATATTTGTTTTACGCTTTCTCCTTTTTTTCTTGGCGAAAATATTTTAAAGCAAATTCCAGACATCCCGTCATTTTATCCTACATATTTCAGAATGCCTCTCGGAAAATGTGGACACTATGTCACTCAGCCATGGTGCCAGTGTCATACCTAAGAAAATTAACAATTATCTTTTAGTATCATCTAATCCCTGCTTCATAACTAGATATCCCCAATTTTCCTCAAAAGTGCCATTTTAAGTTGATTTGTCTGAATCAAGATCCAAACAAAATCCGAACATTATGTTTGGTTGTTACATATCCTGTGTCTTTTTCAGTGTAAAGCAGACCCCTCCTTGCTTTCTGTTCCATGCCGGTGACTCCCTGCAGAAGCCCAGTCAGCTGGCCTGTAGAATGTCCCGCCTCCTGCATTGATCTGCTCGCTTCTCTGTGGTGTCGTGGAACTTCTTCCTGTGTCCTTCCCTTTCCCTTTTGTTCTCTCAATTGGACACTTAAGACACTTACAGAACTCGCCTGCTTTCTGTCCTTATCACATACCTTCTAAGATAGTGTAAGCGCCTTAAAAGGCGAGACCGTGGCTTATTCCACATTTTGCTTCCTACATGATGTCTAACACATTGTATGTATTTTTAAAAATATCATTCAGTTGAATTATCTAGAAAGAGTTTTGCTTCCTCTTGCACAAATGTGAGCTGGAGGTATAGTCAATGCCAAGACATTTATATTAGGAATTAAGCTGCCAGAGAAATCTCAGTAATGTAAGTCGCTATTTCCTAATTTGCACTGAAAGAATTAGAGCCTACAGGGAAGTGGCACATTTTTATATCCGAAGATGCTAAACACTTAAGTGACATCTCTAAGCCCCTTACACTGTCTCCAGATCCATATAACAGTGACCTCAGAAATCAGCTGTGTTGTGTGCATTCAGCATGAAACTAGGTCACTAATCATTTTTCTGATCAGAGAATTGAATTTTGCTTAGCAGTTCAGAAATCAAACTGAAAGAATGACTGTAAAAACACTATCATGTGTATGCTTTGTTGCTGATAACTAACTGCAGTCCAAGCTTCAATAACCAAAAGGAAGTGGAAGAAACTTCAGAAGGCTGCACGATAAACGTTTCTGACAGTGTGTCAGCTGAACATGAAGCAGGGTCTTTGCAAACCCTCTCATTCTAAGTGGTTTAAACAGAAGGTTTTAAACTTCCTCCTTCATAAGTATTGGCTCCAGATATTGCAGTATCCTAAGGGTGAAAAAGAAAAAGAGAAGAAAAACACTTTACCTGGCATATATATAATTTCCATCCCCTCTCTGAATGGGAGTGCCGGAAAGGCTCACCTAAGAATCTCTACCTTCACGTCTTAGGAATTTTCTCCATCACGTGTAGGAATGTGCCAGCATGATATTGGAACGGGCTCCTTCCTAACCTGACAGGACTGTGTACACAAAATTACAGGAAAGCCAGTGAGTACATATAATAGCAGTAATACTCTCCTAATGCAGTTTTCCAGATTGTTTCATAATGAGAATACTCTTGGTCCTTACATGGATGAAATGAGGTGTAGAACTAGGTAGTACGAAAGGAGTGGAGGCGGGATAGAGTTTCAGAGAGAAAATATGTAAAACAAGGGAATTTTCTTGCTATGTATTAATTAGTTTCCTAGGGCTGCCATAACAAAGTACCCAAAACTGGGGGGCTTAAAACAGAAAGTCGTTGTCTCACAGTTCTGGAGGCTAGCAGTCTGAACTCAAGCAGGGCCAGGCTCCCTCTGAAGGTTCCGGGGAAGAATCCTGCCTTGCCTCTGTTCCCTTCCCGGGTCCTCCGTGATCTTTGGGGTTCCTTAGCTTGTAGGTGGCTCACTCTCCAGTCTCTACGTCCGTTGTCACGTGGCCCACCTCTTCCTGGGTGTTTCTCCTCTTCTTATAAGAACACCTGTCAGATTGGATGAAGGGCCCACCTGTTCCAGTATGACTTCATCTTAACTAATTACATCTGCAGCAAGCCTGTGTCCAAGTAAGGTCACATTTTGAGGTTCTGTGGGTTAGGACTTAAACATATCTTTTGGCAGGGATGTAATTCAACCCGTAATTTCTTTTTTGACCTCATACTCTAAGAGGCGAACCATTGGCATCATTGTTACTGTTGAATGTGTGACTTAGGAACTTTTTCTTCCTGCTTTGCCTACATTTTAATGGATCACATTAAAGTCTAAACATCGTACAACCTAACCGAGTCATTTCAGGTCCCTGGAGGCTTCTGAAGGGAGGTAGCAGGGTGTACAGGGAGAAGGAGAGCGTTGCAGGCGAGGCGGGGAGAAGCGCCAAGGCCCTGGGCGGTGCGGGGCTGGGCCCCCGGTGGGCGGTGGGCGCGAGGGGAGGACTCACCGCGGACTGCGCGCGTTAAACCGGGGCGTGGGGAGGCGGCTGCGTCGCCGACCAGAGGACAGCCGGGCAAGCTGCTGGGGTGTCCTGAGCTGCGTCTTGAGGTGGGTGGGTTTGGCGTGACGCTGCTGACAGCCGTGCGCGCGGGTGAGAAGCAGGTGGAGGGAGGACTCGTGAGGTGATGGGAGCGCGGCTGAGCTTGGGGGTTGGCGGCAGGAAGGCCCCAGTAGACCCGCTGTTACCGGGTGGGTGTCCGCGTGCGGTCGCTCCGCCCCCGAGCTGTGCCTTCCTCGGCCCCGTGTTCTCATGCTCAAGCCCCTGCCGTCATGTTGCTTCTGAACGTGTGTCACCGAGGAACTTATTTTTCTCTCTTCTTGTCCATATATATTTTTTCTACCGTGTTCCCCGCCTTGGTGGGTGGCGGCTGCTCGCCACCGATGCTGGGGTCCTGCTTTAACCCTCCTCTCTCATACCCGCGCCGGCGCGCGCTTACCAAGCCCCGAGGTTCTGGCTCTGGCTCTTCTCCCATCCCCGCGTGCCCCCACCCCCCGCCCCAGGCCCATCCCTTCTCCCCGACTCTTATCCAAACCGGCCCCACGCCCCTCGTGGTATCGAGGTGGCCTCGTGATGGTCCCCTGGCTCTGACAGGGGCAACTCCTAAGGCAGATGGTCCTGCACATTTTATGCTAGACAGTCTGTAAAATTGTGCTTTTTAAATTTCTTTTTATTTTTTTAGGGTTTCCGCAACATCTCTCACTGACCTGAAACTTGCCGTTCAACCTCATTCTGTATTCCTAACCCTTGGCGAAATCCCTGTGCCCAGCCTTGGCACAGACGGTCGTGAGGCTTCGAGCACAGTTTTCTACCACGCTGACAGGCAGAGCGGAGACACGCTGTTTCCCCGCTGGCCCCGTGGATTCGCACGTGTCTGGCCGAGGCTCTGAAAGCACTTCCAGAGGGCCTCGTAGCCACCACTTGCCACACTGTCCCCTGGATGTTCTTCCTGATCTGTCCAGCTGGTCACCCTGGGCCCTTTGGTGGTTCCCTTTACTGCAGGATAGAATCCATAGTCCCCTTGGCCCCCGAGGCCCATCACGGGAGCCCAGGATGCCTCTGCTAGTTGGTTCCAGGCCCACCGTCCGTGTGCCAGGCCCCCTGTGCCGCCAGCAGCCTGCCCTCCGTGAGGCTACGCCTTGTCCTCTGCAGTGAATCTGTGCGGACCCCTTCCCTGCTCCCCCCGCAGCCACAGCTCACCTCCCTGCTGGTCTTCCTCCCCACGTCCGGCCTTCCTCCATGCTTGCCAAGACCTCTCTTTAGTGCTGTTGACATGATGTAACTATTCCTTTATAAATTTGTCATATACATAGGAGCCAGTGCTTTTTCAGGGCAACGTTTGACACGGGGCCTGGTATACGTTCAGATCATAGACATACTTTTATTAATGTATGAAATGTAAAGTCTAAAGAAGACTTTAGAGAGGAAAACGGAGTGATGAGAACCTGTTCGGGGAAGACCCACAATTTAAAGGGAAGAACAGGAGGATGAGCAAAACGCTGGAAGAGGGAGGAGGGTCGCCAGGGCCTCGTGGCCTCAGAGGAGCAGCTCTCTGGAAGGAGGGGCTCTCACAGCGCTCAGGGCAGCAGAAAGGTCAAGGCAGACAGAGATGCGAGAAAGGCCATCAGGCTGGCAAAGAAAGCTTCATTGCTGACCTTGCAGAGAGCAAGTTTAATAAGGTGTGGAGACCCAAGTCAGGCTCCAGGTGAGGAAAGTGGTAGCTGATGGGGGAGAATCTGGGTCATGGAGTAAAATGCTTGAGAAATGTGGCTGTCATGGGAAAAAAGAGCATCAGGATTGAAGGGGCCTGAAGAGTGTCTCCCCAGAGCTGACGTCCGTCCTCCCGAACAGCGTGCGCAAGGGGACCAGTTTCCAGCGGACAGCAGGAAAAGACGAGATGCCGAGAGAGGCTCGGCAGAAAGGCAGGGGTCAGCAGTGTGACCGAGCCTTGCAGGGCACGTGGTCCTGTCCAGAACGGCCATTGAGTCCACGATTCACTAAATAATACAAACATTTAACCTAGTTAAAATTTTATTGACGTTATTTTTACTGTCATTCATGGTGGAGTTTGGATTTTACATTTATTCTTGTTCTTCCTCATCATGAAGTCAGCAGGATTACTCTTAAGCCGATGAGCAATTGCTCTCAAGTATGTATGGACCCGACTATTGGCATTGTATGTGTCAGATAATATCTGTGTACAGTTTCGGTTGTGTGAATTTGATCTTGTCAGTGCTGTTGTGAAGTTGGAGCTGTACTTGAGTGTGACCACCGGGAACCCGGGTGACAGCTTGTTCGCGGCCTTGCCATTTGTCTGTTAGCGCTTCAGTAAATCTCCACATGGAAGGGTGATGCGCTACCACCAGCTTCTGAGATGTGCTGTGCCAGCTTCTACTGGGCTGTCTGTCCTGTGATCACTGTTTAGTACTGATGTGTGAACATTCCAGGTTTCTGCTGCACTCTTGGGGCATCTGGTCTTCTGCCCTGCCAGTCCTTCCACGGACATACGCCCTCAACACGATCTATTTGGTCATCTGATTTTTCTTCCGCCTTCTCCACAGCGTACTCCAAAGTGTCATTTTCATCTTCCAAAGGCACAATGGAAGTTTAAACAGCACACACACACGCATGCTTCCAGGTGTACAGGTGTTACTTTCCGTTGTCATACACCCCCATGTTAGACCCAAAGAAGGTATTTTTCGCCACAGTGATTGTGAGAAGTGAAACAGGCATCCTCTTACAACTGCGTTGGGTTGAGTAGTTAAATTGCAGTCATAGTTGCAATCTTGAAACCTGTCTGCACAATGAAGGGTTAATGCTGAGCCTTCTTCGCTGTGCAAATGCAAGTGTGTTCTCATGTACGTATTCGTAAGTGTACTTTCGCCTGTTCACGGTTAAAGGGTCCATCAGAGGCACAGTGTAGCGTCACACAGCAGCTCACACAGTCCATACCTGCGTGACCTGTGTCGGTGCCGCTTGAAGGTGCTGTCACTGAATAGCGTGCCTGGCACCTAAATAGCGAACAGTGGCACAAGCTGTGCACATAAGAATTCTTTCATTGTCTTGAGCACCTGAATCGTGCCCAGGAAATGGTCTTCTGCATCTGGTCACTTTATACTCATCTGGAATTTCAATTCCATGCAATGAAATTGGGTTGACTTGCCTCTCCAGTGAGTTCTTTCTGGCAGCATTATCAGGACTCCTTCATCACGAATATCACGGAGAGAGTTCTTCCATGGCTTTGCGTTTGATTCTTCTCTGCATGTCGTTTTAACCTGCCGGGTTTCCTTATCTCCCCTTCAGCGTCGACCTCGTGCGGGTGCTTTCTGGTCCCGTCTGGAATGATTATCATGTTACCCAGATCCCAACTGGTCGTCCATCAGGCACTGCAGAGCCCCCTCTCTTAGTGGTGTCAGAGCCTTTTACTCCTCTTCCTGTTAAAAGAGTGGAAATGGTAACAAAAGCCAGCATCATGTAGCACTGGCTTTTCTTTTTGTGAGTATACTATTGCTGCCATATTCCACTGAGAACTTTCAAATAAAGGTGTTATATTGCCAAGCAACAGAAGAAGGTCTATTTTCTTTCTTTTGTAGCCATCTGACCAGTGATCACTGGTTTACTGGTAGGGGAACCTTACTAATGTCTGAGGGATTCCACACCCCGTTTGGCTGGGCTGGGTCAGCCAGTAGGTGGGCATCAGCTGAGGGCACGGTGGCCCATGCTGACCAGCAGGTACATATGGGGGTCACACCCACTGAAACCCCTCCAAAGAGCAGCAGGTGCTTCTTGTGGTCCACCAGGATGGTACGTCTACAGGACACCGATCCAAGAGAACATCTCCCATTAACCCCTGGCAACGGGGCAGCGGTGGGAGGGTTAATTAGATGCCTGGTGTCCCCTCATGGCGGCTGTCACACGCGACCGCCGTGTATTAGGAGAGCACACCTGTCCTTGCTCCTCCAGAGCCAGTGCTCTGTCACTGCCCGTGTCACATGGAGGCTGGGCCAGGCTCCTCCCTTCACACTCCACCCTTACTGGACGACCAGATGCCCGGTGACATGTCAACACACCACGCGCCGCGAGATCCCAGCCCCGACTTGCCGTCCTCTGCGCGTTTCTCTAACTTTAGGTCTCTTCTTGGTGCACATACTTAATACGAACCCCGCGATTCTGTAGGAGTTGGACCCCAGCCCATCTACCTATCCCTGTGCTCGGCCACCGAGGTGGGAGGGAGGGGTTATCGTTGGCAGTTGCAGCCACAGCACAATTATTGGACCAATAAAACATGATAGTATCTTTAATACATTTATTCTATAAACCAAAGTATAAAGAAATGTAATGGGCTGTTTGAATCCAGTGGACGTGTTGATAGGAGCAAACACCAAGGACCTTTTGGCCTGGACCAATGTCTCAATGGCCATTTTGGACAGGACTAAATGTCCACTAGTTGTGACCAACCCCTTAGAATTTGAAAAGAGAAATGAGGGCACTGATGGATGCACTCTCTTGAGGAAACAAGAAGGGACACCCCTTTGGACAGTTGAGGGAGCAGACTGGGTAAACCTCAGACATTTTTATCTAGGGACACAGTAAGGAAAGGTAGTTATGTAATTTGAGGGGGGGAAATGAAATCTGGAGAAATTTTAGCAGGAACACCCCAACTGTTTTCAATGAAAAGCAGCTTGTTCTTTATATAAGTGGTTCATGTCACCAGTAACTACTATTACTGTAGTGCCAGCACTTTGCTAAGCATTTCAGAGATTACTTTAAATATATGGGCAGGAGCGTTACCCTTGTGAAGCTCATAGTCTAAGATGAGGGGGGAAAGTCAGATGAATTCACAATTCATAAATATGTTATCATATAGGGGACATACTGACTTAGTGAGAAATATGACTTCAGGGTTAACAGGGTAGAAATTCACGTTTGTTGGCAGGGGTTGGAATGATGCTGCAGGCTCAAGGGATTGCACGTGTGAACGATTAGACATGTAAGTAAGTAAAACTTTAGACCAATGACTTGCGGGTGCTCCGCATTCCCTGGGCTCACACAGAGGAGGGTGACCTCTGTTCTGCAGAGACTGACTAAGCAGTGCAAGTGGTTATCACACAGGCTGAATGAGGAAACTCCTCTGAGATCCTGGAACATCGTAGCCAGGCTTCTTGAACTTGATCCTAGATTCCGACCACCCGAGATAAGAATGTGTTCGCAAGTGAAGCTGTCTGGAGGGGCGCAGTAGGGCAAGCATGCTTTGAATTTCCTGAGTACAGATGTACTGGCCACTCCAGAGGAGACGTGGGTGACGTCAGGACGGTCTCTGTGGGACTGGGGAACATTAACGAGGTGTGTTAGGAGCTTCAGCTTCCTTAGATCATCCAAGTTTTGGAGTAACGTGATTTCTTTTCCTGGAACCTCTGTGAAGACTGGGAAACACTAACTTTTTAAAAAGTGCCGTTTTAAGACTTTTAAAGGAGGGTTTTTAGGAAATTTTAAAGGCCTGAAAGTAGGTGAGAGAGAGAAGAAAAGAGAGGGAAAGTGAAAACTTTCGTATTCTTTCGTGAAAGTGCTACTCTTGTTTTTTATATTGGCTGCAATACTTTTGCCTTTTCTGTTGAATCAGTAGCCTAATAAATACTATAACAATAGCTCATATCAAAGTGCAATTTCTCATTCCTGCGGTTTGTTGCAACAACTAAAAAGTTTTCACTGGAAAGGAATTTTGCCTCATGTGAAGAGTATCATATGTATTAAAACCCCTTTTCTTCATACCAGTACCACAAGAGGCTGACTTACGAGGGTTAAAAAAAGAAAAAAAAAGGTACTTGCATGGAGTGTGAAAAAACTAAAAGCCTGAATGGAAGCCTTAAAGGAAAAAAATTATACTATTGCGTTTTGAATGTGTTAGTGGCCTCGGCAGTAACTGTGGTTCTAGTTCAGTAACTTTACATCTAGAGTACAAACCTGTTCTCCGTTCTACAGAATCACTAATAAAACTTTTTTACAGTTTGTTATTCATTCTGGGTAGGTCTGAAGAAATCACTTTAAAAGAAATCTTGACCGGCATTTCAGCTGAAGAAGACTTGTTGCTTTTGTTAGTAGGTTTAGCCTACTTAAAAATAAAATTAAATCAAAAAAGGAGCCACAGGGGCCTGTGTGTAAGCAGCCAGCAAGGCCACCCAGTCAAAACGTCACTCTCTGCTCTTGTGTCATCTCCCCTAACCCCAGATTTGTATCTCCTCATCCGGGGCACAGGGATTGGGCTTTTTGCTGGATCCCAATTGTTTAAGATGTGATTTTTTTTTTTTTAAAGTAATGAGATTTTATTGTTTTATTTAATTTTCCCTTACCTTTCGGTTAGCAGTAGTAGAAAGGAAAGCATTTGCTGTTTCTGTGTCAATTTACCTGTCAAAGAAAACCTACTGATCAGAAATATTGTCAGCACCATTTGTAATCTTGGGCATTGTTAAAAAGGCAGTTAAGGTTTAAATGAGAGTTCTGCTTACTTCCCTTTTATAATTTGTGTCTCTTCACTGTAGTCACAGGTCAGGTGTCATTTCTGTTTGATGGATAAACCAATCAGTGGAAGATGGTTTATAGCAAGATTTTATTATCTGAACAGATATTTTATGACACAAACTTTTAAATCATATTACATGTTTTAAATGGAAAACAGACCATCACCATTTTTTAAAGAAATTTTAGAGTTTTACCATAAGTAAATTGTATTTCAAAAAAAATATAAGTAAGCCTTCCCTTTCCTGTTATCTTCTTGTTAGGTCAAAATAAGAACACCCCACTCCCTGCTTCCAAAATATACATGGGGAAATCCTTACACATCCCGCCTATTCACTGAAGGACGAATGAATCATCTGTTTTTTCTGAAGTAAAACAGTAAATTCAAACCTCATGAAAGGAAGGATATGGTGACTTCATGTTTTTTAAGTAGAAAAAGCTTTAAACATTCTTTTTTTCTTTATTATGGAAACTTTCAAACATACGCAAAAGTAGGGAGAATAATATGCAGAATCCCCATCTACCCACCGCCCGGCTTCACCAGTTTTTAACAGTTTGCGGGACTGACTTCTTCTTGACAGTGTCTTTCATACAGACACTCTGCTTCTCTTCCTTGCTCATCTCCTTGGCTACGCGGAGTTGCTGCTGGTGAGGCCCCTTCTGTGTCTCACCCAGCAGAGGCTCGTCGGCTTCCTTGATTCCTGACCACAGACTTAACGCAAAATCAATGACTTTGAGAAACCCAGTTTTATATTTATATAGGGCAAAACTTCATCCGCAATCTTTTTTGCTTACATCTGCTTTAATCCAGTCCCTTTAAATAAAAGAACACTGTACCATTCAAGGTCCCACTTCCGGGAGAACATGTTCTATGGGCCAGAACTCAGGGAAGGAGCCATTTACGCTTCAGCCCTCATACGTACAGCTGGCCCAGAAGATGTACCGTCGACCTCGTGGTGACTTGTGACAAAGCCAGACACAAGCATGAGCCATGACCTGGCAACACAGAATGAGGCAGGATGCACGGAAGACACACCAAATCTCAAGTCAGTGAGAACCGGTTTGAAAACTCCTAAAAAGTGGAGGGCACAGTTCTGTAGAATGTGTGATTCAGGAGAAAGGTGACTTCTATACTACTGATTCTGTTTCGATCTGCAAGTGGATTTTTCCACATTTCTCACAACTGAGGTTTTTGGTAAAGATGGGAAGGTGGGGAGTTTGAGATCATGCTGTCTGGTGAGACCCTGTGGTGCAAGTGTCCCGGGTTATGAGACAAGTTTGTGTGCTCGGCCGGCCAGATGGACGCCCACCCCCCAGTCCCACCCTCAGATGAGGGGAGGACCTGGCTGAGAGTTTGGCCAAAGACAAGGTCAGAAATCTCTAGAAAAACTTGTGCTAAATCCTAAGTCTGAAAGCCTCTGTCATGCCTTGTACACTAGGGACACTCTGACTATATCTTTTGTATAATTACAGCCCAATATTTCTCCTTTCCAATGAAGTTTTCCTTTATTAAATAACTTTTTAACCACTTATAATTCAAACGACCTTGCATTTCATGTGTCCATTATTAAAAGGCAAGTACCGGGCTTCGCTGGTGGCGCAGTGGTTGAGAGTCCGCCTGCCGATGCAGGGGACACGGGTTCGTGCCCCGGTCTGGGAAGATCCCACATGCCGCGGAGCGGCTGGGCCCGGGAGCCATGGCCGCTGGGCCTGTGCGTCCGGAGCCTGTGCTCTGCAATGGGAGAGGCCACAACAGTGAGAGGCCCACATACCGCAAAAAAAATAAAAATAAAAAATAAAAGGCAAGTATCTGCCATCATTTCATGTTTGTTTAATTGACTCAGACCTATGAGAGATACTTTAGTGGGGGTTTTTTTGTTTTTGTTTTTGGCTGCCTTGGGTCTTTGTTGCTGCGCGCGGGCTTTCTCTAGTTGTGGTGAGCAGGGGCTACTCTTCGTTGCGGCGCGTGGGCTTCCCGTGGCGGTGGCTTCTCTTGTGGAGCACGGGCTCTAGGCACGTGGACTCAGTAGTTGTGGCTCGCGGACTCTAGAGCGCAGGCTCAGTAGTTGTGGCGCACGGGCTAAGTCATTCCGCGGCATGTGGGATCTTCCAGGACCAGGGCTCGAACCCGCGTCCCCTGCATTGGCAGGCGGATTCTTAACCACTGCGCCACCAGGGAAGCCTCGACACTGGTTTTTAGTAAGACCACAGAAGTCCTTAATGCGTGGCTTTACAAGTTGAGCAGCTGGCCTCGAACCATGTTTATAAGTTTTATGGAAATAACGTTGACTATAATACTCCTTCTCCGACGAACAGCAGAGCTCTGGGACCATCACAGGCGCCCGTTGGGGCACATTAGCTACCCTGGCTTCTCCTCACCCTGGAGAGTCCATGAAACTGTCAAATCTTTTACACTTCAATGTGCTCTCACTGCTTTCATATTTTAAATAAACAAATCAAATTATCCTATAACCGGCTCCCTTTTAGAGAGTGTGGCCTGCCCTCGTTGTTCTTGTAGAGCTGCTTATGTCATGTACGTTTTTCTTCTGGAAAATGTCATTCTTTGCTCACAGTCCCCACGATGTGCTCTGAGAGCCAGCTGAGGGTGGCCACCCCCAGCAAGCCCACTTGCATGGCATTTAAAGGCAGGTTTAACTGGGAGAAAAGAACTGTCTTTCAGCAGTGATGCAAGTTCACACAGCAGAGCTGAGGCGGGGCCTACTTTTGCAGAATAAACAGCGTAGCCTTTCAAGTTGGATTTTGTTTTAGATTTTTGACCCAGTGTTGGACATTCCATTCTTTAATGATCCTGGGCTTTTCTCAGGAATAAAGTAAAAGTTCTGTTTTGTGGGTGTGTCAAATGTCAACTTGGAAGGTTTTTGAATAAAGAAGCCACAACTTAAAAGAAAGGTCCTTCTTGTGCTCACTCAGTAGTTGTGGCCGTGTTCATACAGGCCTCTGGCAAACTGAGGATGAACATCTTATGACCTAATAACTTTTTAGAATATGAGACCAGGAACAGCTGTCCTTTTCCTTTAGTCTGATACATTTTAACTTTTTGGAAAGTGGGATATTACTTGGTTACTCTCCATTTTTTTAAACTGATTTTTTTTTTTTGAGTTTTTTTGCTTGGTTTTTTTATTTTGCGGTACGCGGGCCTCTCACTGTTGTGGCCTCTCCCGTTGTGGAGCACAGGCTCCGGACGCGCAGGCTCAGCGGCCATGGCTCACGGGCCCAGCCGCTCCACGGCATGTGGGATCTTCCCGGACCGGGGCACGAACCGATGTCCCCTGCATCGGCAGGCGGACTCTCAACCACTGCGCCACCAGGGAAGCCCTATACTCTTTTAAATAGAGGTTCTTAGTCTGGGGTCCATCCATGGACAGGCTTCAGGCAACTGGACTCCCTGAAATCACAGGCAAAATAATAAGCAGTTTTTGCCACGTGGGCAGTGACTACACAGCATTTGCCAGACGCTCCAGTGGAGCTAGAACACCAGAAAAAGGTTAAGAACCACGGACTCTATCTACATGGAGAAAAGACTGGAATTGCATTGAAAGAATTTTTAGTGGATACAAACTGAGACATTGTGCCTGAACTCCAGACTCTTCCCCACAGCTGCTACCCAGCATCTCGGCTTGGATGTGGAACAGGCATCCCGCACTCGACATAGCCCAGGCTGAGCTCCAGACCTTCTCCCCCTAACCTGTCCCTCCCGAACCTCCCCACCTGCAGTCTTCTACCTGCTCAAGCCAAAATCCCAGAGTCGTCTTCGCTTTTTTTACTCTTCATGCTCTGCGTCCTTTCCCTGGGGCTGCGATCTCTATCCTCAGATAGATTGGGAATCTGCCACTGCCTCACCCGGCTGGTCCAGTTCTCCACCACCCTTTCCCAGTGTGTTTTCACGGCCTCGACCCTGCCTCTCTGCCTCTGCCCGTGTCCCTCTTCAATCTGTTCTTCACGGCAACCAAAGCAACCCTGCCCACAGCCCTCCAGGAGCCCCCGTCTACCTCGAATAAAGCCTGAGGTCCTCAACTGCCCTCTGAGGCTTCACGGGACCTGACTTGACTTGACCCCCGTTACGTGCAGGGGTCCCTGCCTGGAAGGTTCTTCCTGCACGTGTCTCTGTGACCTGCTCGCTCTTCTCCTTCAGGTTTTGGCTCAGTTAGGTTGTCTTGGGCCATCTGTTTAGAATTGCAACCCCCCTGCTCACCACGCTCCAGAATATAGCCTCCTTCCCTGCATTATTTTCCCTCCGCACTTACCACTGACGTATATTATACTCACTGTTTGCTTATTGTCTGCCCCAGGACAGCAGAAGCTCCGTGAGAGCAGGGAATTTGTTTCGTCTGTTTTCTTTCACTGCTTTATTTGGAATACCTATCACAGTCCTTCACCTAGAGCAGAAACTCAGAAGTCTTAATTGAATGAATTTTATTTTGAGAATTCATTTAGCATCTTTGCAGTCACTCTTTGAGAGTGTGTTCTGTTCACCGTCATTTCCCATGTGCTATATCTATAATTACATCAGATTGTTTGAATGGATCCTGTTTCTTTTCTAGTTCACCTCTTTACTTAAAATAGTAATTGATACAATGATATTTACTGATCTTTCCGTTCCCGGCTTCCCCCAGATGAACCTGAATTTGATTTCCAACAGCTACTTGGCAACTGAAAGTGTTCATCTCTGTCTATTTCTTACAGTTTCCTCAAATTCCATGCCATCCTCAATGGCTTAATAAAAAATGCCTTTAAGGTTACCATAACATACTCAAATTGCCAGAGTGTAATTTTGAAAAATGTCATGTGGGTCCAGTGTTACGATTCCTAGCTATCAGGACACTTTTCAGAGTGTAGGTGTACCTCACAGGTGTCCTGATAGAGCTACTTTAATTAGCAATAGTTCTACACTTTATTGCATGCTTGTGTGCCTATGCTGGGAACAGGAGATGTTTTTATGAGATGAATTGACACCTGCTAATGTGTCTGGTTTGTGAGTTTGGAGTTTTTGATACTAGTTATTCCTAAAGTAGAAAACATCTGGGCCTGATACTGAAAGGCTGGTTTGGGAGCAGCAGTAATAGACCAGAGCTGAGGCCTTTTTGATACCAGTTCAGGTGGTAAAACTTTTTTCCAAGGCTGCTAATTTTTAATGTTTTTGTATTTATCTTATACCGTTTCAGGCTTTACAAGACGAGCTAGAAAAGCGCTCGAATCAAGTACGATGTTTGGAGAAAAAACTGCAGCACAAGGAACTGGAATCACAGGAGCAGGTACTGCCCGCTCGGCTGGTTTGCTCGTTCCCTTTCTCTAGGTCCGGGAGCTCACGTGGGTCCCGTTTCCACCGGGTGCTTTGGCCACGAGTAACAGAATCCTCGGCCCCTTGCTGCGCGTAAACAACAAAGGGATCTGTTGCCTCGCAACCTGTTAACCTCTGTCGCATGAAGCCTGTAGGTAGGGCGGGCTCTGGGCAGGGAGCTCTGGGTCTCTGGCTCTGCTTCTCTCTCGCTCCCGCGGCCCTACGTCCTGTGTAGGGTCCATCCCAAAGCCAGCTCCACGGTGCTCACAGCAGCTCCAGGCATGCCGCGCAGATCTAGCAGCATCCAAAGGCAAAAAGGGACTTACGTTTCCGGGGTGCCCTTCCGAAAAGTCAGGAGACCTTTCCCAGAAGCACCCCCATACGCAGCTCCCTTCTCATCTCATTGGCCAGAGCAGTCCACATGCTCAGAGCAGGTCACACGTCCAATCCCTGGCGGGAGGACGGAGGGTGCCAAACTAGGCTGGACCGCTTAGGGTCTGCCTGCCGCCAGCGAGGGAGTCCTAAGAGGAAGGACAGCTCGGACAAGGGAGAGGGGAAGCGTGTTGGGGATGCAGCCAACGATGTCTGCTGTGTCGTCATATCAGAACACAGGGACATCGTTGCACTTAGAGACATAGATCATGTTTTCTTTTGAATTTTAATTTTCTCCTCCTTTCCAGTGTGTTAATGAAACAAATCCAGTATAACCAGAATAATCTGGCTTTGACAATAGCTAATGACCTATTTTATTTTCAAACCACGGGATCATTTTCATCCAATTCTTTTACATTTAAAGTAAATTTAACTAAATTTAAACTGAAAAGTCAACAGTGTATTAATAAACTTCATGAGTCTTAATGAAACCTTCTGTAAATGCACTGTCCTCAGCTATGGCGTACAGCATTACTAAAATTATTCTAAGTGCCACAAATCTTTATGGACTGAACCCACCATAGGTGTTTGCAGACGCTTATACGTTGGTTGTCTCGTAGTCAATTCAGTACAGGAATATTGGGTTAGGTCATTTTGACCTTGTCAGAAGAGTAAGCCCTGAAGTAAGGCGAATAGAGGAAATTTGTCATCTCTGGAGTTGTTTACAAACAAGACCCCAAGGTAGGGATTGCACAAAATGGCAGGTGTAAGCGTCTAATAGATGCCAAGTAATAATACTTACTGAATGGACTTGACCTCCTATAATTCCTTCCTACTGTCTAATGTATGCCCTGCATCATATACATGTCATGTTTGTGTCATGTATGTATATATCATGTCTATATACGATATGGCTTGTACAGGGTCTATGTCGGACAGTCCACGACAGGATCACAAAATAGGAAATTCTAGGATGAAAAACTAATAATAACTATATTTATTGAAGGCCCACAAGATGAGAGACACTGTACAAGAAACATTACACATGTTAGTTCATTTATCCTGATAATAACCATGTAAGGCCAGTATTACCCTCCCATTTCCCAGTTGGCACACTAAAACCCAGAGAGCTTAAGTGACACATCCAAGGTCACACAGCTGGTAACCAGTACAGGTGGATTCACACCCTGATTTAGCTGAATTCCAAATCTTTGCTCCTTTCATGACAGTTTTTAAGTTACAGCATTTCTAGTTTAAACAGCTGCCTAGCAGTGATAGGGAAAGTGAGTTTATTAAGGATGGCAGGGAAAAAAATACCACCCCAGACACCTGGTATGGCGGGCAATGCCATTAACTCTCTGTGGGCAGAGAGCAGCAAAGAGCAAAGCAGGCAGAAGCAGAGCCGATTTGGCCACAGGTGAAAATACCTCCTTGGGTGGCTGTGTGGCCTTCAGGTGGGACTGGCACAGGCTCAGTTGTCACTGAGGTCATCTGAGCCTCCCTGCAACCCCCCAGCTGGCTGGGATGCCTGGAACTAAAAGAAGACAAGCTTCTTAAAAGCAGGAAACAGGTCTCCCTGGAGGACTGGGCTTCTCCAGTTTGTGATAAAATATGACTTAAGGTAAAACTTCCTTGACATCACTCTAATTCATGGCAGAACTTCACACAGAAGATTCCATAATATATTGAGAGTAGGGAAATTAAGAAATCCCAAATGAACAATAGGGAAGGATTCAGGAACCACTTCAGTCTTATTTTATTGACTTCTTTTTGATCATCAAAGTTGCTTTCATCTTTGTAGTGACAATAGCTTTCTAGACTATTTCTTACACTAATTCCTGATATCTTCTATTAGCCTCCAGTTCACCAAAGAAATGTCAGGAAATACCCATGGGTAAAGCTGAATATTTCATAATCTTTGCAACCATGAAATGTTGGGTTCTTTCCACGAGATCCTAGGATGTAGCTAAGCAAAAATGCCAATTGTTTCAGTAAAGCTGAAGAACAAATCATGGGCACTTCATAAATACTATTCATCTATATTTAATTTGATTTAACTTTTATCTAAATCTGACCTTTCCATTTGTGACACTAATAGAGGTAGTCAAAAATAATGAGAAGTATAGAAGTATCGTCATGTACAATTTTTAGGGTCTGATTATATATATGCTTACCGAGGGTTTTTAAAATGTTGAAATTGTTATTTTCTTTTTTGCGTCTGTCAAAGCAATTGCAAAATAACAGTAGCTAGCCTGACATCAGCCAATCAAACAACCAAAATGTGTTCAGAACAGCTTCTTGGAACTTTTCTTCTCTTTCGTTTCAACCAAATATTATTATCCTGATACTAGTTGCATAAAGAATCAAAATGGAAACTGGCAGAATTACAAAGGACAATTTCCTGGGCTTCTTTTCTTAACTTGCTTGCTTAAAAAAAAAAGTTGAAACTGTCTCTGTTTTTCATTTAAGAAAAATTCCTGTGTATTGATTTTATAAAAACAAAAATATGAATGAGGCATTCTGAAAGTTGTGTTTTTAATTAAACACAAAAAGCTGCTTCTCATCAGGTCTTGATGGGTGGTACCCTAGCTGCCCACCACTTGCCTCAGTGGCATCAACCCTCTCCTCTAAGTCCACACCCTTGGCAGGTCTGTCACCAGGGTGCCCAGGGAAGGCTGGTTCATCCGTGGTTACAAAGGGTTAATTTGCCCCTTGTGAAGCGTCACGATAACACCAATAAAATTAGAAAAGACCAACTTCCTTCTAAGTCAGCCTTATAGAAACATATCTTTCCTGTAATCCATAAATAGGAAAGTAATTAAAAGCTATCATTCTTTTTCTCCATACCAGGAGTTAATAATTTCTAATTCTCGATAAGATCCGAGCAAGAATCCCATAGTTGCAGCAAAGGAGGGGAGATCAGAGCTCTGATCAGACTTCCTTGTTATGTAAGGAAACTGAGTCATTGGAAAAGGCCACAACTTCCCTACCATGGCAATGGCAGAACCGGGGTGGGGGGGCGCGGGAGGTTGCAGACCGCCCACCCCGGGATATGATTTCCCATTGTATTGACCACAGTGTGAAATGCATCTATGGCGCGTATCACTCGGGTTCAGGTTGTGGGTAAAGATAAATCTCCTATTCGGGAACAAACAATGTTTCATTATCCACAGGGAGACTAGGTGATTTGCTAGCCCTTGCCAAAATAATTCGGTCTGATAAATTATAGAAAAGAGAGGGAAGAAAAGAAACAGTCTAAAATTTTACTTGGCGCTCTTAACACTGTGCAAAGCAAGCATATATTTATCGCGCAGGCACTAAACAATGTCAGACTTGAACCTAATATAATACATAATATAAATATTAATATACATGTAACAAAACCCCTGCTTTGAACTGGGGTTTTTCAGTTTCGAATGTATGATTAGTTTTGATTACATGGATCACTCAGTTTCCCAGAAGATTCTTTTACATAAATTAGTGAGAAGAACTAATACTTTGAGACCTAATAAATAGAATGCAATGCCGTGCATTTCACAGCAGTGTCATACAGTTACCCCACACTGCATGCCTTTGACAGGCGTATTGTGCAGGCCCATGACAGGTACTGAGAAGAAACACGGATGAGTTCTCCTTCCAGCCCGCAAGGAGTTTACAGTCTAGCAGAGCAGAGATGGGTGTAAAGTGTAGACTGCGGTCATGGCATTTAGAAGATGTTACTTTTCTTCCAAAGGCTTAGAGGCTCAGCTCACATGATGCGGGAAGAATGCAGCCCTGGTACTGCCCGCCGTCTTCCTGACCCTGCGGGAAAAGGTCCACCACCCAAGGCAGGGCCTGGTGCTTGCTGACAGGCAGGCAGTGTTTCCAGCACCTGCAGCCGGGGCCTCTCGGGTTTCCTGGCTGGCGTGTTTCAGCCACCGGCTGGTTTAGTTCTCATCTGGTGTGTCCAGGCATTCAGGTCTGGGCTGTGCAGGCACAGGTCACCCTAAAGTGTCTTAAAATATATTCCAGTCACAGCCTTGCAGTAGGCGCTTTATATCTAGTTAAGGCCTAGACACAGCAGATGCTTCAGCAGAGGTGATTCTGGTAATTCCCTGTGTTTGGGGAGGGAACAGAGGTTGTCCTGAGACTCCTAGTGAGACACAGGGAGGGGAAACAGGAGAGGCTTCAAGGACGAGTAGGACCCAGCAGGGAAGCACTGCAGGTAGAAGTCCGCCTCTGCCACCAGCGGTCGTGTGGTCTTGGGCAAGTCACTTGGGCAAATCAGGCCCCTAAGATGTCAATAATAACACCTCCCACGGGGTTCACGTGAACGCCAAAACAAGATGCATGTGAAACCTTCAGAAACTAGAGAACATAACGCGGGTGCAATGTGTGTGGCTGTAATTCTTCACAGAGGAGAAGGCCCCGTGAGCTGGTCACCAGCAGAGAGGGGACACTGGGCTAGGATGAGGGGTTCGGGGGTGGAGCAGGCTCGGGGGCGTCCTGGCCAGAGGGGGTGTCCGTGGGGCAAGGACCCAAGAAGTTAGCTACCTTCGTTTCATCCACTCAAAATGGCGATAGCATCAAGTCTTTGTTACTGTCCACCCCTTGCCCCGCACTGCGCACCCAACAAGCTTGGATACAATGCCGGGGACTTCAGTCATTGGCCAGAAAGCAGTGTTCAGCCACTGAGTATTTTCTTCTTTAACTGGGTAGTGTTAGATGATCGCGTCTTTACTTTAGAAAGCTTAATCCAGCAGCAGAGGATAAAAGGAAAAAGAGACGAAAAGAGATTAATTCGTACGTGATCACACTAAATTCACATCACTAGTCGCAAGAGAAATCAAAAGGGCTTGAACTGGATATTGTCAAAGGTAGTAGAAGAGGAAAAGAGGAGATGTGAAGACTCACTTAAAATTCATAGAACACAGATTTAGAGAGTAAAAGAAAGGAATATGTCAAAAATAATACCAAGTGGACAACAGCATCATTTTCTAGAGGCAGCGTCTGAGATGCTGGCAGCCGAACATTCCTTTAGCTACAAATCTGATCTAGAACCCCAGAAAGAAAGTCTGAACCTAGAATATAAGAAAGAGCCCAGGTTGAAAATCTGGATCTAGAACTTAAGAAAGAAGCGTGAACGTTTCTGAAGTATCTTGACGGATGATATTGACAAGGAAAAGCAGAGAGGGAAGAGGGCCGTGAGCAGAACCATGGGCTGGACCACGTTCCAGGGGCCAGAGAAAGTAGGGGAAGATCCAGAGAGGATTTAGAAGGGATGAATGGTGAGAAAGATGAGAGCAGAGCCAGAAGAATTTAATGTCATGAAAACCAGAGATAGTTTCCTACTAAACATTAAGCCCCTTGAGGGTAAGGACCCAACTGTCATCTTCATGGCATCCCCAGCCCTTGTTGTTGAACTGAATTGCTCATGGAGCCTCTGCTCTTCTGAGTCTTATCCTCAGGACACTCTTGCCCTGTCCCCCTTTGCTCTGTGCTCTGGTCATACTTTCTGTGAAGCTCCATTAAAGGTTTTCCTGTCAGACTCCCTCGGGAGACTTTGCTCTTTGAGGGAGGGTCCCTGAGCTGGGACTGTGTCCTCTTCATCCGTACACTCAGCATTTAGCCCAGCGCCTGGCCCATGTGGTACTCAGTGAATCCATGGAAGAAAGGAAGGAATGGAGGAGGAATGGAGGGAGGATTAGGAGCATCTCATGGTGTAGGGAGTTGGAGGGTGGAGAGTTCAAAGGCCACCACGCCTGAGCAGTGATGACAGAGACTTTGTAACGCGCATCCTGCACGCAGTCTAGATGGACTTTCTCTACACATATTCTTGTCTAGACTTTTGTTGTAATAAAGATTACAGATTTTTTCCATAATTTTCGTCTGGGGTGAGTAGGATTATCGAGACTTCTCTTGGCTCATCTGTGTCCCTCAGCTCTTCCCCAGGCCTCAGGCACCAAAGGGTCCGTGGTCCAGGGAAAACCAAGACGGAGCAGGATGCCAGCACCCTCTGCCACATGGCCCACCTTTCCTCTTTGTGTCCTCAGTCTTTGTTTTTCCAGCCTTACTGAGATATAATTGATAAGTAAAATTGTATGTATTTAAAATGTACAGCGTGATGACTTGACATGCCTTGTGAAGTGATTGCCGTGGTGAAGCTCATTGGCACGTCCATCACCTCCCACGGTTACTTTTGTGTGTGGTGAGAGCATTTAAAGTGTCCTCTCTTAGATCATCAATTATACTGAAAGGATATGTAATCCTTTTGAAAAGAAAAAAGAGAAGATATTATAATTATTCTCACAAATAAAAATATTAGAAGATATTATTACAAGCAATTATAAACCAAAAAATTGAACAATCTAGAAGAAACAGACAAATTTCTAGACATACAACCTACCAAGACTGAATCATGAAACACTGCACAAATCTTTTTTGTGTGTTTCAGTTGCATTTTTACCTTTCTTGAAATAATAAAGCATAATATGCCAAAAAAAAAAAAAAGTGTCCTCTCTTAGCCAATTTCTGGTACCCAATACGGTATCTTTAACTATAGTCATCAGGCTGTGCATTTAGACCCCAGAACTATCTGATGTCTGGAGGTTTGCACCCTTTGACCAGAAGCTTCCCCCACCTTCCAGCCCCTGGCAATCACCATTCTTCTCTGTTTCTATGAATTCAACTTTTTTCTTTTTTCTTTTTTTCTTTTCTTTTTCATTCCATAGATGAGTGAGCTCTTCTTTCTGTGCCTGGTTTATTTCTCTTAGCATAATGGCCTCCAGGTTCATCCATGTTGTCACAAGTGCCGGCCGTTCTATTCTTCCCTGAAGTAGGGCAGACCTTCCTTGCAGATCTCTTCCATGGGATGCCCTCAGAAGGCCAAAGCAGGATGAATACAAATGGAGCCCTTGATTTTCTCTACTGAGAAATTTAGCTTTCTGCTGCTTCCTTCCCATGTTCCTTTGGTATCAGTAGCTTTGGGATAATGTTAACATCTCAGCTCCTTCTGCCTGCTGTACTGTTACATTATCATTTGTATTTTCCCAAAGAATGTATTGGCCTCCCACCAAGCCCAGTGATCTGTCGGGGAGAAACATGAACATCAGGAGAACCAACATCAATAAATGTAAAGCTTTCATTGGGTAGCACCGCTTATCTTTAAAACACCTCGGTCAGCATCAAGGGTAACCAACAAATCTACAGTCACAGGCAGGCTTACGGAGGAAGATGCAATGCAGACAGAAAATCAATTAAGCAGCAATCATGACAATTGTTAAAAGGAAGAATTCGTCTTCTACAGATTTCCAAGCCTCTATTTTCCATTTTCCATAATGGATTTTAAAACTTCACAGTCTTAGCTGCTGTGGGCTAACTCATCTGCAGTGAAATTTACTTAAAAGTACTAACAGCTCAAAACTATGTTTTATCCCTAAGCACATTATGAAAACAGGAATAATAATTGCAACAGAAATATAATTCAAAGACTTTTACTGACTTTTCACGTTTAGTGGTTATTATTCTGGCTTGTTTCAAGTAATTTTTATAACCACAGTTTATTTACAAATTCAGACTGATTCTTTTGTTCCCAGACAGCTGGTATGAATGCATCATTCTAAAATTTGAGTTGTTATAAGGGATAGAACCATATTCAATTTTGGCCACATCTTATTCTCAATGAGAGTTTGAATACTTGCCCCGGTTTTCTGAAAAACACTTGAAGCATACATCTCTTCAAACCATTCCTTGTAAATCAGTTATTCTGATAGATTTTAGTGGCAAAGCAAGTCAAACACTTGTACCCAAAACCAATGCTAAAAACTATACATGATGATCACAGAGCCATTTTTAATGGATAACTTGCAGCAGCTCCTGTTGGGTGAATGGGTTCTGTGTTCCATCGTTGCTTTCTTGAGATTCCCTTTGTTTTGAACTTCGCTGGAGGAGAGAGCAGGCGGGTCCCTGAGGCGCCCGCCACGTGGTTTTAATCCTGTGCTTTGCTGACGTATCAAAGCCAAGTGTCAACAAAGCACCCACTGCATCATTGCAGCTGTTTTTCCAGAAAGCATTTTCTGCGTGGCTCTTGGTCCATGCATGTTAGTGAACACGGGTGGGAGTGGGAGGACGATGAAGCAGGGGTGGAGGCTGCCGGGCTGGCCGTGCTGGGATCTGACCTCTGACCTGGGGCTGCCAGGTTCAGAGCCGGGCTGTGCCTGCCCAGGGTGAAGTGATGTGCTCATGCATTCTCACTTCTTTCAGTTTGTTCCTTTTTTTGAGGCAGTTTTGGCTTTAAGTTTAGTCTTTTTTAAAATTAATTTTTAAAATCCAAAAATGATTTAATCCAAATGATTTACTCCAAATCAGTAAATTATGGAGGCCCTTAAAGAAAAAGCGGGAACAAAAGCTTAAAACCAAGTTGAGTCCTACCCCACCTTTTTTTTTTAGAGGACTTTCTTTTTTTTTTTTAATTTTTATTTTTATTTCTTTTTTATTTATTAGTTTCTGCTTTATAACAAAGTGAATCAGTCATACATATACATCTGTTCCCACATCCCTTCCCTCATGCATCTCCCTCCCTCCCACCCTCCCCATCCCACCCCTCCAGGCGGTCACAAAGCACCGAGCTGATCTCCCTGTGCTCTGCGGCTGCTTCCCACTATCTATCTACCTTAAGTTTGGTAGTGTATATATGTCCATGCCTCTCTTTCGCTTTGTCACAGCTTACCCTTCCCCCTCCCCTACCCCACCTTTTAAAATTGGAGGACAAGGAGAATTATCAGGGATTAACCTGGGTAATCAGATATCGTCTCCCAGGAAGATAAAAAGGGAGACTGTATCCCTGAGCCGTGTCTTTAGTGCTCACTTTTCTGGCAGCTACTAAGCACTGAATTCATGGAATTGAGTGAACAGCTGGAAAGAGGAAGTAAAAGAAAAGATAAACAAAGAGATGGTAAAGAGGGTGGGAGAGTCAGCATGGTTAGAGGGAGAGATGTCCGATGACTATTTACTGTGCTTGTCACGTTCAGGAAAGAGTATCAGATAGTCTATGGTGCCACTTACATGCAATTCCTTTTATACCATAGTCCAGCCAGAAAAGACCTCCTTTTCCTGTTGAGGAAGGACTATTTTGAGGTAGAAACAATTGAAATTGTTTATTGTCAAACAAATGCCAGAGCAGAGACATTTTAGATGCATCAGATGTATATCAATTTGAATTAGAAATAAGGAAAGAAAGGTGATTTTTTTTAATACAAAGGAAAATTCAGAAGTTTAAAAGGCCATTTGAATATACTTTCCATGTAAATCACCTTTTGGATTTCTACACAGAATTAGAGGACATAGTTCCAATTTGAAAAAGAGTATTATAAAACCTTCAAGGAAAAGAATGATTTATTGAATCAAATGGAAAATGTAGAACTAGTGAAGAATATAGCATTATTGGCATTATTAAAGTTTTGTGAAATAAAAGGCCGATTGTGAATCAGACAACCTAGTACCTACTTACTCAGCTCTCAGCACACTGAATCTACATGGAAAACTTGCTGTCTTCTAGGAGCTTCTATTATTATAATAAAAGAAAGCATTGTTTAAAGATCCATTCTTTAAATGGAGATGTGAGATTTACACTCAGGTTTATTCAGAAGGGATGAGGAGAAGCAGCGGGGAGACTCTGACAGGAGATTGTCTCATTTTTGATTAAGAAGCAAGAGAGGAATTAGCAGCCTGTTGCTGTGGGCTCTGACAAACTCGCAGGGGGCTCTTCCCTGCTCCTAGTGTGGGCAAGAGAGGGCACAGGCGCCAGGCTCGGACGCTGTGCTGGGTCTCACAGGGGCAGCAGCAGAAAGATGGCAGTGGTCTGAAGGGTGGAGTGTCAGGTCAGGCACCCCCTATGGAACCAGAGCCACTGTCTCTCTCATATTTCTGCCCTTCAGCTTTAAGATTTTATTTGACTGAATGTCCCTGCAGAAAGAATGGGAGAAAATTGGAAAACTGGACTGAATGATCCCAAATGCTTCATTCAGCACATAAGATTTTGAGGTTTTGCTTGACTTGATAAACAGAGGAAGGTAAATGAGATGGTAAATCAGTGTGTGCCACGGTAACTAAATGACAGCTCAGAGTGAATTCTTTTTCTAAACTCCCAAGTGATACATACTTTCGACATTTCAATTCAATTCAACAAATATTTACTGAGCGCCTGTGATAGATCATGCCCTTTACTGGCCCTGATATACGTCGGTGAACAAACCAAACAAAAATCCTTGTTCTTGTGAAGCTTACATTTTAATGATAGGTTCTTCATAGCCTTTTGCATTTCTATATAAATTTTAGACTGGACTTGTCAATTTCTAGTAAATCTTCCAGTCCATGAACATAGAATATCCCTCTGCTTTATTTAAGCATTCTTTAATTTTTTTGTTATATTTTTATCATTTTATATAAAGATATCTTGCACATTTTATGTTAGATTTATTCCTGTGTATTTGACAATTATGATGCTATTTTAAATGACATTATTTTTAAATTTCACTTTCTCACAGTTTGTTGCAGTACTTAGAAATACAATTGACTTTTGTATAGATTCCCTTTATCACATTTAGTAAGTTTCTTTCTCTTCTTACCAAGAGTCTTTTTTCCTTTTTAAAATCGTAAATGGATGTTTCTTACGTGCCTTTTTTCCATCTTTTGAGATAATTATATAAATCTTGTCCTTTATTCTGCTAATGCAGTGATCTTCATAGACTGATTTTCTAATGTTAAATCAAGGTTGCATTTCTAGAATAAGCCCCACTTGATCATGGTGACTTATCCCTTTTTACCTTTTGCTGGATTTTGGTTCACTAATATTTTGTTTAGGATTTTTACATCTATGCTTATTAATGAGATTAGCCTACTATTTTCTTTTATTGTGATGATATTACTAGATTTTGGTATCAAATTTTGATGGTCTCATAAAACAAAATGGAGTGTTCCCTCTTTATTTTCTGGAAGAGTTTGTACAATGTTGATAATTATTTCCTCCTTAAAATGTTTGGTAGATTAAGCTATCTGGGCTGAAGTTTTCTTTGTTGGAATATTTTCAATTAACTATGGATATACTTTCTTTAGTGGTTATAGTATCAGATTTCCTATTTTAACTTCTGCCAAATTCTCTCTTCTTTTTGAGACTATAAGTATATATACATATATCTGATCTTCTAACTATATTTCCTATGTTTTGTATTGATTCTGGATATTTTTAAATCTAGCTTCTGTTTCACTGAGTCTCTCCTCAGCTGTGTCTAACCTGCTGTTAAACCCATTCTTAATTTTGGTGACTGTATTTTCCAGAGAGAGAATTTCTACTTGGTTCTTTTTTTAGTTTCCTGTTCTATGCTGAAGTTCACAACTATTTTTCTTATTTTGTTGAACATTTATCTTGGTTCTTGTAAAGTCTAGGTCTGATAACCATTATCTGGAATTCACATGGTTCTCATTTCATTGTATTTGTTTCTCTTGGCTTTTGGTCATATAGTCTTGCTTTCTTGTGAGCCTGGCTATTTTTGATTGTGTGCCAGATATTTTATATAGAACTTCATAGAAATAATTTGGGACCTGGGATGATGATAATTGTCTCCAAAGAGAATTTACATTTGTTTCTAGGTAAGCAGGTAGCGGCACTTGCCGCCTTGAATAACCTTAATCCATTTTCAGGGACTGAGATTGTTTGAAGCTAGGTTTCAGTTTTGGAGAGGGCTGGTCTGTTTCCAATTCACTCCTACTCCTAGGGTGTAGCCCTTTGGGCTCCACCCAAAAGCATGGGATTTTATCAGGAACTCCTGGACTGCAGTTTGTGTCCCCCTGACTTCTTTTGTGAGGCTGTTAGAAGATCTGTTCAGCTTCTCAACCTCTCGCCAACCAATCTAGAAGTGGCAAAGGCCACTGTGTTAAAATGTCCCCAAATGCCAGACTTACAAGTTCTCTTGATTTCTCCCATCTCCAGGATTGGCCCCATAATTCTTCCCTGCCTTCTTAGTTCCCTAATACCCTGAAGCAGACTTGGGAGGGAATTACGTAGGCTTCCATTACTAGAAGTGGAAATCCACTACAGGTCTCCCTTGACTTACAATGGGGTTACATCCTGATAAACCCATCGTAATAAACCCATCCTAAGTTGACAATACTGCAAGTTGTAAATTCATTTAATACACTTCACCCACCCAACATCAGAGCTTAGCCCAGCCGCCCTTAAATGTGCCCAGAACACTTACATTAGCCTACAGTTGGGAAAAATCATGTAACACAAAGCCTATTTTATAATAGTGTTGAATATCTCATGCAGTTTATTGAATACCGTCCTGAAAGTGAAATTTTTTCAGAATGGTTTGTCTGGGGACACAATGGTTGTAAGTATGTTGGTTGTTTACCCTCGTGATCACATGACTGGGAGACCCTGCCCTGCATCGCGAGAGAAAATTGTATCGTTAGCCCAGGAAAAGATCAAAATTCAAAGTATGGTTTCTACTGAATGTGTATCACTTTCACACCATCATAAAATCCAAAAATCATAAGTCGATCCATCATAAGTCAGGGACCATCTGTATTTACATTTCTGTGAAATACTTGATCACATTCGTTGCTGATCTCTTCTACTGATTTGTTTTTCTAATTGGATCTATAGAAATTCATTTTCTTACAAATTCGGTATATTAATGATTTGTTAAATAAGTTGCAAATACTTTCTCCCAGTTGCTTATCTTTACTCTTTTTATTCGGTGTTTTAATTTTTGAGAACATTATCGTCCATGTTTTTCTTTATGATTTCTAAGCTTGCTTAGGAAGGTCCTCCCTACCCAAGATTATAAAATATGTTCTCTTTTATTTTCTTTCATTAATTTTAAGAGTTTTGTTTTGTACATTTAACTCTTTAATCCACCTCAAATTTATTGCTGTATACCATGTGGTATAAGGATTGCAACCGAATGTTCCCCAAGGAGGTTCATTCTCTTGTCCCTGGAATTTGTGCATATATACATTATGTGGTAAAAGAGACTTTGCAGATGTAACTAAAGTTAAGAATCAGTGACCTTAAAACAGGGAAGTTATCCCAGATTATGCAAGTGGTGAGCCCAGTCTAAACACATGGCCGCTTTAAGGGCAGAGAACTTTCTCTGGTTGAAGGCAGAAGACAGGTAGCCGAAGGGGAGGCCAGAGAGCTTCTTGGTGTGAGAAGGGTCCAGTGCCCCAGGGTGGGGGGCACATGAGGAGGATTGCAGGGGGCCTTCAGGGGTAAGAGAGGCTCTCTTGCTGGCAACCAGCAAGGCAGGGGGGACGTCGGCTCTGCAGCTGCAGGGAGCTGAATTCTGTCCACAGCCCGAAGGAGCTTGGAAACAGATGCTCCCTCGGCGCCTCCAGGTAAAAGTCTGGGCTAGCCCACACCTGGACTTTGGCCTGTGAGACCAGAGCAGAGAAACAGCGGGGCCCGCAGCCTGAAGCCCGCTCAGACTTCTTACAGAACGAGGAGATGATGGATTTGTGTCCTTCCAAGCTGCTACATTTACGGTAATTGGTTACAGCAACAATAGAAGCTTATACAGGGATCTTACCTAATTTTATTTCTAAACATATACCCAGTTATTGGTACCACTTACTGACTGAGATAGTCTTCCGCCATTTATTTGAAATCTCCCCTTCCTGCACACTCTCCCTCTCTCCCAGTTTCCCCTCCTGGAGCTAGCTCTTCGACCACCGTCAAGGGGGCTCTTTTCTATGATGTCACCCTGTGGTCTGACCTTCAGATTCCTGGCTCACTGACCACCACTTTCCCTTTGGCAACCTGCTTAGAAAATGTCCCTTTTCGCCCAGCTGCATGCTGTTTGTTTTACCCACGCTCTGCACAGCCAAGCCACCTCAAAAGGCATCTGGAAATGCATTTTCCTTTGGAAATAGTAGTAAACAATGCTTTATGTACGTACATGTTAATCTGTTATATCTATTATGCATGTAGTCTTTATTTCTTTTCTAAAATCATTTACTTATTTATTTAAATATTTATTTATCTTGGCTGTGCTGGGTCTTAGTCGAGGCACACTGGATCTTTAGTTGCGGCACGCAGACTTCTTAGTCCCGGCGCGCGTGAGGGATCTGGTTCCCCAGCGAGGGATCGAACCCAGGTCCCCTGCAGTGGGATTGTGGAGTCTCACCCACTGGAGCCCCAGGGAAGTCACTGCTTTGTTTCTTTATAAGAGTGAGTTCTTCGCTTGAGGACGGTAACGTGAGTTGGTTCCTCAGTCATTTCCATGAAGCTGAATCTTGGTACCTCCAGCCCCATGCCCCCAGCCCTAGCATCCACACGGTGCTTCGCACAGGGTGGGCACTTGCTGCTTCATCAGTGAATACATGAGTTGTACAGTCCATTCATTTTTGGATTAAGTTGGTTAACAATTAGATTTATTATTCTGAACTGATGTCTACTTCGTTTTCATTAATCTTTAAAACTGCTAGGTTTTTGCTTATGCATACACTGACCTTTTCAGTGAATCTTGCCAAAAATTGATTGTAGCACACACAGAAATCATGTTACTGAATCGCTGCCGGTTCCACTTCTTTGGGATCCGTGGCATTTAGGAGCATCTAAGTCTGGGGGGAGGCGACGTCGGGTGGAAGCTTGAAGAATGCATGATGTGTTTTAAAGGTGGCACTTGTTGGTATTTGGGTTTTGGTACAGGTGACAAAGAATGATAAAAGTGTTTGCATTCGTGGGTACAAAGTGTTGCCAGCAAACAGAAGACGTCCTGAGATTTTAAATTACGAGGTTTTTAAAATTCCGACTGAGTTATAGCAATATACAGAAAGTGAAGGGACCCGAACAGTGAGTTGACCCGCCCGGGAGGAAAGTCTAGCTAAGATACGTACACAACCATATTAGAGTGTGGTTAGAGGATATTTCAAAAATCAATAAACCTCAAAGAAGACATGCCTCACTGAAGAGAGAAACAAGTTATTTTTCTTAATTTTAAAAAATTTTTGTACAATTTTTAAAGGTTATAGTCCATTTATAGTTACTATAAAATCTTGGCTATATTAATTCCCTCCCCCTACCCTGGCCCTCCCCCTTCCCTCTCCCCACTGGTACCCCCTAGTTTGTTCTCTGCATCTGTGGGTCTGCTTCTTTTTTGTTATTTTCACTAGTTTGTTGTATTTTTTATATTCCACATTTAAGTGAGATCATACAGTATTTGTCTTTCTCTGTCTGATTTATTTCACTTAGCATAATGCCCTCCAAGTCCCCAGTCCATTCATGTTCCTGCAATGGCAAATTCTTCTTCTTTTCTATGGCTGAGTAGTATTCCATTGTGTATATGAACCACATCTTCTTCATCCATTCATCTGTTGACAGACACTTAGGTTACTTCCGTATCTTGGCAATTGTAAATAATTCCTCAGAAGCAAGTTATTTTTTAATAGGAGAAGGCTCTTATTCATTCAGCCAACATGTATAGAGCACCTACTATGTGCCAGACACCATTAGCCCTGGAGCATAGCATGAGTGAGAGAATCTTTCCCTGGAAGAGCTCAGATCCAAGTAGCAGAGATTCTTAAAGTTAACTTTCATTGGCTTGTTGATCTGCATTATCCTATTTTTCTGCTCCATTTTAGACCCCCCTTTACAATCTCTTCTGTTGACTCCCGGGCTTTGGCCTTTCCCCTTATCACAGGTGAGCTGTCTTCTGGTCTCTATTTCTTACTTCTTCCAGCTATACTTTCTCTTTTCTTCAGTGATACCATCTATCCCCAAGCGCCTCCGCAGTCATTTCTGCGGTGATTTCCAAATTTCTATTCCGAGGGCGCACCTCTTTCTCAAACTCAGGTCCTGCCTTTATATCTGTGTGGTGACACATGCACCTCAATGTGGCACGATAGCCTCTCAAACCTAAAAACAAAGTATTGAGAAAAAACACTCCCTGATGCTAAATCTAGGTTTTACAGTTGATCTAACAGTTGGGGCTCAATGGCATAACATCTTGGAAAGGAGAGAGAGAGGAGTCAATCATAATAGGCAATGATAATACAGTTAGTCCTAGTACCAGCCAAAGTCAAACCGGTGGTGTGATTTCAGTGAAGAGAGAAAGGTCAGTTGCCTCTCTCCCAAAATGTCTCCCCTACTCACACACTGAAAACTGAAATCACCAGGGCAGGATTTCAGGTATCAGGGACCAGAACTATATTTTTCCACTACAGACTCAAAGTGGTCACCTGTCAGAGCATCTTTACCCAAGGACAGTTGTGCTGGGAGAGTGGTGAGAACACGTGACAGTACTGGACACCGGAACGGTGCGGGGGTGGGGGGGAGGGGGAGGCGGGATTCCGCGTGGTGGGGAGGATGGAGAAAGGAGAGACCAGGGGGAAGTGTCCCTCGAGGGTTCTGCGTGGCACAAGCCTGTCCTCGGCTGAGATGGTGGCACCAGCTCTTACCGTGAATCAGTAGTGCTGAACTGGGAGAAGAGAAACCACTGAAATTTTAGCAAAACTAGAGCGGAAAGGAAACCCTTCTGTTCCATCCCAGGAAAGGAGGAGCCGTAGGTCTGACTTTGTGTTGTTGTCAGAAGGCACTTTGATTCCTTTTCAGCCTGTAATCCCAGGAACGCTGCTCCCCAAAAGCCGCGTGCAGTCGGGTGGTTTTAGGGTTTTCTCTGCCCTTGTGGTTTTGAATTATTTAGACTTTTAGTGCTTAACTACAAACAGAGGATTTTCCAGGTGGGGGATCGGAGTTATGGAAAGAAAATTGTTGAAATACAAGTCACTGGGGTAATAAGGTCTCTTGGATGTGGGTAGAAAGTTCTTGACTTAGAGCCGAAGGCTTACTGTGTATATTGAACAGCTCAACATACCTGGAGGGCCCCGGGGATGCGTCAAAGAACAAAGCCTAGGTGGTTTTGATGTGTGAATCGTTTACAAGCCAAAAATGAAAACTTTTTTTAAATGGCCTCATCACCAAATTTTAGTTTATCAAAATGCGGTGACCTCCCTCAGAAGTGTCCCAGGCATCGGGCCCCAGTCAGAAGGGTAGGGGTAGAGGCTGGGACAAACCTTCCCAGGCAATGGGAGACCCTGGAAAAAAAGTGACTGCTCTCCTGTCATGGCTTCTGTGACAGCTGCATTCTTGTGCATTTCGTTCTTCGAGGTTCTGCAGGTTTATCCTCGGTATACAAATATTACAAACTGATCTTAATCCTTTTTCCATTTTGTCTAAATGTATGAAATTTAAAATATACTTGTTCCTAAAATTGATTACCGCCCTAATTCCCACTGCTAATTTTTTGCCGCTCTTGGATCGTTTTCAAAAGGCGCTTGTGTGTGTGTGTGTGTGTGTGTGCGCGCGCGTGTGTGTGTGTAGGAATGTTTTTAAAATGCATATCCTTAATATACTAAATTATAGAGGGATAAAAGAAAAGAATATAGGATTTGGGAGTTTAAGGGGTTTATTGGGGGTATTTTGTTGTTCTAGTTGTTTGGTTGGGGGTTTCTGTTTTGGGGGGTCTGGTTTGGTTTTGGTCTTGGTTTTCGCTTTCTAGTACATCTGAGTGGGCCCACAGTTTTAGTCAATCCGATAACAGACACCAACTCAGAAAATACCATTTTATTCCCCCACCCCATTGCCCTGAAGTTGTGATTACTCTCCGTGATTCACTGGGCTTCTCCACTTGGTTCCCTGGACATGTTCCCAAGCTTCTGCTCAACCACCCGCCTCCTGGACTTCTGGGTTTACGCAGTGTCAGATCAGATTGAAATCATGTGTTAAGGCTCAGTGGGACCATCATTGTCCTCAGTTTAAGACGTGTTATAGAGGTCACGACTTCGCTACAAAGAAGGTGGCTCCAATCCCTCACTTTATGAAAGGGAATGCCGGGGTGTGCGTTACACCAAAGGCACCAGCCCCGCCAGCACCAGGACCCCGAGAACCAGCCGTGGGCTCATTTTGTCCACTAGCTCTGTGTACTCCAGGGGTGGGTGGTACAAAAGCAGATGTAAACTATTTTTCAAATACTCCTCTGACTTAGCATTAAATTTCCCTTAGACCAGGTGCCAGTGTTTAAATAATATCCTGAAGGATCCAAAGAGAAGGAATTACTCATCGTGTTGCATTCGTAGAAAATCTGAAATAAAGGGGAGAAAAGTACAAAGAAACCAAAGTACCTTGACTCTCTGCCTTGCCAGGCTATAATCATTTGAAAAGAGCATTGCCTCACTTATGAAAGCTCAGAAGTGAAGTGTTCTTTTTCTTTAATTATCAGTTGAATTTCCCAGTATTTGTTATTAATGCTTTTTAGTAAAAACAAAGGCAGACCATTGTAACTTCTCTCGCAAAGCTGTTTGGTTATGTTTTTTGGGAGACTGGGCAACACTTGCTTTCAGGTGGCTCTGTCTTTTAAGCACGTCCATTTACTTGTGTTATTGATTTATACCTTGCTTGCCGCAGTGCCTGCTTTGACGGGCTGCATCAATTAAGACACAGCAGAGAACTAAACTCTTGACTTTGAATAAAGTTATTTTCTGTGGCGCTCCCGACCTATTGCCAAAAGCTTCACCAGGCACAGGTGCCACTGGGCCCTGAATTCCGGGGCCAGTCGCTGGCAGATCACCGGCCGTGTTGGCTACTTGGTATGTAGGTCTCTTGCCAGATAGCAGTTGTGTGGGAAAGGCCCATACAACGTAACACAGAGGCTGGCAGCGGAGAAGGGCCACCAAGGTTAGATAGCGTGAATTTATAGTTGACTCTGTCAAGACAGTGTGTGTGTGTTATTGTTGTTGTTTGCTCTCTGCGGCCCCAGGATGAAGAAAGCAGGTGTCAGGGAGCCTCCAGAGCTGGGATCTGGCCCAGAGGACCCAGCGGTACCAGACGTCAGCGTATCAGGTCTAGGTTAGGTCAGCAGGAGAGTTCAGGAGAGAGCTGACCGCTTAACTGGGGAGCAGGCAGACTGTGGGTGGCAGAATCGTGATAGGGCGAAGAGGAGGTGAGCTGGCTGGAGATGCGGAGGGAGGTTTGGCTGGTCGGCGCCGTCCATCTCGCGGCCGGCGTGGCAGTTTCCCCCTGACGTCGCTAACTCACGGGCTGCCTGGTCAGGATCCTGGTTGTCAGGTGCAGAGTCAAGGCCCCTGGCAGAGAATCTCGGCTCCGGCCAAGAACTCCATTAGATATAGCTGGTGGGGGCTACCCTGGTGGCGCGGTGGTTGAGAATCCGCCTGCTAATGCAGGCGACACAGGTTCGAGCCCTGGTCCGGGAAGATCCCACATGCCGCGGAGCAACTGGGCCTGTGAGCCACAACTACTGAGCCTGCGCTCTAAAGCCCATGCTCCGCAACAAGAGAGGCTGCAACAGTGAGAGGCCCGCGCACCGCGATGAAGAGTGGCCCCCGCTCGCCGCAACTAGAGGAAGCCCTCACACAGAAACGAAGACCCAACACAGCCATAAATAAATAAATAAATAAATTTAAATCATATGGGCTTCTAAGGAGACCTCTGCTTAATAAAACAAACAAAAAAAAAACAAAAAAGAAATAGCTGGTGGGAACTCACACTGGTTTAAACAATAAGAACTTTTTGCTTCATGTAACTGAGAAGCAGTGGAGGCTTAACCCAGTTACTCAAGTTATATGACCAGAAGCCGGTTGCTCTCGCTCCATTTTCAAGCTGCGTTTCCTTATCGTCGGCTCCAGCCTCGGCAAGTTTTCTTCCTCGTGGTTGCGAGAGGACTGCTAGTTCCTGGTCCAGGCTCAAATCACAGAAGAGAAAGTTCCTTTCATAGCAGCTCCTTTGTCACTGGCCTGACCTCCAGTCCTAGTAGGGACCTGGCACAGTTGGCAGGGGAAAGGCAGCTCATGCCTGGGAACTGGGTTAGTGAAGCCAAGCATCGCCTGGGGCCCGAGGGCCCTAGTCCTGGGGCTGCACAAGTAAGAGAAATCCAGCCATTTCCAGGTGCTGGGCCTCGGCCACTAAGGAGCCTCCTGTCCTTACCTGCGTTGTCTGAGCAGCTTGCGAGGTCTGGGCTTGCCAGTGAATAAAAGGCCAAGTGACACAGCAGGTGGGGGTGGAAACGCCCATAGTGTGGAAACAGAAGCTGTTAAAATCGAGGTGGTATCATGGACTGGTTATCGTATCTGCCCAGAATTCATATGTTGAATCCCTAAGCCCCAGTGTGATAGGACCTGGAGATGGAGATGTTGGGAGGTGATTAGGTCATGGGTGGAGCCCTCTGGATGGGATTAGTGCCCTTGGAAGAAGGGATGTGAGAAATGGCGTTCTCTCTCCACCTTGTGAGGACCCGCAAGAAGGTGGCTGTCTGTAGGTCGTGAGGACAGCCCTCGCGGAACCCGACCCTGCTGGCACCCTGATCTTGGACTTTCCGGCCTCCAGAGCTGTGAGAAAGAAAGGCCCATTGTTTAAGCCGCCCGGTCTCGAGGATTTTGTTGCAACAGCCTGAGCTAAGACAGGTGGGAACCAAGAAGCCAAGGGTATCAGGACGGCTCCTCTGTGTGGACGCTGGGCCCTGACAACATCAGCGGGGCTGAGAGGAAGGCTCTGCTGGAACTCTCCATCAGTCACACTTTATAACCATTTCACCACAAGTCATGTTATTTCACCTCCCAAAAGTCGCCTCGGTTCTGTGCATCTTTTCCATCCGCCTCACGTCTCTGTCCTCTGCACTGTCACCTTTGTTGGGACCCTCATCACCTTGTGTTCAGGTGAAACAGCCTCTCCCTCCGTGGCCTCCCTGCCTCTCCCCTCTGAGTAATTTCCTTAAATGCTGCTGTAATCATGCTTTCCCTGCTTGAAAATATACGCCTGGCTCCCACTCGCTGAGCGGACTTCTCTGCCAGACGTCTGAAGGTCTCTGTAGTCTGGGTTAACTGACTGTCTAATGTTTCTTCTAAGCATTCCTTGACATCTCCAGTCGGGCCCTCGGCTGGGTGGGCTCTGGGCGTCCACACCTGCCACACTCATTTTTCCCTTGGCTTGTGCTTTCTTTCCCTTTTGCCTGGAATTTCCTTTCACCGAACTTTTGCCCATCCAACTGCAGTTCACCTTTGGGTGCTCACCTTCTCCCTCAGTCCTTCACAAACAGTGCCACACCACAAAGAGCTTCTTCTTGACCCCAATTTCTGTTATATTTAGTTTCCCCATAGCTGTTTGTGCGCTAATTTTGTTTCCAAGGAAATGGTAAACTCTCTGAAGACAGCGTTTAATTCTTCCTTGGCCCCCTGCCACATACACAGAGCACAGACGAGCGCTGGTGACCTGCTAGGCGCTCAACACTGGACAGGACAGGATAGGTAAAGAGGGACCCACTGGCGCAAGGTGTGTGTCCAGTCCTGGGCACGCCATAGGCTGGTCTTCCTTGAAGCAGCCCCACCCATCCTAGGAGGCTCCCACCTAACCGCCCACCAGGCTCTACCATCCCGCTGGCCTGGAACCCTTTACATTAAGAGCAGATTGCTCCAGGGACCCTGAGATGGTGGATCCATGGCCTCCACGCCTACCACCAGCCACCCTTTGATATCCTGTTCCCGGTCCCTAGACAGCATGCTGGCCTCCACCTCTCCCAGCTTCTTAGGGACAGTCACCACCTGCGATCCAGAAACACAGTCGAGCTACACCATGAATAGATTAAATTTAAAATTCCAGACGAATCTTCCAAAAGTTCCCATTCCATCAAACATTTGATTGCCTTAAGGGACGTTTAAAGCATATATTAGCCTAAATTCACAACAACCCTTCTATGTCCAAGATCACTGGACCAAGGTCTCACAAGACCACTGTTAGGACAGGGACTTGGGCTCATCTGTCTGAGTATTTAAAATCTTCGTCAGGCCAAAGGAAGCGAGATGAGTTTTCTCAAAGAAAATCTCTGAGGAAAAGATTTTCTCAAAGTTGCAAAAAAATCGTTCACATAATGCAAGATAAAATAGTATCCTTACCCCAAATCTTAGACTTGCAGCTGCCAACGTCGGTGTTAAATCCACCTGGGAGATAAAGAGAGGGGATGGAATTGCTACGGAGCCCTCAGTTACCACTTGGCACTCAAGCTGCACAGACAGATCCTTCTGATAGCAGCCTCCAATGGTTGGAAATAAAGCAAGCACAAACCTTCGAGAATTCTATCCGAGTAAGAAAAGACCCTTTCTGTTTGTTTTCACGTATAAATAAGGTAGTTAAAATTTTCACCGTAGTATGTTTTACCTTGAGGGCCAATAAACACAAAGAATGGCAGTGTTAGTCATCATTAGCCGTAATATCAGAGCACAATGCTCAGGGTCTTTCTAATTTTAGAGAGTGATTTTTCTCTGTCATTGAAGTCAAGAAAAAAGCTGTCCCACGGAGGATCGCACAGCCCTCTGCCACCAGTGACGGTGGAGAGCTTTCTTCTTTGTCTTTTTTACTCTCTGCCATGAATTCTTCTCAGACATCATCAGAGTATGTTTCTAGATTTCAGTACATGTTTAATATGAAAGCAATGTCTTCTGACTGAACGAACAAAATCTTCCTGCTCTTGATTTGACCTTTGTTGGTTTGATGTGTTTTAAAAAAGATCTGGGCAACAGTTTTACAAAGAACGCCCAGAGACATGCCTGGAAAAGCACACTGAAAATAATGATGAAAAAGACTAGGAGAGGAAGCTTCTTGCTCAGCCTGACGCACTGTTGCTCTCCCCACACGGTCTCTTAAGGCCGTGGTGGTTTTGTCTGAGTCAGGAGCAACGCACTGAGGTTTTTTAAAGATACTTTAATGGGACTGTTTCTAACAGAAATTTTACTTTCACATCTGTCCAAGCGAACCAAGCCAAGTTAATATTCATTACTGATTTATCTGATTTGTAAAAATAGAAACCCCAGCCTCTTTTTCTTGTTTTGGCCACATGGCATGGCATGCGGGATCTTAGTCCCCCAAGCGGGGATTGAACCTGTGCCCTCAGCAGTGAAAGAGCTGCGTCCTAACCACTGGACCTCCAGGGAAGTCCCCGAAACGCCAGCCTCTCCTGAAAGCCAGAAAGTGGACCGCTCTCCGGCCCACCATTTCCCCATCTCACCTAGCACAGGTGTGGTGCTGGTCATGTGAGCCCAGACATACGTCTTTAGGCATGTTCTGCTTCCTGCGGACTCCAGCCTGCATAAGAGGCTCGCAAAGATGCCTTTATGTTGGCAAAAAAAAAAATCCATATAATATTTTCAAACTTCAGATAAATAATGTAATCTTATTTTTATAATCTCCAGTAAAACACAGCACCTACCCTCAGGGAACCCACAGCCTATGGGAAAAAGCAGTATGTAACCAATAATTACAATTTATGTGATAATGAAGTAAAAGCAGAGGCGCTGGGGTAAGGAAGACCTCGCTATGGGTGTCAGCTCAGCTACTAATTAATTAGCTGTGTGACTGTGGGTAGAATAGGAACCTCTCTAGGCCTATTTCTCCATACATAAAAAGCCATAAATAAAATACGATACACTATGCAGAAGAGCACAAGACGGCACCTGATACATAGAACACACTTGGTAAAGGTCAGTCATTGACGGTGATGGTGATGATGACAGTCACAGCTGTTATAGATGCACAAGGTTTGAGGCATCGTAGAGGAGGGAATGGTTACCTTGACTGCAAGGCTGAGAACGGGGGCCCTGGAGCAGGTTCCGTGTGAGAGCATCGGGGAGCAGAAGGGGCCCAGGACAGCGTGTGCAAAGAGAGGCACGAGGCGCAGAGTGGCTGGGGTTCTGGGGAGAGACGCAGGTCGCTACTGGAGCACCGATGTCCTGGGAAGTCAGGCCCAGGTCCGCTTGAGAAGGTCCTTGGATGCCCCGTGCTGGGGACATTGTCCTTCAGCTACAGCTGAAAAAATCATGGAAGTACTTTTATTACGGGGGAGAGAGGGCTGGGCGGTCAGGTCCGCCTTTCAGGGAAACGGGCCGGCGGTGCAGAGAGTCTGCTGAAGGGAAATCCGGAAGCAAGGCAGCTGCAGTAGGCTCCCTGTCCTGCAGTAGAAGTCAAGATGCAGTCGTCTCCAGTCAGAGACCTGGAGCTTTCCCATCGTCTACCGCATGGATCCTGACCGCACCGCCTCCACGTGGCTCCCTCAGCCGCTGCCCCTGCACGACCTCCATCCACAGCAGACACCAGCCTTCGCCGGTGGTCCCTAAGTGCCGCACGTGTCACCTCTGTGCTTCCCACTCTCCCCTCCGCCAGCAACTCCCGCCCCTTTCGTCCACCTAGAAAGCATCCGGGTCAGATCCCATCACCTCTGTAGAGACTTCCGTCCCCCCCTTGGAGGTGATCAGCCTGCCCTGCTCCTGTCCGGGGCCTGTCACACTCCAGTTGTGCCCTTTCTACACGTCTCGTGGGGACAGCGTAAGCTTCCAGGGGACAAAACCCGTCTCACACTCACTCTGCTCCCCACGCAGAGCTGTGCCGGGTCGCCAGCCGTCACGCTGGCTGGACACACACCCTGACCGTCATCGCTCAGAAAGCCCGTGCGACGTCTTGATGACTCCACATTCCCTAACTTTTAACTGAACGAAAATTCCTCGTACCTCTGCCGTGTGAAGGTGAACGCTCGGGAGTTTAGTCGGTGACCGTTTACATGGTGTTTTGAAGCTTTCTGCTCTGAGGCTGTGGGGTCTGGGTTCCCACCAGCTGGGAGGTGAGGGGACTCGTGCACAAAATCCGCATTCTGCTCACTGGAGCCGCCTGCGTGCATCCCGGGCGCGCCGTGGGACAGTGACCGCCTTTGTGTTCCTACTTTGCGTTTTGTGTAGAACGCCGTATCTGGCAGGACAGGCCTCCTTAAACATAGGAGGTAATTGGTGCTCTGAGGGAGAGATTTAACTTATTTATAATTGTCAAGAGTTTAAAAATGCAGAAAAGAAAGAGCAGTCATGGCTTGCCTGTTTTGAAAGATGCCCTCAAACCAGTTCAAAAACCTCTGACTAAATCAGGTATTTAGCACGATATCTGACTGAAGGTTAGATCTGGGCACTTCTAGTGTAACTTTTGCTTTAAAAATAGGAAACAACGTGTTTAGCACGAATTGCCTCTTGAACTCTGTTTGTAGCATGACTGCTCACCAACATCTCTGGTGACTGACAGGCTTGCTGGACGGCCCCGTTTCGTGCAAGGTGACGGCGTGCCAGGCAGATGACAGAGGTGGCCTTGGCCTCCCGGCAGCATCTGACAGCTGACTGTTCTCCCTCCGCACTTGCACCCACCTCTCTGGCCATCCTGGTCCTAAATGTTGGTGCCTCCTATGCATAAGTCTTGGCTCCTGGGAGATTCCTGGTCTCTCTCTCCCCCTGCAAGGAGCCCCCTTTCCCCAGCTTCTGCGTCCTCCTCTGGCTTGTGGTCCTCAGGTGTCCGGGCCTGGCTTCCTCATCAGCTGTGCTCGTGCCTATCTCCTGGGCACCTGAAACGCAGCAAATGCAAAGCCAAACCAAGCCTGCTCTTCCCCCCATTCTGCCTCCACGGTCACCTCACTCTTCTTGGCACATGGCTGAGATGTGAATTCTCATTCGACTCACCTCTTGCTTTTTTTTTTTTTTAATGCTTTTTATTTATTTATTTATTTATTTATTTATTTATTTATTTATTTATGGCTGTGTTGGGTCTTCATTTCTGTGCAAGGGCTGTTTCTAGTTGCGGCAAGCGGGGGCCACTCTTCATCACGGTGCGCGGGCCTCTCACTATCACGGCCTCTCTTGTTGCGGAGCACAGGCTCCAGACGCGCAGGCTCAGTAGTTGTGGCTCACGGGCCTAGTTGCTCCGGAGCATGTGGAATCTTCCCAGACCGGGGCTTGAACCCGTGTCTCCTGCATTAGCAGGCAGATTCTCAACCACTGCGCCACCAGGGAAGCCCTCACCTCTTGCTTTTATTTTTCACAAGCCACTCAGTTGTCAGCTTCTGTGATACGAGGTCCCCATGGCCGTCACCCAACAACAAGAACTTCTGATCTCTGCACCAGAGCTGTCCCCTGAGTCCCAGGCCACCTCCCCTCCTGAGTTTCTTTACAATATTTCCAGATAATTCCTCCTCCCTAACCTTCTCCCAGAAATGAGGAGATGGCAGTTTCCATCCTGGTTCTCGCTGGGGGCCTGCATCTGCATCTGTGAAGTGGGTAGGATAATATCTCTCTCCCAAAGTTTATGTAAGGGTTACATAAAACGTTCACGACGTGTGCAAGGTTATCTGTCAGCTCCTTAGTACAGCGCCTTGTGTCTGTCAGATGTTCGTAAGTGCTGCTTTCTCTTGTACTTTCTGTACTTTCTACGCCATTAAATCTAAACTTGACAGCATGACTTTTACTGCCCGCCGTGATTTCAAGGTCCCAGCTCCCTATTCAAACGTATCTTCGTTCAGACAGTATTACTGAGCACCTACCATGTACCGAGAGTTCCAACCTCACTTCAAGGTACAAAGAGGAAACATGCAACGGACCCCAGACCCCGCGTCCGCCTTACTGAATACCAGTCTCGCTGCATAGGTCTTCCTGGCCTTTCATTCACCAAGTCGGTTACGCATCTCGGGTGTCTCCCCCTGCCCTTGGCTGGGGTTCTGCTCCTCTGTCGATGGACACCCCCTTTTCAGGAAGGGCTGATCGACTCTCCCTCTGGGAGGAAATCCAGACTGTAAACAAAAGGGAAAACTGTGTGTCTTCCCGTGGGCGTTTTCTCCAGACCCTTTCAGGGACGTACCTTTTGACGTAAAGTGGACAGTCTGCCGTCCTCTGACGCGTGTGAACTTGCCCTCCTCGTGCCCACGCGCCTCGCCGCACGGACTGCCCGGTCAGCCCTGCTCCTGCCCTGCCTTGGGGACGTCTGCTCAGATCATAACCCTTTAAGTCTTCTATCCATTTGCCTTTCTTGGAAGTCAGGGAGTGTTCATGGTCTATATCAACCCAAGTGAAGTAGAGAAAAGTATTACGAAGGAAAACATTAGACGTAGAAACCAAAAGATACATTCCAGTGAGAGAGGAGCTGCCATTTAATTTCAGGAGAAAAAAAAAAGGAGAGAAGCATGCGTCATTTCACATCCCAACCCTGTAAAAAAAACTGGTAGTGAGTAAGGGGAAGAAACGGAGAGGAGAGACCGGGCACGGGTGAAACGGGCTCCCTGCCTTCGGGTGAATCTCTGAGATCACTTTTGATCTTGGCAGCCCCGTAGGTACTCTGGACCTTCTGAAGGTCCTGTCATCTTAAGACAAAGACTGACTTAACACCCACAGTGGTGTGTGCTGAGGTTTTGATTCATTCATTCACTCAGCAAATATTAAGGAGGCGCTGCCATAGGCCAGGCAGTGAGCTGAACGCCCGAGCTGAAGAAGTCAGCCAGATAGACACCATCCCCGACCTGCAGTGTCACAGTCTAGGGCAGGGGTCAGCCTGCTTTCTGAAAAAAGCTAGACAGAAAAGGTTTCAGGCTTTGTGGGCCATAGGGTCTCTGTGAAGAGCCCTCAGCGAGGTCATGGCAAAGTAGCCATCGATAATACGTAAACAAATGCGCATGGCTGTGTTCCAGTAAAACTTCATTCACCAAAAATAGGTGGTGGGCCGGATTTGGTCTGCAATCCAAAATTTGCTGACCCCTGGTTGAGCAGATGAGACACATAAATGCAGGTTAATATTTTGCATGTTCTGCCTTGTTTCAATAGGAATGTTTTGGTTGCAGGTGACAGAAAAGGCAGCCCAGGCAGAAGAGTCCAAGGATAGGCTGACTCCTGATCAAGGGCCGGTTTCAGTCTCTCCAGGTCTCAGCTCTTCCTCCTCTGGGCTGGCTCCACTCTGTCACCTCTAGCTCCTGGGCAGCAAGATGGCTTGTCACACCCGAGTGACATCCCCCGGTGAAGTCCAGCGGGGAATGCAATGCACTGTTGGCACTGCATTCCATACCCCCAGCGCCACTCTCCCTAGACCTCACCTCCGCCCACCTCCTCCTAGGCTTTCCGACCCCTTCTGACCCCTTCCGACCCTTCAGAAGCCCAGTGTCTTTGTGATGCTCTCTACTGACCCCCGCTCACCCTCCTTCAGAGTGTGGACTGGGCTCCAAAATTCTCTCCTGTTATTTCGCCCTCCCCACCAGTCAAACTCAGTTTTCTTTCTGGCCTTCAACTCAGCCATAGAAGGACGGGGTTCTGAATAAACTAACCCACAGTGAATAGGAGCATCTGGTGATGTCCCTTAACCCTCCCACAGATTTCTGCTTGGGAAGGATCCAGGCTGGGTGGGTGGTCTTGAGCTGGGATCCCTCCCTGAAATCACTGATCAGGGAGCACTGGCTCCCCACCTGCAGCAAGGGTCTGAGAAAACCCGTGGACATACCAGTCACTGTTGGTGGCTTGGCTAAATAATATGGCTGAAAAGCAGATAAGTAGTGTTTCCAAATGTATGTAGATTATTTCGATTATACAATGAAGATTCATTTGCAATCGATTCTGAATCTATAGAAGCTTTTTGTCATGGTGTCCTTTCTCAGTCAGTAGATACTAAAAAATATAAAAAGAGGTTTAAATGGAATCCTCAGGCTAATCACGAATACATGCAAATAATTAGCAAAAAGTCTAAAAGATTGGCTAAATGAAATATATACTTAAATTTAATTCATGACATATATACATAATAATAGAATGAAATACGTTACATATGTATAATCTCCATTATATGCTGTAGTAATGTTTATTGAACATTGACTAAGTGCCATTCTTGTAAAACTTATACATGTATTAAGTCATCTAGTCCTCATAATAGCCTTGAGAAGTTTTAATTCCCATTTTCCTGTTAAGGAAACAGAAGCACAGAGAAGTTAACCTTCCCAGGTCACACAGTTTAGAGGCACAGCCCAGATTCAGCCCCCGACGTTTCTCTTCCAGAGTCTGGGCTCTTAACCCCTATGCTTTACTGTACTGAGTTAAAGGCGGGTTGCAACCAGTCTGCCCTTGTACAGGAAGGCTCTACTGGGTCATGTTATGGGGCACCCCTGTGCTTCAAACACTCAGCGGTGATCGGTAAAATACAAATAAAGTAAAAGATGTATTTGGTATCAAAAGCATGATGAGCATCTGTGTGGCTAGAAGTGGATCAGAACCCCAGAGTGGTGGGTGAAGCCTCAAGGAGGGGATCCCAAGCCCGACAGCAGGCAGAGGCAGCTGGGAGGAAAGGCCTGGGGACAGAGATGCAGAAAGGGCTCTTGCTGGGTGAGTGACAAGAGACTGGGTCGCAGCTGGAAAGCCAGCCTGGTGTGGGGACTGTGGACCTCCGTTACCTGCCCGTAACCAGGGCCGTGGCTTCTCCAAGGCTGGAAGGCAGCGGCCCAGACATAGCCACATCACAGTCTTGGGAAGCTGCCCCGGCTGGGTGCCTGGACCTACAGCAGCCCTGAGAGCACCATAGAGCAGGACCCGCCAGCATCCAGAGTCCAGGTGGAGGCAGTGGCACGACCCCCCATGGGACGAGAAGGGACAATCGGAGAAACACGAGAAAGGCCCTGGCGAGAGCAGGCATCCGGGCACTTGGTGAATAAACTCAAAGCAGGCTGAGCTGTCTGATGTTGCAGACGTGGGGAGACTCTCTGTGGAGGCCGCAGGGTGAGAGACATTTAAGGGCCAACTGGGCGGGACCTCGTTGGCCACGTAAAGGATTTTGATTTTCACTTTAAAGATTGAGCAAATTTGACTTGAAAAGCAAAACCAACATACGGGCATTGCAGTAGTTGGGGGCAAACTGAGGCACTGTGGACGGGGATGGGCCAGTGGAGAGGCAGCTAGGGGGTGACATCAACTCTAAGAGTCCTTACAGTTCCTTGGCGCTCTGCCGAACTGACCCCACGGGGCTTGGTTGGAACACGCTTTGTAAAGTTACACTAGGCACAGTCACTCTGCTGACCCTGCCGAGACGCGTGAAAACCCGCAGGATTTCCCAGTGGCAACTCAGCAACTGGCCTCCCCGCAGCTCAGCTCTTGGAAGGTGAGTCTGGTATTGGCTGCGTTGGCATCTGTGATAAAATATTGTGTGTTTGAGACCCCGTCCTTACGTTATTTGTACAGAGCTACTCACTTCCGTCTTGTTGTTTTTACGATAGGAGGTTGACGTATTTGCTGTAGTTTGGACGTCCTGACATGACTAGTTGATGTAGTGCCACGAGACATGTGTTACTTCTCCCTTCCATATTTTTAATGAAATTATAGAGTTCCAAGTTTCAGTCTTTTTTTCAACATCACTTTGAATTTTTCTCTGCAGACACCCTCTTGGCTCAAGTCCACTTCATACACTTCTTATTTATGCCCATGAGTATTTGTCTGATTACACAGGATGTGAGCTCTACTCCATTGTGACGCTGAACTCCAGGTCTGAGGTTCTTGGTCTTCATAGTCTTTTTTTTTTTTTTTTTTTTTTTTGCGGTACGCAGGCCTCTCACTGTCGTGGCCTCCCCCATTGCAGAGCACAGGCTCCGGATGCGCAGGCTCAGCGGCCATGGCTCACGGGCCCAGCCACTCCGCGGCATGTGGGGTCTTCCCGGACCGGGGCACGAACCCGTGTCCCCTGCATTGGCAGGCGGACTCTCAACCGCTGTGCCACCAGGGAAGCCCTTCATAGTCTATTTTTAAAGTCAAAGGAAATACTGTCAGTGCTGTGCCTTCGAGGGAAGGGTGGGCAGTCTGTGGCCAAGAAGCCAAGCACAGCCCTCCCTGTTCACGCAGGTACCAGGTTATACATACACCATTTCCACTCGGCTTACGTTACAGGAGCGTCACTGTTTGTCATGATGTCCTGAGTTTCCTAATCTTCCTTTCCTAAAGGAAAGAAGATGGAAATGGAGAGAGAAGTAACCATTGTGGAGAGAGGGAAGCTGTGTCTATTGGGTGGGATGCTGGAGGGACGAGGAATAGCAGGTAGTTCTACACGGTGCTTCTCGAGGGCAGTGGGAAGGGTGAGGTGGGATGGAAATCCTTCCGAGAAGGACTCAAGTGAGAACGACCTCTGAATTCTTCTGCATTTCATAAACCATCATTCACTAATACAGTTGGACACTGTATGTGAATAAGATTTAATATTCAAATCTAATAGTAAAATAGATTTACATGTAAACAATTTTGACCTCCCTTAGTTTGTATGCCCATCGAACCCTTTGCTTAGATCAACTCAACTTCCCCTTGTTTTTTGCCAGGTTAACAGCCAGAAGGGGGAAGGCAGGGAGGAGGGAGAGGGGCACGGTTAGCAGTTAGCAGTTAATAGTCTGCACTTAGTCTGTAGACAAATGTCATCATTCCCTCATTATTTCCCCTCAAACATCCTGGGAGAGAGGTGGGGACAGAAAAATAGTAGCAGGAGTCAAAGGTGATATACAGAAAAAAAAAAAGTGCTATACAGGACTATAAGCTAATTCTTTCCTCCTCTTTCTCCGTTTGCTGTGGAACAAACTTAGATATATCCTTCACTGGTCGGACTTTAAAATGTGTGCTCATGTGGGGGATTTGCAGAACTTTTGTTTTAGGTCAGTATGTGTACTGCATTTGTACAGATGTTTAAAAATGAGTCTTATCATAAATGCTTGGTAAATTAAAATTTTAAACCAATGGGAAAGTATAGAGAAACCATACTGTATTGGAATCAATTGTTGTTGGCACTGTTGTTATTGTTGTCATTACCAAAAAAAAAAAAAAAAAATAGAGCAAAGACCAGCTGGATGTCTGGAAGGATGTCCCCTGGCTCCCGTTGTGCTAGGGAGAGCACAACTGTGCAGTGGCTGAAACTGCTCTAGCTGGTGGTGTCTGTGAAGGAAACCCATCAGCATGTGGGAAGATTGTGTGAGAAACTGCAGAGCACAGTGGCTAAGAATATGTGCTGGAGGGTCAGACTGCTTGAGTCCAAATTTGTGCTTACCTCATTGGGTTGTCAGAGGGATTAAACACTTCTTAAAATACGCAGAATTGTAACCGGCACATAGAAAGTACTCAATAAATGTCATTAACCTCATAAATAGAGTAAAATGGATTGGTTAAAGTTTTCCATGACTTTATTAAAGTCATAGGCATCTGCTTGGTATAATGATTAAATTCAGGATTTGGGTTTAAGGATTCAGGTTCGTAATATTTTCCTGAGCAATAGTCTCACCCACAGGAGAGGTAATGTCAGATTTTCCAAGGGCCCATTTTAAGTTCACTCAGATTCATCAAAATCATAAAAACAAAGAAGAAAGGGATAGACAGAAAGTAGAAATGGCAAGATCCTCAATAAAAGTTGGGGAATATAGCATACTTAATTTTAAAAGTGGTGGAAGGGATAGTGGTGATCAATGAACGACCTTGCTCACGCACAATTTTCTGCTGTCTACGACTCACCTCCAGTAGAGGGAGACCATCAGGTGTGAAAAGTGAAGTGGGAAAAAAAGAGAGTCCAGAGAAGCTATGAGCATTAACTAAAGGGCTTCAGTACTTGGCCCTGACCTCCAAAGTAGCTGAAAACTAAGAGCAGGTGGGCCCCAAGAACAAATGAAATAATAGGTTTGGTCAAAGGGTGTTGATGGGGCTTCCCTGGTGGCACAGTGGTTGAGAGTCCGCCTGCCGATGCTGGGGACTTGGGTTCGTGCCCCAGTCTGGGAGGATCCCACATGCCGCAGAGCAGCTGGGTCCGTGAGCCATGGCCGCTGAGCCTAGGCATCCGGACCCTGTGCTCCACAACGGGAGAGGCCACAACAGCGAGAGGCCCGTGTACAGCAAAAAAAAAAAAAAAAAGGTGTTGATGACAACAAAACTGAACCATAGCTGTGGCCTGCCCCAGCTTACTCCCTACCTCAGCATTCAGGAAATTGCTGGTTCCATTCAAAAATGAAATTTTAATTTTTTTAAGAGAAAGAAACTAGGTTAAGAGCCTTGCTAGATTAAGAGAGAGAGAAAGAAGGAGTGGAAGCAAAAAGCAAATTAGAACATAGATCTAATGGGAAATTACCCAAGAAGTAAGGAGAAGGTTCGGACAAATTACAGTTCTTTGAAACCAAAACAGTTCTTCATGATGTCAAAGCATTTACAAAACACATTGACATATCTCTCTGTCAAGGAAAAAGGTGGGGAGAGAGAGAAGAAGAAGAAAAGAGATGTGTTTAAAGATGATATAATTCAACAAAGATTAGAAGTGGTTTCTCAGAGTTTAGAAAAAAGGTAGTCAAAATTAAGAGATTACAGAGATTGAAATCATATTAGAAGAAACAAAAATGGGAAAATCGTAACTGAAAACATCTAAGGAAATATGGTGATCACACAAAATAAAATGAAAATAGAAAACAGATACAAATTGATAAGAAAGTAAAATAATAGAGAAAATTGTAAATATGGAAGATTGTCAAAGAAGAGCCAACACATGCAAAATCTCTGTTCCTGAAGAAGAGAACAAATAGAAAAAAAATCATATACAACATGAATATATGTAACTATTGATATAATAGAAAACAATTCTAACAGAAGAAGCTTTTCTTCAAAGAATTGAATATAAAGATAAAAAGAGGGACTTCCCTGGTAGCACAGTGGTTAAGACTCCACGCTCCCAATGCAGGGGGCCTGGGTTTGATCCCTGGTCAGGGAACTAGATCCCACTTGCATGCCGCAACTAAGGAGCCCACCTGCCACAACTAAGGAGCCCTCCTTGCCACAACTAAGACCCAGCGCAACCAAATAAATAAATAAATATTTTTTAAAAAAGATAGAAAGAGCACACACATTGTCTCAGGAAAATTGATATAGAATCATTAATACCAAAACATATCCCAGTGAAGTTACCTAATCCAGGGAAAAATAAAATCATATGGACATCCAAGCAGAGAAAGAAAGTCACATTCAACATGGAAAAAAAATTAGCCTAACTTCAGACTTCACCATAGCAATGCCAGAAGACATTGAGGAAACAGCTCCAAAGTTCTGAGAGAAAGAACGTGGGACAGAAGCATTTTTATACCCAGACAAGTTATATTTCAAATGGACAGGCAGAGGACAGACATTCTAAACAAACAGGGATACAAAAAATAGAACAAACATGAGTCCTTCTTAAGAGTAGTAGCTCTAAATTTCAGAGCCAGGGATGAGTGATAGAAAAAAAATAGTCAATATATAGTAGCCTGTGAGCCCTTGATAAACATTGCCCCTAAAGTCTGATTTATAAATCATGTGTTTTACTTTGTGTTTGCATTTCATTTGAGTCAACTGACAGATGTTACTATTGGACTTACGTCCAAGAAGATAAAATGGGAAAAATCAAATATTTCATCAGTGGGAGAGATCATTTTCATCATTTTTGTTTACCCTTTAGGTATAAATCACAAGATTGTAACATACCTCAAAAAATACTTTGCCAAAAATTTAAAAATTGTGTTCTAGAACATTTGCCATGGGATTTTAGTAGGTAATAAACTATTAGAGCACATTTCTCCCTTAATTTAGTTTAGTATAAGAAAATTTGGGAATTAAAGGCTAGTAATTTTAAATTATCCTCAGTAAATCCATAGACTTGTCTAACTGAACTCAGTTGCACATATTTTCATAGTCTGTTACCTTATTTCCAGGTGTGTCCAATGAATCATTTGTGGGATGCACTGCAATTCAGCTTTAATATTTAGTTAAGTCCCACACAGCACATGCAACACAGTTTTGAATTCCATAGCATCTCAGTTTAGGAGAAGGAGAAATAAAGAAACGGAGCTGGAGAAAGGCCCCAAGACAGACACACCCACATTCATGCACACCCTCAAACACACCTCTTCATCCTGCTGAAGCATATTCTTCCAAAGACTTTTCTTCCACCTTCCTTACCTGTTTGTAGTTTGATGAGCCACCAACTTTTCCTTGACCAGCCCAGTGACCATCAGTTAGTTGAGCAAGACCTGGTTGTATTCCAGAGGCAGAGGGAAACTCATGAATCAGAGATGCTCATGATGACAAGGGCCCTCTGCTTACCTGTATGGGGAGGCTTGGAGACACAGCTCTGCAGATTTTCCTTCACTCGCATCTTCATAATCACATGATGATATCAAGCACCCAGGTACCTAGACAGTTAGGGGGAGTGTCTCAGCCAAACAGATGACACACCATGAATTGTCCTCACACACAGCTTAGTATGATCACAATCCACACCCTGATCAAGAAGAGGATGTAGGATTAGCATCATGTGTACAACATGAGTGGAGAAGAGAGGACAGGTATTTTCCTTATCCAATGCCAAAAACTGTGTCAACGAGGATTTTAAAGAAATAAAGTGCTGTTATAGGGACTCTCTCTCCCAGATTGACAAGGACAGAGTACCTTTTTCAGTTTGTGTTTCCCCTTATTTCATCTCAGTTGTCTGGTTTCTGACCACATGTAACAAACTTACCTTTGTAACGAATGGACATTATTCTGGGATTTCTTCAATTCAAAACAATCATTTCTGTGGTAAAAAAAGATACGCTTTTTTTTTTCACTTTAGATAACTTACATACGACAAGAATATGAAACAAAACTTAAAGGGTTGATGCCAGCATCTCTAAGACAAGAACTTGAAGACACTATCTCCTCACTAAAGTCACAGGTAATTTCTAGAATCAAGGAATTTTCCAAGGCTTTAGATCAGCGGTCCCCAACCTTTTTGGTACCAGGGACCGGTTTCATGGAAGACAGTTTTTCCACGGACGGGGGGCCGGGGCGGGGCGGGCGGGAGGATGGTTCAGGTGATAATGTGAGCGATGGGAATTGGCAGATGAAGCTTCGCCCGCTTGCCCACCACTCACCTCCTCCTGTGCAGCCCATTTCCTAACAAGCAGTGGACCAGTACCGGTCCACGGCCCGGGGGGCTGGGGACCCCTGGTTTAGATGATGTGCATATCTTAATTAATGTTTGTTTCTGAACTGATGCCAGAAATCCATGTGATGTCACAGAATAACCGAGTGCCCAGGATGAATTGTTTTTTGTTTTGTGAGGTTTTTTAGCATTTTTTCTTACTAGTTTAAGAACTCTTTGTCTCGATAAGATTTTCTTAAAAGCGTCCTTGAAATTGAAAAGCTCAGTTATGGTTACTTTTATTTACAGTCTGCGTTCCAACACAGACTCACCCTTTTATTCTTGGTTCCAGGCCCAAAATGCCATCAGTTAGCACATTGCTAACTCCTTATCATGTGAAAGTGCAGAGAAATAAAAAACATGGCTAAGTTAGAAGCATTTTTATTCTGGTGTATTTTATATGATTGTCAGAGATAACAAGATGCATTTTAGGATCGAGGCCGGATAATGACATGGTATTCAAACAATTCGGTTAAATATTGATATTTCTGATGAAACGTGTAGTTCTTGGTACAGTAGTTTATAAGAGATAAAATTGACTTCAATTTAGATATTAATTAAAAACTTCCTACATAAGTTTTCTCTAAAACAAGTTTTATATATCGCTGTAAATATTTTATATAACATTAGTTTTATAGATTCTTGGTTTTCTAAAAAACGAATGTTTTAACTCAACATGAGAAGTTCACATATTCCTATTTCTAATACACTTAGAAATTTAAAACATACTTTTTTCCTGGAAAAACTCTGCAAGGCAAAGATTTCTTTTCTCTTTGTGCCAAGAACAATGCCTGTCACAGAGTAGGTGCTCAATAAATTTATTTATGAATGAAACAAATGCTGTAGTTTGATGAAATTCACGTTAGCTATTTATAATGTACAGGACAGATACGTGGAGCAGATGTTAGCCGTGCCTTTTCTGTTCCCCTCAGCAAAAATCTCTTATCTGAAAATGAAAAGTTCATTACATCAACCCTTATGCTACTGTTAGCTGTCGCCTCTGTAGGCTAAGAAGTTTGGCTGTGCTCACCCCTACCTATAAAAATAAGTATGACAGGAGAGTGTTAACTTACAAAGGATTAGGTCGTCTTTATTTACGTGGAAGGCTCTCCTCGAGATGTGGCTTACCCATTCACTTTGTAGGAGGGCTTCCTTAGGGTCAGCTGTGTAGGACCCAGCACCTTCAGAGGAGGTATTTTTAAGAAAAAAAGAAAGAAAAGAAAGAGAAATCTGATATCCACCTGCAGGGCTTCTGTTATCATTCATATCATTTCACTGTAATAAAAGCCACTCAGCCTCCTAAAACTGGATGTTGACCCAGAAAGAGAGCTCTGCCAGCTGCGTGAGGGCCTCAGAATCGGCAGCTGTGCGGAGGAGGTGCAGACCACAGAGCGAGCAGATTTCGTTTGAGAGCACAGGTGCCTGTGTTTTTTGAAAATTGTTGGAATTCCAGTGGCAAAGCATGGTGGAGGCAGGGAAGTGGGATCAGTGTAGTCCTTGCACCTGTCAAAGTTATCAGTGGTCCCGTGGGTCACTGGATTAATTGGATAAAATTCAGACCGGGGTGATGTGACGAGTCAGAAAAGCAGCGGGACCACTTTGATATGTACCCATTTAGAAAAGCCATGCTCAGGGAGATCAGCTCAGTGCTTTGTGACCACCTAGAGGGGTGGGATAAGGGAGGGTGGGAGGGAGACGCAAGAGGGAGGGGATATGGGGATGTATGTATACGTATAGCTGATTCACTTTGTTATACAGCAGAAACTAACACACCATTGTAAAGCAATTAGACTCCAATAAAGATGTTAAAAAAAAAAAAAAGAAAAGCCATGCTCCCTCTCTCCAAGCACAGTTTCTACTCTGCCAGCTGTCCTGTCTTGCATAACCATGTTTCAGAATCGACCGTTGCCATGGTTTCAGTTCAGACCAAAGAGACAAGAGTAAAGCTCCAAAGTGATCAAATGCCACTGACTCCTGATCACGTTAAGCCATAGTGTAAGTTATCCGGAAACCACTTCTAGTAGGTCGTGTAAAGTGCTTTTGAATTTATGCCTAATACAAGTATTTTTAATAGTATAGAAATGTATGCTTCAGGATAATACAACCATGCTGTGAAGGTCTGACTGAAGAGACTATACTTGACAGCCCAGTTTCCCCCATCCCTAGCCCCCTCAGGGGCAGGGGCCACAGGGTGGTACCTGCCAGGATCTCTGGACTGGGCAGTTCCTGTTAGTCACTTCCTGTCATCCTCATGACCTTGGGAACTGGCTGTCGTTCACCCCATTTCACAGATGAGGCATCAAGAGAAGAAGGAACTTTCCTAGAGCTATGGAGGCCAAGTCAGGAGCTGAACGCGAGTTGGCCTAACTCCAGACAAAGCGCAGGCTCTTTCCACGACAAAATACTACCTCTCCAACCTCAGGAAATCCCCAGGATAGGTTAAGGTTTCTAGTAGGCAGTAATTTTGTTTCCACTCACTCATTCATTCCTGAAACAGCTAGGGAATGCCAGCTACATGTCCAGCCCTGAAAAAGAAACTGGGGTTACAGAGATGCTCCAACATTATCCCTGCCCCAGGAGAGCTCTCGGGTGTGAGGGAGAGACGTGAAGACAAATCACCAGAAGGCAGTTGGAAAAGTGCTAATAACAGAACAGGAGAATACAGAGGAGGGGGCCACTGGCTGCCTGGGGCAGGAGGTGATGAGGGGCAGGGCTGGGGGTGGGGCGGGCAGAAGAATTCAGGAGCAGAGGTGACCTTGAACCCAACAGTGGACGGTGAATAGGAGGTAGTTAGCCAAGCATTCCAAAGCAGACGATGGCAGATGGCCTGTGTCAAAGGGCCACAGAGTAGGAGGGATGCGAGGTGGAAGGTGGTGACGCTGGAAGAGAGGAGATGAAGCGCCCAGGTGGGCCAGGGCCAGGTCCAAACAGCTCTGCAGTTCGGGCTTTGAACTTAGTTCTGTAGCCTCTGATGGAGTGCCAGTGGGGATGGGATGTGATCAAATACAAAACCACAGCATTAGCATTCAACAGATCCTCTGCATTTTATCTAGAGAGTTGTCTGAATTTAAATAAAATCCGACCAGACACTGTGTATCTGCACAGTGTCGCCCTGTAAGCCACCTTCACCTCTTCTCACATGAGGTCTCTTTTCTAGGTTAACTTTCTGCAAAAGAGGGCATCCATCCTTCAAGAGGAGCTGATGACCTACCAGTGCAGAAGGTACAGTTGTGGCCAGAACGTCTCCTGAGTAGTTTGTACTGTCTGCACCTGTGGGTCTCCTGGTTGGGTGTTAAAATCTTCATTAAAAATGCGTTGGGGCTTCCCTGATAGCGCAGTGGTTGAGAATCTGCCTGCCAATGCAGGGGACATGGGTTCGAGCCCTGGTCTGGGAAGATCCCACATGCCGCGGAGCAACTAGGCCCGTGAGCCACAACTACTGAGCCTGCGCGTCTGGAGCCTGTGCTCCGCAACAAGAGAGGCCGTGACAGTGAGAGGCCCGCGCACCGCGATGAAGAGTGGCCCCGGCTCGCCGCAACTAGAGAAGGCCCTCGCACAGAAACGAAGACCCAACACACCCAAAAATTATTTATTTATTTATTTATTTATTTTAAAAATGCGTAAACATACCAGTTTTGAAAAAAAAAAAGACCTATTTTTCATAAAGAGCCTGTCTTGGAGAAGTCCCCCTCCTGTCATCACTGTGCTTCGACAGGTACCATCCAAACGAGATGAGGGTCAGCCAGTGCCTGACAAGGCCGGGCTCACCTGCAGAGTCACAACAGGATGTTGTCTTGAAGCCCAGTCGCAGGGTTAAGGAGACACTGTCTTCCTCTTAAGAGAGTGAGATGGCGTGGTCCTCAGTGTGGTCACCTGCCTCTCCAGAGCCCCGCATCCCCAGACGCTTGGCTCTGTAGCAGATGTTTACCAGCCCCAGATATCAATAGATAAACAGCTCCGTGGTGTCCAAACACTGTGCCCCCGGAGCGCACATCTCGGGGACACAGAGACCCTTCCAGTCAAAGGTTCCCAGAGACGTCACTGACATAGATCACATTTACCTGCTCTGACAACCCTCTCTTAGTGCAGTGAAAGGCCGAACCATTTAGCTGGCACTGAATTAAAAGTAAAAACGTTGGATACACAGGACCATGTATAAAAGAGACAACAAGGACCGCAGGGGACTATAGCGCAGGGGACTGTATTCAATATCTTGTAATAATCTACAACGGAAAAGAATCGAAAAAATATGTACGTAGATATATTTGAATCACTTTGCTGTACACCTGAAACTAACACAAGATTGTAAATCAACTATACTTCAGCTTTAAAAAAGTAAAAACTTTGTGACTCATTCACCTTTCAAAAGATTCTTGGTATAGATAGGATTCGATCCCTTATGGGTGTAAATGATGAAATTTTGAGATCAAATATACCTTTTAGCGTCTCTCCAGCTCCTCCTGAGTTAGAACATATTTTATTATAGACATGCCCGTTAAACCTAGAGAAAGTTGTAACTTTGGGGTTTTTGATCTTCAGGTAACCACATGACGACATACCTGAGTAACCCAGGAGAGTGGGATGGATCTAACCGTCTGGACAGAGCTTTGGATTTCTTCTCACAGGTTTGAAGATTTGGATGTTGGAAAGTAAACTGTAAGATCAATGGCATTTTTTAATACTTAAATGTAATTAAGATCATAAAAACATGCATCACTCATACACTAACGGGGTGGTTTTATTTGTGTCTGCCTACGTTATTTTTTTAACATTCCTTTATTTCTGATTTCCATATCTGTGTGCGTTTGAGTGTGTACTGAGAACTGCTTATATTGGGAAAAGAAATGATTTCTTGCGATGCCTTGTTAATGCCTTTACATAGAATTTTACCAGTTGCGGCTGATCAAAAGCACGTTTGTAGCATCACATCAAAAATTTTAACGTTTATATTGTTTTCGTGTTCATGTTCATATATTATTAAAATATTACTTTGTACTTATCAGTTTTATTTCTACTTTTTAATTGCACCTCGTTTGCTAAAATGAATATGACATGGCAGTCTTTTCCCTAGAATATACTGACCATCTCAAATGGTGCTACAGGAAAAAATACCTCTGTCATGTCAGAAATCAAACCCATAAGTAGTTCATTTATTTAGAATAAAAGTCACTGAGTCATCTGACACCAGTCCAAGTATTTGTCAGTCTCATCTGGGACCAGAGGCAGGATAGGGTACGAATTTTATGTAGCAGCTCTGGTTTTATTGTTACTTGCTTGATCTCTGATTTTATGGTTGTGGTTTAATTATGATATCAATTGACGCTCCTTAAGGAAGCCTGAAAATGTCAAGATGTGTTGGGAGGATAACTCAGCACACCAGCAAGTGATGACAGAATGAGCTTTGCTGGGTCCTGTTTTCCTTGTGGAGAGAATTTGGTGTTGGCTCCCAAGGCTGGGTGTTTAAGTCCCCACCCGAATGCCAGGAAATTGTTCTGTGCTGGTTGGTCAACGCTGATTTGCCAAGGGAACTTTGAACCGCAGCGGATGGTCGCGTTCTTCTGGCTGTGCTGTGGTACATGCCGCGGGCCCTCGGAGGCTCTTGGAAGATCTGGAGCGTGCGCAGGGCTGTAATCATCCGGTTTGCTGTGAAAGGACAGGGCAGAAAGTTTATTTCGTTTTTCAAATTCTTTTCCCTTTCCCACGCCCATCTTTCTTGTTTGCTGCCCAAGGATTAATTACCCTTTTTTGTACTGTAACTGAGACATGGGATGATAAGGAAGTAGCAGGGTTTCCAGCCACTTCCACAGCCAGGCCAGGGTCAGCAAGAACACCGCCTGGTCATCAGTGAGAGGCCTCAGAGTCTTGCCCTGGATCATCTCGGCCTGGTCACCACGCTGCCTGCTAAGGTTCACCCGACACCTCCTCCAGGAATGTAAGTCTCTGTCCTCTGAAAGATCGGGTTTTTCTTGCATGTGAAATAAATGATAGTACTGGCTTAAAGACTATTCGGAGAAAAAGCAAAATTGTACCAGATGCTATTAAAACTCCCTAACAAGGAAAGACAGTTGGTACTCAGACTGTGATTTCGCACTCGGTAGGGAATGATTGCAACACCGTGATTAATTTTAAGTCCTTCTGTACAGACTGTGGCAAACGGGTTGACGGTCAGCAGACTTCATTAGGAAGGTTATTTAGCGGCTTGAAGTGAAAATACCTTGTGAGTTGCGTCGTGCGCTGCCATTGGGTAAATAGGTGTTTTGGAAAGTTGCCTGCTATTCTTTGTTTTCCTTATTTCAAGGGTTATGAAATTACAAACATGGGTGGACCTTGTGCATCACCCAGATCCGGTTTCCCTTCTGAAGCATGTCGTACAGGTCAGTTGGATTGTGTGTGGTAGGGGTTAGGTGGCTGACACTAGTGTTTTTGTAAATGTTCTCTGATAAGGAAGAGAAAGAAAGATTGCACTTGGCATGTTGAAAATTCCTTACTGAGTTGAGTACTCAGTTTAAAAGTGGCTACCGGGGGCTTCCCTGGTGGCACAGTGGTTGAGAGTCCACCTGCCGATGCAGGGGACACGGGTTCGTGCCCCGGTCCGGGAGGATCCCGCATGCCGCGGAGCGGCTGGGCCCGTGAGCCATGGCCGCTGAGCCTGCGCATCCGGAGCCCGTGCTCCGCAACAAGGGAGGCCACAACAGTGAGAGGCCCGCGTACCGCAAAAAAAAAAAAAAAAAAAAAAAAAAAAAAAAGTGGCTACCGGGAGAGAAAGCAAGTGCTTAGGAATAAATTATAAACAGTGTGCCTTATTATAAAATCATCTAAGATGTCATCCTCTCTTTTATCTGGTGGAAGATCAATTGCCCATCACAAGTACCTAATTTAGTTACATTGCCAGCAGTTATGGGCACTACACCTAAGTCAAGCACCTGTGCTTATTCCATCTCAACATGCCACGGTCGACAGGTAGTGGCTGGCAGAGCTGAGCAAGAGGAAAGGTGTGGGGTCATGGTGCCCTCGGTGTGCACGTCTGCCCGGTGAGGGGTCAGCAGGAGAGCGGTAACAGGAACGCTGGCGCCGGTCATCGGCACGCGTCAGGGTTTCGTTTGATCCACCGTTTCTGCGTCACCCAAGAGTGAACCATTTCAGGGGTCTGACCTCTGGTTTGGCCACATCCCCGCTCAACAATCAGCTCTCCTCCGAGGGCAGCCACCCAGGGGCACAGTGGAGAAAAAAGAGGACAGGGAGGGAGGGAACGGAGAAGGGGCGGACTTGCTTCCTAGTTTGTACAAAAGAGTTGACTGAGACTCGAGGGAAATAGCTCCGATTCGAGCCTTATCCTGTAATGTCACAGACAAGCAGCGACTTCCTCGGAAACAGGCACGTGGCTCTATGGCGAGCAACCTCATTAAAGGCGTCGGCAGAGAAAGCGCAGAAAGAAACTGTGAGTTTGAATGAACAATTAACAGCTTTCTTATTGAAGTGCCTGCCCATCTGCAGAAGGCAGGGGTGTCTTTGCTTTCTTTCTAAGAGTAAAAAGGAAAGGTAAAACATCAAAAATGGTGGGAGGAAAGTTTCAGAACACAAGGTCATTTTAATTCATAGTTTCCTTTAAAAAAACTCTCTTCTCAGCTTTCATATTTTGTTCAGAAAGGTCGTCTCTTTTAAGCCTTGTCATTAGAGACGGTTTGCTCTTTAAAGTGGATTATCAAAGGGTGTAGAAATTGCAAGTTACTGAAACTAAAATGCATGATCGATTTTAAGTCTGCTAACTAAAGCTTACTTAGAATTGGATGTGCTTTTGCCCTGGCAGCCCCTTTGATAAAACCAGGAAAAGATACATGGTTGGTCAATTCAAAGTAGGAAAAGAAGATAATTAGATAAAACTTTTTTTCAACTATTGAAGTGGTTCTTGGATTTGGAAACTTGATTTCGGAGTAGTGGCCTAGGCTATATTTGAAAAGTAAAAATTGAAGAGCCCAGATTTTGACCTGTATTAACGTTCTTCCCTATAGTTTTAAGAACTGAGTCAAACCTCAGATCATATTATTTACCTCTCAATGGGGGAAGAAAAATGCAACTTGAAACATAAGACTGAAGGAATTTTAACATCTGGATCCCTCACCAGTATCTAAGGCAGCTGAAGATCCGTGCTTCTAGGCACTTCAGTTATTTCAGTTTTAAGCAAGGATTTCCACCAAGCAAATGGTTTAAAACCAAAGGCCCAAGATGTTCCTATAGATTCTGCTGTTTTTAGAACTGAGCTTAGTCTAGACCTGAGGCTGATAAATACTCTTATATCCTCTTTGGGAGTCTCCCGTCTGAGAGAGGTCTTACGGAAAACAGCTAGTTGCCCACGAAGACTTTATCACAGAGCGAAACGAGAGGGCTACCAAGTGAGAAGCCTGGTAGACGTAATTAGCTAAAAAACGGGCTTAACGTGAGTGAAACTCCTTCACTTCAGCTAGAAAGGGAAACTAGTTCATAGGCAGAGTCTACAGATTAGCCTGGTTTCCTTAGGCAATTCTCTTCAGCGACTTGAGCCTCACTGTTCTAATCTGTAACATCAAGGGTACAGCTAGACCAGTACTTCCTCATCTGTACCATTTCAGGCCTCTAATTCAGTGTTTCTCAAACTAGCATTCCATCAAGCCCTGTTCTGTGTATGACTCGTCTTCAGGCATTCAGATAGTCACATTTAGGAAACGTCATGCCGCTAGAGCCCCCCTCTGCAAGGTTCACATTACATCGCTGGCCCGGCCATTCACTCATCCATTTAATAAATAGCTATCGATGCCTGCTCCGTGCCAGACAGCACACGAACCATCCGGACCCAGCGGCTGAAAACAGTGATTTATTATCATCTCTCTGGCTGCTACGGGTTGACCAGGCTCAGGTAGGCTGTTCTCACGTGGGCCTCATGCAGGTGCAGTCAGGTGTGGGCTGCCTAGGCCCGCGAGGGTCCACTCACGTGGCAGCTGTGAGAGGTCCTCAAGAGCAAGCTCACCCGGAGACCAGCCGTAGCAGCCACCAGCCACGTGAGGCCTGGGCCCAGAGACAGCCCAGTATCACTTCTGCCGAATTCTGTCAAAGGCAGAGGCCCCCTGGAGCCAAAGGTAGAAGACAGAGACCCCAGCAATATCTGAGATTCTGTGACCATCTCTTTGTTAAAGAAACCTATCTAATTCTTTCCTCTGGAATCTCCTAAAATGATTTGATCCATGGAATCGTTTTCCTGTGGTCCACATATTTTATTGTTTAAAGTTCTGTGAGATACTGATTAGAAAAGTCCAGATCTAGGTGAGGGCTTAAAAGTTCCTTCCTGTTCAAAACTTCTGTTAATCAGTGTTGTATCTGTACAACCACAGGTTAAATGAGGGATTTGGAAACGCTGCTTGGGTTAGGAGTATTCAGGGAAGCCATATCTTCCTCTGTGCTTCTTTAGGAAGATGGTAGTAACCAGAGTTGAATGATTCTTCCCGTTCTTCTCTGTTTGAGGCTTGGTACGCCTGGTCTTTTGTAATTATCTCGGCTAGCGTGTTATTATAAAGCTCCACCAAAACACATACCCTGTGCTTAGCCTGGTTTTTCCTTCCTTCGTGGAAATATGGAAGGATGTGGACTTGATGAGGCTGAGAAGGAACATTTCCTGAGCCACAGGACACTGACAAACTGCTCCTCTAAGCACAGCGAAACCATCCGGGTAAACAAGTGAATCAGCCTCCTAGTTGCCCGTTAGCGTTCTCGCCCCTGCTAGGAGATCTCTATTCATCCCGCCCATTCTAGCCCCTCTGCTTTGTTCTTCCCAGCCTGACCCTAAGTGAGGGGCCGTAAACACGGGAGTGAGGGGCCGTAAACACGGGAGTGAGGGGCCGTAAACACGGGAGTGCGGCCAAGCGCCCAAGGACAAGAGCGAGGCCGCCGTCCTGCTGTCTGACCCTCCGAATCTCACCGACTGCCGCAGGTCACTGGACAGTCCAGCCACCCTGGTGACCAGCATGTGTTCTGAAAGAAATCTAAACGGTTGGTATGAATGGCGCTTGCCTCTGTTCCGCAAGCAGGGCCTGAAAGTTTAAGGCGGAAAAGGAAAACAGAAAAGAAACATCGTTTCTTTTGGAAGAGGAAGTATTTTCCTAACAGGCTAGCAGAGGGTCCTGAGAATCTTGCATCTTTTGCAGAAATATCTTGACATCAACTGAGATTTCTCGAAAGCCAGCTTGTGTTTCCCAGCTTGGCTTCCCGCAAGCTGGCTGGGGCTGGCATTTACTCAGCGTTGATCCTGAGGTTGCTCTTCAAGTTTTGTGTCAACCCTGCTCCAGTCTGGGTTCCCTTGAACACTTACTTTCGTGTTTCCCGGCTGCTGCCATGTCACAATCCCGTGTGAAATCCTTTTACAGAACTGATCACTTGGCCCATGACATGTCACTGTGTTTGTAATAAAAGTATTTATCCAAGCCGGGCTCAGGGTTCCCACGTGAAGCCTGGGTGGGTGGCTTCCTCCTGGACCCACCTGCTTCTCCTTGGAGCTAAGGATCTGGCAGCCGTCTTCTACCTGGGGTGATATTTCTTCCAACATCAGGGAAACTTTCTCTGACCGAGTTCCCACTTATGTTCTCTGATTTTCTTCAGTTTTTTTATTGACGCAGCTCGGCAGGTGAATCTGGAAACTGCTAGAATACAAATTGGGTTAAGGGAATTTTTTTTTTTTAATGCTTTCTACAATCTTATTTGGAGTGTGTGTGTGTGTGTGTGTGTGTGTGTGTGTGTAGTGGTAAATCCAAATACTTTCAAAGGCCTATCCATGCATTTTTTTCTTGTAGTATTTTTCTTTTTTATATACTTTTTTATTTTCTTTCTTTCATTGAAGTACAGTTGATTTACAATGGTTCGGGTGTGCAGCAAAGAGATTCAGTTATACATATATATATTCTTTTTCAGATTCTTTTCTGTAGTATTTTCTTGCAGAATTTTTTAATCGGCTAATTAAGATAACAAACCTACATAGACCTCCTACTGCCCCTGCTGTTAGGTATTTTGCCTAAAACCATGTAAAGTTCACTCTCTCCGCCTTTTTCTGGGTGGAGGAGAAAGGTGAATAGGCCCCATCTTACATTGTAATTACCCTTCTCTCTGCGACATCACATCTGACATACGAGGAGCATTTTCACTACCTGCAAACTGTAAAGTGAGCTCAGCTCTCCCATTTGCTCCAAACTTAAATCTCCCTGCAGATCCCTTGCTGAGTCCCTCCTCTGTCTCAGGGGCTGAGCCAGGACTCTGCGACGTACAAAGATGAACGGGACCCGCCCACGGCCTATGACGAGCTTGTCATCCACAAGGGATGATGAGACGTGTGTAGAAAAAAAGAAGATAATACAAAAGAGAACGTGATCTTTGTATAAGGGAAGTGCCAAATATTATGGGAATCCCAAGGAAGTAGTAACATTTTGAAATCCAGTCCCATAGGAGAAGGTGACATTTAGGCTGGACATTGGAATAAGAGTCAGATTTCAGTCGGTAGAGATGTGGGGAAGGATGGTCCAAATGGAGTCACTCGGATGATCCAGATCCCAGCAACCTGGGAGAAAAGTACTGTCAGAGATGGTTTAACAGGTGTGTTGGAATCAGATTACAGATGTCAGAGGGAGCTGACCACCCCCAGTGCTGGCCAGGCCTCAGCACATGTGCTTAAGGGCTTCGGAGTCAGAGGATCTGGAATTGGGCAAGTTGCTTAGCCTCTCTGAGTCTGTTTCTTTATCTTAAAAAATGGAGGAGGACTTCTCTGCTGGTCCAGCGGAGCAGGCTATGCACTCCCAGTGCAGGGGGCATGGGCTCGATCCCCAGGTGGGGTAGTTCCGCGTGCCGCATGGCAAGGCCAAAAACATGGAGGACATGGTAGAACATGGTTGTGAAAATTAAAGGAGATAATGCATTTTAAAAGTCTAACATGGGGGCTTCCCTAGTGGCCAGTGGTTAAGAATCCGCCTACCAGTGTAGGGGACACGGGGTCGAGCCCTGGTCCGGGAAGATCCCACATGCCACGGAGCAGCTAAGCCCGTGCGCCACAACTACTGAGCCTGTGCTCTAGAGCCCGCGAGCCACAACTACTGAGCCCACGAGCCACAACTACTGAAGCCCACGCGCCTAGAGCCCATGCTCTGCAACAAGAGAAGCCACCGCAATGAGAAGCTCACGCAACACAACGAAGAGCAGCCCCCGCTCACCCCAACTAGAGAAAGCTCGCACACAGCAACGAAGACCCAACACAGCCAAAAATAAATAAATTAATTAAATTTTTTAAAAAAGTCTAGCATGCAATAGACGTTCCATAAATGAAGGCTCTTCTTATTTTCTGACAGTCTTCCATAATTTCATGAGCTAAGTATTATTTATACTTGAGGAAACTGAAGGAAAGAGAAGTTTGGACATTTGACCAAAGCCACTTTTCTAATTTGCGATGAGAGCAGAACTGGAACTCATGTCTCTCTGATTCGCTCATTGTTGCTTCTTCTACTTTTATTTGGCTTCTTGTACTATATGGCATTTCCTCCGTGGAAGAGGCGAGGTTTGGGAACAATGAAAGGCTCGTGAGCAGGGCGTGACCCCGGCAGCAATTGCTGGATGATCATTTGTCCAGCAACAGCATGAGGGGGGTAATTCAGAGGAGACAAGAGGCTGGAAGCAGAGAGAAGTCCGCAGGTGAACGCAGACCACCCGCTGCACCAAATCCCCAGCAAGAGAAGCTTCTCTCTGTGAATGGAAAGTAAGTCAAAGATTCAGTAGCTACCGTGGCACCTGCATGAATGATTGTGAAAGAGAAAGAAGCAAAAACGGGGCCAGGGTTGCTAGCCTCAGACGACGCGGGGCACAGGTTTGGGGTGTGGGGAGGAAGAATGATGGGCTTGGGTTTAGACAGACGGAGCTTCCCCAGGTAACTGGAAGTGCGGGTCGGCGCCCAGAGGCTTGTCCAGCAGCGACACGTGGGTGAGAGTCGATGCTGAGAGAGCCGCTGGGGAAAGGCTGGAGAAACGGCAAGGAGGGGGAGAGGGACGGGAGGGGCCCAGGGGGTGCACCATTCTGGAAGCTGAAGAAAAGGTCCATAAAGGAGAAGTAGGAGGAAGGAGAGGGCTGGTTGCACAGTGAGGCACAGGGGGCTGCTGGGAGGACTAAGAAAACCCACCGAGTTTGCTCCTGAGGAAGAAGTCGGGAGGTGCCACGAAGTAGTGCACCGACCTAAATGCCTTGAGGGTCCAAACTGACAGGCACTGTGGCTGCCGGGCACTACGGTCCTGAGACACGCGGTGGAGGCCCAGGGACGGAGGCATCTTTTCCTTTTCAGATTCTAGGTGAGTTTGCAGTTGGCAGGGGTTCCACCGGACACGAACCCCACAGAAGCACTGCACAGGTGCAGGCCTGGCTGTGCAGATAGGTGCCTGGATTGTCTATGAAAGTTTAGAGTAATATTTGTGAAAGTTCAGCTCTTCTCTCATTATACAACCTGCACCAATTCGTAAATTTTGCAGAGTCAGTAAATGAAGTTAGCCATTTTGCAAACTAACCCTTAAGATAAATCATAATAATAAAATTGATCACCCTCAAGGAACATTCCTCTACTTTCAAACAGTTTTGTTTCTGATCCTTACTTATATGAATTATCGTCGGTTTTTAGGCATTTTTATTTTTACAAGAACAACCAACAAAAACTCAACTTGAACTTAAGACTTAGGCAGAACTTAACCTTGACTGGTATACTCGATCACAAAATTACATTTTTTAATGTCCAGCCACCCCACCCAAACAAACAATAGCTAAGAAAACCAGGCGAATGATTACGAATACATTGGCGGCAGGGAAGGTAAAGGAGGCTGCATTAAAAACAGAGCGAAGTGAGGACAAGGTACAGGCTGTGGTACTGAACCCCAGGAGATGAAACAACTTTTTAGAAAGTTGTTTTAAACTTATTAAAATTTCTTTAATAAATTTTGTAAATGTGTTTAGAGCAATGTCTAGAAACCATAAATGCCTTCCTTTCCTTATTATTTTTTTTTGTAGGTTGGCACCAAAATTTCCTTCATGCCAACACCGAAAATTATAAATAGGGACTTAGAAAGAGGCAAGACATTATAATTCTGTCCAAATAGATTATGGTCTCGTCTTAGAGGGAAGGAGAGCAGGGGCTTTTTTCTACTAAGGAAAATGGAGAACAGGACATTTGGTCACTTTATAATTTCTAGGGGGTCTTGGAGGGTGTAAATGCTTTAGATTTGCTGACTGTCCTCCCAAGAAGTGACAAAGGGAACCCAAGTCTGCCCAGTGCCCTCGAGCTGTTGGGAGAATTCAGTCGACTCAAGCTGGCCAGGCTGTTGTCCCCCCTCCCATGTGCAGAGGTCGGGGTCCCCCCCGGGAACGTCTGGAGATGCCTACATACCTAAATGTGCCTCCGCCAATCCAGCTCTGGGTCTCTCCTTCAGTAATAGAATATGCCCCTCCCAGCTGCTGGGACCCAGTCACAACTCTTAAGCATGTCAGTACTTGGCTGGTCCGTTGCAGAGATCAGCTGTGTAGACAGGGAGAGGGAGGCTTGTAGGCAGCGACTCGGGGTTTTCCTGCTGCTGGTATCTTAGAAGTGATGCCACCCTTCTGCCAGATGGCACCAGCTAAAAGCAAACTGAGAAATGCCGCGAGTTATCAGGAGCTTGATTTTCAAATACTTATCATTCTCCTGCTGGATAGGATGCGCTTTGTTCCCAGAAATGTATGTAAAACTGGGAGTAGCATTTATCTTCCTCTGAAAGGAGTCTTTGGACCAAAAATAAGTAGAGTCTGATTTCAGATTAGCTTCACTGTAATACCATCTAAATAATTCCATTTTATGCAGTTAGATTTTATACTGTAATGCCTACTTGGTGGTAATGGTTTTACCTGTGATTATGCCTCTAAGGGTAGTTGAATTTTACATTATACCTTCTGACCACAGAGAAGAGAAAGTATAATTCTACTGTGTCTTCAGACCAGTTATTAACTATTTTATTGCTGCAACTATCATTCACAATACTTTATAAGAGCTTGTATTGATAGACAAATTCAATTTCTAACACTGATTAAAATGGCCTTTAGGCTAGCCACTTAAACGCTGTGTGCCTTAGTTTCACCATCAAGATAAATAGACAAGAAAAAATGACTATAGGATTATCAAATTAGTGGTGCAATTAAGATATATAATAGAAGTCACAATGCAGAAATCACTTAGGCCATCTTGAAAGAGAAATGCCACCTGCAGCTGCTGTAAACAACCCTTCACATTCCACAGCCTGTCTGGGTACCAGCCCTGCTTTATCATCTTCTCTTAACCTGGTTAAGACCACTAACCTTCAAAACGCAGCCTAACTCAGCTGGATGTACGGTCTACCCATTCAAGGTCAAGGTGGCTAGTGATTCCTCTGACTCCTATTTGCAACTTAGAAAAAATAGATCTTTTTTGCAAGACTTCATTTTAAAAAATTCATCAAGTACTAAAATGTTTCCATGCTTCCGTGTTTCTAAGAAAGCAAATGTGATGGGCAGATTCTGGAATGGACAAAAGGAAAGAAAGGCCATAGTTTTAGAAATAAAGCATTTCAGCAAAAGGAAGACATCCTATTTAATTGTAAGCACAATTTTGAAGAACACAAAAAATATTTGAGGTATGTATAGAGCCAATTCCTCGGTTATAAAAGAATGTGATAGGCTCATTTGTAAAGCAGGAAGAAATGTGATGACCTCATCAGAGGCAATGAATCCATATGCCTCCGAATCAAGCAGTAAGTTGGGTAAAAGAACCACTTGCCTGCTAAACACATAAGAATAGGAAGGCCTTTTCAGCACCACCAAAGCAGGGTTCATCACTTCTGGAAATGAACTTGGTTTGATGTCAAAGTACAGGAGAACGCTTTAAGAACCTATTCAGGAGCGTCAAAGAATTACACAGAGAAGTTCGTGAAAGGGAGCAACTGAGTCCGCTCTCCCCCAGCAGTTACCCATTAATGGATTTTACACCCACAGTTACCATTCTCTAGAGACGACCCAAATTTTGAACACAGTTCCAAGGCCCTTGGAGCAATGAAAAATGTTGACACAAAGATGCCTTTTTTCTGTCCAACATCATTGGACTTATATTTTAAGAAAACCCATCCAACTCTGCCCATGAAGAAAAGTCTTCAGGGCTTCCCTGGTGGTGCAGTGGTTGAGAATACGCCTACCAATGCAGGGGACACGGGTTCCAGCCCTGGTCCGGGAAGATCCCACATGCCGCGGAGCAACTAAGCCTGTGCGCCACAGCTACTGAGCCTGCACTTTAGAGCCTGCGAGCCACAACTACTGAGCCCGTGTGCCACAACTACTGAAGCCCGCGTGCCTAGAGCCCGTGCTCTGCAACAAGAGAAGCCACCGCAACGAGAAGTCCGCATACCGCAGGAAAGAGCAGCCCCCGCTCGACGCAACTAGAGAAAGCCCATGTGCAGCTACGAAGACCCAACGCAGCCAAGAACAAATTAATTAATTAATTAAATTTTTTTAAAAAAGAGAAAAAATTCCTTTAAAGAAAAGCCTTCAAAAAGGAACACTTATGATTTAGTGTTCAATTTGATTGATTTTTTTCTGAGATCAAAAGTGATTGTTCTGAGACCAAAATCAGCTGCCAAGTGACCAGATTAGGTCCAGAACCCCAGTTTTGGGTTTCAAAGCCCACCCTTTGCCCCCTCTTGCTTGTTCTCCCCCTCCCATCCACAGCACACTGGGAGCATTAGAAACACTAATTTAACTTCGTGCTGAGATGAAACAAGCCTTTTTCTTTTTCACAATGGTTGCGCTTGGCCAATGTCCATTTACTAGTTTCTTCAGTACTTTGCGTGTCTCGTGATCGAGAAAGGCTAAAAAGTCTAGCCCTTATTCGTCCTGGGAACAGTGTCTGTTTAAAAATGTGCTATAAGGCATCAAAGCTTCATTTCATAAACCATCTGATAAGACATTTTATAGGAGAACAACGCTTGCCCAAGAGCGCTACGTACAAGAGCCTGCTCTTGGGCAAGAGTGTGAAAAATGGTGAGGGAGCTGGGAGAGGGGATGCCTGGCATTGCTGCAGATGCTCCCTGGTCTCAAGCTGCCCCCGTCCATACCTGGGCCCTCGGTCTCCTCTCTCTTCTCTAGGGAGACCGTCTTCTGGGCGGTGGGCAAAGGGTCCGTGAGGAAGCTGCCGCCTTCCAACCTCAGCTCTTGCGAAAATCAAAGAAGGAAATCCTTTCTCTCTGGAATTTCATTTCCTTCCCGTCGTTTGCACGGATAGAGGAGCCATCTGAGGTCGACTCTCCCGTCCCTGTGGGTGGAGCTAGCAGGTCCTCATTCCTGCAAGTCTTTGAGCAGTGGTGTCAGGGAAGCAGGAGGGAGAATGAGAGTTTGCATAGTGCAAGCCTATGGTTGGTATCTCTCGGGTCCTTTGTAACTGCAAGATGCTGTGACAAAATCTCAGGATGCAGATAAGCAGCTATACTTGGGCAAGTGGAGGGAAAAGTGGGAAGCGACCAGACAGACCCTTGATGTCCAGCCAGGGTGCCTCACGTGGGGACGGGATGAAAACTGGATGCCTTCAGAAAGACTCTGACGCGTAAGGGTCTGGCTTTCCCGCGGCTCGAGTCTCTGGGTTTCCATTTGGAGAGGATGGACGCGCAGCTGAGGGCTGTAAGTGGAGTGTTGCTGGTTCCAGGGCAGCCCGAGAGCTCCCTCGAGAAAGAAAGAAGCACAACCCCCTGTTTTCCAAGTTTGGGTCTCCCTGTCACTGAAGATGGATTCAAAATGTCACATCTCACTTTTTGCTTGAAATAAAATGCTCCAAGATAGCATAATATGCAAATCATATCTCAGGGGCCAGCAGCTTCCGGACCCCTCAGGCCTCATCAGGAGGCAGGGTTACTTCAGAATAAGCCAGAAGCCCTCATCTCTTCCGTAGTTTGCACATAGGTTGAAAAAAGGGGGCTCGAGAGCGCTGGCTGTGTTTACTCTGAACCAGCCTAAAACATGCCAGCTGTGAGCTGAAAATGTTCATGCACAGACCAATGCTAATGGGAAATCACCTGTGTTCTGAGGGCAAGCCACTTCGACAGGCGTTTCTCCCTGAATGCTCACAACCCGTCTGTGAGCTGAGATGTCACCGGCTCTTCTTTACAGATGGAGAAATGAGGCTGCCATGCTGTTTGCCAAGAAGAAACGATCCTGGTGGTAGAACAGGGACTCCAACCCAGGCCTGTCTGGTGAGGACCTTTCCTCTAACCCGGAGAGAGTGGTCAGTGGTCCTCACATTAGGATCGTCTGAGAAGCTTTTAAGACACACCCAGGCCCGTTGCCCACCCAGACCGATTAGATATAATGCTCAGGCCGGGTCTGGAGCCTGCGAACGAAAGCAGGAAGACTGGCCTGGATTATTCTAACACACGGCCCGGACACGAACCACTGCTGGAGGACCTCCCAATCCCAGACCTGAAAGAGATGAGAATCCCCTGGGAGGAGGGCCCCCCCCGCCATGTGCCAGGGCGGACCGCTAGATGAGGGTGCTGTTGGGCTTTGAAGCGCTGTCTGTGGGATGAAAATGGGGTGAGGTTCCCGATGAACGTGGAGGCGATGCACTGCTGTGCCAGCGCTTGCTCCTGGGGAATCAGTGCGTGGAGGCGGGGCCTGTGAGCTTGTCCGTCTGGCTGCCCGCTCACTGCTTCAAAGCCATTGCCGACCAGGGGATCCCGTGGGCTGCCAGGCGGTGGCATCCTCCCTGCAGATGCCTTTATGTCACCCATGAGCCCTCGCACCGGAAACGAATCACATGTGCCCACGGGTCTGCTTCTTGCAGCCTGAGGCTTCCCCAGAGGCACCCCATCACCAGGCCCCGTGCAGTGCCTCTGCCAGCCCTGGTGCCAGCAGGGCGGCAAAGGCACTGTCCTCAGAGTCCCTGCCCGCTCTCCTGCAGAGCCTCACTTAGGGTTAGCTTAAGGCTAGGGGTTAGGTGTGGAAACCTGCCTCAGGGTAGCTACAGGATTAAAGGCAGGAACACAAATATCCAGCCCATCTGGGGCCTTGCACCCCATAAACAGTGATGGAATCCCCAGTGACGAGGAGGAAGAGACATTTACTTTCCTGGTGTCCTGGCCCCTCATCCACCCCAGTGTCTGGATGCCGTTTCTTAGGAAAACATGCAGAAGCACTGAGTGCACTGAAAGGGACATGCCCACTGCCTGTTGAGAGCATCCTGCAGCCAGACTTCTCCTGATCACCCCCTTCACTCACAGCTCATCTAGGTTGGTTCATTCCCAGGCAGGGGACAATGGGGGCCGAGGAATCTGCTCTTCCTAACAGCCCACCTGGCCCGGGAAGAGCTTGAGGAAGGGAAGGAAGCCTGAAGCCTGAGCTGGCCTCAGATCCTGGTCCCACCTCTCCTCGCTCGACCGCCTTGAGAGCCGACTTGGGCGTGTGGGTTTCATCCAGTCTCCCGCGTGACGGGGCCAGAGCGCCTACCTGGCACAGGGTGGTGCCGAGCCCAGCCCCACCCCATCGCCCTGATGTGTCACCCCTCCGAAGCAATGCGGTGCTGCAACCCAGATGAAACACCTAAGTCTCGAGTCCCAGGCTGAGCAGAAGGCTGGGGCAGGCAGGTTGGTGAAGCCTTTTATCAAAACCCCTAAAATTGAGTCCTGCAGGCAGTCCCCCCACTTCCTTCCCCTTCAGAGCGCCCCCTCCAACCTCAGCTTGTTCTCTCCGCCACTCCAGTGCACATCCTCTTTCCAAATGTAAAGCACTTGAGGGTCCATCACCAGCTGTTTCCAGATCCTCGGGAGTGTTTTATAAACCAATTCACTCAAATAAGGATCCCATTATAGCGTGCTGATTCACTGTGTCTTCCTAATGACCAAAGAGACAAGAGGTCGAGATGAAACTTTTCCAGTTCAACATCAATTGGACTTTTCAAACTTCATTTCAAAGTTTTGTTTTGAAAAAGCAGCAAATGTTGCATTAAATCTGCAACATACGTGGGTGATTCAGATGCATCATCTTCAGAGGCATCATCTCTCCTGGGTGACCTGAGTTGTGGTGGCTTCCCGGTAACAGTAAGTGGCCCTTGTCTTCACGGAGTTGGCCGGCATGGCAGAGGAGAGGAGAGGCTGACCCTCCAGCCCACTTACATGAGATTTAAGCCCCACTGTCTTGTTCCTCGGGGAATGAAGAGACACTGCCCACGGACCCCATGGACCCAGAGTTCAAGGAATTCCATTCCGAGGGATCACAAAATGACAAGCATCCCAGGCCCTTGTGTTTCTGTGGGGAAGCAGAGGACAGAGATCTGTGGGGAAGCAGAGATTTGCAGACAGAAGACGCAGGGCTGGAGGCATCTTGGGAGATCCTCAGGCCTAAGCCAGTTGGGATGGATGGGGTAGGGCTGCCATGTTGGACTTTATGAAGGAGGAATTTGCCCAAGTTCACAAAACCAGAAAATTGCAGAGCTGGACCTGGTCTGACCTGAAGCCGTGACCTTGAGGATTCACCTGGTCAGTTGAATTAGCGGGCAGCTGAAGTGCCTTTTCCTTTCATTTGTTAAAAAAACAAAGGGAAATTGGGACTTCCCTGGTGGTCCAGTGGTAAAGAATCCGCCTTCCAGTGCGGGGAACACGGATTCTATCCCTGGTCGGGAACTAAGATCCCACATGCTGCGGGGCAAGTAAGCCTGCACGCCACGACTACTGAGCTTGCGCACCTCAACGAGAGAGCCCGTGTGCCGCAACTACAGAGCCCACGTGCCCTGGAGCCCGCACACCACAACTGGAGAGAGAAAACCCGCTGCCACAAATAGAGAGAAGCCCGTGTGAAACTAAGACCTGACGCAGCTAAAAATAAATAAAGAAATAGAATAAATATTTTTTTTACAAAGGGAAATTAACAAACCGCTATTGTTATAGAAGGCCGACTTAGGCCCTGGAAGTGCAGACCAGGCACAGGCCCTGGAGACCAGCTCAGATGGGCAGGGATCTGTTGATGGAGAAGGTGTGAGGTATGAGGGAGAAAATGCAGGATGACTCCAAAATGTTTGGCCTGAACAGCGAGAAGCATGCAGTTGCCCTTACATGAGATGGGAGAACACAGGGGACACGGGTTCGAGCCCTGGTCCGGGAAGATCCCACATGCCGCGGAGCAGCTAAGCCCGCAAGCCACAACTACTGAGCCTGCGCTCTAGAGCCTGCGCTCCACAATGAAAAGTAGCCCCTGCTCGCCACAACTAGAGAAAGGCCGCACACAGCAACAAGGACCCAATGCAGCCAAAAATTTTTTTTTAATTAAAAAAAGCTCCTCCCAGAGCTGGAGCTCATGACCAGGGCAGGGCCCTTATGTATTTGAAGATAAGGAAACCGAGACCAAATTGTGGGAGGGACTTACCCAATATCACACAGCCTGTTAGGGATAGACTTCAGATTAGATGTAAAGTTTTTAATCTACTCCCTACCACGCAGCTACTTCCAAATGGGGATGAATCATTTTCCATAGGTTGCTGTGTTTCTGGGTGAAAAGGGGTTTTTTATTGTTGTTTTAAGGGCATGTTAAGTTCTTTGAGAGCAGGAATTCAGTTCAGGTCAACATCTGTTGACCTTTGATTTTGTGCAAGGTGCTTTGTTGGCCCTGGTGCCTCACAGAAGTATGGACGATGTGGTCTCTGTCCTGAAGGGTCCCTGCTGTTTACCTCAATTCCCTGCCCCTCCAGATGCTTAGGAAGTTTCCAGATAGGAGTGGCCCTGGCCATCTGCCTAGATGCCGTCCTCCTTGGTTCCTCTGTACTCCCCACACAGAAACGTACACATACCCTAGGTGTTCCTACACATCAGAGTCTTCTTTACACCACAGTTTTTCTTATTCCTTTGGACAAAGGAGGATGTTCATTGTATAAAGATTAGGGGATAAAAGCATAAAGAGTGTGTTGTGTTCCAGTTCTCATAATGGTGGAGCAGCTTGTATTGAACTAACTCTCTGGAAGAGATCAATGAAAAACTCTTGACAAAATCATTAAAAAAAGAAAACAACAAGTATTTTTGGAATTCCCTGGAGGTCCAGTGGTTAGCACCCTGTGCTCTCACTGCCGAGGCCCCAAGTTTGATCCCTAGTCAGGGAACTAAGATCTTGCAAGCCACACAGCACAGCCAAAAACAACAACAACAACAACAACAACAAAAAACAAACTATAATATTTGGAGAGACTGGAGAGTGGCCAAAATCAGGAATAATCTGGAGGTAGTCAACCTCTGAAAGAAGGAAGCAGAACGGGGAGCCACAGTTTCGTTGTTTTCCCCCTGAGAGCAATCTCCAGTCTACAGGACCTGGGCAGACAAGAACTCAAGCAAAAGCCCATACTCTTATTTCTTTGAGGTATCAGAAGACACAAGTGGGGCTGCCAGGGTGGCCAGAAAGTGAGGAGAAATCTAGGAAAAGAGGGAGCCACAGATGGGGAACCTCAAAATCTGCAAATGAACTTATCTCCAATTCTTGACTGATCCCTGAACTGTCAATGTGTGGAGAGATACCAAGGAGCACGGAAAGCAACTGCTGGAAAATGCAAGTGCAGAGCAAGTGTCTCAGCACAACTACCACAGGAGAGATACAGGTTAGGGTTTGAGTCCCATCAAGTTAGCTGCCTGCTTAAAAGAAAAAAAGCTGTGATCATCAAAGGAAGATAAAATCCAAGCTCTATAGTGTTTAAAGCGCAATGTCTAGTATCCAATTTAAAAATTTCAGGATGTGAAAAGAAACAGAAAATATTATCTTAGTCAAAAGAAAAAACAGTCAAAATCCATTGACCCCAAAATGACTCAGATGTTGGGATTAGTAAAGAACGACTTTAACGCAACTTTTATAATCTTGTTCAAGGACTTAAAGGAAAAGATAGTCACAATGAATTTAAAAATGGAGAATCTGAGAGGAGAAGTAGAAAAAAAAATTTTTAATCAGAAATTCTAGAACTGAAAAGTGTATCTGAAATGAAAATTGTACTAGATGAGCTTGATGACAGATTTGGAGAGAGTGAAGAAAGGTCAATAAACTTAAAATTAGATCAATAGCATGTAATTTGAAGAAAACAAAAAGTATATTGCAAAAAATGAGTAAAGCTTCTGTGACTTCTGGAACAATAATGTGGGTTAGAAGATATGTGTAATTAGAAGCACAGGAGAGAGAGAATAAGGAAGAAAAAATATCGAAGAAATAATGGCTGAAAATTTGGTAAATATGGTGAAAGCCATTAAGTTACGGATCAAAGAAATTCAGCAAATCCCAAGCAGAGTAAACAGTGCAAAGAAACCATACCTAGGTACATCATAGACTATTGAAAACCAGATATAAAGAAAAAATCTTGAAAGCCACCGAAGAAAAAAGACATTATAACTGGGAAGTGATGTTATGGATGAAAGCTAGCTTCTCATCAGAAACTCGGGGGGCCAGAAGACAAGGGATCATCTCTGAAGTGCTGGAAAGAAAAAATGTGAGCATCCTTTCAGATTGCCCCTCCCTATCTGCCTGGCCACTTCCACAGTGTGGCTTGGGAGCACTGGATGTGTGTGGTTAGTTCTACGCAATGTTGTCATATCTGTGCCTATTTTGTTTCGTTTTGTTGGGGTTTTTTTTCCTAACAGATATTTATAGTCTGATTAAGAAGACCAAGGAAACATATAAGAAAAGGTAAAATACATGTTTAGGGAATGTTCTTGGTTGGTTTTATTTAGCTTTTTATTGTGGTATAATTTGCATACAGTAAAGAACACAAACTTTAAGTGTACAGCTCGATTAGTTTTTATACATGTAATCATCCCCCAGACGAAGATGTAAAACAAATCCGTCACCTCAGAAGGTACTCTCATGCCCCTTGCCAGTCAGTACCCAGCAGCAGAGGTAATCACTAGTCTGACTTCTATCACCAAAGTTAATTCGGCTGTTTTATACTTCATATAAATGGAATATAGCATGCCCTCTTGTGCCTGGGTTCTGTTATTCAACAAAACATCTGTGAGTTTTAGCTATGTGACTGTTTGTACTAGTACTTAATTCCTTTTTCTTGCTGTGTAGTATTCCATTGTATAAATACCCCCCAATTTATTTATCCTTTCACCTTTTGATGGATATTTGGGTTCCAGTTTGGAGCGATTTTGAATGTAACTACTATGGACATTACCGTACATGCCTTTTGGTGGATGTGTGAAATCACTTCCCCTAGACGTGTACCAGAAGTTGAATTACTGGGACATAGGACAGACATAGGCTTAGCTTTGGTAGATATTGCTAAATGATTTTCCAAAATGGTTGAACCAATTTACACTCCTATCAAAATGTACAGAAGTTCTCGGTGCTTCATGTGCCTGCAAGCACACATATTGTCAGTCTTTGAAATTTAAGCCATTCTGGGGGCTGTGTGGGGTTAGCTCTTGTGGTTTTACTGGTAATTTGCGTGCCGCTGGTGAGTGATTATGCTGTACCTGTTAGTCACCCCAGCACTCAGCACGGACTGAGGCATAGAGCAGGTCCTCGTGCTGGCTGGATAGAATTGTGGCACCTCTTCACCAACCTCCACCCTGTCTCACCTTCACAGAGAGACCGTGGAGCAGACTTTTTCAGGAGTCAGAATGGGAAATTGGGGTGAAATAAAAGTATCCCCTGCCTTAAGGCTCTGCCTTTAAAATAGGGACAATATGTCTGTACCTTTCTTCCAAGGGACCTAGAATTGGGCGTTGTCCTACGATTCTTCACGACTTCCCTGTACAGTGAGATCACTCAGGACTCTAGCCCTGTAAGTCAGCCATGAGAAGGAAAGTGGTGTCCAAGTTCATCATCTCAAGACAGTAGCACGGCTAAGGCGAGAACTCAGGTCACCTGGCTGAACCTAAACCCCAGGCTGGTCTCCTGAGACACAGAGCCTAAGGCAAGCTGCACCTGATGCCCCCAAGACACCGCGCACTCTGATACTGCTGTGTTGGGGACGGTAGCCCTTTGCCAGGGGGCAGATGCGTGGGGAGCAGCTGCCTTGGCCTCGGCCCTGGATTGGAAAGACTTGCTTCTCATCCCCACCTAGATATTAATCACGCCGCAGACTGCCAGCCTGTTCCCAGCTGCATTCCTTGACGGCGCATGTTTTAATAAGGCCCGAGCACTCCTGGCAGGCTGGAATTCACTGTGTGGATTCACCAGACAGGATTACAGAGGGGCTTTTCTTCACTGCACCGGGCCTGGGAGTGGGTGTGCATTTCTGCTCCGGCACAGCATCTCCAAGGAGGCTTTCACTTTCTAAGAAGGATGCTACCCACTGAGCTATTCAAAGTGGGTAAATGAGAAAATGGGTTAATAAAATACATGCTAGTGAAAAAGAAAATAAGATTAAGGGCTGATGTTTGGGCTGAGAGTGCTTTTCTGGGCTCCAGGAAAAACAGAACAAGATGATTTTTTTTTTTTCGGCCCAAAGGACGTCATGCCCAGAACACCACCACTAATCCAATTTTCCTGTTCTAACAAGTATTTTATCAACACCTTTTTAAAAGTCCAGTTCTCATACTGACGAGCCACTAGTTCCACTTTATAGATATATTTTCAATTTCTTTGGCAGAATTGACTCTGCAATGCTGATTTGCCCTGAGGCAAGGGTAAGGGGGTACATTTGATATCATCTTTCTACACAAGCACAATTTGAGGGGTTCTCACTTTTAATGGCCCAAGAACCTGTGAGTTAATTACAGTCACTTAGGTAGTGCGGTCACTATTAAGGGGGCAGCTGGCACCGGGTGCCTGGCCCTTCCCAACCTGGTTAGAGTTTACCTTGTTCGGTGAACAGGCAGTGATCTTTCCTCTCCTGAATCAGGAAAGGGGGAAGGGAAAACACAGGGAAGCTAAGAACTGAGGGTTTCATCAGTTAAGACTCTTCCCCAAACTTTCAAGCCGAAAAGGTTTTTGAAGAGTCTCAAGCATGTTTTTGCAAGCCGTTAAAAAAGAAGAAGAAAGGTTAAATCTAAAAATTGCAGTTTGGCAGGCAGTATTCCCTGAACTCAACGCATTGCTTGTGGTATTTTTGAAAAAAGAAAAGAATTTTGCTTTGAAAATGTCATACTCCAAAGAAGTTTTTATAAGTTATTTGTAGGGGAGTTGACTCCTATTTAGTTGAATGGATGATATGAGTCTGCCTTTAAAGATATTTCAAACTGTTCCAAACAGTCTCTCTCCTGTTTTTTTTTTAAACAACAGAAGACCTACCAGTAAATCAGGGTAGGAGGAAAGACATTTCCATTTCAATGGAGAAATAATAATTACAAAAATGTTAAGACACTAAGGCTCATGCCTGATTGTTTTCTCAAAAGATCTGGAAACGGCTCCGGTTCTGCTGGGCCCACACATCTCCCCAGATGTGCAGCTGGCATTAGGGTGACTTATTGGAACTTCAGGGGAGAGTTGCCACCATGCCATCAACGACTGTTCTGGAAAGAGCACTCCGCCTCTCTTTATTCTTCCGCCTCAAACAGCCTGCCTTCCTCCTGCCCTCTGGGGGCCACTCAGAGCAGCGAGGGAGTGCTGTCGTGCCCCCGACTTGTCTCCTCGGCGTCTGGGACAGGCATGGCATCCAGGCAGTTCTGACAGGCAGCCTGCCGGAAACGGGCGGCACCAACCCGGCGAAGCTCTCGGAAGTGGGGAGCGGGCCTTTGATAACGGGGTGGGGGAACATCTGTGTGTGAAAGGCAGGTGATGTGGCAGGACATGACCAGGACAGGCAGCGAGGTCAGCTGTGACTGCTGTGGAGCAGCACTGTGCTTACCCAGAGGGATGGCAGTTACCTGTTCTTTTCCACATGCAGCGTAATGCTTACAACGTTTTTGCTGAAAGAGACCTTGGAGAGGATCTAGTCCAACCGCTCACTTTATGGAAGAAGAAACTAAGAATTTCAGTGGCTTGGCCAAGGCCACAGGGCTAACCAGTGATGAGTATGACTGAACTGCTCAGACGGCCCTGACACAAGGTGAGCCCTAGAATACATGCAAGCGCAGGCGGGCCTCCATATGCTCAGGTTCCACATCCACGGAGTGAGCAGACTGAGGCTTCGAACCTGCGAATACGGAACCCGAGAATACGGAGGCCCGCCTGTACTCTGCCATTAAAAGTGAGGGACTTGACGGGCTTCCCTGGTGGCGCAGTGGTTGAGAGTCCGCCTGCCGATGCAGGGGACGCGGGTTCGTGCCCCGGTCCGGGAAGATCCCACATGCCGCGGAGCGGCTGGGCCCGTGAGCCATGGCCGCTGAGCCTGTGCGTCCGGAGCCTGTGCTCCACAACGGGAGAGGCCACAGCAGTGAGGCCCATGTACTGCAAAAAAAAAAAAAAAAAAAAAAAGAGGGATTTGAGCACCCTGGGATGTTGGTGTGCACATGGGGTCCTGGAACCGATCCCCCACCGGCGCTCAAGGACTCCGGTCCTCTCTTCACTCTTGTCTAGTAGGACTTCAGTCTCAGCACAGCGCCCATCACACACAGTAGGTGCTCAGTGAGTGGTCATAGAAACACGTACGTGCACAGCCTCATTAGGTCACCTGCGCATGACTCCTTCCGAGAGCAAAGGTCGAGGCAGGGGCATGAAACAGTGGGTTCTGGCAAAGATCACCGTAAACTGAATCCGTTTTCCCATTGACTTCTTCTGCTGTCGTCCTGGTGGGGATGGGAACCTCTCTGACTGATCAAACATCAAGGACGTGGCTTTGATCTCCTCTAGCCCCGTCCTATTTCCTCGTGCCGGCATTAGCGATCTGGCCCTGGTCAGCCATACGTTTGTGATGGGCCACGGAGCCCAGACAAGATAACGAGGGTGGATGGACACCGATTCGTCACAGTGCTGGGCGAGCAGAGCCAGTCGTAGGGTCGCAGTCTGCTGGGGAGGGGTGCTGTGGCCTATCGCCAGTAGTTTGAGAACTTGGTAGCATTCGACTCGTCCCAGCTTAAGAATGCCTCCTTCACCTTCATCTCCTCTTCTGTAGCTTCTGGGTCCGGGGTCCCAACTCCCCGGGCGGTGGTACCGGTCCGTGGCCTGTTAGGACCTGGGCCGTACAGCAGGAGGTGAGAGGTGGGCGAGTGAGTGAAGCTTTGTCTGCATTTACAGCCGCTCCCCATCGCTCGCATTACCGCCTGAGCTCCACCTCCTGTCTGCGTTAAGGTGAGGGGTATAATTATTTCATTATATGTTACAATGTAATAATAATAGAAATAAAGTGCACAGGGCTTCCCTGGTGGCGCAGTGGTTGAGAGTCCGCCTGCCGATGCAGGGGACACGGGTTCGTGCTCCGGTCCGGGAAGATCCCACATACCTCAGAGCGGCTGGGCCCGTGAGCCATGGCCGCTGAGCCTGAGCGTCCGGAGCCTGTGCTCCGAGGCCCGCGTACAGCAAAAAAAAAAAAAAAAAAGAAAGAAAGTGCACAGTAAATGCAGCGCACTTGCATCATCCCGAAACTATCCCCCCGCCCCCGTCCGTGGAAAAACTGTCTTCCACGAAACCGGTCCCTGGTGCCAGAAAGGTCGGGGACCGCTGCTCAAGGGCCAAGGATCCCCGACTCAGAACCTCCTCCTCCTGGTCCTTGGGCTGATTGCCGACAGTGTCTAATAGAATCGGGTTGCGCTTCCAGGCTTGACCAGTAGGTGTCCCTGTTTAACACGCGATGGGCTTCACCCTGGGCCTGAAAGTTTGCCCCGTGCTGGAGCAAACCCAGTGCGCCTCCGGTCTGGGCAACCCGGCAAGATGGCGCTTGTGTAAAGCAAGGGCCACTGTGGCTCTCCTCGTCCTGCCGCCCCTCCCGACCAAGCAAGTCTGCAGTGGTCCGAGCGGCAACCACAACCCCTCGGCGCTGCCCGTCTGTTCCAGGCGGCGTGCCAGGACCTGGGGGGTGCAGAGGGAGACGCAGTCCCCACTCTCAAGAAGCTCCACGAAATGCACCATCTTTCCTGGGTCTGTGCATGCAGAACGACGACGCCTGGAGGAATACTGATTACCGAGTGCCTGCGACAGTGAGCCAGAGACACCGCACTGCCTCTGATGATCACGGTGGTTCTGAGACAGGGTCCCGCCCCGCCCTGCCCACCTTGCAGACGAGGAAGTCGAGGCACAGAGCGGTTGGGAAAGTTGTCCTCGGCCGGTAGCGCGAGCTGTAGACTCAGGCTAGATGGTGGATAACACGGGACAGTGGGTGTGACTTCCAGTGATGCCTGCAGATCTTAAGGGCATTCCTTACTTCCCCCAAGGTGAAAGGCATCCCGGGGCGGGCCCTCTGCACACACACACCGTCCCCTCCAGTGGGCAGCTGGGCCAGGGAAGGGAGACTGTGCCTCCTCTGAGTGCTGACCTGAGGCCCGTTCCTGCTTTCAGGCCAGAGCCGGGTGGAAGCTTATTAAAAAGAATGTCCCTGGCTCTGGGCCCTCTCATGCCTCCAGCAAAGCCACCTGTAATAGGGCCTGTCCCTGACACGTCCTCTCGTCACACGCTCAGCCCTCCTCTCTGAAAGCCACTTGAAAGGAAGGCCTTTTACTCAGTTCCTAAAGTAACACTGGGCCTGCAGCATCTTTTGGAGAACCCTCTGGGTGAATTCAGGGTTAGTTTCACTTGGTAATGAACATCCATTTTTCTCCTGCTGCAGAAATGTTTGTCACATTAAAAAAAGAAAAAATAGCAAGGTACAAAGGGGGAATATTGGCATACCCCAAAGGGAAAGATGGATAAAGGATGCTGAAGGATCCAGCCGATCCCCGGACCCCAGCTCCCCCAGAGGGTCCCGCTCACCACGCTGGACTCCTAGGACCTCTGTGCCCACCCACGGCCCCCCCACCCAGCCCCGCAACCCCTTCCTGCCCAGCCCCGCCCCACAGATTTACATATCAGAAGCCAGGATTAGGCTTTCTCAAAACCAATAATTAAAAATAAACTTCCGGGGCTTCCCTGGTGGTGCAGTGGTTGAGAGTCCACCTGCCGATGCAGGGGACACGGGTTCGTGCCCCGGTCCGGGAGGGTCCCACATGCCGCTGAGCGGCTGGGCCCGTGAGCCATGGCCGCTGAGCCTGCGCGTCCGGAGCCTGTGCTCCGCAACGGGAGAGGCCACAACAGTGAGAGGCCCGCGTACTGCAAAAAATAATAATAATAAACTTCCGGGCTTCCCTGGTGGCGCAGTGGTTGAGAGTCCGCCTGCCGATGCAGGGGACACGGGTTCGTGCCCCGGTCCGGGAGGATCCCACATACTGCGAAGCGGCTGGGCCCGTGAGCCATGGCTGCTGAGCCTGCGTGTCCGGAGCCTGTGCTCCGCAGCGGGAGAGGCCACAACAGTGAGAGGCCCGCGTACCGCCAAAAAAATAAATAAAATAAAATAAACTTCCTATCAAATCTTCCTTTTGTGAGGAGAGAACACTGAAAGAAATGTTTTCAAAAGTATTTTAGAACAACCCAGGGCATTTAAAAGCTTAAAAAAAAAAATCCATGCCTGCCATAAATTTTTTTTTCCCCCCTTATTATAAACAACCCCAAGCATCTTTACTTTCCAATGTGCAAAGATTAGAAAACCACTAGGAAATGGAAAATCCTGCCGTGAGGAGGAGCGATTGCGATGATCCCTAACGTGGGCCAATGTGGGCTTCCAGGGCTTTTTCAGCCTTTTATTTCTTCACAGTAGAAATGTCTGAGCAGTTGTAGTTCTGGCAAAAATGCAAATGAAACCCTCCAATTCAAGTAGAAGTTCCTCCAGGGTCTGTACAAATCATATTAGAAAGCAGCTTTTATGTATCTAGAATAATTACACTTGATTTGAAGGAGTTTGTTTTCTGTTAAGCTAACTTTAGCCTCCATGCTAATTGGGAGCAGCTGTGCCGCCGCATCCCAGGCCGCGCAGCACCGTTCTGCTCACGTAGACGTACACGTACGTGTTGACATAGACGTAGCCCGTCAGAGATGATCACGGCCGGGGACATCTGCCACCCCCTAATCGACCCCGAATATCTGCACCTTCTCACCGGCTGGGCCCGGGGGATCCGCCCCCCTCACCTGGGCAGCCTTTAAGCACATTCCCCACCCTCCTGCCCCAAAGCAGGGTGGCCCAAGGCCCTTGCTTCCTTCTGAGTGACGTGCCCACATTTGTGACCCCTCTGGTTCCTTTAAATCCAAGAAATGGAAGAGTGACCTAAAAGAAATGAGGGCTGAAGCTTTAAAGGATTTACTCTCTCAGAGAAAAAGTTCAGTCCCTGGGAGAGAAGAGCCCTAGGCCTTTGGAGAAAGTATGAGAAACATTTTGATCTTTTCACATAAACCACTCTACTTTTCAAAACCTGCTGCTTTTTTTTTTTTCCCCCAGAGTGCTTGCTGAATCTGTGTATAAATAAGATGGAAGAAACGAAAACCCCAGACAGGTTCATTTCACATGGAATCATAAGCATAAATGTTCGGGTCTCACAGCAGGACCCAACCTGGGCTCTGGCCGGGGACAGGAGTGCAGCCTTTGCTCCCCGACTCTCACTCGGGGGCCACCAACCACCTCCCTGAAACTCCAGCACCGTGGCCCCAGCTCTGGCCCTGGGTGCAGAGAGGCCTGACGCCGGGCAGGCCAAGGGCAGGCCTGTGTGTCTGAGCCCCCCGGGCCGCCCGCCCCCAGCCCGGGGACACTTTCCAGGGCCGGGCTTGGCTCTGATGCTGAGATCACCATCAGGGCCCGACACAGCGAGAAGGGAGCTTTCCAGATGCTGGACACAGCAGGGCGGGTTTTCGTTTTATTATTTCTTTTCTAGTGAGGAGAGGGGGCGTCATAACAGGGGCAAAATGTGAGCTTTCAAGTGCTCCATTGGCGGGGCATGTGCGTGCGCGTGTGTTCGTGTGTGTGTCAGGCTGCCCGGCAGAGGGGCGACTCTGGAAATGTCGCATCAGAGATAGGGCAGGGCTGCTTCTCCTTGCAGGAGGCGGCTCCTTGGTCCAGAGCAATTGGGAATCTGCAGAAATGGCCTCTTCCCCTGTGTGTTTTCATCCTTTCTGGGTAGACAAGAGTTCCAAATGGGATTCAGTGAAAAAGAAAAATGAAACATTGCCAACGTTGGTTAGCACCCACCCCTGTTTTCTTCTTTCTTTTTTCTTTTCTCTCTGCATCTCTCTCTCCCTGTATCTCTCTCTCTATCTCTCTCCCTCTCTCCCTGTCTCTTTCTCTCTCCCCCCTCTCTCTCTCTCCCTCTTTCCCTGTCTCTTTCTCTCTTTTCTCCCCCCTTTCTCTCCCCCTTTCTCTCCCTCTCTCTCTCTCCCTCTTTCTCTCTCCCTCTTTCTCTCTCCCTCTTTCTCTCTCCCTCTCTCGTTCTCTCCCCCCTCTTTCTGTCCCCCCTCCCTCTTTCCCTGTCTCTCTCTCTGTTTCTCTCTCTCCCTCTCTCTTTCTCTCCCCCCTCTTTCTGTCTCCCTCTCCCTCTTTCCCTGTCTCTTTCTCTCTCTCTCTCTCTCCCTCTTTCCCTGTCTTTCTCTCTCTTTCTCTCTCTCCCTCTCTCTTTCTCTCCCCCCCCTTTGTCTCCCTCTCTCCCTCTTTCCCTGTCTCTTTCTCTTTCTCTCTCTCTCTCTCTCTCCCTCTTTCCCTCTTTCTCTCTCTCTCTCTCTCCCTCCCTTTCCCTTCTCTCTCTCTCTGTTTCTCTCTCTCCCTCTCTCGTTCTCTCCCCCCTCTTTCTGTCTCCCTCTCTCCCTCTTTCCCTGTCTCTCTCTTTCTCTCTCTCCCTCTTTCTCTCCCCCCCTCTTTCTGTCTCCCTCTCTCCCTCTTTCCCTGTCTCTCTCTCTCTTTCTCTCTCTCCCTCTCTCTTTCTCTCCCCCTCTTTCTGTCTCCCTCTCTCTCTCCCTCTTTCTCTGTCTCTCTCTCCCTCTCTCTTTCTCTCCCCCCCTTTGTCTCCCTCTCTCCCTCTTTCCCTGTCTCTTTCTCTTTCTCTTTCTCTCTCTCTCTCCCTCTTTCCCTCTTTCTCTCTCTCTCTCTCTCCCTTTCCCTGTCTCTCTCTGTTTCTCTCTCTCCCTCTCTCGTTCTCTCCCCCATCTTTCTGTCTCCCTCTCTCTCTCTCCCTCTTTCCCTGTCTCTTTCTCTCTTTCTCTCTCTCTCCCTCTTTCCCTGTCTCTTTCTCTCTCTTCCTCTCTCTCTCTCTCTCTCTCTTTCTCTCCCCCCCCTCCTCTCTAAACAGGGATACACAGGGCACATAATGATCCTGAAAGAGCTTTTGCCCAGACAGCCCAGGAAGACTTTTGCACAAAAAAAAGAAAGAAAGAAAAGAAAAAGAGTTGTGATTTTTTTCCGCCTGACGGTGAGGGCCTGGGTGAGCCTGACTTTCCTCTTTGGTGGGAGAAGCTGGGATGAAAGTCCCGCCCTCCTACAGCCTCTTGGGGGGACACTTCCTGGTGCACTATCCTCAGTCCCCTTCCCCCAGTGTCACGCACCACGACAGACATCAAAGCCCTAATTAAACCCATTCTTTAATTGTGTCTTTTTGCTTCATTACTTTCTCTTCCCCTTTGATGAGGGCTGCACCTCTCTGATCACCCCCAAATTATCCCTTTTTCTTTATTTTTCAGAGGATCTGAAAATCGCTCCCTGGGATGTTGCTATGGGGCTTTTCCCCTCCTTTCCTTTTTCTCCTGCAAGTTGGGGACTCAGTCCCTTCCCCTACCCTCCCTCCTAGCAGGCCCACAGTTAAAGGGATATTCACACCTTTCCCCTCCCGGCTTCTCTATTCTCATGAAGTTTCCATTGATTATTGTCCTGAAATTCCTTGGTCCAGTCATAGATAAAAGGATAATGACTTCAAAGGGAACAGTTAAGAGTTTAACCCCAAGCTAAGAGAGTGGACAACGAGATAATTGAGGGTAATAACCCGTCACAGACTTGCTTTCAAAGGATCGCCAAGCTGAACTCTCAGGTGGCTTTAATTTTATTAACATTTGTAGCCGAGGACTTGAGAAGACGGTCTGGAGCCATTCCGAGCTTCAAAGCTCCAGGTAACACCCCGCCCGGCTGGCCGGCCGGGAACCTGACATCCGTCGGGGCCTGCGGCTGCGCTCACAGGACTGCGGCGATGGCTGCTAACCCAAGCTTCTTAGCCAAACCGCACACCCAGCGCCCCCGGGGCCGGGTCGGGGGGAGGCGAGAGGACATCAAAGATCCCGCGGGGGCCCCCTCCTCAGGATAGCAAAATCGAGAGTCCAAGTCACGCGAAGACACAGAAAAGCACACGGGCTGTCCAAGGGCTGGGAACCCTCGTCCGCTGCTCTGGGGCGGGGTTTGCCGAGGCTAGGGATCCCGCTTCCCCGGGAGCAGGCAGGGGTTGGGGGACAGCTTCCTTCACCCTCAGGGGCCTCCGTCTCGACTCCTTGCCAACCCTGAGATACCCACCCCCATCCCGCACCCATGGAGAGAGTCAGGCCCGTCGACCCGGGGCCATCTATTTAGGCACGTGAGAAGATAGCGTTTTGAAAAGGGAGGTGAGCTGCCCCGCAATCTCCAGCCCACCGGCGGCAGAGCTCCGACCCACACAGCAAACGGCGCAGGCCAGACCCGGGGAAAGTAAACTAGAAAACTGCCCAAGGGAGACCTGATGTGTAGCCTGGGCCCTTGGAGCCTGCCTTGCTAGCATCTCTCTGGAGCCTCCTCCAGGCCGCCCTCCAGCCCTGCACACTGCGTGTTGCCCCTTCAGTAAACCCCAAAGGTGAGAGGGGCCTCTTCTCGGTCACTGTGGCCCCTTCGGTCCGGCCCTGGTTCATTAGGCTGATCGCCCAGCTCCCACCCGTAACCCCCAGGGTTGGAGGGGCCTTGATAACCTTCCAGGTCACTGGAATTGCGTGGCTTCAGGCTGTCCTCTTGGCCGTTAGAAGTTTAACAAAAGGCCTTTGAAATGGATCGACACTTGCACAGCTGCCCGGGCAGCAGCGATAGCCTCTCTCTGCTGACCCGGGGGCAGGGCTCTTGAACCACATTCCTGGGGCCGAGGCTGGGGGCTGGGGGGGGCCGAGGCTGGGGGCTGGGGGACGGCTACTAGAACACCTTCCCTGCTCCCCAGTTGGCCCAAAAGGACCACCGACCACAGCCTGTCCCTCTGCAGCCCTCACTCCAATCCTTGCAAAAGGCTTCTCTCAAGAAGTGTAAACGACTGCTACCCTAGCAAAAGGGACCTTGGCAGCATCTCAAGCTGCGGCCCAAAGTCCTGCAGTGGAATTGCATACTTGGGCCTCCAGTGGAAGAATTGGGGGCGGGGGCTGAAGCGAGCCGGGGGCCCTTGTGCAGCGGCCGATGTGCAGGCAGCTGCCCACCCCTTGCAGGACGCCTGCCTTGGGAGATGGGGTGGCGAGTGGGAGCAGGGACGGGAGCCAGCTGTGGCCCCTTGGGTATAGCATCTTTTAACACCTGTGATCTCTCGTCACCTGGTCCCCAGTAGCGTCTGCTTGGTCACACACCCTCTGAATTATGCCAGTGGGGATGCTCCATCCGTTCTTTGCATTTGCTTGGTTCTTGGAAAATTGTGATGAATTTTCAGTGTAGCCTGGTAGTGCAAAATTATATATATTATTTCTTCCAGAATCCAATCCAACATTTTTTTTAAAAATCATCTGCTCATTTAGATATGATACACTGCAGCCTATGTGCTCCCACAGCAAAGAGGAACATCCTCCACGCAGCCCCACCTTCCCACCCCAGGAGCTGCGTGGACAGCTTCGCACTCTCTCGCCCAGAACCCCTGGTCAGCAAAGATGTGCCTGCGGTCACAGTCACAGGCCTTGGCCCTGAGACAGAACGAGTCCACGCGTGAAACTGGATGCTGGGAATGTATCGCCCACGTTTGATTTTTGTGACGTTGGAACCCAGATGTCTCCATTTAGACACACGTGTGGTGTGTTTTATGAACCCAAACTTGTTAGGCAGACAGCCGTGTGTTCAGGTCCAGACTCGGCCATTTACTGCCCAGCTTGGCAGGGACAAGTCCTGGAGCGCTTGGATCCTCCATCTCTCCAGTGGCGTGGGACGAAGCACAGTCCCCTGTGAGGCAGGCGCCTGTCCTGTGTGCGGCTCTGGGCAGATAAAAATGACTGAATCTTGTCCTTGCCCTTAAAGAGCTTAGGGCCCAGATCTCCGGGGAGAGGCCCCCTTACCGCCCAGTGGGACGGGCCTTGGATGTAGACACAGGGGTCCCAGGAGGGCCTGGCCCTGCTGAAGAACCCACAGCGAGATGGGGCACAAACTCTGCTGGAGGGATAGGTTCTCCGAGGCTCCACTGGTGCCCCGGACGATTCGGATGTCACAATCTGTTTTGACTTTTTTTCTTGCAGCTGTAAGAGTCCAAGACAAGTAGTAAATGGGCCTGGAGCATGGATTTTGATGCTTTAGACGGAGTCTTTCTGCCTGTGAGTCAGCCAGGGAGAGAGTGCAGATGGTCTGCTAAGGGGCAGGGGGAGAAGGGGCCCCCCTAAGCACATCACCCCAGTGCTGAGTTTCCAAGAGAGGGGCAGTGGCTCCCCGCCCCCCATTCTAACGGGGAGAGGTTGATTCGGGGCTGAATGGCTCTAGAGTCCTGTGGAAGTCTAGCCTGGCCCTGGGGTGGGATGGGGGGGCTGGGCAGCGTGTGTCTGGCTGGCTGGGAGGAAGGGTGAGGAGCTGGCTTGGGGCCTGGTTGAAGGCTTATCAAAGTCTTATTGACCGGCCGACTTTGATCTCTTATCTTCCAGCCGAAGAGGTAACTCATATGCTCACTGATTAATTCCATCTGGGTGGAGATCACGTGACTTCGGGTATCTGCGGCCTGTAGGGACAGACCAAGGTCTCTGTCAGTATCCCGCCTGAGGGTCAAAGTTCTACCCCGTGCACCTTCTCATCATTTGCATGAAGGCTGCAAAGGCAGCTGGTGGCCTGGAGGGGTTGCTGAGTAAATGTCACTTTCCTCCCTGCCTGCCTGAGTCTGACGTTACTCACCATTTCGGAAATGGAATATGCTTGAACATTCCTGGAGAACTTTCCCAGACTGGATTCCCGTTTTTATCTCTATAACAGTCTTACAGATGGGCAGGGCAGGTAGGGCCATCCTGGTTATGGGGCTAAATGGCACTGAGTCACCGATGGAGGGGGACCCGCTCTTGCCCCACATTCAGACAAGCAGCGCAGCCCGTGGACGGGTTCCGGCGGCGGAAGCTCAGCTCCGATTCTTGCTGTGAAGCCCGTTGTAGCCACCGATGTGGTTCATTGTTAGCCCTGAGCTCGGCGTGGGCCCAGCATTCTTTTCTCCACCACGGCCTCTGCCCTTCCGCAGCTGGCAGGACTCTTTTACAGCCACAGTTCCCCGTAATCCTGGAAATGGATTTTGCACTATCCTTGACCTCCTTGACTTGAACCCCGTAAGTTCCTCCCAAGCACGAGTTCCCGGCTGGGCCTGACTGAGCCCGGTGCCTGTGGTTTGCACGGGGAGTCCTTGGGCAGTGTCCTAACTGGAGCAGGTGACTGTCACCCAGTGTCTGCTCTCCGAGGCCTCACCTCCCTCAGGCACCGGCTTCTTCCTGCTTTCACCCTCAGCTTTCCCGCCTGCATCTCTGGTGGAAGCTGCTCGAAGCCACTTTGCCCACAAGCTTGGAGAGCTTGTCTGTGTCCCCTGTCCTACCCCCCACCCCAGCCCTTAACCAGTGACCAGCGCATGCTGGGGCGTAAATACCCCAGCTCCCTCCTCCCCAAGCCAGGATGACCGCGAGGGCTGGCCTCCAGATCGGCCTGTGGATTGAACCTAAGTTCCCCTCCATGAGACACCACTGGACATCATGGGCCACCTACCCGCTCCCCTACGGGTTTTCCCTGAGACTATTTCCTAATTCACATGAACTCCCATCTCAGGGTCTGCTTCTGGGAAACCCGACCTAAGACGGTTGCTGAAGTCCAGTGTGAATATCTAACCAAGGACAACCTCTTAGATTGTAACGCTCTCCCATTGGGGTCTCTGCATCTGGAATCCCACTCCTCATGGAATCCGGCCCCTGACAGTCCACAGAAGGCACTTCCTAAAACGCGGCTCAATTACACAGCTTCCCCACTAGCTGATGATGTGTTTCTCTATGAAGTCAAGGCCAGAGGATCAGGTTTCCCCTCAATCCAGCCATGCCAACTTCCCTCTGGATACCCGCATGCCTCACGCGTTCTGAGCTCCTATGATAAGATCCTGTGGGGAGCCAGCCCCTCCCCAGGCTGTGTCTCGCTTCCAAGCCTTTGATGCTGCTGGTCCACCTTCCAGGGCTGCCCCTATGTCATCTCATCCTGGGTGGGTTCAGCGCCCTCTCTCACCACCACACCCCCACCCCCACCCCACGGGCATCTCCACTTTGGCCCTTACCCTGCTGTTGTCACACCGTCCGCTTCTGGGTTTGTCTCTCACACACTGAGGCCTCCAGGAGGACAGAGCCTGTGTCTGACCGTCACCGACACTGTCCCTGAGCCTAGGACAGTGCATGGCCCGGGGCAGTCACCTGCAGATGTGGGTCAGGCTGACCTGGCGACGCTTTTTGAAACTCGGTGCTCTGAACTGAATTGTGTCTCCTCTCAAGTTCATACGTTAACCCCCTAACCCCCAATGTGATGGAGTTTGGAGGCGGGGCCTTTGGGAGGCAATGAGGGTTAAATGAGGGCATGAGGGTGGGACCCCATAATGGGATTAGTGCCCCTATAAGAGGAAGAGGACGGAACTCCCTCTCCCTCTGCCATGTGAGGACACAGTGAGAAGTTGGTCATCCATAAGCCAAGTAAGAAAGCTCTCACCAGGAACCAACCTGGCCGGCACCTTGATCTTGGACTTCTAGCCTCCAGACCTGTGAGAAGATAAATATCTGTTGTTTAAGCCACTCAGTCTATGGAATTTTGTTACGATAACCAGAGTAGACTAATACCCCTGGCAGAGTCAACCCAAATATATACATTTCTGAGTGAGTACAAAAGCACCTGCACTGGAATCCAGCATTAAGACCGGCTAGAATTTTTTTTTAATGATAGGAGAAAAAATTAAGGCATTTCTGTCCATTAATTTTATCTGCATATGATGACAATGCTACCACCCATTTGTTTTAGGGTATCTTGGTCCAGGCTTGTCTGAAAATCAGTGGACTAGCTCACCAAGCCCAAAACCTGGCCTCCTGAGTGTCCAGAGCAGAGCTCTGGGCCTCCGTGCAGAATTCTGACACTGTGACTGGTGCAGCCTGCAGCTCTGTCTGGCACCACCCGGTCAGGGAACTAAGGCAGGTCTAAGCCCAGACTCTCCAAATGCTCTCACTCCATGATCCCACCTTATCTATTTTACCCCCCTTTCCTGTTCTACTTTTAAATTTTTTGTATTATTTGCATGTGATATACGAGGTCAGCAGGGAGGCAGGTATCCCCAAAGCCAAACAGTGTGGATCCATCAGAGATGAAGGCAGGGAGGCCAGCCTGGAGGAGGACGCATTCTGACCACTCTCAAGGCGCGTGGACATAAGCTTCACCTTCCTAGGCTCAAAGTCACCTTTTTTCCCCAGTTCTCTGAGGGCCGGCCAGAGGGGTGGTGTGCACTTTCTTACTCTGTCTTGAGTCAGGGGATTGGTTGAGAAGGGGTCTCCCAGACCCTGCCTGCTCCATCTGCACCCCTGGCCACCGGGCAGCCCTTGCCTCCTGGCCTGCGGGACTCCAGGGGTTGCCCCCCTCCTGCAGTGCCAGCATGTTGGCCGGGGCTTTGCTGCCAGCAGCAGTCACTGCCCTTGCCAGGAACTCGTAAGGGTGATCCCACAGCCAAGGCTTTGTAGCCCCTCATGGAGGGCGAGGCTGCGTAGCTTTCCCTTCAGCTGATCCAGGGCCCGTGGGCCTCCCCCCAACCCAAGGCCATCAGCCCTTAAGAAACAAAGCAAGTCCTTCTCCGGTGCCCAAGATCCTTGCAGGGGGCTCCACTAGGGCCCACGGGGGCAGAGACCCAGCCCCAGCCGTGTGGAAACATCTTCAGCCTTCCCCGCAGAAAGCTCTGGGGACGGGGGCAGGGGAAGAGTTAAGTTCTGGGCTGAGGCTTCAGTGTTCAATTTCTTTATTTCCTGTTGATGACATTATTGTCTTCCTACAACCATTGACACATGTTGCTTTCATCTGTTTCATTTCAAGACATGAGTACACTCGCTGGAAACTATGCTTAATAGCTAAACTCGAAACATTTGGATTTCCTTTCCTTCTTGACTCTTGCTGGAATGCCGCATTCTCTGCTGGGTTGGTTTTTTGGGTGGTGGTGGCCTGGGTTTTTTTCAGCCACCATTTTTAAACCAGCAAAGAGTGGCTGCCTGGCCCATTGCCTCGGGCCCATCTGTTACTTAGGGGATGCTTCACTTGGACGGGGGTGGGGAGGCCAGGGTGCATCCACCCCCTCGTCATGGTGGTTGCCCAGCATCTCCTGGCCCCTTCTTTGGCCCAGCTCCCTCCCCTGCCTATGCAGCTAGGGGATGGGCAGGTGGGTTCTCCCTGAGGTGGCTGCGTCCTTGAGCTCCTCGACTCATGGCTTAGCCCTTCTGAACAGAGCCGCCGGAACAGAGAGGCGAGCATGTCAGTCTGGACCCAAGGACTCCGGGGAACAAACAGGCCTGGCTGCCTGGGCATGGCAGCTGGACAGGCCTCCCCCTGGCGTGGCCTCGGATGGCAGGCGCCGTTGGAAGCAGGCCAGCCTCATCTGGTTGGAATTGGGTTTGACATGTGTTTCCAAACCTGGTTGCAGCCCCTCAACCTTCCCTGGGCTGGGGCGGCATCGCCTGTTGACACAGTCTGCAAAGGGAACGAGTCAGCTCGTAGAAGAGCCTGGAAGGGGGCCGCCCACCTGGCCTGGGAGACTGCCCTGAGCCCAGCAGGCCCAGCTGCACCAGGCTCACCAGAGCATCTTAGACATTTTCCTATGGGGAGGCCGGGGCGGGGGGCTGCAGCACAGCCTGGTTCTCTAAGACGGAGGTGAACATCTACAGGGCCCCTACTGTATACACGGACTTTCATGTCCACCTTCTTGTTTCACCCTCCCTGTAACAAGGTGGTTTATTCCCACTTCACAGTTGAGAAAATGGAGGCTCAGAAAGGCCAAAGTCTGTGCCCAAGCTCACACGGCTTTTCAGTGGTGCCACTGGGGCGTGAGCCCAGGCTGCAGTCTTCCTCTGACTGCATCACACCCGTCCTCTTCCCAGCAGCCTGGGGTGCGGGTATGAGTGCGATACCATTCAGCCCACCTGGTTGCCCTAGAAGGGCCCATGGACCCCTCCCTCCTCCTCTTCCCCCACTTCGTCCACCCTGGGCCCTTTCTGCCCAGCAGATCTGCATTTCAACTGGGTAGGAAGCAAGTTCACCAAAGCTAACAGGTAGGCGAGCGCGGTTGTGTGCGTTCTGTCCAGGGGGAGAGGACGTTCGCAGCCACCCTGGGGCCCTTTCAAGTCTGCAGACCTGGCCAAGAGTCTGAGATGGCAGGAAGTGTGGAGAACAAAACTTTCAAGGGAGAAGCCTGTGTGGCGAATAGAGATGCTGAAGGGATCATAGGGCCGGGAAACATTGCACTCTTATCTGTTCAGATTCACCAACACAAGTCCCCTCGCTGAGGAAATGGACTTCAAATTCTATAAAACTAATTACGTATTTTCCTCCATTTTCTCATCTGGTATTTCCAAGCCGTTCGTCCTCTGGTTTGTGTGTGTGTGAGTGTGGGCGTCTGCGTCAGGCAGTACAGAGACCCGTATGCAGTCTGAGCATGCGAGCAGCATAGGACAGAGGATGCTGAGCTGTCTTTCACAGATGACATTTCCGAGAGGGCCTGTTGGCCTGTCAGGTTGTCCCCGACAAATGCAGATCCTGGGTTGCTTGGGCCTCCAAATGGCCTTGAACTGCAGCTCTTCTGAAACCCTGGAAAAATGGGGCAAGACCAAGCTTATTTAAAATATTGTCCGGGTAGAAAAAGGCATTTCAAAATGACAGGGTCGGGACTTCCCTGGCGGTCCAGCGGTTAGGGCTCCACGCTTCCACTGCAGGGGGCGTGGGTTTGATCCCTGGTCTGGGAACTAAGATCCCGCAAGCCACGCAGCATGGCCAAAAATATTTAAAAGAATAAAGTTAGGGAGGGTTAGTGGTGGGCGCCAGGGAATTCCCTCACCCTCCCCAATCGTACGTTCAGTGGGTGAGAACACGTAGCCAACTGGACAAGGAATAAAAGTCCTCTCAGTTTGGTGGATCCCATCCTTAAAACGGCAGCGCAGGGTAGATGCCTTCGGATATTTAGGCCCATGAGCCCTGGCTCCTTTCACTCAGAGGACGGGAAGCTGACGCTGGACCAGGGTTTTTACGAAAACGCCCCTCTGCTCAAGGGGGCCGGCCACAGCTGGCAGGCCCCCACACCATCCTGGAGGGAGGTTCACACAGCGGCTGCTTCCAGCCAGGGCGCTGCCACTGCCCCAGAAGGGCACCTAAACGAGTGGGGCTGCATCTTCCCAGACCGCGGGCCCCCCCGAAGTCCCTGCCTCATCAGCAGAGCCCACCTCTCAGGGAGCTGGGTGACCTTGAACTGTTGACCTAGCCCCTCTGAGCTTTCAGCTTTGCTGGGCTGGCGGCAGCCCTGTGCGCCTTGCAGAAGGGCTGGGGGGATGGAGAGACCGACGCAGAGGCTGGTCTTTCCTATACGCTGTGTTCCCACCCAGGCCCTGCCGCTCACCACTGAACGGGTGACCTTCATTAGGAGTCTGGAGCCCTCTGCACAGGACGGCGTCTCAGTCTGTGATCTGGGCAGCCCCGCGGCCCTGTGATGGGAGGGCCCCTGCTGGGTTTAATGTCTACTGTCGCCATCTTGAAATTCCTAATAAGGGCTGGACAGGGACTGAAGTTGTGTTTTTTACTGTGGCAGGTCCTGCTACATCCTCTTCTGTGAAATAGGCTGATAACGGTGGAGGTCAGGTGAGGGGTGAGTGAGGTGAGCCGCTCGCAGGGGGCCTGGCCGCCAGGAGGTGCCGCTTCACCGCTGCCACCTTTTGCTGGTGTCACCTGCCGCTTGCCCTGGGCGGGATGCTTCCTCCCGTTCTTTCCGGTGCCCTCGGAGGGCGTCCCCTCCTTGATCTCTATCTCGTGGACTCCGAACCAAGGGTTCAAATATCTAGGGCACAGGGACCCAGACGTGGCATTCACAGCCGTCTCCTCGGAGCCCTTGAAGCCCTTATCAGAAAGGAAACTGCTAACGACTCTGTCTCTGGTTTATGGCCGCTGGCTCTCTTTATGGCCCTTTTACTGCCCCAGCCCCAAGGGTTCAGATGGTGCCGCTCTTTGTGGGGGAAGATGGCGCCAAGGAGGGAGCTCCCCACCTTCCCTCAGGGGACAGGGACAGAGACAGCCTTGGATTCCCTGGGGCCGGGCAGGGTCTGGCTGTGGCGACGCCTGGCGAGGCCCCGTGGCAGCACTCGCTGGACTGAGGGTGGTCACCCTGCCCACGTCTCCAGGGCCGGCTTCCTGGGCCTCACGTACCCCCGAGCAGGAAAGTAACATCCCAGCACTAGCGTCACTCTGCCGTCTCCGCGCCTGCGACTGTGGCAGGCACTTTGGGCGTATTCTCTCGATCCTCATAACATCCTGGGTCTATCAGGTGCCAGCACGGAAAAGTGGCAAAGAAACCAAAAAGGACAGCTTGAAAATTAGACCCTTACCAAGTAGTTATTTGTCCTTAGCTCCATTTTATGGATGGGAAAATGAAAGCCTCAAAAAGATATATAAATAGGTAGGTAGGTAGATAGATAGATGATAGATAGATAGATAGATGATAGATGATAGATACGTAGATGATAGATGATAGATAGATAGACGTTAGATGATAGATGATAGATAGATAGATAGATGTTAGATGATAGATAGATGATAGATAGATAGGGCTTATTCAAGGTCACACCTCGATGGGGTGGGGTCAGGATTTGAAACTTGATTTATCTTCCTGACTCCTGAGTCCAAAATGTGCTGTTCCTTAATTCCCCTTGTCCTTCCTTCATTCCACTGTGTTGGACTCGGGAGAAATGGAACGCTTGGTCCTGGCAGCTTCGGGAGCTCCGTGTCGGTCAGGCTGTCCTGACGAGCACCCCGGACAGATCTAGCACTTTGTCTATCTGAGACAACAGCCCAGCACAGGCCGCGTGGTGAAGTGTGGGAAAAAATACTTCTGTGATGGGCTGACCGTGGCTTCTTGCCTCCGTGTGTCCCCCTTTGTCCCCATCTCTTCCCAGCCTTGGGTGCCCCTGGGTAAGGCCCACCTCGAAGAGTATATTTATAGGGGAAACACCTTCTAAACTGGGTGTTGGAATTTTAGGGGGGGCTAAGAAATAGCACCCCTTTCCCCTGCCCCAGGGCACAGCAGAGGGAGAGCAGACACAAGGGTCAGGCGGATGGAGGGGAAGCGTCAGCAAGTGCCCAGCAGGGACCAGCAACAGGGCTCCCCAGGGCCAGGTCCCCATCAGTCATGCTCGCCGCTTGACACTGGGATGGAGAGACAACCTCGAACCTTCCCGTCGGGCCTGTTCTAGGGGAAACGGGGTGACGGGGGCACTCTGCAGGTCCACCCCGAAGAGGGAGGGGCAGAGCCGGAGAGCCCCATCATCTTCTGGGACCAGGGCCCCCCATGTGGAAACTAGAGGAGTAAGCAAGGCAAGCATGCCCCCCTGCAGGGCGTACGGCCAGGACGCAGCCCCCCAGCTGACCAGCAGAGGACGGAGCTCGCCTGTGTCCACAAGGGCGGCTGGAAGACGTGGTCAGTGAGGAGACCTCCCAGCGCCTCCGTCCCGAAGTCTTTGAGCTCTGTTCACAGAAGTGGGCAAGGCCATGCACGGAAAACCCAAAACTGTCCCCCTTGCCCTCCCCCGCCCCTGCACGTCCCTCCAGAGTCAGGAAAACAGGGAATCCCCGCGCTGGGCCCACTGCACCCGGTAAGGCCACCCAGCCCCTCTCCCTAGAGAGGGAACTGAAATCTGACAAGTGCTGGCCGGCGGTCACCGCAGGGCAGCCAGACATCCCTTCAGGGCCGCCCTCCCACCTCCCTTCCCTCCAGGGGATGGCAGTAAACGCCCGCCATGCAGGGCACTGGGCTGGCTTCAAAGACGGAGGGAGATGGCAGGTGGGCTTGCGTACCCGTTTTGGTGTCTGTGGACGAGGCTCTGCCCAGAGGCCTCTGGGAAACCAAGGGCCAGGACGCGTAGACCAGGCATCTGTAGCAGGAGGAGAGCACAGAGGGCCGGAGAGGAGCCCCAGAGGCACTGGAGACCTTGGGTGGGTGAGACCCACCCGCATCCCACCGGCTGCATCAGCAGCAGGATGTGCACCCCGGCAGGAAGACGTGACACGTTGGTGGCCACCGAGACACTCACCCGAGGATTCTCGTGAGACAGGCCTTTTTTCCGGTGCAGAAAATGAAGGAGGCTGGAATCTCCACCGAAAAGGTTCCATGACACACAGCATCCCACAGGATTTTAACCTCGATCATTAAAAAAAATTGTTAAAACGAAGAGAACCAGCAGGCTGAGGTGGGTACCTGCTGCCAATTATGCGAAGCTCTGCGGAAGGCGCTGCTTGAAGACAGTCCCCGGGCTCCCCTGACCTCACCCCTTGGGGCCCATCTTCCTGCTCTTGGGAGGAGCAGCAAGAATCATATACCTCGTCAACATACAGCAGAGCCGTGGGCACTGATGCCGTGCAAGGCTGTACAAAGAATGATGCGCCGTTTTCAAGTGCCAGGAAATCACACGGTTGCCGCAGTAAGAAGTCAGCTGGCTGCAGCCCCGAGCCGCATCCTCCGGAAGAGGGATGTGTCCGCCTTGGGAAACCCTCTGCGCCAGGAAGCGGAGCACATACATCTTTCAGAAGCTACACTAACCAGCTAGAATGTGTCTGCGCAAACGCCACCTTAGCTGTGCCAGGATTTTATTCCCATTTTACAGTTAAGGGAAGAGAATCTCAAACAGCCCCAAAGACTTGTAGGCCGTCTTCGTCGGGGAGCGGGCCCAGCCCAGGCTGCCCTCCCCAGGCCCCCACGGGACGATTCTCAGCCAGGGTTCAGTGTCCCCGCCCGGGGTTCTCACCACTTCCCTGTATCACCTCACTTAATCCTCATGACTGGGACTTCTGTTCCTCTCATTCCACGCTTGGGGACACGGAGGCACAGGGAAGCGACAACTCGCCGGTGGGGTGGCCGGAGCTGAGGGCTTTCAGAGCCTCCGTGTTGACCTGTGAGCCACACTCCCCTGGCCCATAGTGACGCTTCAGGATTAAAGAAAAGCCCCCTCCCCGGGGCCCACGAGGCCAGTCTGCCCACCTTGCTCTTGCTTTCTACGGGTTTCCGGAAAAGGGCAGCATCCTCCTGCCTGGGGTCTGTGCGGGTCCCGCTCCAGCTGTCCCAGCTCCAGCCACCCCTGGGCTGCAGTTCACCGACTCCGGGGAAGATTCTGGGGTCCCCGCTCTTCCTCCACCCCCCCGCCCCCCGGCTTCGCCTCCCAGGGCGATCAGAGCCCCATCTTGTGTCCCTGGTTTCTCCTGCCTGGCGCCTGCACAAAAAATATCGACCCAGCTGTCGGGTTATGAAGTCTCCCTCTAACCTAACGCCCCCAGACAGGCAGCTCAGGGCGGGCACCACGGCCACCCTTCCACTCGGGGGCCTCGGTGCCCAGGGGTGGACGCCCGCCTTCCTCTTCCCGTCCTGGATCCAGAGAGCAGGCCCGGCTTCTGGGGCGGCCCAAGGGCACGCAGGACCTCCATTGTTTTGTAGAGTTTAAGATTGACACCTTTTCACAGGGAAATCCAGAGTCCGGACGCCCTGGGGCGGGCTGGAGCGGGGGAGGGGCGAGGCCCAGGTCGGGCCTCAAGGGTCAGAGCTCAGGGTGGGGGGCTGGGGAGGGCCGGGTCGGTCGCAGAAAAGCCAAGTTTGGGTGAAGCAGCTGCCCGACCTACACGAAGCCGCTGGCTGCCTAGGAAAAGCCCAAGTGCACAAAGCCCTCGCGGCCACCCCTCGCGCTGCCCGCCCTGGTGGCAGAGCCCGCCCTCGTCAGTTTCACGGTCTTGACCTCTGGAAGCCTTCCTGAAGCTGGGGGCTCCCCGGGGGCCGAGCATCCACCAGGAAGGCCCTGACACCCCCCTCCCGTCCCCCCCCCCATCTCCACTCAGCAGGCAGCCGTCTCACACCTGCCCGAACACCTGGCCCACTGTTCTCAGGTCTTCTCTGAGCTTGGAATAGAGATGGGGGGAGGGGACGGAGCCCCTCACTCACTCCCTATCGGTGACCATATTTTCTGGCCCCCAAATCAAGCAACCAGGTCTTGATCGTTTTCTTTTTGGTTGTTTTAGATTCTTGAAACGTTTAATTGATATTTTGGTCTCACAAATGATCATTTTAAATGGACTCTTCTGTAAGAGGTCGTGATCATTTTCTGATTTGTGAATTAATGGATACACGTGAAAAGTTTTGATCTTCTTGAAAAAATAAATTCCGTTCTGACCCAACTCTTCAGACAAGGAAGATTGGGTGCAAGATTCCACCAACTTCAACAGAAGCCTGAGGCCCGGAGACCAGTCTTGTAGCTGATAATATCTAGTCCCCTCCCCCTGGACTGAGTATTTCTTTTTTGCAGAATTGAATTTTTTTTTTCAAGAAGATCGAATATTCCACTTAATTTTTCCCTAACATTTTCTAAGTGTTGGGGTGATTCCTCGAGATTATCAAGACGGATTGCCTAGTTTCAGTCATTACTGTATCTGTTCTGTGCTCAAGTTATTGGCGAAAATGGTTATCAAGAGAACGTTAGTAACAGGAGTGAAGTTCAATTCACACATTTTAATTTATGTTTGGGATACTAATGTTTTTGCTAAGAAGCCATACCTAATATGCAGATGATTTCTCCTTGTCTGTTCAGGGGACCTACTCTTCAGGGTACCCCATCACTAAGATGATCATCAAAGAACAAAAAAAGACTTTTCCAAAGTAGTTCTGGGCCACGCCATTCAGGAATTGCCCCTCACCCCCATCTAAGTTCATCGACAGGAATTCTGAGAATTACTCTGTAAGGATCATCATCATTCAAAGAATTAGCCCCAAGTCCCTGCTACTTTTGGCACCGTTTTTTTTGTTGTTGTTGTTTTGTTTTGTTTAATTTTTTTTTTTTTTGCGGTATGCGGGCCTCTCACTGTTGTGGCCTCTCCCTTTGCGGAGCACAGGCTCCGGACGCGCAGGCTCAGTGGCCATGGCTCACGGGCCCAGCCGCTCCGCGGCATGTGGGATCCTCCTGGACCGGGGCACGAACCCGTGTCCCCTGCATCGGCGGGCGGACTCTCAACCACTGCGCCACCAGGGAAGCCCTGGCACCGTTTTTAATCCCAGAGATATTCTCATTAGCATCTCTTTTCGCGGTTCCCATCACTCCAGAGGGAAGATTCATTTCCCTTTTCTAAATTCGAATGTGATAACTAACCAGTAACGTTCCTATTTACCTTCTAGACCAATAAGTTCTGCATCTCCATTTAGGGGAGAACATTCTTGGGGAAATGTGACAGCAAAGTAAATGTTTCTGAGTGTGATCAAATGTCACTATCCCATAACCCACTAGAATCTCAAAATGATTTTGGTGTTCATTTCATAAACTGCTTGGAGCAATTTGATATATTTCTTATAGAAACTTCCAGTGACCTTTGAAGAACTTCAAACATGTTACAATTATGGCCAATCCATGCTGGTCACCGCCCCCCATCAATGTGCTGTTATGTAATGAGGTGCAAAAAAGCTTCCCGTCACCTGTGTGTCTTGCAGCTTGGCTCTTAGCATCAGCAATGTTGACTGACAGGGCAAAAGTCTTATCAGCGGGTCTGTTTTTGCCATTCCCCTTCGCAAAGGACGCATCTCAGTCTGTGGGTCCAGAATCTGGGCATGGCTTGGCTGGCTGCCTCTGGCTCAAGGTGTCCCATGGAGTTACGGGCCAGCTACCAATTGGGCTTCCAGGCATCTCCAGGCTTGACTGGGTAGGAATCCTCTTCCAAGATCACTAGGTTGGTAGGTAGCAGGCCTCGTCTCTCTCCACATGGGCCTCTCCACTCCACAGGGCTGCCTTATAATCCTAAAAAAATACCCGAGACAGAAGTCCTAGTCTTTTCATGCACCCCTGGACGGGGGTGCATGAGGGACAAGGAGTCTGGATGCAGCCCGGGCTGCTCGCTGAGGCAGCGAGGATGCTGGGGCACTGCCTGTCGGAGGACGCCTGGCTTCCACGAGGCGCAAAGGAATTTCCGTTTGTTTCAAGAGCCTTAGATTCGAGAACCTGTGGCCGGCAGTCCACAGTGGGCAGGATGAAGGAGGCTCATGAAAGAGGTGGGGCTAGAGGGCTGGGAGGTCCGGGTCTCAGGAGAGCGGGCCTGGGAGCCGTGGATGGGGACAGAAGACTGGCCCAGAAAACACCGTAGGTGGCAGGACCCAGAGAGGCAGGAGAGGGAGTCGGTCCTTGGTAGAAGGTCCTGCCGAGAAGCGTGAGGGACTTGCGAAGTAGGGGAGCTGCAGGCAAGCCAAGCCACATACACAGATCCAGATGGGCCCACGTGACTTCACGTGGGACACCTTTTACCTGGCTGCCAAGGGTTTTCGTGGGTGGAGGAGACCGTGAGGGGGAGGAAGTGTAGACGCAAGTGTAGACGCCTCTTGAAAGATGTCCGTCAGCCACCTTCTACTCCCAGTGCTTTAATGCCAGGGGGGCAGGGGATGAGGACCTCGCTAGAGCATCAGCGCAGACCTGATGGAGGGAAGATTCCACAGGGAGCAAAGTCCAGACCCTCGCCAGGTGTTCTGGGGCAGCCTGGGACCCTGCCAAGCGTCCTGGGCCACCTTGGCCCATCCTTTGAGCCGGGGAGGCACTCCGTAGCTGGCAGAGATGCTGAGAGCAAGTCAAGAAACACTGATGTGAAAGAATAAAGGAACTGATTTCAAGCCTGGCACAACTTCACTTTCCAGAAGTTGTTTAAAAGGAGCAGGACGAAACCTCAGGAGCAGAAAACAAAAATGTCTGTGGAGAGAGCTTAAGAACACAGACCTATTTATTTGCAAAGTTTCACATGTTGCCAGTTGGAGTGCTGACTTCAGGGATTTTTTTCCTATCTACCTTTTACTTCCTTTTCTGAAAATAACCTTTGTGTGTGTGTGCATGTGCTTGACACTTTGGAGAAGATAATTTCAAAAATCAGAACCTCTTTCTGGATTTGTTTGAATATGGATGGTCTCTTCTTGTTCCACGTGCAGACCAACCCCTGAAAGTCAAACTCCACAATGAATCCTGGTAGGACACCAGCGATGCCAGCAGTTTGTAGCTCCATTTATAATAAATATTAAAGGCACTTGAAGGTAAATCAGATTAGGAAGTTTTAAATGATCGTTTTGCTTAACTGTGTTTTAAATTGAACAGACCGAAGACGATCATTTCTATTAAAAATATGCTTCCCCCCCACCCAATGCTGCTAGGGATGGGATTTCCTAAGGAAACCTCACTTTTTCGATTGTGGCTTCAAAATCTCCACCTTGACATTCCCACTCCTCCCCCACCCCTCTCCAAATGGGAGGAAGTAGGGAGAGCGTGGCAGGAAGCTGAACCCGTCTTTTCCTGTTCTTTTCCTCCTCCCAGACTCTGTAAAAGCCATTTCTCCCTTAGGTGCACCAACCCCACTGAGATGCACGTGGAAACATCTGTCCCCATTAAAGACTTGGTGGAACCCCCCGGAGCGGGCTGAAGGGAGCCCACTTGCGGGGGTCCAGGCTGTTCATTGGTACGAGCTGAATGACATACGCTTCTGTAGAATTTCCAGCTCAGGCCCTGTGATGATGCTTTTAGAAAAGCATCCCAAGTTATTATTATTATTCTTTAAAGTAGCAACCTTCCTTTATTTAACTCACTTGAGAATATTTGATTACCTTCATCACTGTAATAATTAAGATGGCTGATGACTTTTTTCACCTTTTTTTGTGATCATTTAACTTGGTGATTTATTTTTTAAAATTTTATTGGAGTATAGTTGATTTACAATGTTGTGTTAGCTAAATTCTATTTATCAGCCCTGCCATGGAAGCCCAAGACTCAAGATGCTCAGGACCCCCGCTTAGACAGCCCTGCCTTGGGTCTCCTCACCATAGTATGGGGGGAAAGAGGATGGAGCAGGTGTCCGGACCCTCGGAGCTTCTAGCTCAGCTGGGAAATGGGCCAAGAAATCTTGGGAAAATCTCCTCACCTCCTCTGTGCTTAATTTTCCTTATCTCTTAAATGATGGGTTGGGTTAGATGACATTTTAAGGGCTCCCCTGGCTAGAAGATGCTGATATTTTTGGGGAGTACTGGATAGGATGCCCTTGAGAGCCGGCAGACAGCACAGCCCCCTGTGCCACCCAGTTCTGCTCCTCTCCCCTGGGAGGTCAGCGGGGGGCAGGGGGTGTCACCTCTGCAGGACCTCCCTGCTCAGCTTCCAGGCCTCCAGCCCAGAGTGTGACTCCTAACTGGAGGGCATCTTTGCTGCGGAGATGGGAGTTTCTTCCCAGAACAGCTAACAGGCTATTGAGGAAATGGGGTGACTGCACAGAAATCACTGCCATTTTCTGAGCACCTGCGATGTGTTAAGCATGATGCTGGGTGTTTACCTCACAGCAGCCTTTTGAGGGGTGTTCCCTGCACTTCACAGGTAAACACACGGGGCAGGGCCTCAGAGTGGTTAGGTGACTTGCAGTCTCTAGAAAGGTTACCTGAGTGTCTCTCCACCCCCCCTCCCCAAACAAAGCTACATTGTCTAAGGTGCCACTTTTCCAAAGAAATAAAAGACAAAGTCATGGAGTCTTAAAGAGTGATGTCCTGGGTCCGAGCTCCTCTGAAGTCGCAGCCGGTGTGACTTCCCCTCCAGAGGGGTTTTTGTCAGGCTGACTAAAGATTGGAGATCTGGCCAGATGCCTCTCAGGGAGCCCAGAGTTTTCTGGGATTCTAGGATTTCAGCCCAGTACATAATTGCAGAAAAGAATTACTCTCTGCTTTATTAAACTTGTCTGCACTTAGGCCAAGTGGGCTGTTGATCCTCGGTAGGGTTTGTCTTTAAAGGAGGGGCGAGCGAGCATGTGCAGAAATCCATCACCTTGCTTTCCAGTTTCCAGGCAACCGCGCAGGATTACAACAAGTCACATGACCTTGCGGCTGCCAGGAAGAAGGGGAAAATGGAAAACTGTGCTATCTTGAGAAAGGGGCCGGGTATAAGCAAAGGACTTTGGATTCCCCTTCAGAAATGTTATCAACAAGTAGTCGGAGACCTGGAGGCTTGAGAGGGCTCCCGGCTTCTGGGTCCCCAGCCCAGCCCCACTGCTGGGTGGGAAATGTACCACCAGGGGACAGGCGAGGGGTAAACTGGGGGGAGGAGAGTCACTGGCCCAAGGTGACCGAGCACCTGTTCTGGAAACCAAGCTCCCCGAAGGGTTATTACTGAGAGGACCAAACTGAACTCAGCCTTGCTCCTGTGGCGCTATCTCCATCCGCCCTTCTTGTCGCTACAGCCCTGAGCTAACGAGGGAGCAGAAGGCGAGCCCTTGGGTTAAAGCCGAGCCTGTGATGGTTAGCGCTGGCGGGGAGGCAGTGGAGGGGAGGAAAACCACCCATGAAGACCAGCTTTCCACTTCCTTTTTGAAAGCCTCCTCTTTCTGATCATTGTTTATTTTGATTTTGCATGTTTGGATATTTGGAGTTTGCAACCTCCCCTCCCTCACATTGCGTGCGTGCGTGTGTGCGTTTATGTGTGCGCATGTGTGTGTGTGTGCGCGTGCGCACACACACACACATGCTGTTGTTGTTTATATTGCAGACGCTTTTATGGCAATTCATCCCCTTCTGTATACACTTTTGGCCCTAGGATCACACCCTCTGTGGCTGAAAGACTCCTGGGAACCACAGGGACAGCTTTGCTCCTGGCTCTCCGGGTCACCCAACGGGGTGGGTGTGCAGCACTCTGAAAGGCCGGGCTGGTGGAGGGAGCTGACCTCAAGTGGACTGGCTTCCAGTTTCCTTGCACCCAGCAGCTGTCCCAAGGCAGGGCTGAGTCATCTGGCCACACCCGCTCACTGGCCTTCCTGGTGTGCCCCAAGGTGGCCATGTGTTTCATAGCCTGGACCACTGGCTTAATGCCAGCCTGGCCACCTGGGAAGGTGAGCCAAGGAGCAGAGCATGGACACAGAGAGGCAGGTCTTGGGGAGGGAGATGCCCCCCCCCCCCACGGTGCCCAGGAGCTGACAAGTCTGGCAGCGTGGCTTTCCAGAGCTCTGGTCCTGTGTCATAGCCGGGAGAGCATCTTCCCTGCTGCTTGTCATGTTCCAGCAGGTCACGGGGTGGTGCATCCTCTTCCTCTTTTCCTACGGAAACCTAAACAGACAGAGAAACACACTTCTTACATGTTTTAAAGTCCTAAAGGGGTAATGAAGGTTCGAGGCACCTCTGCATTGAAAAGGGTTTGTCGTCCATTCAGTTCACTAAGGAAGTAAATAAAGAAAAAGTGAATAGAGTTGAAGGCCACAGCTCTGAGGATGCCAAGCTCTTCCTCTCACCTCTGGGACAAATTTGGGCTCCACCTTTATGGGTTTTTTTTTTTTTTTTTTTTTTTTTTTTGCAGTACGTGGGCCTCTCACTGTTGTGGCCTCTCCCGTTGCGGAGCACAGGCTCCAGATGCACGGGCTTAGCGGCCATGGCTCACGGGCCCAGCCGCTCCGCAGCATGTGGGATCTTCCCAGACCGGGGCACGAACCCATGTCCCCTGCATCGGCAGGCGGACTCTCAACCACTGCGCCACCAGGGAAGCCCACCTTTATGTTTTTTAAGAGGAGGAAAAATCAATTATTAGCTCATCATATGAGAGATCATTCTATAGCAACAGACAAGCAAATAATGTTCTGGATTTGTGGTATGTTTTCTTATTACTTTAAGTGAGAAGATTGTACCTCCTAAACGTTATTGGATGGATGCTGCGAAGGATTCAAAGGTGACAATGGGGTGAGTTTTCAATACATGAAAACTGAGAGTCGACGGAGAAAAAAGACATCCCATGTCTGTTTAATATGTAACATATGGGAGGATGGGGGGATGCTTCCAAGACAGTGTTGCCTACGCAGTTGATACAGAAAGACGGTCGATGTACATGCTGGGAGAGTCCTGATGGCCAGGTTGGGAATTTGGGGTTAAATCTTCAAGGACATTGAGGCTTGCTTCCCACCGAGGTGACAGGGCCCCTCTCCAGCACTCAGGCCTCTGCTGGCAGAGTCACACCCCCATCTTCACACATCCACAAACTACGCACCTTGACCCTAACTCACACTAACTCACACTGGGAGGCAGGAGCGCACAAGCACGCCCGCGCCTTCTGCGTCCAGGTCCGCGTCCCTCCTGTGACACTTGGCCATCCCATCCCGGGACTCGCCACTCCTCTGACAAGCTCCTCCAAGCCCAAATTCCCAGGGAAACTTGAACAGAGGTAGAAAAGTGTTCGATGATAGAAAAAAACAAACCAAAAAAACAAACAAAAAAACCCGCCTGCTTGCAGTTCTTGCCATGGCCAGGATGCCACAATAAACTGTTGCTTTCCCGAGCTGGGGAGGACGGAGCAGGCCGGGGGAGGAAGCCAGAGCAAAAAGGCCAGAGCACTTGAAAGGCGGAATCAGAACTCAGGCCGGGAGCGCCCGGGTGGCCTCGGGGGCCTGGCGGGGGGCGGGGGCGGGCTGGGCCGGGCCGGGGCGGGCGCGGGGCGCTGTCCCTTTAAGGCGGGAGGCGCGGGCCGGCCGAGCGCGGCGGTGATTGGCGCGGCAGGATCACTGGCGGCCCGGGCCCGGCCCGGGGGAGTCGGCTGGAGCCGGCTACGCTTTGATAAGGTCCTGGCAACTCGGTAACCAGCCGAGCGCCGGGAAATAAAAATAACCCCTCGCAGTCATGGATCGCCGGGCCGCCGGGCGTCCGAGGCGCCCGTCTCCCCCGGCGAAAGCTGTGCTGTAAAAGGTGGGGGCGGAGGCGCGGCCCCGGCCGAGCCGCTTCTGAGCCGGGCCCCCCCAGGGCCGGGGGCGAGGTCGCGCCCAGCCGCGTCGCGGGCGCAGGGCGCGGGAGGGGGTCCGGCCCGGCCGAGAGGGGGCCGGGAGGGCGTCCGTGAGCCGGACGGCCCCGGAGAGGGGCGGCGGGGGCGCGGGGGGAGGCCCGGAGCGCGGCGGGCGCGTACCTCCCTTTCAGGACCGTGCGCCGGCACGCGCCTTTGAAGTACACAGTGAAATCCACGGCGCAGTTTTTGTTGGAAGCGCCCGGAGGACGTTGGGTGCCCGGAGTGGCTGCTGGAAGCGGGGCCCGTGTCGAAAGCCGGACCGGGCGGGGGCCGGAGGGGCCGAGGGCGGCCGCGGCGGGGGCGAGGCCCACTCGGATCTTCCGCAGAAAGAGGGGCGGCGGGGCGCGCCTCTGCCCCCTCCCTTGCCGCCGGGTTCCCCGCACTCCCTCCCCGGCCGCGCGACTCCCCCATGTTCCCCGACGCCGGGACCGGCCCGGGGGGGCCCGGGGCCGCGGCGGCGAGCCGATCCGGGGGCCGGGGCCGAGGCCCTGCCCGGGGCGCCCGCGAGGTCTGGGCGCGGAGCGCGCGCGCGGACCCCTGGTGAGTGCGAGGCCGAGGCGGCGGGCGGCCCGCGCGCTTTGATGTGCCGGGCGGCCCTTTGAAGTGGGCAGGCCGGCTATTTCGGGGCGCGCTCCGGGCGGGCGCGGAGAGGGGCGGCAGGCGCGGCGCCCGGCGCTCCGGGGGGCTTGGCCGGGGTGGCGGGGGCCCGGCGGAGAGACTTGTGCGAGTGGCGGCCGCGGCGGGGGCGGAGCGGGGGCAGATCCCCTCCCCCGGGGGCGCCGCGCCGGGGCGGTGCTGGATGGGAGTCTGGGTGCGAGTGTGCGCCGGAGTGCCTTTGGGAGGTGGGATGAAAGGGTGGCGGCGCCCCCCGCCCCCTCCCCCCGCCCCCTCCCGCCTCTCTCTCCTCCCCTCCCGTCCTCCCCTCCCAGCCCCGGTCCGCGCAGAGGGGCCCCGAGCGCCGGCCGAGGCTCAGTCTGCGCGCCCGAGCGGCCCGAGCCTGGGGCGCCCGCGTCCCCCGCGTCTCTCCTGCCGCCCGGCCCCGCGCCCCGGGGCCCCGGCCCCTCGTGCGGAGAGGCCGAGCCTCCGCGCGTCGCCATTGCTGGACCGGCTGCCGCTTTCCGCGCTTCTCCTGCGGGCGCCTCCGACCCGGGCTCGGGGGCTGCGAGCGCCCACCGGGGCTCTGGACGCGTCGGGGTGGATTGGGGCCGGGGAGCGGGCAGGGGGGGCTCGGCGGAGATGAGAGCCGGGCCTCGGGCCGCCTTGGTCTTCCAGGTAACGGGGCCGCCCCACCTCCCCTCCGCCCGGGGAACGCGGCGCTACCGGCGGCCTGAGGCCCCGCACGGGGGCCACGCGCGCCCACCCGGAGCCCAGGGTTCCCGCCCCCGGTTCGGGGTCGCGCCCCCCTCCCCTGCCCTCTCCCGAGTTTGATCCTCCCCTTGCTGGGGAAAGCGGCTGGTTTACTGGTTAGATAAGACTTTTTGCTTTGGGGAAAAAGAGGCTTGAGGTCAGCCGAGTCTGGGATTCCTGGCACAGGCAGTGTTAGCGTGAGACGGTTTCTGATCCGGTTTTGTAGGGTTTGCGGCTCCAGGAGGCGGGGGGCGCGGGGGCGACGGGTCGTGAGGCTTCTCTGCTCCCTGGCAAAGTTGGAAGATCAAAGCCTTGTCTGAGTGAGTGGTTTTCTGGTTTGGGGGAGCCCGGAAGACCGAGGTGTAGACTGAGCCGGATTCTTGGCGGGAGGCGGGGGCGCAGCGAACGCTTCCATCTGGGTTGCGGGGCGGGGGCTGCAGCCGGGAGTCCGGGCGCCCGTTCCGCCCTGTGCTGGGCGGGCTTTCCTCCTCGGTCGAGGCTCTTCTGAATTTTTAAGGAGTGGGAAGGGGGGGCGCAGGGGGAAGGGGTGGGTGGGGGGAATGGGAACCAGATGCCGGGGACGGGCGCGTTTGGAGCTCGAGTTATCTGTGCGGAGAGCCGAGTGGGGAAATTTACCGAAATTGGTTTCACCTGCACACAGCCCAGCGGCGCGGGGTGCGCGTCTTTGGAGTGGATGCTGTCGGGGCGAGGGGAGGGCAGGGGAGGGGAGGGCCGTCCTGCGTGCGCCCGGGCCGGTGGGTTTTTGGAAGCTGGTGTCTTCCACCTCCCGAGCCCTCCGCCCCACCTCCCCCCCTCCCCGCGCCCCTTCCCCGCCCCTTCCCCCTCCCCCTCCCCCCCCCAAGCGTGCAGGGAGCTCAGATTTCGCCTTTGAAAAAGCTGCGTCTGATACTTTAGATGAGCACCTCGCAGATAGCTGGGTTGCTTGATTTGAATTTGAGGAGTTGAAAAGCCTGTTTACTTTCTTGCTTTGATGTTGGGTAGATCTGGTTTTGATTATATCAATACCCTTTTCTCTCCCTCTACCTCCCCCCCCCCTTCCTTTTCTTCCCAGAAAGGAGGCTCAGATGAGTCCCTGCTGACTTGAGAGAGAAAGAGAGACCACGCTGATTGCTGAGAGGAACTGCAAGGAGAAAAAAAAATTCCTCAACTCAGCGAGAAGAACTCACTGGCCATGAGCAGCGCTGTGTTGGTGCCTCGCCTCCCAGACCCCAGCAGCAGCTTCCGCGAGGATGCCCCGCGGCCCCCAGTGCCGGGCGAAGAAGGGGAGACCCCACCGTGCCAGCCCGGGGTGGGAAAGGGCCCGGTCGCCAAACCCCTGCCTGTCTCCTCAAATGCCAGGCGGAATGAGGACGGGCTGGGGGAGCCGGAGGGGCGGGCGTCTCCGGATTCCCCTCTGACCAGGTGGACCAAGTCCCTGCACTCCTTGCTGGGTGACCAAGACGGTGCTTATCTCTTCCGGACTTTCCTGGAGAGGGAGAAATGCGTGGATACCTTAGACTTCTGGTTTGCCTGCAATGGATTCAGGCAGATGAACCTGAAGGATGCCAAAACTTTACGAGTAGCCAAAGCGATCTACAAGAGGTACATCGAGAACAACAGCATTGTCTCCAAGCAGCTGAAACCTGCCACCAAGACCTACATCAGAGATGGCATCAAGAAGCAGCAGATCGATTCTGTCATGTTTGACCAGGCGCAGACTGAGATCCAGGCGGTGATGGAGGACAATGCCTACCAGATGTTTCTGACTTCTGATATATACCTCGAATACGTGAGGAGTGGGGGTGAAAACCCAGCCTGCGTGAGCAGCGGGGGGCTGGGGAGCCTGAAGCTCGTGTGTGGCTACCTCCCCACGCTGAATGAGGAAGAGGAGTGGACTTGCGCCGACTTCAAGTGCAAACTCTCCCCCACCGTGGTTGGCTTGTCCAGCAAAACTCTGAGGGCTACAGTCAGTGTGAGGTCCACAGAAACTGTCGAGAATGGATACAGGTGAGCCTTTGGTGGAGGGTGAGGGGCTGGGGGAGGGAGCTTGGAGGATGAGATGGCCTTTGCAGATGTTTTGAGTTAAGTAGGATGCATGGACGGATGCATGTGCTGCTGAGGCTGACAAAGGCCTGTCTTGAGCTCGGACCGCTGGCCATGAACCCTTCGATCTTGCGTTTTGCTGTTGAAAGGGGTGGGAAAGCGATGCACACACAGCTAAATACCTGTAGTCTTCCAGTGCTGAATTCACACAGTGGCAGGCAGTGTGCGTTAATGGGGGTTACTTACTGTCCTGGGCCAGTCTTGGTGGGGGGGGGTTGGAGAGAGGACGGCAGCTTTTCATGCCGATGACTCACCAGCTACCAGGCACCGGTTTGGGAAGGGGTTGTTCACAGCTAAGCAATAGGGAGTAGGATGAACGTGGCCAGGGAGGCACCTGGGTTGTGGCAGAGCCCCAGGAAATAACGTGCGTGCCCACTGACCGTGGGGATAAGTGGGATCTGTTGAGCTTTAAGTTCAGATAAGAGCCAGCAATGGGCTTAACAGCTGAGCTTGCGGGTTCTCTTTGTGGAATGAGATGTTAACCCTGCAAGAAACCCTCCTAAGGAGGGGAGGCCCGGTGACTTTCCCGAATGCAGGACCCTTAGCTTTGGAGTCTGCTGATACATTATTCTGGGTTTTCAATGCTTGCGGCCGAGGATCAGACCCCAGTTGATTATTGCGTTGCTTGGTGCTGAAGGAGAAGAGGTCTTGGCCGCAGAAGACTGGAGAAGGGAAGAGTACCTTCTCTTTCGAGGCTTCAAAGACAAATAGTTCTTTATAGAACGGCCAAGTCTCAAGATTCTTGACCTTTGGAGGCAACTTCAGACCTCCTGTTAGAATGAGTTTTTCTGTCTCTTTCTCTCTCTCCCCTTCCAAATATCCAAAAAGAGAATGAGCCTCTCAATCGCAGGTTGTTGCGGACAGCGTGCAGGGGAGGGGCTGGCCAGGAGCAGCTTATCTCGCTGGCCGTTGTGTCCGGCTCCGTGGGTTCGGAAAGGCAGACGCGATCTGGCGGCTGTCTCTCTTTAGGTTCCCCTCCCTCTGTAGGGTCCGAGGCAGGAGGAGAGGCAGAGGAGCGGGGTCTGAGCCTGGAAGCCTGTGATGTCGGGGTGGCCCTGCAGGGAGGGAAGGATTGTGTTGGGTCCACCAGGGGGCGCGCCTGCAGCCGGTCGTCTGCGCGCAGACATCTGGTCTACACCTTAAGTGGGAACGGATTGGTTTTTGCGAGGGAGCCAAGGATCACGTGATCGGAGTTGTTTCAGGATCTTTAAGCTTATGGCTTCAGGCTGTTTTGGAGGAAGATACTGGCTCTGGCTTCTGTGGCTGGCAGTCACGGGCCACCTGCCACCCCTGCCCTGTTCTGTTGGGTGCACGTTTGGGTAAACCCCGCTGGCCTCCGTGCCCTCCAGGTTGGCAGCGGTCGCCAAGGCTACTTAAGGCCTGTGGTCAGGCAGCTTCTCCGGGAGCCTTCAGACAGCGGGGCTTCTGTGTCCCCCAGTGTCAGGGCCCAGAGCACCACCTTTGTAAACAGCGCCCTGTGTGGTTTTGGAGCGAGACAGGCTCCCCAGGTGGGACCCTGCTGTGACCCCTCCCCTGCGTGGGTGGGCAGGAGGACCCAGCCTTGGCGAGCCCCTCCCCCTTCCACAGCCCCCAGCCGGGCTGTTACTAGGGTCCAGCTTTATGGGGAGGGCCCTCGGGAGCGTCGGAGACCCTGGATGCAGGGCCTGGGGTGCCTTGTGTGTCAGCGCTTGCCTTTTGGTTGGGACCCGTGGGTGTTCATATACAAATGACACCTTTCGCTGGCCTCTGGGGTTTCCGTACCAGATTCGTGTGTGTGTTTTCTCCCACTGCTGGGATGAGATGATGTATCTTACCTGGGCATCATCAGAAATTAAGACACACCCCGGTATTTTTTTTAACATGCAAGGTATTCATGGGTGCCTGAGGTGTGTTATTAGGAGCTGCCCCGAGTTACTCAGAGGCCTGAGTTGCAGCCCGGACGGCCTCTTACGCCCGGGTTGAAGTCTTTCTGAAGCCCGTGTGCTCTCTGTAAAGTGAGTGGACAACCCTCCCTTCAGTTTATGTCACAGGTTGCTATAATGTTAGGACCAAAATAATCAACAGGAAAGCCCGTTGTGAAGGGAAATGTCTGAACAGACGTAAAGCATTATAATTGGCTTGACTTAACAGTGCTCATCACCGGCTGTGTGAGAAGGGCCAGCAGGGTTCGGGTCCCACTTTCAGAGAGTGAGCCTCGGGTTCGAGCACGTGTTCACTGTGAAGTTTCAGCATGTCCCCCCCGCCACGCCTCAGCTTCCTCTGCTTGCTGATCTTGAGCCTGCGTTCGCAGCTGGTTCTGGGATGTGGGATCGTCCCTAAGGCAAGCCTGCCTCCCCGCCACTTGTCAGGCCAGGTGCCTGGCCTGTGGACGGCCTGATAAGTCAGTCCAGTGGATGAACCAGGAACCCGGAGTCCTGCCCAGGGGTCGGTCCCTTTCACCAGCTGTTGAGCAGCAGTCTGGGCAGCTGGATGCCAAGGACATGGCTGGTCTTTAAGCCCTTTGATTTCCTTGAGTGCTTAGAGCAGCCTCGTTTTTAATGACTTGTTTGTGTCCTTACTGACGTGGTGTCAGGTTTCATGTAAAGAGTTGGAGCCTAAGAGCAGGCATGGTCCTCAGAGGGAGGGGCTCTGGTTGGCGAGTGGTCCAGTAGGAGGCCTGGGCTTTTGATGGTCCCTGTAAATAACCCACAGCCAGGGCAAGACACACAGACTACACACACACACACACAGACACACACACACACACAGACTACAGACACAGACTACACACACACAGGGACTACAGACACAGACACACACAGACTACACACACAGACTACACCCAGACACACACAGGCTACACACGGACACACACACAGACCACATACAGGCTACACACGGATACACACAGACTACACACACGCACAGGCCACACACGCACACAGAGACTACATGCAGACTATACACACAGACTACACACAGACACACAAGACAACACACATAGAGACACACAGGCTACACACGGACACACACACAAACTATACACACAGACTACACACAGACACACAGGCTACACACACAGACTACACACAGGCTACACACAGACACAGACTACACACACAGACGACACACAGGCTACACACACACAGAGACTACAGACACACACACAGACTACACACAGACACATACACAGACTACACAGACACAGACTACACACAGGCTACACATACACACACACACACAGACTACAGACACAGACACACAGACAAATTACACACAGACACAGACTACACAGGCACACACAGACACACACACAGACTACACACAGGCACACATACAGGCATAGACACACAGACTACACACGTACATACAAAATATACACACAGAGGCTATAGACACAGACCTCACACACACAGACTACACACACATATACAGACGACACAGACAGATTACACACACAGACACACAGACACAGGCTACACACACACAGAGGCTATACACAGACACAGACTACACAAGACACAGGCACACACACACACAGGCATAGACACACATACACAGACTACACACACACACGTACATACAAACTACACACACACACAGAGACTACAGACACAGACTGCACACACATACACAGACTACACACAGACACACACAACACCTGGAGCGTGGAGGCGTGTGCAGAGGGGCTGTGGAGTTCGGAGCTGGGGTCGGGATGCTCTCCTTGTCCTGCCCTGGGCGGTCTCACCTGGCTCTCACTGGACCCTCCGCTCTGGCCTCACGTAAAGTCAGGGGGCCCAGCAGGTGGCCCTCTGCCGGCTCCCAGCGCTTCCTGTCCCCCCAGAGCGCTCGCTGATGGGGCTGGTTTATGTGAAGCCACTGGAATCGAGCTTGGCCTCCATCATCAAAGAAAATGACGCAAGAGGAAAGCTGTGCTGGAAGCAGCGGGCCACAGCGAGCGGATGCAGGCTCTGAGGAGGGCGCTTTGCTAGGACACGCTTGTCGCTTGTCGAAGTTTGCCTGCTCTCAGAAGGGTGTTGCCTGATGCCATCTGCGTGCCTGGCCTCTCTCGCTCCAGGCAGAGGGCTTTTTTTTTTTTTTTTTTTTGTGGTACATGGGCCTCTCGCTGCTGTGGCCTCTCCCGTTGCGGAGCACAGGCTCCGGATGCGCAGGCTCAGCAGCCATGGCTCACGGGCCCAGCCACTCTGCGGCATGTGGGATCTTCCCGGACCGGGGCACGAACCCGTGTCCCCTGCATCGGCAGGCGGACTCTCAACCACTGCGCCACCAGGGAAGCCCCTGTCAGAGGGCTTTTGAAAAGAAGAGCACACAGCCTTAGAAGCCAATGCTTTTTAAGTTGCATTGTTGTGAGAGGGGACCCAGAAAGGGGTCCCAAAGGTCACGTCTGTTGTGCTCTCTGTATGGGCTTTGCCCTGGTGTCTGGGGAGCAGGCGGGAGTCTGCAGCATCTCACTGAGATAAGAGATAAGAATGGTGGTGGGGGGCAGAGGAGGAGCCCACATTTCCCTTCCCTTAAGGTCCCAGGAGCCTCTGCTACCTGACAGCTGAAAGCCCTTTGCATATTGAAATTGCAAACCAGGTCTGTGGATGGATGCCCGGTGCAAAATCTGTACATAGGCCTTTACTCTCCCGAGGAATTTAAAACCCTTGCAGCAACTGGGAGCACAACAGTCCTGAAGAAATACTCAAAGCATCTGGGTACAATTACTGTAGTGTGGTTGAGTTTCTTCCCTTCTTTTTTTTTTTTAAAGCGATCACAAGAAAGCAGCCCTAATTCATTTTCTTGAAATTACGTGATGATTTTGACAAAGTTCTTAAAAAATTGAGTCTCTATCTCTCCCCACAGGCCTGCCACCTTCCTCTGCCTTGTCTTGTTATGATGGTAGGAAAATCCCAATACTTTATTGCAGGCAACTGAGCTAAGAGCAATATATTCCATTTTTAATTACCGGTCACACAGTAGCCCTCTATTTTGGAAGGGAGGGAGACGAGTTTATTTTGGGACCCGTGTGTCTGACTGGGAGCACAGAACTCTGTCCACACTCGGGATTTGAGCGAGGTGCCTTTTTCTGTTGGGGAGGGAGGGGTTTCTGTTGAGTCATTTTCTCCCTGTAGAGGCTGAGTTACAACCCTCACACTTGGGGCACTGTTAATGTGTTAATACCACGAAGATAGCAACACTGAAGGGATGGAAAGAGTGTGTGAAGGCTGTTTAAGGCCATTTTGGCTCTTTTGATCTCCATGCCACGCCTCTTAGGCGAAAACACCCCTCAGCAACCCGCTTGGTCCTAGGTCCTTAAAGAAGGAGAGTGGACAAAGCTTTGAGCTTCTGCCACGAGCTCCACGCTACCTGCAGCTGGGGAGACCCAGATGGGGAAGACAGACCTGTCCCTGCCCTCGTGGAGCTTGTCGTCTCGTACTCGGGACAGGCCTTCACCATGGAAACGCACTGACGATATGTAATTGTCATGATCAATGCCGCCCAAGAAGTCTTGTTTTTGTTGGCAGGTGGTTTTTTGGAGCGTTCCTATGCACCCCCATAAACAGGGCCCTTGTTGGGCCTCTCGGAGAACATACGGACCCCGTGCAGGTGGCCGTGTTTGAACTGCACGTTGTTTTAGTGGAGCCCTGTGTCCACGGAGTCTGTGACACCTGGGGTCACCCAGCTGGCCAGGAGCCAAGCCGGCACCAGCCCTCGGCCTCTTGATTTCCGTGTTACTTGATTCCTGAAGTCCATCAGCTTCTCCGTCCTGCTTTGAGGCAGCTGCCCATTTAGGCAGCTGTGGGCTTTGGGCCATTTTAAAGCCTTGGGCGACCCCGTGACCTGCCCTCGCCTGCTCCTTGGGTCTGCCCTGGCCATGGAGAAGTGATGTCTTCTTTCTGGCTTGTACGCCGTTTCCTCTTGTTCCATCTTCCGTGGCAGTACCACCCAGAGCCACACCCCTCCTGATCGGCTAGGAGACCGTTTTCACTGAATCGTCCCTCATCTCGTCTCTTCTCCAGAAAGACCAACTGCCTCTCCTTGGTTCTCACCACCGTCCTCTCTCTCTTGCCCTGGTGTCTGGAAATGCCACACTGAGGACGTGGGGACCAGTTCTACGTCATGGAAGATCTCACCAGCCTCATTGCATCATCGTAGAAAATCCTGGGGGTGGAGCAGGGGGGCCAGAGTGTCCAGGTGACAGGTCAAGGTCGCTGGGCCATGGTATTCAATGGCCAGAGTGTCCAGGTGACAGGTCAAGGTCGCTGGGCCGTGATATTCAATGGCCAGAGTGTCCAGGCGACAGATCAACGTTGCTGGGCCATGGTATTCAATGGCCAGAATGTCCAGGTGACAGGTCAAGGTCACTGTGCCGTGGTGGTCAATGGCCAGTGTGTCCAGGTGACAGATCAAGGTCGCTGGGCTGTGGTATTCAATGGCTAGAGTGTCCAGGTGACAAGGTCAAGGTCGCTGGCCCATGGTATTCAATGGCCAGAGTGTCCAGGTGACAGGTCAAGGTCGCTCGGCCTTGGTGGTCAGTTGCCAGAGTGTCCAGGTGACAGATCAAGGTCGCTGGGCCATCGTGGTCAATTGCCAGAGTGTCCAGGTGACAAGGGTCAAGGTCGCTGGGCCATGTTATTCAATGGCCAGAGTGTCCAGGTGACAAGGTCAAGGTCGCTGGGCCGTGGTGGTCAATGGGTTCAAGCGCCATGTTCCTCGTTTGCACTTTCTGGTCACTTCTCCACCACGCCACATTCCTGGGATCTGGCTTGACGTTCCAGCCTAGTCAGACCAACAGACGGGGTCCCCGCTGCCGTCGCCTCCTCCAGGTGACCGGAGGTGGGTTCCACGCGCCGGGCCTCCAGTGAGTGGCCTCCGACAAGGCTTTTGGCCCCCTGCTGTGGGCCGGGCGAGGGTGCAGCAGGGAGCAAACCAGGCCCCGCCCCCAGGGCCTCGGGCTGCGGCTGCAGCTCCACCTCTGAGTGTCACTCTTGTTTGTTTTGTCACTGCAGCTAGAGGGCAGGCCCCCTGAGGACAGCAACCGAGCCGTTCTCCCGCCTTTTCCAGCCCTGCTGCCCTCCCTCCTGCCAAACTGTGCAGCGGCTCCCTGCCCACCTCATGGCCACTTCAGTGCAGCCTGGTGTCCCCCCCGGACCCCTCGTGCTGCTGGGGAAGCCTCAGGCCCCCCCTCACCCAGCCAGCTTGACGCCCTCCTGCCCCAGGCTGGAGAGGACTGTTCACCGCTTCTCCCATCCCCGGTCCTCACATCTGCTCCCACCTGTCCCGGGGAGCCACGCGGCCACCCGGCCCGCCCCCTCCGACACTGCAGGGCCAGGACTTCCTCTTCCACGTCACTCATGCTGCCTCTTATGCGAGAGCGTTTTGAAACGTTGAGGCTGGTCTCTGAACAGGGGCAGAGAGAGAGGCTGAATGGGAACCGCACGAATCCATCCCACGCCCGCCGCTTCCAGCTCTCACATCCAGGGATGCTGTGCTTGCGGGGCCACCCAGGGCACATCTGTCAAATGGGCACATGCGCTCTTCCCCAGGGGGCTGCGAGCACTGGATGAGATGACGTGTGTAAGGGGCACCTCTTCGCGGGCCTGTGCTCCGCGTCTGCCTGGTACCCCTGCCCAGCCCCCGTTACGGGGACCTGCCTGCCAAGCCACGGGTGCCAGGAGACCGGAGACCGGGGCTGGGCACCTCACGAGAGGGTTGGGGCTCGGTGAGCGCGGGCAGGAGGTGCCGGCACCTTTCAGGGGCCCCTTTCCTCTGCCAACCCCAAGGCCATCTTTACAGACCATCGGGCGGCTGCGGGGCCTCGTCTTTGCAGACGAGGGCCCTTCCTGCATCCCACCGACCATGGCGGGTGCTCCCTCTCCCTTCTCTCCCGCACTGAGGCCCTCGCGGTGACACAGCAGGTGACACGAGGAACACAGCCCAGCTGGGCCGGCACACTGGAGTTTCTGGGAGGAGGTCGGGGGGTAGGACGGGGCAGAGGTACCGGAGCAGGGCCTGGACCTTCCTTGGAAACAGCTGTGCTGCTCCTCTCCCTCCGGAGGCCCTCGGCGGCCCTGCTGGGGGGCAGCCTGGCTGTGGGCCGAGGCCCAGCTCGGGGCAGGACGGAAGCCCCGGACCTCGTCCTGAACTTTCCTGTCTGTCCGTCTGTCCACTCGCCAGGCCCAGCTGCTAGTTGTTCGCCTCTCAGATCTCCGCTCCCAGAGCCCGGGATGGGAGTGTGGACGTTTCGATGTCCTCTTGTCTTCTTCCCCGTACAGGCCTGGGGGTGGGTGCAGGGGGGGAGGACACTCCATCCCGTCAGTCCTTCCCTAGCCTCCCCTCCAAGAGCAGGGTCCTCCCTCCAGGTGTCTCTCGAGAACTCTGTAAGATCCCTTGGGGTCCCCGTCCCCTGGCAGAGCTGCAGCTCAGCAGGCCCCTTTGTGGCCCCTGCTTTCTGCCCAGAGGAGCACCCAGCCCTGGGCAGCAGGCTGGCCTGGAGCACATTGTGGGATTGTCCTGGGGTCCCCCGGTTCCCTGGGTTTGGGGTGGGAGTCGGTGACGCAGTTCTGTGGTCCTCCAGGAGGAGCGATCCGGTGAATCCGTACCACGTGGGGTCCGGCTGCGTCTTCGCGCCAGCCACCAGCGCCAACGACAGCGAGATATCCAGTGATGCGCTGACCGACGATTCCATGTCCATGACAGACAGTAGCGTGTAAGTATATTCTGGTTTCCCCACCACATACGCGGCTGGCGGTGTGACCCGCCAGGCCGTGGGGCAGGGTCCTCATCCGGCTCTGCCAGTCCCAGCTGTGTCCGCGTGGATGTTTGTTGGATGGGAGGGGAGTAGGCCCCAGGGGTGGGCCTGGTCTGGCTCAGGAGGCTCCCGTGGTCGCCTGGGTGGAGTGAAGCTTAGAGCCTTGGAAGGGGGTTGAATGGTACCTTCACAGAAGAAAGCCAAACTAAGGAGGTTAAGGTGAATATCCACAGATTCCCTGAGTTTAAAATCCCCTCTTCCGGTTATCATTTCGCCTGCCTTCCCGGTGGGCAGAAGAGGGTCTTGAATCCAGGTGTCCCTCTGCAGAGCCAGCAGGTGGGGAGGTGGGGTGACCTGGGAAGGGTATGTGTCTGGGGGCTCAGTGAAGGTGGGGTCAGAAAGCCAGGGTTCCGTCCAGGACACCGCATGCCAGGCTTGCTCACGGATGTGCTCAAGCGGCCGTCACTCAGCTCATCAGGTGTCGGCGGGCGTCTTCCATCTGCAGCCGGGGCTCTGCCCCTAACTGGGGGTTTTCTCCAAAGCAGTTTCTGACCTCAGCTCTTTTGCAGATGGACGGCTGGCATTTCTGGATGCAGTCCAAGCCATCAGGGTGGTCTGATGCGGTCAGCAGGCCATGGGGCAGGGTCATGCTTTGAGTTGGAGGTCATTTGAGGTCATGCAGTGGTGACCTCTGTAGATGGAGAACAGTGATCCTCTGTGAGTCTCAGGTGGGTGGGAGTGGAGTGGGGAGGTGGACCAGGCGTCCCCGTCTCCTGCCAACTTTGGAGATTCTGATTCAGGAGGCTCGGAGGAGGTGGGGCCTGGGCTTGGGCGCGACTCCCCAGGGCACGTCTCCCAGCACCCAGTTGAGAACCACCGTTCTAAAAGTGGTCTTTGGAGGCTTTTCTACAAACATTTTGGAGGAGGATCTTCTGCTAAGGGAACCGTTTTGCAAGGCAGGCCCGTCGAGCCATTTTAAGTTCTGGCACACTTGAGTCGAGTTTGTTCCTTCTAGCTTGCTTCCCAAAACGGGACCGGCTCTTCTTCCAGTTTGTTTGAAATGATCTGGTTTCCATTGGCCAGTGATCTGTTGCTTGGCCTGCGGTGTGGAACCAGTTGAAAGGAAAGTTGACGGGTTGGTTTGGGACTCGACTGTTGATTTTCCTGGTGGCTTTTATTGTGTTACCTCAGATTCCCCTGTTAGTAAAAGGAGGGAGATGTTTAAGGTGAAAAGTTCCAGTTTAATAAAAGAATAGCACTTTGGCATGAGTGAAAATGGAGGGAGGGAACACATCATTCATCCAAAGTGAAGAAGTGAGGGCTTCCACAGAGGTAAGTTTTCCATATCGACTGAACTCTTTAAGTTACTGTACTTGAAAAATATTATCCTTTGGTGGACGTATTCCTTAAAACAATGTGTTTTTGCTCTGTGTTTATTCAGTAGTATCAGGCAAGGCATAATTTGTTTCTTGATTCAAATAATTAATCCCAAGGTCTGTTTTCCTTCTACATTGTAATATCATCTCACAGAATTCAAGATTGTATAAGGCTTTCTGCCCCTAGAGATACGGGTGTCTCACCCCCCTTCTTAACACCCCCTTCTTAAGATAGTTTTTCTTTCTTCTCTCTGTCATTCTGCCTACTGTCGTTTTTTTGCTCGTGTGCACTTGTTTCCAGGAGCAGCATTCCTCTAGCTTTTAACTAGTGTTTGGATGATGTGGTGGTCAGCGTTATGTGTAAAATAAGAGTGAGTTGGACTTGAATGAGGGCATCGAGCGACTCTCCTTAGCCAAATGTAGTTTCCTTTAGACTAGGAGGCTTCTGTTTAGTTTTCTGCGAGGTTGTTTTTGGCTGGCCTCCGACTCCTCGTCACGGACGTGTGATTCTGGGTTCAGGATGAGATAACTTGGGTGTAGTCCCCATACCCGGTTGAGCCTCACAGGACCCAGTCAGAAAGGTTGGCCGACGCTTGTGACTTTTCAGATGAGGGAGGAATGCCCAGTGCTCCCATAACTACTCCTGTCACAGACAGAACTCAGATCCGGGCCAGACAGGCCCCTGCCCTTGGCCTGCTCCCACCGGCCCCGCGTGAATGTGAGGCCCCATAGTTGATAATGAGACCTTTGAGCTACCTTGAGTCTCTTTTATTTTTATTTATTAGTGACCACACAGCTTTCTTTTTTAAGGGGGAGGGGAAGGGAGGAGTAAGTTCTGCCTTCTCCCCTCTTTTTTTTTTTACCCCCTTTTATGCCCAGAAGAAAAACCCCCAGTTCTATTGAGCGATGACTTTAGAGCCCTTGCCCGCCCTTCCCGCCTTTAGCTACAGCGTTCGTGGGCTTAAGGCCCTCACTGCCCGGGGAGGCCGCGTTCCGGGATCAGAGAAGTCAGCTGTCCTGGGCGGCAAGGGTCAGCGTGTGGGCCAGGAAGGTCCGTATTGGTAATCGAGACAGAGGGCAAATCCCTCATTTGGCAGCTTTTTCTCTGGGGCACCTGGGTCCCACGTGGCAGAACCTCAGGGCGTGGCCAGCCCTTCCCTGGGCGCAGCTGCCTCGGGCTGGGGATGAGGAAACCAGGACCCCAAGGGGCGGGGTGGGTCCCTGGGGACCTGGGGCTCGTGTGCTGGAGCCCGTCTTCTGACGTCAGCGCTGGGGGGCCTCTGGTCCTCCTCCCAACCTCTAGGGCAGCTTATTGGATGCAGGCAGCATAGCCAGACCCCACGTGGGCATGTTGGTGCCGCCGGGCCCACATTTACCATCAGCGTGGAAAGGGGCACAAGTGGCACAAGAGCCACTCCGACGGGGCGCAGGCGGGCCCGCGGGCTTGGCAGGCACTGAAAGCCCAGGCCGGGCGAGGTGCTTTCTGGCTGGCTGGCCCGTCGGGCAGGTCCCCCGGGGTCCTGGGCCGGGATTAGGGCCCTCTTCGGCTCGGCCAGTTGGGGCCCGGCACAGAGCAGAGCCCGAGCGAGCGACAGAGTGCGAGGGGGATGCGAAGCGGAACCGAGTCGCGTCCGTCGGGGAAGCTTAGCGGGATGAGGGGGCAGCGGCCCCTTTGAAACCTCCTCACGCTAGTGAGTAGGAGCGCCCCGTGAGGCATGAAAGGAGCCCTGGCCATTTCTCATGGGCACGGAGGCCGGGGGGTGGGGCTGGCTGCCCTGCTGGGGGCTGGGGAAGGGGCACAGCTGGGCAGGGGGCGGGAGGCGCAGGGGTCACGGGCCACCTTCAGTAGACTCCAGAAGGTGGAGTTCATCGGACACAAGCAGTCGTCTCACTTGCCAGGGAAGCAGTTAAGTCCCAGGGCCTTTGCCCGAGGCCCGGGAGAAGCTGGGCCGGGGGGCCTTGCCCTTGGCGAGTCCAGGGCTCGCTGCCAACTTCTGGTTCCCCGCTACACAGGAAGCCCCGTCTCAGATGGCTGGGGAGTTGAGTCTTCGTACAAGGCCTCTGAGCAGGCCCTCTTATGAGCCCGTTGCTCTGAAACCTACATTCTCAGAAGAAATGGCTTTTTTAGTTTTTTGTTTGTTTGTTTGTTTTGGAAAGTTAGACTCCCAGCCAAGTCCTCAACCCCAGCCCTTGGGCAGAAGGACTGCGGGGGGCTGTAGGAGGATTGCAGTGGCAGGAGCGGGGGGCACGCTAGAAGCAGCAGGTTCCTGGCGCCCAGGTGTGGCCTCTGTTAGGAAGTGAAAGCTAGGAGGACAGCATGGAGGTGGCTCCCTGACATCTCTCTCTGCGCAGAGCTGCTTCTGAAGTCAGCATCTGCGCGATCGGAGGGTGCTTCTGCTCAGGGTGTCCCAAAATCAGCCTGAGACCTTCTTGTCGTCGCCTTTCACACAGAGGGTGGCCCAGGTTATTTTATAATATTTATTTTTATTTCCTTATATCTTATTTATGAGTTTACTTTGGACCCCAGGGAAAGCATCTGAGTGAACTTCAAATAGTGCCTTATCTTACAAACTGGCCCTTTAGTGTTGGCTGTGATCAGAGGCCGCCTTCGGAGTGGTGGCCAAATGAAAATGCGAGTGGACGTGTGTGTACGTGAGCCCGCTATTTCAAAGCCACCGGAAAGCAACATTCAGGTTAGGCCGGGCACGGCCGAGTCCAAAGGCTAAACTAATTGGCTCGGCTTAAATGGCAACTAAGTGGATGGAGTCCACACTTCGAAACCAGCGCTCCCCAGAAACAGCTGGGCCCGGCAGCGGGCGCGTTAGCTAAAATGTTTATAATTAAAGGAGGCCGTCCAGGGACCGAGACGCAGGCACGGGTCAGCTCATGGTCCTGAGAAGCCAGGAAACTGATCACAGGCTTTCAGAGCCTGGATAAAAAGAAGAGAGGCCCCTTTCTGGAATTAGGGGCTGTTTTGGAAGAAGATTCTTGGCTGGGGGGTCGGGGTGGGGGTGGGATTAAAGGCACATTTCCTTGAAGGTGCCTGTTGAGCCTCTGAGCCTTTGCGAGTTGGTCTCCCTTTTCTGCGCTGGTCTCGCGTTTCCTTGTCTATAGCTGGACCCTTCACCTTCCCTGGCTGTGGTGGGCATGTCTTGGTTGGAGGAGTGGCTTAAAAACGCATTTGTTCCTCTTGCTTCAAGTGGCCAGGGACCTGCTCCCTCTGCCTCCCCCAGTTCACTTTTCTTTCTCCTGCTTTATACAGAGAAAGAGAGAGAGGTGTGAAATGAAAGCCTTACCGCTCGTTTCAGCTTGGGAGGCGAGGGGCAGGAGCAAAGGCTTCTGGGGGACACTCAAGGTCAGAGTCTTGGAGGGGACGGGCGGGGGCCTCCTGGGACTCGAGCAGCCCCGGGTGTGTCACGGTGGCATCCACGGGGTGCTTGCCTCCCACCCCCAGGATTGCCTGGAAGAGGCTTGGAGCAGAGCCGTCCTCTCATTACGGCCCCGGAAGAGTCGTTGGTTGGGACATGGACCTTGTCTTGGAGCCCTGGGGCAGCAGAAGTTGTTGCTCAGACCATCGTGAGACCCAGTCTGTTGGTCCCCTGCCGTTACCCACACCCCACAAGGGATTTTAGGCGAGAGATGGGGGGCCAGCATGCCCCATAGCCAGCGAGCACTGAGTGGTCAGGAGGACTTTCCAGGATGTTCCCCAAACCCCCCATTCACCCCTTCAAAATGCCAGGTGACCCCGTGGGGCGTAGGAAATGGTGCCCCCCCGGCATTCAGACCATTGTGAAGCTTGGCTTCTCCAGCTGGGCCTGGACTGTACGTGTTTGAGTTAAGGATGCCTGTTCTGGAGTCCATCAGTGGCTTGGATTAGAAGCTTGGATCTGACCTACTGACTGATTCCAGGAGAGCTTTGGAGCATCTCTGGTCATCTATAAAATGTGGTGATTTAGGGGTTTTGTGAGGGTGCAGTTGGATTATACATCACTCAGTCCATGGGTGGGGCCGGCAGCCTTGGGTTGGAGTCGGCGGGCATGGCCCTTAGTTGCTGGTCAAGCCAGTCCTGCTTGCGACTGGCCCACGTCTTGTGAGTAATCCTGGGGTGAAAAGTTGTAACGAAGCTCCACGTGGTTCAGGAAGTTTCTGGACTCAGAACCTTTTCTCCTACTTGGCCTTCATGGGCCCAATCCCGTCCCAGGCCTTAGTGAGTAGGAGGCTGCCTAGGAGACTTGACCTCACTGGTCAACAGGCTGACCATTTCCACGGTGCTTGCTGTCTGACCCCCTTCAGCTTTTCCCTGGGACAGGACTCACACGCGTGAGTAAGCCCTTGATTTATGTTGATCTGTCTTCTCCGCCTGTACCCTCAGTACGATCGGACTTTATAAAGTGCTTCTTTTCCAAGGTTTGGTTCACAGGTCAGTTCATCTGTATCTGTATTGCATCCCTGAGGCGGCAGCCCTTTTCTCCCGCCCAGGTCAGCAGCCTTCCAGAATCCGCAGCCATACAGAGGAGCTGGAGGTCGACCAGTTGGCCCAGGCTGCTCCTGTCATTTTTAGGCACAGCTGATTGTCACCCACTGCTGATGAGCCAGCCACCCGTTGATGAACAAAACACCAGGGAAAGGGAAATAGCCAAACAGCTGATTTCAACATTTATAGCCCCAAAGGATGATTCAGTATGGAAATGTTTGAACCCTGCGGCTTTTGTAAATAAGTGGCTTCTGGAAGGAACAGCAATGGGAAAATAATCACACCTTGACCGTCTGACTGCTTTCAAGAACAAAAGTTTAAAAAAAAATCATAGCAACTCCAGGTCCTGTTTTTAGTGCAAACTAGCTGGAGTGGAGGTGGTGGTGGTAGAGTTGTTTTTAAACTTCTTCCATTTGCTTTTTAAAAATACAGTGATGAAGAAGAACGTATGGGGCCCTTCTGCCCTCTGGTCTTTGCTCAGAAATCACCTTCATGGAGAGGATTTCAGTGACCACCGCCTCCTGTTTAAAACGCAGCTCCACGCCCCAGCCGTCCTCACTCCCCGTTTCCTGCCGTGTGTTTCATCACAGCGCTTACCACCTTCTAACTTACCATAGATCTTGCTTTTTAATTTTTGCCTATCACCTGTTCCACTCCGTTAGAACACAAGCTTCCTCAGGGCAGTCGTCTGCATTTTTATCCCCTTCCTTCGCTGCTCTCTTGCCCGGAGCCTAGAGCAAGGTCTGGCACATAGTAGGTACTCAAATATTTGGATGAATTGCACAGAATACCGCGGAGTAGGGGCTTTCTCTTTATGCCCACATTGGTTACGGATCTGAGAATCCATTGGTTGGGGTAGTAGGGTTTGGAGCTGAGGGAAGGAAGGAGCCCAAAGATGCCCGCCGGTGACTGATAAAAAGGAGACATTTGGGAACGGCTGGGAGGTTGACTGTTGGAGGGTAACGCACGCCTCCACCAGCGCCTGGCTTAAGTCTTCTGTGCGTCTGGTCCCTGATTGCCGTGGTAACAGCCCGTGGGAGGGACCGAAGGGGTCTTAGTCTCCTGCTTGGGGCACCTGTAACATAGGGGGACCTTCACACTGCAGTGGGCCCAGTTCTAAGACAAGAGCTGAGACACGAGCTCTTCCCAGGTTGATACTCCTGCAACCGAGCGGGAGCCATTTCCAGAGAGGCTTGAGGGGCAGGACATGTGGCGGTTGGGCCTTGGGCTGACTTTCCCTGCAAGGACGGCCACGGCGCCTGGGGACTTGGGGCGCTCCCAGCTCCAGGAGGTGCGTGGTCCCATCTGTCTCGGGGTCTCGGGCGGGCGCGCGTGAGTCGGCCCGTGCGCTAAGGCCTCCTCGTGAGCCGGTGGGTTCTGCCCTTTCCTTTCCCCTAGAGATGGAATTCCTCCTTACCTCGGGGGGAGTAAGAAACAGCTCCAGAGAGAAATGCATCGCAGCGTGAAGGCCAACGGCCAGGTGTGCCTACCTCATTTCCCGGTGAGTACGGTCGGTCGGCAGCTCTTTTCTGGGAGGAAGAGTGGGGGGCTGGGGGTCTGTGCGCCTGGGGCCTGGGGGGTAGGGAGGGCAGGGGAGGGCCACGCAAGGGGCGATCTGCAGTTCACTGGGGTGTAACCCGGAGCAGGGGCGCCCACAATGCCCTAGTCAGCCTTTTCTGTTTCCTCGATTCAAAAAAGAAAACTCCATGAGAAAGAAGCAAAGCAGCGAAGGGTGGGAGGGTGGGAGGGGACCGGCGCTTTGCGTTGGGCTATCCCGTTAAGTCCATCCCACCACGGAGGTGAGAACAGTGCCTGGCACGTCGTGGGTGCTCACTGAACACTTGCTGGTCGACTGAATGAAGGAAAGAGAGAGAGGATGAGGCTGGAGGGGTCTGCCTCCTGAGTGAGGGTCGCGTCCTGGGACGTTCTCCTTGCGTTGCCCACGTGGCTGCGTCGTTTCAGTCACCGTTCATCTCTGTGCTCGGCCATGTCTCCTCCGAAACCCTGGAGGTCGGCTGTCCCTCCTCTTGTCTGTTTCCAACCCCAGCACGTGGCTTAGTGCCTGCTTGTTGAATCTACCCCCAATAAGTGTCTGAGCATCCCATGAGCAGCTCCTTCCTGCGACTGAGATGAGAGGCCAGCGTGGTGTGGAGGGCATTTCCGGGTTCTCCCCTACGATTTCCAGGTCCCGGGGGGCAGCCAGCCCGTGGCCGCAGCACATAGAGAGCTGCCCCATCTGCGTCTCAGGAGCTGTGCTTCTTGCGGTACCCGGAGGTCCAGCTGCTCCTTAGGGAGGGGAAGAGAGTGCCCAGCTTAGAGCAGCATCTCTGCTTAGAGTCCTTCCTGCCAGCTTCAGAGAATCTGATTTGTCCGTCAGTGATGTCACATGTCGGAAGTGGACACATCGAGTTGCTAATCCCACGTTGCATTAGTGTGCGGACTGTTGGACTTCTCTCTGAAGCCCCTCGGACAGTCCAGGGCAGACTTAAATTTGTAAAATTAGCCTACTAAGTTTGCTTTTCTGGGGACCTCCAGCATCCCCTCCTCAGTAACATCCCCCCCACCCGTACAGCAGTATCGATGATGTATACATATATGTGTGTGTATATATATATATATATATATATATATTTTTTTTTTTTTTGACTTGGTGGGGGCACTGGGGAGAGGTATGTGTGTTTAAGCAAAGCTGTACGGCCCTCCAGGATTGTGAATAGGTGATTCTGTCCTGGGGTGTGCGATCGTTTTCTCATCTGCGGCTCGGGTGGGGAGATGCTGGCCTCTGCAGGTTGGCTCTCTGCTGCCCCCATCCCGCCCCCTCCCAAAGAAAAGGGCCAAAGCAGGAGGCAAACGAGGAGTAGGGGGCAGAGGGGCGGGGGCTACGGGTACCAGACGACGGGAGGGGGACAGAAAGCCGGCCGCGGGGGTCCTCTCTGTTGGCGCTGTTGGCTGGTGTGCTCGTGCCTGTTTATATTCCATACCCGGTTTGGAGATGTGCCCTTTTCCCTTGGTAGATCTGCTTCAGGCAGCTGAGCGCAGCAGTGTTCTGCTATTAGCCAGCAGCAGCTTGCTTCATTTTTTGTACAAAGAGACGGGAGGAGGGGCGGGGAACACGAGGGGGTCCGGGGCAGCGGTAGACAACGCCGCCTCAAAGGTGCGCAGTGTGCGGCCAGGAGAGACATTACCGCTGCTTCTGATCTGGGCCCTGTGACTCCTCTTTTTTCCCTCCCTCCCCCTTTTTTCCTTTTTTCCTCCCCCCGCCCACTTCCATTCCAATCTTATTTTTTACATTTCCAGCTCCCTTTCTGTTTAGGCTCTACTTTTTATTCCTTGAGGTGGGTTTTCTCCCCTCCCCATCGCAGAGAGCTGCCTTTTATTTTTGATGTTTGACAACAGTCTTTGAAGATTTTCTAGTTCAGAGTAGCGTCTGATGGGCTGGTTGTACTCCAGAGGGAGAGCAAGCGGGGCTCCTCGCAGTGCGACCAACTGCTCCTGCCCGCGGCGCGCGCTGCCGGGACCATGGCTCTCCGCTGCCAGGACCATGGCTCTCCGTGAGGCTGCGGCCCCGGCGCATAAAGCGCCCGAGCAGCCCGGGCCCCGCGCCGCCCGCTCTCCGCGCGGCCGTGGACGCACCGCGGTGCCCGTCCCCAGGCCCTGGCAGCCCCCTGACTGCGTCCGCCCCGTGTCCTCCCCGCGCCCCGCAGAGAACCCACCGCCTGCCCAAGGAGATGACCCCCGTGGAGCCCGCCGCCTTCGCGGCCGAGCTCATCTCCCGGCTGGAGAAGCTGAAGCTGGAGCTGGAGACGCGACACAGCCTGGAGGAGCGCCTGCAGCAGATCCGAGAGGTGGGCGCCGCCCCGCCCCCGGCCCGGGGTGGGGGTGGGGGCCCTTCTGCTGACCCCGGCGCCCCCCGACTGCTGCCTTGCCTTCCAGGACGAGGAGAAGGAGGCCTCCGAGCTGGCGCTGAGCGCCCGGGAGGCGGGGCCCGCCCAGCACCCCCTCTCCCTCCTGCCATCGGGCAGCTACGAGGAGGACCCGCAGACCATCCTGGACGACCACCTGTCCAGGGTCCTCAAGACCCCCGGCTGCCAGTCCCCGGGCGTGGGCCGCTACAGCCCCCGCGCACGCTCCCCGGACCAACATCGCCGCCACCACCTCCTGCAGCACCGCGCGCCCCCGCCCCCCGGGGGCCCGCTGCTTACCCCCGCCGCCGCCCCGGCCGGCTGCCCCCTCCTCGGGGCCCGGGGCTTCGTGAGCAGGCAGACGACGAAGCACGTCCACCACCACTACATCCACCACCACGCCGGCCCCCGGACCCGGGAGGAGGTGGAGGCTGAGGCCGCCCAGCGCGCGCGCTGTCCCTGCCCCGTCCCCATCCCCGGGGGCGCCGACTACCCCTGCTGCGCCAAGTGCAAGAGCCACCCTGGGGCGCCGGAGCCCGCGGCGGCCGCGCAGGCTGGGTAGGTGTCCCGTGGTAGTAGGGTCAGGGTCGCAGGCGCTGGGCCGCAGGGAGGGCGGCGGGGCGGGCGGGGGCATGGGGCTGGGCAGCAGGTCCCCCTCGCCCGCCGGCTTGGAGGGGCCCCGGAGTGGGAGGCAGAGGCGGCCGGGGTCCTCGGGATGGATGCGCTCCTCGTTCCCCGCAGCGGCAGCGGCCGCGGCCGCGGCGCCGTCCCACCCCGACGGAGCGGGAGAGGCTCGGAGCCGGGCCCGGCTGGGCCAGCCCGGGAAGGAGGGGCCCCCGGCGGAGCTGGGCCGCTGCAGCCGCCCGGGGAGGAGGGAGACCGGGCGCAGGACGTATGGCAGTGGGTGCTGGAGAGCGAGCGGCCGGGAAAGCCCAAGCCGCACAGGTGAACACGGCCGGCTTGCCGCCCCGGGAGGGGCGGGGTGGGGGTGGGAGGGCCTCTGCGCCGAGCGCGACCTCGGCCTCGGCCGGCGGCTCCTGCCCCGCTAGTCGTGAGCGTTCGACTGGGCGGCCCGCAGGAGTGCCGCGCCGGGGCCACGCGCCCAGCCGCGTTACCGTCGCGTTTTCTTTTCTCCCGTTGCCTCTGATTTCTCTTGAAGTCGCGCTTTCTGGCCCCCTAATCCCGTGTCTCCCCTCGACTCTCTCTCGCCCTTGCCCGTTCAGTGCCCAAAGCACCAAGCGGGCCTACCCCGTGGAGGGCGCCCGAGCATCCCCAGCCGGCCGTCACCACCTGTGGGCGGGCAGCAGCGGGCACCCCCGCGCCGCCCCCCGCGCCCACCCGTTCACCCAGGACCCTGCGGTGCCTCCCCTGACCCCACCCAACACCCTGGCGCAGCTGGAGGAGGCCTGCCGCCGGCTGGCGGAAGTGTCAAAGCCCCCGAAGCAGCGGTGAGTGGCTGGGGCGGCCGATGGCGGGTCTCCTTTCCGGCCTCTAGGAACGGCTCCCCTGAGCTAGCCGAAGGGCTAACTGGGACCTGGCGAGGCATGGGAGGAGGAAGCCCTCACAGCTCCCGTTCCCTTAGGAAGGCCCTGACGGTGAGGTGAGCTTACGAGGAGCCGTGACCGATGGGGCTTCTAGAGCCTTCAGCCCTCTGCATGGGCTGCAGCGTCCAGTGCTGGGCTCCTGGGGGGCTTAGCACAGTACTGCCAGGTCTCCAGGGGCTGCTGTCAACACAAGGCCTTGGTTGGGTCTCCACGGGGATGGAAGTCGGAGGCGGGGGAGAGCGCTTCTCTGACTGCTTCCCATTGGCCCCGGGGACGGCAGGCTTCCGTCTAAGTCCTTGGTGTCCTCAGGTGCTGCACGGCCAGTCAGCAGAGGGACAGGCACCACTCGGCCACTGGTCAGCCAGGAGCCACACCCTTCTCCAGCCCAAGCCTGGCTTCGGAAGAGTGAGTGTCTTTACCTGGTGTTGCTGAGATCCGCCCAGAGGGTTTGGTTTTCAGGGTATTCTCTATCGGGGGCTGTGGTTTTTGAAAACTTTCTTTTCGTCTGTAAAATCACCTTCGTTTTTATATTAGCAACAAGGAACAGTAAACCCAGATGTTGCCGTAAATTAGGATCTCAAAAAACCCCACCTGCACCAAGAAACGCATCGTGACTTGTACACAAGTGTTCCCTCCTGAAGTGGTGGATGGCTCAGGGTTCCTGGACTCAAGCTCAGACGGGAAGCCTTTAGCTGATGGGTAGAGGGACCCCAAACCCAGATGGAAAAGTTGTCCCCATTAGCCCAGAAAGTTAGCGAGTTGGAAAACCATCTTTGTGCCACACTGAGCGGGAGGGTGCTTCTCCACCGTTGCAGGGACAGAGAGGGGACCATCTTTGCTGTTTTGCAGGGGGAGCAGCACATCTTCCCCACTGGTCCCACGATTCCTGTCCTAAACATACACTCTTGTAAACTGGGCAGGGAAGCCAGGCTTCGTTTCACTCCAGGGTGGTGCATTGAAAAAGCGTTAGGTTGCAGAGATCTAAAGTGGCGTAAATCATTAAAGTTTTTTTTTTGTTAGCTTCTTCATTGTGAGCAATGAACAGTGTTCGAACTGAGAAGACCTCCACCCTGTTAACAATTGGTGGACCTTAAGTTGACCAGCTGTCCGGGCATGCATCTTTTTTTTTTTTAAGCCACTCCACAAAAACTCAGAAGTTGAGATGACTGAGGGCTGACCCCATCCCCCGCCAGTGGGCTCTGGCTTTCCGGGCTCATGCCACTCCTGGGTTTGTCCCTACAGCAGACACTGGTCGCAGCGAGTGTCCCTGTGGCTCTGGGTGGGTTTCTTCTTTCTCACCTTCCTTGGCAAGCACCCCATTGGTGCCCCCCCTGATGGCCACTACTCTGTCCTCCCATTGGGTGGAAGGAGATGGTCCCTTCCTGGTTGCCCCACACAGATGACCCGAGGGAGGACCGTGTGTCCACCAGAGATGGCTGCCTCTGTGATACGGGACCCGCACCCTCGTGGTGTACAGTTGCAGCTGGACTTTATCTCTGAAGACAGCACCCCTGGATGTGTATGTGCACACGTGCTTGTTGCCTTCAAATGCGGGACTTGTTGCTTTTCCATCTTATTTTCAGTCACAGAGAGGCAAAGAAGCTGGCAGGGGTGCACGCTCTCCAGGCCAGCGAGCTGGTGGTCACCTACTTTTTCTGCGGGGAGGAAATCCCGTACCGGAGGATGCTGAAGGCTCAGAGCCTGACCCTGGGCCACTTTAAAGAGCAGCTCAGCAAAAAGGGAAATTATAGGTAAGCGTCCCACGGCTTCTTTCTGCTTCGGACTTGGTCTGCTCAGAGCCAAGAGCCAGGGTCGCTCCCTGGCTGGGCCAGGCCTGGAGTGGCCGCTGGAGGGGCTGCACGGTGCGTTGCTCTGACTCACTGGCGCTGTCCCCTCCCCCCTCCCGAGAGGACACGGCAGCAGCGGTGGCAGGGAGGGCTCTGTGGGCACCTGGGTGGGCTTTTTTTTTTTTTTACTAGGTGGACGAGACTGAGGGTTAGGGTTAGGAGCAAGGGGTCGGCTGGCTTTGCCAGGAGAGCTGGGCTGGGGCTGCCTCGTGGATGCTCTGCCTGAAAGGGGCGAGGGGTGCGGGGGGAAGCTAGGGAGAGAACAGACGGACGAAGAGACTGCCTGAGGAGGAGGCTGAAAGGCTGCCCTCCTGGCACGTCTGGGAGAGGCCGTCCTCACCGAAGGCTCAGGGACAGGCAGAGACCACTACCTGCACTGTGGCAGCGTCCTCTTCCCTCAGCCTCCGTGTTCCAAGTCATGTGGGACAGGGTTGCCTGTAACAGAGGAAGGGCAGGACCTGTGGGTGGGCACGGGAGGTGGGGTCAGGGCTGGCCACTCCTCCTGCTGGGGCCTCGGGACGGGAACCCACCCTTCCTCCGGGCTTCCTGTCCCCTCAACACAGTCCAGAAGCCCACCCTGGCCTGCCGGACCCTGGATGGGATTCAAGAGCCGGGGGCTGGCCCTGGGCGTCTCTCGGTCACTTTCCCCTCGACATGGGGCAGGTGATGACCAGAGTCCTACCTGCCCCTTCTCGGCGGCCTTCATCCCAAGGGAACCCGTGGGTTCCATCCCACTGTGTCCCGGGTGCTTTGTGCAGGGTTGGGACAGGAGAGGCGGGAGATTAGAGAGGAGACAGCCCGGGCCCGGCAGGTGCCCCCCTGCTGCTTCCCCGAGCAGGGATGGCACGGAGAGCTCTAACACACTTCAGCACCTGCTGGGCGTGCGCCGGCTCTGGACCCCTGGCAAGCCCACCCCCGGGGCCCGTGACCCCAGCCCTTCCAGAGCAGCCACTTCGACTGGGGCCGGTGGGGGGTGGGGGGAGAGGGGCTGATTTGGGCAGCGGCCCAGAGTGACTCTGTTTGCAGGGAAGGGACGTGGCTCAGGGCTGGGACCCTGCAGGTGCCCGACAGTGGGGCCTGGAGCTGGGCTGAGATCTTTCCCTTTTACACCCGGGCAGAGACAGTTCTGGAAATGAACCAGAGGACTGGGGAACGGGCCTGGCTCCTTCTTCTTCTTTTTTTAATCTTGAACAGACACAAGGTGAAACTAATTACACAAGTGTGCCCCTCCAGGGATTCATTTTGATCTCAGCTTTGGCTCGGCTGGACTTTGAGTGGAACCGCAGGTGACCTTGAGGGGAGCAGGGCCGAGGGGCGCTGAGCAGAGGCTGCAGGGACGGCCCCACACGCAGCCACTCGAGCCCCATCTGGCTCGGAGTTTTTTCTAAGGCGCACTCAGCAAGCCTGGCTTTGAAGCCCTGGCCTCCCCTTTAATGCACACAGACTGAAACAAATGGGTGACTGGCAGATTCTTTGCTGATTGGATCAGGCTGCGGCCCTTCCCAGCCGCCTTAGGTGGCTCCACCGGCTCCCCGGGCCGGAGCTGGACCCTTTGCCCGCTGGGTCGGGAGGGCACCGGGCGCCACGCCTCGTCCTCCCGGCGGGGTGGCACTGCAACCCTCACCTCGCACCCCTCACTGCCGCCCGCCATCCGAAGCCCAGTGAGGATGGGGCGGGGAGCGGGGACCTGGGCTGCGCTCAGCAATCTCAACGTGGCAGAGCTTCAGAGCAGCCCCTGCAGACGTGCCAGATGGCAGAAGGAAGCAGGTTTGCCACACAAAGCAGGTCGCAGTGGAAGAGAAGCTGAGGGCAGCGCAGTGCCTTTGAAGTCTCGGGGAGCGGGGGAGGGCCGGGGAGGAGGTCACAGTCAGGGACAAGGTCACTCGCTGCGTGTCTCTGCTCAGAGGGCCCCGAGGCCTGCCCAGGGTGGCGTAGGCATTGGAGCCTCTCATTTAGAAAGAACTGCTCCCCCTGCCCAGGGTCTCCTGTGCACAGCGCCCCTCCCCCAGCTTTCATCGGGCCCCCTGGGACTCTGCCCCCCTCGAGCCAGAGTGTCTTCGCCGCTGACCCCCTCGAGCTGGGCGGTCACCCCGATGCCTTAGCCCAGCCGGGAACGCCAGAAACCCAGACCCTTGACTAAATGCAGCTGTTTCACTGGGTTTAGCCTTATCTCCTATGAAAGTACTTGGCTGGCCTTCATTAAAGAGGAAAGAAATTTAGCTCTAACCAAGGGGAATTTTAAAAAACTTTTTAAGGAGAAAAGACAAAAACAGAAAACCACTGTAACCCTGAGACGCAATTACCTTTTTTTTTTTTTTGAGACGCTATTACCCTCCCCCCAGGGGACCGTGACCCTCCCTCCACGAGTGGCCTTTATTGGCTGAAGATGACAGCTTGCAGGGGCGAGTTTAAAGCGGCTGAGGGGTCTCCCTGGCCTGGGACGGGGAGGGATAGGCCTTGGCTTCATGTCCTGGGAAGGGGCTTGGGTGGGCCTGGCCAAGCGGGACAGCAGTTTTCAGACATGACTCTCCTGGGACAGGCTGGTCATTTGTGTCCTTACAGCTAAACAGGCTTCAAGCAAGAAGCCGGGGTGGGATCGAAGGAAGGAGCTTTTTTAATCAGCGGGCAGAATGGGGGCCTTTAGCGTTTGCCCTGGAGGAGGGGAGGGAAGGAGCCGGGCAGAGGGGAGAGTAGCAGGGGTCTCAGTGGCTGCAACCCCAGGAGGCAGTGGGCTGCCCACCTCCTGCGGTGACCATAGGGGTAGCAGCCTGTCCTGGCCCCCCCAACCCAAGCTGTGGCTGACACCAGCCGGGAGGGCTGGCCCTTGGGCGCTGGAGGGCAGGGAGCCTGAGAGGTGCCAATCTTCCGCAGACTCCTACTGAGTCGGGGGTCTCTTTGAGGAACCCACCCCTCCAGGCATGCCTTGCGCTCCCCCGCCCCTCTCCCCCAAAAAATAAAGTGGGGAGAAAGAAGCAGCTGTCTCTGCAAAGGGTACCTCTCACAGTGTGTATTGGGTGACAGTGCTGGGCCTCAGCATTGCTGGCAGCTGGGGGTGACCAGCCACTGCCGCCTCCGGGGTCCCTGCCTGGCTTTGCCCTCCGACCAGCCGCACGAAGCAGACCCGGGCGGAGACTTCCCTGCCACCCGCGGTAGCGGCATTCTCAGACCCCTTCGCCCCCAGCGCCAACAGTCTCTCCTCTCAAACTGAGTAGAAAATGCAGCTTTACCAAGCCACGTGTTGGGTTTTCCTTTTAAGGTATTACTTCAAAAAAGCGAGCAACGAGTTCGCGTGTGGAGCCGTGTTTGAGGAGGTCTGGGACGACGAGGTGGTGCTGCCCACGTACGAGGGCCGGATCCTGGGGAAAGTGGAGAGGATCGACTGAGCCTCGGCGTCTGGCTCAGGCCACCGGCCTCGGACAGGACGGCTCTTGGCTCTTGTAGACGCTGACGGTATTGGAGAGACCGCCGTGCATAACCTATGACTTCCTAGGGCTCCACGTCCATCAGCTAGGAGAAACTGTGTAGCTCATCTGGACAGGAATCCTTCCTGCTATTTATAGGACAGTCGACTCCCCCGCCCCCAGTTTGTGGATATGCTGCTTTAAACACGGAAGGGGGAGAGAGGAAGTTTTCGTGGTTCTGTTTCACGGAAAGAGGATTTAAGCTGTGCTGTGCGTTTCTCCAAGTGAACGTAGACTTTTTAAAAAATGGTGTCCTACCGTTGACACACGCAGAAATTGGTGCATCTTTTTTCCCCAGGGCTGCTCTATTTTGTCATAAAGGTCTTGAGGTTTGATTTTGGGGCCCTCCTGTCGGACAGGATGGTTCATTGTGGAGGAGAGGGGGAGCCTCCCCAGGGCCCCAGGTTCACCCTGTGACTTCGGGAGCTCCCCACCAGGGCCCAGCACCCGACGGCTGAGGCCTTCTGGAACCATGTGGTTCGACTTGTGCTTTTCTTGAGATGACAACTCCTTGGGAGTCTTTTAAAATTAGTCTTTGGACCCCAGCCATTCTGGAAACTACCCCCTCCCCTTGCGCCCCACCCGGCAAAGAAGCGAACAGTTGTGGGAAGACCTAGCAGCACCTTTCCTCCAGACACCTGCATCGTGACGTTCGGGTTTTTACATTAACTTAATCTGTGCGTTCTGTTTGCCAGCGTTCCTTGTACCATAGGTCTGTATATATTGTACGGAAAAGAGTATTAATCCACTATCTCTAGTGCTTGACCTTGAATCAGTACAGTACCTGTACCTGCACGGTGTCCACGCCGTGTGTCGCCCTATATTGAGGGCTCCAGCTTTCCCTTGTTTTTTGAAAGGGGTTTATGTATAAATATATTTTATGCCTTTTTATTACAAGTCTTGTACTCAATGACTTTTGCCATGGCATTTTGTTCTACTTATACTGTAAATTATGCATTATAAAGAGTTCATTTAAGGAAAATTACTTGGTACAATAATTATTGTAATTAAGAGATGTAGCCTTTATTAAAATTTTATATTTTTCAAAATACCGGCCTCGTCTTTGAATCCCCTGGGGTGGAAGTGGGTTAGAGGCACCCTTTTGTAGGTGAACATTCTTCGCTTGATTTTTCCCACTTTGCTCGAGCCCATTTCTATCTGACCTGGAGCTCTTCTTACCCTACTGGCATTTAGAAAAACAATTTTTTCAAAATCACCTGGTTGCTGACTGGCTGAGGATTTTCTCATCGTGGAGCAGGTGTGGACAGCATCTCCTCTGATGTCCTCCGCCCATCTGCCACCTGGATTCAGCCTCTTCCTCCCAGGCAGATGCCTGCCATCCGGCCAGGTAGGTACAGGTGATGAGCTGGGATGGGGTCCTCCCAGGAGTACTTGTGTTTTAATAGGTGTCTCGGGGGTGAAAAGCCACTGAAAATGGTGTGCAGGTCGTGAATACCCAGTGGGGTCAGTGAACCTTGATCTCGGTGGTACTCGGCCATCCTCCCAATGGCTGGGTAGACCAGACGGTTCAGTGAGAAGAGTGCACTGTTCACCGACAGTTTGCTTTGTGTGACCATTGTTCATCCAACAAACACGTGTCCCGTGCCCGTGCTCAGAGCACTCAGGGCTGCGCTGCATTCCAGATCCCAGAGAGCAAGTCCATGTAAAGGAGGCCTATGATGAGCCCGTTTTGAAATAAATGTCCAAAGAGGAAAAGGTGTGGGAGGGAGGGATAAATTAGGAGTTTGGGGTTAGCAGATACACACGACTATATATAAGATAGATAAACAACAAGGACCTACTGTATGGCACAGGGAACTCTGCTCACTATCTTGTAATAACCTGTAATGTAAAAGAATCTGGAAAAGTATATATGATAATCACTGCTGTACATCTGAAATGCAACATTGTAAATCAATGATACTTCAAAATAAAAAAAATTTTCTAATCTTTAAAAAAGTCTACAAATAATAAATGCTGGAGATGGTGTGGAGAAAAGGGAACCCTCCTACACTGTTGGTGGGAATGTAAATTGGTGCAACCATTACGGAGAACAGTATGGAGGTTCCTCAGAAAAGTTGCCATATGATCCAGCAATCCCACTCCTGGGCATATACCTGGACAAAACTATAATTCAAAAAGATACATGCACCCCTATGTTCAGAGCAGCATGACTCACAATAGCCAAAACATGGAAACAACCTAAGTGTCCGTCAACAGATGAATGGATAAAGAAGATGTGGTATAGATCTATACAATGGAATACTACTCAGCCATAAAAAAAGAATGAAATAATGCCATTTGCAGCAACATGGATGGACCTAGAGATTGTCATAAGTGAAGTAACTCAGAAAGGCAAATACCATATGATATCACTTACATGTGGAATCTAAAATACGACACAACTCATCTACGAAACAGAAACAGACTCACAGAGGACAGACTTGCGGTTGCCAAGGGGGAGGGGGTGGGGGAGGGATGGAGTGGGAGGTTTGGGGTTAGCAGATGCAAACTATCATATACAAGATGGATGAACACCAAGGTCCTACCGTAGAGCACAGGGAACTATATTCAGTATCCTCTGATAAACCACAGTGGAAAATAATATATTAAAAGAATGTATATATGTGTATAACTGAATCACTTTGCTGTACAGCAGAAATGAACACAACATTGAAAATCAACTACAATAAAATTTAAGAAAAAGTGTCTGTGATGGCAGTTGGACTTGACTTCTCAGGAGTGGGGTCTGCGGCGGATCTGGTTGACTTTTTGCTCCTCTGTAGGCTGGTTCAGGGCCGACGAGGCAGAGGAAGGCAGGGGATGGGGGCTGCGCGGGGATGGGGGCGGGGCTGGCTTGCACTGCGCAGCCTCGCGTGGCCGTGTGATGAGGCGGCTGCCAGGGGAGCTGGCGAGAGTCCGGGCTGCAGGATTCGGTGATCTTGGTCCTCAGGATGCAGGTAGCTGCACCCTTCCCCTCCTGCTGGAATGGGGGCTCATACCAGGGTATCCCAGACCCACTCCCAGAATCGTAAGGCTCTTTCCAATCCGGAAGGATGAAGAGGCTCAAGCTCTTGTGCCTGGGGGGCGTGGGGGGGTTAGGGCTTTTCGTGTTCAGGCCTTTGGGTTCATCCCATGAGAATAATGAAGTCTAACACGGACTTGGGTTTCAGACAAACCTGAACCCAAGTCCTGGTGCCACCACCTCCTGGGGGACCGTGGGCACCTTCCCAGCAGCATCTGTGGGACAGAAACCAGATGAGGTGACCACTCGTGCTTGTACCTCTTCGCAGGGGGCCCGTATCTCTGCTTCTTGTTTTCACCGTCTGGGGCTCCTCACCTGGCGGGGATGGGCTTCTGGGATCCCCAAACGCTTGACATTGTTTGCAGAATCACCTGTGCCTTCCTCTGACGAGAAGGTCTATGGCTTTACTAGAATATTCGAAAGAAAAAGCTAAAACGAAAGCCCTCCCTCTTCCAGGCCCTCGGGTCTCAGCGGGGAGCTGGTGAGACACAGCTGCCCCCCGACCCAGATCCGCCCCCAGCCCCCGTCCACGCCCCGGGGAGGCCTGGCTGCGATGGAGCCTCACGGCTCCGGTCCTCTTCCACCTTCCCTCTAGAAACCCCAGCTGTAAATCGGGCTCACCAACCTCATCTTCATTTCCTAGGCGCTCCGGCCTCATTTTCTTGATTAATTGCCTACCAGCTCGTCAGAGGAGCAGCACAGACCAGGGGGCTGAGTCCACTCTGGGCTGCGCTTGTTGGAGCTTTTACAGCTCCATCCTCGCTCCCTGGGTGATCATTAGCTCCTCGCGTGGAAATTCCAGCCCTGCCCCTCTTCCTGCTGGAACATCTGGGCGCGGGCGTCCGGCTTCTCCTGCCCTGGCATAGAACCTAGAAGTGGGGGGCAAGGCACTGGTAGGCTGCTGGAGTCGGAAACTGAGACTTTTCAGCCGGAGCCTCGCTTTGGCCCCAGCGCATCTTTAAATTTTTCTTTATCAAGTCTGACCTTACACGGTACCTGGAAAATCTGTGTGGACCCTCACCTAGGGGACAGTTCATGTGGAGATGTGGGGTTTGGGGAAAAGGATCCTGTCTTCTTCTCCCCCAACCTCAGGGACTGTAATCGTATTGTCAAAAGGAAGGAAATTGGAAATCACCCCAAAGAAAGTAGTCCAATGTATCTGAATAATCAAGTAAAACTGGGTTTTTTTGTGGTTGTTGGTTTGTGTGGTTTCTTTCTTTTGTGAAAAAAAAAAAAGTTCCTCTTTTTTTACCTTTAATAAATAATTTGGTTGTACAGAAACTGCCAAAATTACATAGAAGCTTCAAAAGAGTGGTTTACATCTTTCTTAGCAATTGTCTCACTTTATCAACCAGATTTTCTAAAACTCTGATATGAGAGTGAGCCTCTGCTGTATTTGTCCCAGGAAGTGGGTAGTAGTGATATGGTTTACAACATATATACACACACCACCACCACCACCACCAAAACCAAAACAAACAAAAAATGCGTTTAGGTCAATGCTGGCTGTTACCAGAATCATCCCAGCATAGAGCTTAGCACCTAGCGGGCCCTCAATATTTGAGGCAACGAAGGAAAAGGAGACAATAAAAATTATCTATAGTAGGACTACCTAAGATTCAGATAACCACTATTACACTTTGCAGTATCCTTCCAGGTTAGAATACACACACACACACACACACACACACAAAAGCATAGGACATTATAGTATATACAATTTTGTAATCTGCATTTTTCACTCAATAACATCTTTGGCATATGTCCATATCAATAAATATTTTTCTCTATTCTTCTACAACATGACATAAATGTATGGCTGAACTATACCTTATTTAACTCATCACTTATGGTTGGACATTTATCTAGTTTCCAAATGATGCAATTAGAAGCCACATTGTAATGAAATCTTCATAGTGGATTGGTAGTCTGAGCTAAACAGTCTTTAATTATTAGGATGAAGGTTTTTCGTGGAGAATCACTCGATGAAAGGTCCTTTTTAGGACTTTGGCCACATCCTGTCTGTGAATCCTTGACTGTGACCCCCCAGTGACTGGCTCACGGGCGACACTCAAGCCGGGTTTGTGGCTTCAATTTCCCTCTCAAGCCTGGATAGTCGAGGCTCACCTTAATCTGAGCCCAGCCTGTCTCTCTGCTGTGATTTCCGCTTGCGAGCTGGCTAGTCTTGAGCAATGAATTTCCCTCTACTTGGGTTTGCCTCTTTGTAAAACGAGCGTCATGAACATCCTTCAGGGTGCTGATGACAGTTGCTAAGGTGTGCACGGTTTTCAGAAGAGAGTCTGGCCCATGATAAGGGTCTCGTACACGTCAGCCGCTATTGTCCCCTGCCGTCTGGGTTCAGGCCTGACTCTGCTCAGCCCTCTTCCTTCTTCCTCTTTTACCTGTAATGAAGCCCTGTCCCCCTGTCGTTGCTCCCCGCTTCCCCAGCCTTCCCTCTCAGAACCCCAGAACTCGCTCAGCCTGTGCTCACATTGGCTATTTTTTCCTTTTTCCTCCCCTGAGCTATAAGCCACTTGGAGAGCAAGGCCTGTGGCTCAGAACTCAACGTGCAAGAACTTTACAGATAGAAGGTCACCCGGAGTGATAGAGAAAGTGCGAGGTCAAGTTCATCCAGACATCCCATGACCACACCACCCTCCTGAACCCCATATCCGACTTCGCTCCGTTTTCCCAAACTCGGCTTTGGCCCAAATTATGTCATCGGGCGCCCCAGACGTGTCAGACGTGGTGCACGGAGAGGATCAGAGGACAGTCCGATGGTCTGGAGGTTGAGGGTTGGCTTTCTCTCCTACCCTCTCCAAGCGATCCTACCAAAAAGAGGAAGCCGGGGGCCAGCTCCCTACGGTGTTGTGTTCGGGGTTGCCAGATTTAGCAAATAAAAGTAGAGGATGCCAGTTAAATCTCAGATAAACAATGAATAATTTTTTGGTGTAAGTATATCTCACACAACAGTCGGGATATGCTTATACTAAAAACTTATCTGAAATTCAAAGGTAACGGGGCGTCGGGCATTTAACCTGGAAAGTCCAGTTGTGATGGGTGCTGTGAATTTCTCACCTGGCCTTCCTCCCATTTTGCTGCTAACGTGCTCTCTTGTACGGCAGAGGCTGGAAAGCTGAGCACCGCATTCTCCCAACCCCTCTGTGTCTGGATGTGAAGTGGGCTCCACCACTTCGTTTCTCTCAGTAGGAGGCAGAGGTATCTTCCCTCTGGCTCGTCGACTGACTTCCAAGTGGTGGAGACACAGGGCTTGTTGCAGCCTCGTGGGTGCCCGTTCTCGGCTCTCTGGTCCCTGAGGGGCTTGGAGCTGGGAGAGATGCCTGACTCCCCTTGGTGGCACCCGGCCACCAGCTCACGGGTGTGTGGTACGTGTAGGACGTGTAGGATCGTAGCAGTGGACCCAGGAACGCTGCCTGGGCAGGTGAGCTCTGCGGAGTTTTGGAAGTCATGACCACAGGCTCAGCCTGGCCTGTTGCTGACTTCTTCACCAAATTTCTAAGTATCTCCTACCCTGTATCAGTTTACTTTATGTTAAAGCACTACATTAGTCTGGGGTGCGGTAACAAAATACCACAAACTGGGTGGTGGAGAACAACAGAATGTATCCTCTCACAGTTCTGGAGGCTGGAAGCCCCAAATCAAGGTCGCAGCAGCACCAGACTCCCCTTGAAACCTGGAGGGAAGTGGACTTCATTGCCTCTCCCAGCTTCTGGTGGCCCCAGGTGCTCCTGACCGGTGGTTGCATGACCCCAGTCTTCACATGGCGATCTCCCTGTGTCTTTTCACACAGCCCTTCCTCTGTATTTGTCTGTGACTAAGCCCAAATGTCCCCTTTTTATAAGGACACCAGTCATTTTAGGTTAGGGCCCACCTTCATCACTGAATCTTAACCTGACTGCATTTGCAAAGACCCTATTTCCAAATGAGGTGCCAGCCTGAGGTACCGCATATTAGGACTTCCCTGTAACTTTTGTAGGGGGGACACACTTCAACCCATAACAAGTACCTAGAGTGATGGCTGTCCCCTGACTGATAGAATGGGGACACCTACCATTTTCTCCTAACAGAAAAAGGAAAGCACATATCTTTCAAAGAGAAAAACTTGAAGCATCATCTTAAGGAGAAACTTCCTCTGACCGCGTGAAAGACCTCCACACTCACCCCGCCCGCCCATCTACTCGGTAACTGCATCTTCCCAGCCTGCCTGCTCTCACAGACCCCAGTAGACTCTGCCGGCTTTTCTTCCACACGCTCTATCCCAACTACTACACACACCTCTGATTTTCATCTCCACTCAGCCTGGGTCAAGCTGGAAAATCCAGGTTGTCTGAATCTTTGACCGTCTGAAAATGAAGCCAGGATCTGGGCGTTTTCCCTCTGTTCTCCTGGAAGGCACAACAGGATGAAAAGCAGGATGCCACCATCTTTCCAAAAAAACATCTTGGCTACCAGGATATAAAACCCTTGGGAGAAATTACGGAATTTCTGTCTCCACAGATTGCCAGGTTGAGAAGACAGTCAATGGTCATCTTTAGGCCCAAAGGCTGCGCCCTAGACTAGATGGAATTTCCAAGTCTCTTCCTCCCTGGGATTCTGAGTTTGGCACAGGCCTGGGTGACTGTATTTTTCCCAAGGGAAACGGTCGGCTCCCTGGTTGCTGGGGGGCAGCTGGGAGGGATGGGGGTAGGTAGAGCTGTTGGCAGGGGAGTCTTACTGACTTTTAGGGGAAGGTTTCTGTCCTGGCAGGGACCTGCATCGGTAAAACGAGCCTCAGCTCCCATCCTCAACCAGGCAGTGGGTGCTCGGGCATCTGTTTCCACGGAGGTGAAGTCTTTTGCGATCTTCAGTTGTGTAGATGGTTTGTGAATCATCGTGGAGCACTTGGCCGGGCTGGAGACAGCAAGGAGCAATTAGTCCTCTGATGGACACGGTTTGTCAACATAAAAGGTTTGGGTGGAAGGGCCGCCAGATGACACCCACTGCTTGGCAGACATGAGACGGCTGCAGGCCTTAGCTGTCCATTCCTACCGCCTGAAAACGCCCAGGGGGTGAGAGAATGGGGAGGGACGTGAGCTGGGGGAGGGGCACAGCTGCTGTGCATCTGAGCCCTGTCCCCTCGGCAGCGCCAGGCCACCTGGAGAAGCAGAGACGCCTCCCAGCCTTGCTTTAGGGGGCAAGGCTGCTTGGGCCACCTGCTTCCCTGTCAGCCAGAGGCTAATTATCCAGACTGAGGGATAGCTGGTCCCAGGGCAAGGGACAGAGAGATGGTGAGAAAATTCATTAAATGGGAGAGTAGATTATGATAGTAAAAGTCTGGCTTATAGAATATTTGATATGAGTTACTTAGAGATTTTTCCTTTAATTTTTTTTTTTTTTGCTAACCACAGAAATAAATAGTCAAGGTAGAAATTTTGAAAAATACATAGAATGACAAAAAAAGACCCTCCAAATCCATCTATAATCCCAATACCCATAGATATCAATTGATAATATTTTGGTGCATTTCCTTCCAATATATGGCATACTCTCTTACTCAGTATTCTGAGCATCTCCCAGTTTTTGAGGATAAATGCCTACATGTGTGAAGTCTTGTATCGTTGCAAGCAAACTTTGTGGCCATGCTGCGGACCGCCCTGGTCACTCTGAAGACCAGCCTCCTGTACCTCCTCTTCCAACGAGAGCCCATCGCACAGCCTCTCCTGCTCAGAGGCAGGCGGCAGGCTAAGCCCAGCAGAGGCTCCTGACTCCCCAGGAATTGTGGAATTCACTTTTGGATGGGGAAGGAATGGCTTGCGGTTCCTGCCTGCCTCGCCTCACCCCTTACCTGTTGGGAGGTCCTTCTTCTGGATCACACCTGCTTGATTCGTTGGCCGCTTGCCTGGTTCCACTGCTCTGCATCTCCCACTTTGTACCACATCTGATGACGTCTGTTTCTGATGCCGGCTGATTTCCACCCTTTGGGCCCCACTTCCTTGTGAGAATCTCCATAAATGACACCGGTGAGATGTTTATCTTGCATTTGTCCCCGCTGTTATTTTAGCTGGCTCTGCGTCCATGTTTTTGTCTCCTGATAATAGTACCTTGGTTTTTCCTTTGGGGAACACCCCTCAGCTATATAAACGGCACAGGATCTGGCCAATTAATACATTCTGTCCCTCTGGCTATCATGACGGGTTCGAGGACGGACACGTGACTAATGTGGATCCAGTGAGAGTCAGCCACGGGGCTCGTGCCAGGAATTCAGAGAATGCTCTCCTTCTGCTGGGGCTTCTGCAATGGGTGCAGAATCCTTGAGCTCCTGGAGACCACAGTGTGCAGAGTGACCCAACCCCAACCCCAGGGTTGAAACCAACAAAGAAGAACTCAGAGCCACAGAGGAAGGGATGGGGGGCAGAGAGAAAGACTGACCAACTTCCATGACATCACTTGGATCCTCAGATTCAACGGCCCCAAAACTTGGCCTTGTGAACCAATAAATCCTGTCATCCCTTTTCTGTCTTAACTCAATTTGACTTGGGTTTTGTTTTACTCAACCAGAAGACTTCTGACTAATAGTACAGCTCCTGTCCCTGGAGTGGGCGGATGTGTTCTCAAGACCGAGAACACACACCACATGGTCTGAAATGGGGAGAGAGAGGTTGGAGGGGGGGACACTTGCCACTTTGAGAAACAGGATGGAGTGATGAAGAGATATCTCAAGTTCAAGTTCTAGAGGATGCCACGTTTAGATGCTTGCAACCAGAGGCTTAGGGTATGTAATGGCCTTTTTTTAAAGTGACTCTTGGGACCTAAGCCCACTCTGGCTCTTCTCTGCTGGACCTCCTCATCGCCAGCATCACCAGCACCTAATGAGAACCACTCTGTGCATGTACTGGGGTGGGGGAACACAGACAGTGAAGACATGGTCCCTGCCCTAGAGGAGGGCCTGGTTCTGATGTAATTCAGGGTGAGGTGTCGCCTGAACGAAGCTTGTCTGGAGACGCAGTGGAGGGCACCTTGGCTTGGCCTCTCCAGAGGAAGGTCACTTTGGGGCTGAGACTTACTGGGGCTTAAGAATTGATCAGGAAAAGAGTGGGAGGGTGGGGCTTCCCTGGTGGCACAGTGGTTGAGAGTCCGCCTGCCGATGCAGGGGACACGGGTTTGTGCCCCGGTCCAGGAAGATCCCACATGCCGTTGGGCGGCTGGGCCCGTGAGCCATGGCCGCTGAGCCTGCGCGTCCGGAGCCTGTGCTCCGCAACGGGAGAGGCCACAACAGTGAGAGGCCCACATACAGCAAAAAAAAAAAAAAAAAAAAAAAGAGTGGAAGGGTGGTCATGGGAGAGGGGACCACTTTGGCCAAGGCCAGGTGGGACAGAAGTGAGAATGGAGGGTCTAGAGGTGGAGCAGGTGATGAAGGGGACCTTGGGGTCTTCCAGGTTGGGGCTCTACCGCCATCAAAGGTGGGGGGTCGATGAGAGAAGCTAACCCTGGTGGAGGCTGGAAGACAGGTGATGGAGACAGAAGATGGAGACACGGAAGATGGAAACACAGAACCAGTGGCAGCAGCTTTCTTCTGCCCCCCCACCCCCGTGCCCTGCTTCCCCTCCCCCTTCTCTCCCCTCCCCTCCCCCACCCCTCCCCTCTCCTGCCTCCCCTCTCCCTCCCCTCTCCCCTCCCCCTCCCCCATCCCCTCTCCCCTTCCTCTTTCTGTCTCCCCCTCCCAGTACTCACAGGGGGTTTGGGGCAGCCCCGTCCCTGCCCTCCTGCACCTACCATCTCTCACAGGCCCATTTTGGCCTCTAGATGCCCCTCCCACAACCCCGGCCATCCCCCACCCCCAAAGGGACCCTCCCGGCAGGGGTCCCCTCGCCCCCAACCCTGGAAGGGAGGTCCTGAGACCGAGAGCCCGGAGCCCAGGGAAGCTGCTTGTGCAGAAGGGAAGTGAGAACCGAGCTGAGTGCTTGTGATTATTTTTCTCCCCAGGGACCACGAGAAAAGACTGCTGGGCTCCGAGTCTTTACAGAGCCTCGCTTCCTTGGCAAGCCGGCACTCCTGTCCAACCCGGAGTGTTTAATTACCAAGGAAAAGAATGATTTTTTTTTTCCCTGAGAATCCATTTAATTATTTGATTGCACAGTAACCAAAGAGTGTGAGAGGCCTGTAGCCAGAAGGGACTTCAAAGCAATACCTTGATGTTGCTGAGTGGAGCGTTAATGGGTTCTGAAAGCAGGCGATTGCTAAAGAGAGAGAAAGTATTCAAAGCGCCCGAGATCCTGCCAGCAATCTCGAAAAATGCATAAACACTGGAATGCTTGCCGGAGAGGGGAGGCCAGTTCAAAGGGACTGCGAGAGTTTTCATGTAAAGTTTAGAGTTTAAGACGTGACTGTTGGTGATGGAGCCTCAGCGTTTGAACTCTTGTTTATTAAAAACAGTTTCCCAGCCGTTCCGCGGCTTCCCAAAGACAACAGAGAAGTGCAGGCTTTTTCAGTGCAGAAGATTTCAGGGCTTCATTGATTTCTACCTAGGGTCTCCCCACTCCTCAAACTGCCTCCCCTGGCCCCCTGCAATCCTTTATGCTTGCTTTCTTTTCTTTTCTTTTTTTTTTATCAAGTTTTTAAGATCCCAGTATCAGAGGCAGACAGGGGCAGAGAGGTTGGGGGGTCTCCTCCCACAGTTTCACCCAGGAGAGCAAGTTGCCCTGCCGTCCTGTTCTGCTGGGAGGGTGGGGACGGAGCTGAAGACTCCCCACCCCCCATCCCAGGTCCCACGGGAGCCCAAGTAGCCGAGGGTCCTTTAGGAGGCCGGGGAGCAGCCTAGACTCTGTGCCCAGCTCTGGTGGCCCAGCGGGGCTGCTGGTGGTGGGCGTCTCCGCCCCCCTCCGCTCCTCCTTGTGTCGCAGCATGACGGAGGGGACCTGGCACTGGCATCTGCCCTCAGAAGGGCAGGAAGGTCTTCAGCTTTCCAGGTCTGATTTCCGGGCCCAGGGACATGGGCCAGTATCTTGCCGGGACCTCAAACTGCTCCTTGATGAGAAAAAAATAGAGGTCACGTTTTCGAGGTGATTTAAATACATGCTAGGAGGGCCCTCAAGCCACAGGACTGCATGGATCCCGCCCCCAAGGCCTCCATTCTGCTGCCACTGACTGCACGGACTTGGGATCTCGTCTGGTCATCTCGCTGCTCCCCGCACCAGGAAGAAATGAACTTCTCCGCGTGGGCCAGGCTGGCACCCAGAAAGCCAGAGGCAGCACGGGGCAGAGCCACAGCTCCCCAGAAGCTGCTCCCTGGGGATGCCCTCTCCTTCCGGGCCTTACTCGCGTGGAAAAGCGGACAGTGAGTCAGGCCCCAGAAGCCCCGCAGGATGCCTCAGCTCTGCCTGGGGCTCACCGTGCGGCCCCTCGAGCAGTCCTGTCTCCTTGGGCTCATTGCAGGATCGTGAACCATCGGAAAACACAGTGAGCAGAGCCTGCGGTGGGACCCTCCCTAAATGAGGGCTTCTCTGCCCTCGCGTTGAGGTCACGGCCAAGATCCCACCCCACTCTGTGCTGCATCCAGCTTTAGTGCAGTACAAAAAACAGGTTTTTAAAATGAACACGGTGTTCTGCTTAACCCGAAGCCCCCCATGCTACCAAATACAATTTTCACTTAAACCTCTGCGTGGAATGTGGTCCAGGCTCCTCCCTACCTCCCACTCCCACCCTCTGTCTTACAGGAAGATGTATCTTCAGCGCAGTTGCAACTGTCTTTATGACCTAAGAGGCAAAAAATCCCAAACCGCAATGTCCACGTTCACACCCCGTGGGCCTCCTCTTTTTGGTATGAATTTCATTTCTTTCTGAGTGAGAGGCAGTGGCGTGCTGGCAGACGCGTAACAACCAGCTCTCCGGGGAGTAAACCCTGATTTGTAGCATCTACCGGTTTCCATGGTGTAAATGCTCCCACCACGGTTGCTTTGAGACTGAAACCTGAGGTCAGCTTTCACAAGCCTGTGTGAGCTGGTCCCAGGGCACCACGGAAAAGGGCTCCAAAACGATCGTTTCTGAGATGATCATCACAGAACTGCTTTCTCCTCACCTGCCTCCGTTCCCAAAGCCTGCACCCTCACCAGAAGGTTAAAGCGTCTTTTGGCTTTATGAAAACATCCATGGATGGAGAGATCAAAGCATCAACAATGTGGGGGTGCAGCAAAGGTTATTAACACATTATATGTTTTCCTGATGTCAGGCACCCTGCAAACGGCACTTGTGGAAATGGATGTGTGTATGTGTCCATATCCACATTTATATAAGTGTGTGTGTAATACTCAAATATTATAATACTATCGATTGACTGCAGACTTCTTTGTTCTTTTTTTTTTTTTAATGCGGACCTCTCACTGTTGTGGCCTCTCCCATTGCGGAGCACAGGCTCCGGACGCGCAGGCTCAGAGGCCATGGCTCACGGGCCCAGCTGCTCCGCGGCATGTGGGATCCTCCTGGACCGGGGCACGAACCTGTGTCCCCTGCATTGGCAGGCGGACTCCCAACCACTGCGCCACCAGGGAAGCCCCGACTTCTTTGTTCTTGCTCTCCTCCCGGTTTCACCCTCCTCAAATTCTAGTTAGGAAACATAGGTTCGGTTTTGTAGGATGGGAGGGGTATCTTCAGAACTAAGAGATTGCTCAGGGTACTTTACACTTAGAACCATGCATTTTTAGTGACCTGGTGCATGAGAACAACAGAAAAGTATTTCAAGGTAGTGTTCAGGGTCGTTTTTTTTTTTTTTTTTTTTTTGCTGTACGTGGGCCTCTCACTGTTGTGGCCTCTCCCGTTGCGGAGCACAGGCTCCGGACGCGCAGGCTCAACGGCCATGGCTCACGGGCCCAACCGCTCCGCGGCATGTGGGATCTTCCCAGACCGGGGCACGAACCCGTGTCCCCTGCATCGGCAGGCGGACTCTCAACCACTGCGCCACCAGGGAAGCCCCCAGGGTCGTTTTTTTAAATCAGTTTTATTGAGGTATAATTTGCATAAAATGAAATGCTTCTGTTTACTGCAGTCAAGATGTAAAACATTCTCTTTACTCTTTGCAGTCAATCTTCACTCTCCCACTGCCCAGCCAGGAGCAATCAGCAATCCACTTTCTGTCACTATAGGTTGGTTTTGCCCGGGTATCTTTTTTTTTTTTTTTTTTTTTTTTTTTTTTTTGCGGTACGCGGGCCTCTCACTGCTGTGGCCTCTCCCGTTGCGGAGCACAGGCTCCGGACGCGCAGGCTCAGCGGCCATGGCTCAGGGGCCCAGCCGCTCCACGGCATGTGGGATCCTCCCGGACCTGGGCACGAACCCGTGTCCGCTGCATCGGCAGGCGGACTCTCAACCACTGCGCCACCAGGGAAGCCCAAATTTGTCTTTCTTTAATGCCAGTCCCACACTGTCTTGGTTACTGTAGCTTTATAATGTCTTGGAATCAGATGGTATGTCTTCCCAATTTATTCTTCTTTCAAATATTTTTGACTAGTTTAGGTCCTTTACATTTCTATACACATTTTATAATCAGCTTGTCAATTTCTGACCAGACTCTGGGACTTTGATTGGGACTGAGTTGAATCCATAGATCAGTTTGGGTAAAACTAACATCTTAACAACTCTGAGTCTTCCAACCCATGAACACAGCATAATTTACCATTTGTTTACATCTTTAATTTTTCTCAGTAATGTTTTGTTGTTTTCAAAACATTCATATTTCATATTTTGGATATATGTTGTTAAATATACTCCTAGGTATTTCTTGGTTTTTTTTTTAATGCTACTATAAATGGCTCTTTTTTTTTTTTTTTTGCGGTACGCGGGCCTCTCACTGTTGTGGCCTCTCCCGTTGTGGAGCACAGGTTCCGGACGCACAGGCTCAGCGGCCATGGCTCACGGGCCCAGCTGCTCCACGGCGTGTGGAATCCTCCCGGACCGGTGCACGAACCCGTGTCCCCTGCTTCGGCAGGCGGACTCTCAACCACTGCGCCACCAGGGAAGCCCTATAAATGGCATTTTAAAATGTTACTTTCCAATTGTTCTTTGATAGTCTATAGATAATAACTGAGTTTTTTTTTTAAGATTTTTTTGATGTGGACCATTTTTAAAGCCTTTATTGAATTTGTTACAATACTGCTTCGTTTTATGTTTTAGTTTTTTGGCTGCGAGGCATGTGGGATCTTAGCTCCCCTACCAAGGATCAAACCCTCACGCCTTGCATTGGAAGGTGAAGTCTTAACCACTGGAACACCAGGGAAGTCAATGTAGCCTGCCTTTTTAAAAATTTAATATTATATTGTGAGCATTTTTGTGTATCCCTAAATATTCTTTGAAAATAGGGTTTTGTTGGCTGTATTGTATTTTATCCAATATATTTATGCTAAACTGTATTAAATCAATTTCCTATTTTCAGACATTTAGGTTGTTCTTAATTTTAAGATCTTCATGGACCTACCGTACAGCACAGGAAACTCTACTCAATACTCTGTAATGACCTATGTGGGAAAAGAATCTAAAAAAGAGTGGATACATGTATATGTACAACTGATTGACTTTGCTGCACACCTGAAACCAACACAACGTTGTAAATCAACTCTACTCCAATATAAATTTTTAAAAAATAAATAAAATCATCATGAAGAACTCGGTGATTAACATCTTCATATGCAAATCTTCATATTTATTTTCTTAAGAAACACTCCTAAAAGTGAGAGTGACTAAGCAAAGGGATGTGAAGAGTTTAATTCATATTAGCAAACTGCCCCCAGAAATATATTTATATTTTTGGTAACTTTGAATCAGAATTCCTGTTTCCCATACTCTTAGCAACACTGAGTATTTATTTAAGTGAAAAAAATAGAATTTCACTGTTATTTTAGTTTGTATTTATTTTATTACTAGACAGGATATACTTTGTATTCTTGTATGTCTTCATTTGTAAATTACATGTTCATTGAACTTTTCTTTAACTGGAATTTTCCATTTTTTTCTTATTCACTTTTAAGAGCTCTTTATATATGAAGGGCATTTACTTTGTCATATATGTTCTAATATTTTGTTTGTTAACCTATATAATTTATAATTGTACACATTTTTTTATTTATAGAAATTGTTCTGTTTCACATAGAGAAATTGTACATTTAAAAAAAGTATTCAAATCTTTCACTCCTTCCATTATATGTTCTTTTTTTTAATATGTATATTTATTTATTTATTTATTTATTTATTTTATTTTCGGCTGCGTTGGGTCTTCGTTGCTGCGCACAGGCTTTCTCTAGCTGCGGCGAGTGGGGGCTACTCTTCGTTGTGGTGCATGGGCTTCTCATTGTGGTGGCTTCTCTTGTTGCGGAGCACGGGCTCTAGGCATGCGGGCCTCAGTAGTTGTGGCTCACGGGCTCAGTAGTTGTGGCTCGTGGGCTCTAGGTACGTGGGCTCAGTAGTTGTGGCTCATGGGCTCTAGAGTGCAGGCTCAGTAGTTGGGGCACACGGGCTTAGCTGCTCCGTGGCATGTGGGATCTTCCTGGACCAGGGCTCAAACCTGTGCCCCTGCATTGGCAGACGGATTCTTAACCACTGTGCCACCAGGGAAGTCCTATATGTTCTTAATATGTGTGTGCTTAGAAATGCTTTCCTACCTGACCTCATAACTATTCACTAGTATTTTTCCTGTTTCTCTTACCAAATTTTAAAAAATTATAAATTTCGCTATTTCTTCTCTTTCCTTTGTCTGCCTCTTTAAGAGAATCAGTTTTCTTAGTTGGTGTTTTCCTCCAGGGATACACGTCCTTAAAATGGAACAATCAGGCTAGCAGCTCCCTTGCAAATTAGACCCAAATCTTCAAAGGACAGAGGAAAAGAAAGATTGCCTCCTTATTTATACAGCCAGGGGAGAAGCCGGGGCTGTAGCCACTTCCATCGCAAGAGCGTCCCACCTCCTGGTCGTGCTGCTTCTATGGGAAGGTGAGGCAGGGACCATCTCGCTAACTCTCTCCACCCTAGGGATGGCGGCCCCAGAAGGCTGGGGATGGTCACTTCCATGGGGCCTCAGACCAGTGATTTGTCGTCTCTGGACACCTTCCTCCCTGTAGCCCCCTCCAGCCACTGCTGACCCACACAACACCAGCCCCCTAGGTAAACTCAGCACCATAAACCCTCAAGAGGGGAGGCAGAAATAGCAGAAAAAGAGCAAACATGCTTTAAGCACTAGGTGATATCTATATCTATCTATATCTATCTATCTATCTATCTATATCTATCATCTATCTTTCTATCTACCTATACCTATTTATCCATCCATCTATTATCTATCTACCTATATCTATCTCTATCATCTATCTTTCTATCTACCTATATCTATCTATCCATCATCTATCTTTCAACCAATCATTTATTTATCATCTATCTATCATTTATCGTCTATCTATCTACCTATATCTATCTATCCATCCATCTATTATCTGTCAATCAAGCATTTATTTATCATCTATCTACCATCTATCTTTCTATCTACCTATATCTATCCATCTATTATCTATCTATCAATCATTTATTTATCGTCTATCTATCATCTATCTACCATCTATCTATTATCTAGCTAGCTAGCTAGCTAGCTGTCTTTCTATCTACCTATATCTATCTATCCATCCATCCATCTATTATCTATCAATCATTTATTTATCATCTATCATCTATCTACTGTCTATTATCTATCTATCTAGCTAGCTATCTTTCTATCTACCTATATCTATCTATCCATCCATCTATTATCTATCATTTATTTATCATCTTTCTACCATCTATCGATTATCTATCTATCCATCTATTATCTATCTACCATCTCTCTCTCCATCCATCTATCAATTATCTATCTGCCTATTTATCACCTGTCTATCCATCTATTATCTATTTACCTATCTACCATCTATTTATCTATCAATTATCTATCTATCTGTCTATCTGTCCACCCATCTATCAAGGTCGTCATTTTCACCCTACCACCACAGCTGCATTGTGAGGTCATCAATACCCAAGGCCATGACACATTGGGCAAAAGGAGTGGACTAGGTCTGGGAAGTCGTCCGACAGGACAGTCCAGCGGAAGGACTGGGCAGGAGCCGGAGGTGAAGACCCCGAAAGAGCAAGGGAGGTGGGAGGAGACGTGGGTTCCGGCAGGATGACCCTGGAGAGACACAAACGTGCACAAAGGTAAATGCAGAGGACCCAGGTAAGAGTGAACTGTGGAAACCGCAGGGGTGAGAAGGAGTGACTGGCAGGTCCCACACTGGGGCTCAGAGAGGTCCACTTTGTCCTGACTGCCACGCAGCATCTCCTGGAGAGAGTGAAAAGGTGGGCGCAAGGTCCCCTCCACCCCTCGCCTCCTTCACGTGACCCAAGTCCTTTTCAGTGCTCACTGCCTATCCTCCCACCCCCAGCACGAGTGGGGTCAGGACCACTTCAGATGAGCTTGAAGTCACGTCCCCAGGGAACAAAGCTTGGGGAGCAGGGGGCTTGGGAGATAGTCCGTTGACAGAGATTCCCACCAACCAGTCGAATTCAAGTGAGTTTCCTTCAAGAGGAGGAAGGGATGGGGTTTGGGGTGTGGCCCGCTGCCTGAGGGCCTAACACCGCGCACCCCTCCCTCAGGCGTGAGCTGCAGGCTGTTGTGTCCTGCAGCTCCGTGTTTTGCTGAGGCTTCCCTTGCAGGTTGGGACAGGTGGGCAGCAGGTAGTGGCAGAGATGCTGCCGCCTTCGCAGTCCTCCAGCTCTGTCCTGAGGCTTGCTCTGTCCTAGAAGGGGCCACCCGGATTCTCACTCTAGATCTTACTAGCCCAGGGGCCAGAGTGCTGAGCAGCCTCTGATTAAACCTCTAAGGGTTCTTCGTGCTATAGCTGAGGACCGAAAACACAGGGCAGCATCTCTCGGCCGGTTGCTTGGAGGTTGCTGGGAAGAATCCCTCAGCAAGAGAAAAAGAGGTTTGGACCCAGGTCACAAGGAGAAGCCAGTTCTTCCCTGCTTTCTGTTCTTCGCCTGGAAAGAGGCTCTGGCCACTTCCATTAAAAATAATAATTAATAATAATAATAAGCCGAAGAAACAGAGCTGCAAACTTGCTTTTGGAGCAGCCATGGGGAGCTTTAAAACCTGCTGATACCTGGGCACCACCCCCGGGGATTCAGACTTAATTGAGGTGGGAGGTGGGACTCCCCCAGGGGATTCTAATGTGCCCCCAAGGTTGAAGGGCTTTACCTTTAATGGTGAGGATGGAGGGTGGATACTTTTTTCCACCCTGGTGGAGTGAGGTGTGGTACGCATCCTCACTTGGAGATCAGAAGTCTACTTTGAGGCCCATGATAAATGGGTCCTTTGACCTGCTCTTACCCAGAGCAATTTTATTTTCTGTAATCAGCACCTTCTCCTGCAGGGCTGGAGGGTGGAGGAGGTAAATCCAACTAAAGCATCTCCCCGCCTCTGAGCTGTTGATGGTTTTTTCTCTCCACCTAATCACACATCCTGATTAGAACTTTCCAGGTGTGGTTCCTCCTGCCAAGCTCTCCCTGACAGCCACAAGCCCCTTCCTCCCGCAAGGTTTTCTCTGCCCTTCAGGGCAGGGAGGACCTTTAGCTTCCTGGATCTCTCCCAGGGCCCTTCAGGTGAGAGATGCTCACGAAATACTCTTCACTGAGCTGATTCTGTGATGTATTTCTCCTTGAGCTGATTCTCCTGGAGACCTTCCCTGCCTTAGTTTCCTTCTCTATAAACTGGGGATAATAATATTCACTTTGAAGGTTGATGTGATGATGAAATACAATGAACGGAACACTTTTTCCATGCTAGGCCATTTTCTAAGGGCTTTATTTCTATTAACGCGTGGGTCCTCACAAAACCCTGTGAGACGGGTCCTATTATTATCATCATGTGCCAGTGGGGAAGGTCTCCCTTCCATCTCCCTTCTGTCCCCTGAAGGACCACTGACACTAAGGGCTGGGGCTGTCGGCGGGGTGGGCATGGGGGAGGGGCTCTAAGTTCCAGGTCAGGCATCCCTGCTCTAGAAATGGGGCCCCCTCTCTCCTCTCTCCCACTCCCCCCTGACCCCAAACCTCCCTATCTCTACCTCATTCCTGCCTTTCTGGATTAAGTCAAGGGGTTGTGCTTTTCTCTTCTAAGAAGGTTTGTCAGAGCATCTCTAAGGGTTTTCTTAAACATTTCACCTGCAGGATGACTCATGCCCTCACCTGGAGGCAGAGGTGGGTGCCGTCCGTGACACAGAGATGAAACCCATAAATGCTGGTCTCCTTCCTTAGGAGCTGGACCTGCCATTGGAGGAGGTCCGAATCCTACCCCTCTGGCCCTCCCTCTCCAGCCCGCTGCTCTCTCTCATTCACAAATGTTAATGGAGAAACTTTGATTTGTGGGACGCTGGCCAGGCAGGAGGAACAGGTCCCAGAGGGCCCACACCTGGTCCCCATAGGATGACCACACCTTGTGTGGTCAGTGGAGAACAGAAGCGCTTGCACACGGCCCGTGGCACAAATGAGGACTTCAGGAAAGGCTTCTTCAAGGTGGTCGCAACTGTAGGACACATCAGCAGACAGAAGGACGGGCATCCAGGCTCAGCAACGAGCATGGGCAAAGGCCCGGACGTGTGGAAGGATTGGAGACATTCAGGAACCGCCAGGGTTTGCAGGAACACGGGGCCCCCGGAATGGAGTGGTGAGGCTGGGGACCGGACCAGGCCTCCTTGAAAGGACTGGGCACCTCCTATATGTGGAACCTAAAATATGGCACAAGTGAACCTGTCTAGGAAGCAGAAACAGACTTACAGACACAGAGAACAGACTGGTGGTTGCCAAGGGGGAGGGGGTGGGGGAGGGATGGAGTGGGAGGGTGGGATGAGCAGATGCAAACTATTAGATACAGGATGGAGAAACAGCAAGTCCTACTGTAGAGCACAGGGAACTATATTCAATATCCTGGGATGAACCATAACGGAAAAGGATGCATAAAAAAGAATGTAAGGCTTCCCTGGTGGCGCAGTGGTTCAGAGTCCGCCTGCTGATGCAGGGGACACGGGTGTGTGGTCCGGGAAGATCCCACATGCCACGGAGCGGCTGGGCCCGTGAGCCATGGCCGCTGAGCCTGCGCGTCCGGAGCCTGTGCTCCGCAACGGGAGAGGCCACAACAGTGAGAGGCCCGCGTACCGCAAAAAAAAAAAAAAAAAAAAAAAAAAGAATATATACATAAGTTTTAAAAAAAAGTTACAGATTGACTTGTTAAAAGGAAGTACACATAACTGAAACTTTTTTTTTTTTTTTTTTGCGGTACGCGGGCCTCTCACTGTTGTGGCCTCTCCCGTTGCGGAGCACAGGCTCCGGACGCGCAGGCTCAGCGGCCATGGCTCACGGGCCCAGCCGCTCCGCGGCATGTGGGATCTTCCCGCACCGGGGCACGAACCCGTGTCCCCTGCATTGGCAGGCGGACTCTCAACCACTGCGCCACCAGGGAAGCCCTGAAACATTTTTTTAGAATCAAACTTAGGTGCAATTTTAAAATAAATATAGCTGTTGAATTTTTTAAAAATAAAAATAAAAATTATATTTAACCAAAAAAAAAAAAAGAAAAGAAAGAAAGGACTTGGTGCCTCCATCCAGTGGGCTGGGTTTTCAAAAATGAGACTCAAGGGGCTTCCCTGGTGGTGCAGTGGTTAAGAATCCGCCTGCCAATGCAGGGGACACGGGTTCGAGCCCTGGTCTGGGAAGATCCCACATGTCTCAGAGCAACTAAGCCCATGCACCACAACTACTGAAGCCCACGTGCCTAGAGCCCATGCTCCGCAACAAGAGAAGCCACCGCAGTGAGAAGCCTGCACACCACATCGAAGAGTAGCCCCCGCTCACCTCAACTAGAGAAAGCCCGTGTGCTGCAAGGAAGACCCAATGCAGCCAAAAAAAGAAACTCAAAAGCCATCCATGAGCAGTAAAATGAATGTCGAAGGCTGCCACCGGCATTAAAAAAAGAGGGTAGGGCTTCCCTGGTGGCGCAGTGGTTGGGAGTCTGCCTGCCGATGCAGGGGCCATGGGTTCGTGCCCCGGTCCGGGAAGATCCCATGTGCCGTGGAGCGGCTGGGCCCGTGAGCCATGGCTGCTGAGCCTGCGTGTCCGGACCCTGTGCTCCACAACGGGAAAGGCCACAACAGTGAGAGGCCCGCGTACCGCCAAAAAAAAAAAAAAAAAAAGAGGGTAGAAAACACGCGTGCGTTGCACATCATGGTGCTAAGTATAGGAGGTTTTGTTTGAGTTTTACCCATGTGGGTGCTCGCAGGTGTAGGCTGGGCTTCCCTGGAAAATGCATTTCCCCCTGGGGGTGGTCACCGTCGGTGGGATGCTGTTGGGGGTCCCAGCCCGTGGGGGAAGGTCTGGGGAATGTTCTCGCAGCTTCTCGGGCCACCACGCGGCTGTTCTGCCTGGTGCAGGAGGGTGGGAAGGGCCCCCCTGCCCACACCTGTGGGCTGCTGGCATTTCCTGAGGCAGTTGGACTTTGAAGGCTTAGCTGGAGCCTGCTGGGCAGCGGCTCGTGCTGAGTGCAAAGCAGTTTTGAGGGTAGGGTGTGTGCACTGGCTGCTTAATTAAGACGGGGAGAGGTTGACAGGAGGGACCTTTCAGTGGTTTTCGAGTTCTGACTCTGTCTCCCCAATTTCTAACTTGAGGGGGGAAGAAACCTCTTTCCTACTCTTTCTTCTTACACCTCTCTGTCTTTCACTGGCCTGGCAGGCGCCACTGGGTGTCTGTCCGTCCCCCCCGAGGCCCCTCCTCCTCCACCTGGAAAGGCCTGGATTGTAGATGCAGTTTATGCACAGGGTGTTGTTTGTCGGGGGGGATTCACCCTTCACCCTGTTATATGACCATAGTCTTGACCCTCTCAAGTGTTTTGAAAATATATCTGGTTTCCCTACAAAACAACATGAAAATATCTCATGGCAAGTTTGGAAAGTGGGAGTCACATAGGTGTCAGAGCAAGTAGGCCCAAGTTCAAGTCCTGGCCCAGTGGTCTATGACCCGCAGCCTTGGGAACATTAACTCCTCTGAGCCTCTCATTCCTCACCTGTGAAATGGGTTGTTGTGAGGACACTGGAGTTGAAGCAGGTAAAGGGCAGAGCGTAGTGCTCGCCAGGGACAATTCAGTGGTGCTCAGACAGATGGGGTTGTGAGTGTAGACGTCATGGTTTGTGTCTCTCAGTACTCACAGAAGCCAGAGCCGAGAAGTACATCAACCAACGAACGCCTTTATTTGTCACGTGGGGAAACTGAGTCTGGAGACAGGAAACGATTTGCCAGCGTCATGTAGATCAAATAGATTACACCTGCATTATGGCCTCTTTGTTGAGTTTATACCTAGGATCTCTAGAGGGTGGCTTTTAACATCAGAGGGAAGTAGCTGCCCCTGCGCTCAGTCCCCAGGGACATGCTTGTAAACACACCAGCTGCGTGGGACCAGCAGAGCATCGGGTACGGATGGCCTATTTTGCAGCAGAGCCTGCCTGTTCACAAAACCCTTTCATTTCTGCACCTCTGATCTCATTCCCGTAAGCCATCAGTAGGCAGGGCAGCCAGCATCAGCACCATATACCTATTTCCAGAAAGGGAAACGGGGGCTCAGAGGATTAAGCGTCCAGTGCCAGTTCACATGGCTCACATGACTACGACATTCACACGTGGAAGTATATTCAGAGGGCCGTTATTCAGCTTACCACACTAACCAGTCCAGGACACCCTGCCTTAGGGCCTCTCTGTAGATGCTGATAAGTGTCCTTTCATGTCTAAGATAGTTCTGGCCAGGTATTGTCAGTGGGGTGCTGGTGAATATTTAACAACTGGCTTTCTGCATTGAAAGCAAAACAAACCTGATTTGTAGTGTTTGCCAATTTCTGTGGTGTAAATACTCCCATCATGGCTGATTTTAAGCCACAACATGACTCAAGGAACATGAAATTGAGGAGAAGTACAACCAGACTGCCCCAGCACACCACTGGACCTTTCTTTTTCAAGAATACATCCTGTTGGTGTTGTTCTGTTTGGCTTTAATTTTGCAACATGACACTTGCTTTGGAGCCAGGGCAAACAGTTGAGATGCTGGCTGAGGTTCAGCGGCCCTCCCACCCCTGCCACCTCCTCTGCTGTCAAAGATTTGACCGATTTCCAACAGCTTAACTGAAGCTCAAGAGTTACCCCTCCCAGTGATATTTGGGGGTTTTGTTTGTTTAACTTTCTACTTTGAAATAATTACAGATCCAGAAGAACTTGCAAAAAGAAAGAAAGAAAGAAGAAAGAAAGAAAGGAATCCACAGGAGGTCCTATGTACCCTTCACCCAGTTTTCCCCAATGACCACATCTTGGATAACTATAGTGCAATATCAAAATGAGAAAAGTGACGTTGGTACAATTCATAAAGCTTATTCAGATTTTGCCAGTTTTACATGCAGTCATTCTGTGCATGTGTAGTTCTATGTACTTTTATCACATGTGTAGGTTGGTATAGCCACCAGCTCCATCAAGACACAGGACTGCTCCTGTTGGAGCACAAGGCTTTCTGGTGTTCCCCTGACCCCTTTATAGCCAGGCTCACCCTCTTCCCCATACCTTACTCCTGTCAACCAGTGATCTGTTCCCCATCTCTGTAACTTTGTTATATCAAGATTGTCATGTAAATGGAATCACAGTATGTAACCTATTAAAACTGGGGGTTTTCTATTCAGCATAATTCCCGAGAGATCCATCCAAGATGTTTGCACGTCAATTATTCATTCCTTTTTATCACCGAGTTGTATTCCAGGGGATGAATGTACCACAGCTCACCCACTGAAGGACATTTGGGTGGTTTCCAGTTTTGCATTGTTACAAACACATCTGCTAGGGACTTCTGGGTGCAGGTTTTTGGGTGAACATGAGTCTGACGTCTCTGGGTTGAATACCCAAGGGTACCGCTGCTGGGTTGGATGTTTGTATGTGAACATGGATCAACGCCTTTGAAACCAGAGGCTGTGAAACCCAGGAGCAAGGGGGTCAGACACAGCAGGGGAGGGAGGGTATTTCTGAGCACTGGGCTCTGCTGGAACATCTCCAATGACACCATGTGTTGTAGACTTCATGAAGATGGTGGGAGATGCCTAGAACATTCTAGAACCAGGTTTCGGGAATTGCTGTCCTAAACCTTAAAACTTGGGCCTGCTACTCGGGGAACCTAACAAAAGAGAGAGCGGGGCAGCCCTCACCCCAGCCCCTCTAACCCTCCCCACTTCACCGTTTATCAACACGACTCTTGCTCTTACCAGAGAAGACCCCTGGCTATCCCACGGTCACCTGGCTGGTCCCCACACCCCATCCTATCGTCATCAGCCTGACCCAGGGCCCCTCTCCTTGTCCGAATTCCAGTTCTCCCTCCTGGAAGCCTGCCCCGTCCTTCCCAGCCATTCCCGATTGCTCTTTGCCTTGATCTTGTACTGGAAATAGTAAGTGGTTTTCAAACATTCTTTGAGTCACAGATCCCTTTGTTCAAAGGAAATTGTACCCAGAAATATATACAAATAAAACCGATAAAGGCAGAGCCCTCAGATTAAAGCTAGCGCAGGGGTGGAGGGAGCCTGGAGGCCTCCCTGCCGGGACCCCCTCCTTCACACACACCCCTGTCCCCCCTCCCCCACCACCTGCCCCTGGAAAACCCCTGAGGCCTCAAAAGTCCTGGCCCGGATGGCGACACGTAGCATTTACCAAGATTCGAACGTTTCATTCTTGTTCTGAACTTCTGGGTTCTCTCGAATTCTCTCTTCTGTTTCTCTTGCTCAGAGGACAGTAGATCTTTTCCCACTGAGCTCTTGTCTCCTTCACAGTAAACCCCATCCTTCCGTCCTCCTGACAACCCACCATTCTTGGGTTTCTGGGTGCCGGGGCATACGGCCAGCAAAACCCTTCCAGTGGGGACCTCAAAAGCTGGTGGGTGAAGCGGCAGCCAGGCGTCTGGGGGCTCATGCCAAGGCTGGCTCTGCTGACGAATGGGTGGGCGGGCCTGGGCTGGGCCCGTAACCTGCAGGGCCCTCAGCTGACCTCCGTCTTGAACGAAGCACTCAGCTTAGGTGGTACGTACGAGCTGTCTACATGGGTCTCATTTTACATTAACAAACATGCACTGGATGCTTGTTGGGCACAGTGCTGGTTTTGGATCAGGATCTGGAGGACGTGAATAAGACGAGGTCCCTGCCCCAGAGGAAGAGAAAGGCGGTCTAGAAGCGGTGAAGCAGGGAGGAGGTGGGGGGACTCTTCTCAGTGGGCTGGAGAAGGCCCTGGCTGACTCAAAGACCAAATCAGGACGTGGGTACCCTGGCGCGGGGGGGCAGCATCCCCCGAAGCCCCTGGGCCCTGCCTCGTCTTCCCAACCACTCACTGAGCCCCGGCAGCCGGGCCTGTCGTTCCCACCTTCCTCTTCTTCATGACGCTCCGTGCAACTGCGCTCCCGACTCCTGCTTTGTGCTCAGCACTTGACACTCGTTTCTGAGCTTCACGCTGGCCAGTGAGGACGGTCCTGTCATGAACCCATTTTCAGATGAGAAAATGGAGCCTCAGCGTCTTTAAACAACTCAGCTGAGGTCACAGAGAACTGAGAGGCTGTTGGGATTTGGCCTCCTGAGTTTTTGCCCCTAGAACTCACACTGACCCCCTGCTGGTGATTCGGGCTTATTTAATTGGTTTCATTGTTCCATTTTTTTTTTCTTTTTTTTTTGCGGTACGCAGGCCTCTCACTGCTGTGGCCTCTCCCGTTACGGAGCACAGGCTCCGGACGCACAGCCTCAGCGGCCATGGCTCATGGACCCAGCCGCTCCGCGGCATGTGGGATCTTCCCGGACCGGGGCACGAACCCGTGTCCGCTGCATCGGCAGGCGGACTCTCAACCACTGCGCCACCAGGGAAGCCCTTATTGCTCCTTTTTAAAACACCACTCACTCCGGGTGAAGCCTGAGCCTCTTGGGCCCCCTCTGCTCTTGGTAGAGTGTGAAACCCCCAAGGGGGCATTTGCAGCAGCTATTACACGACGGACACGTGTTCCTGCTCGGGGGAGAGACTGTTGTTTGCGTCATTCCCACGATAACTCAGTGTGGGCGGCTGGTCACGTGGCGGGGAGTCCCCGCAGTCATCTCATCCCCAGTAGCCGGATGATTTCTAATTCTTTCTTTACAGTTGTGGGCAACCCAGCCCGCCTGACGGGCAGCTGGAGGAAAGGAGGCTCAGAGGAGATGATTCAGGATGGAAGAGATGCGAAGGGGTGTTTGGACCCCCAGAGGGGCCCCCGAGCCAGAGGACGAACCCAGCCTTGGTCCTGTCGCCTTGAGGGCTCCGCAGACCCCCAGCCTCAGGGGACAGTGAGAGGGTCCCGGTCCTTCCCAGGGGGACGAGTCAGGAAACACACAATAGACAAAATAAACAAGAACTACACATGAGTTAGAAAGTGCCAAGCGCTCCGGAGCGCAGAGCCCATGGGCAGAACGGAGGAGTGGGATTTGGGGGGCCGTGGTCTGGGGGGACTTTGTGCGGTTGACCACCTTAAAAAGGGGGTCGGTTATAAAGTCGGCGTCATCCCAACACGACGGTGGTGAGTTGACCATCTGGGTATCTGGGGAAGAACATTCTAGAAAGAGGGAACCGCCAGCACAGAGGCCTCAGGAACCGCTTCTTGCTGGTGGACTAGAAGCTGCCTGAGAGCGGGCCCTGGCTTCCTCAGCAGCTGCCCCTCCAGCCTGGTGGGGGTGCCGGGTCCAGGGTGGGCACTGGAGAGTTTGCTGGGGGGAAGACGCTTACTCTCCTGGCCAGAACCCCCGTGCAGGAAGCGTGGAGGGGCGTGTGGGAGCCTTAGGCTCTGGTCCCCTGGAGCTCGGATCCCGAGCTTGGTCCCCTCCGTACCGCTTCCCGCCCTCCACACGGGGTCCCTCCCAGCCACACTCTCACGATTCTCCCATGTAGCCGCCCCTGTGACTTGGAGCCCTTATCACATTCCCGCTTTGTGTGCGAGCCAAGCTAAACACAGTTGGGGACTGTTGCGCGTTTTTCTTATTTCCTCACGAGTCAGTGTCTCCAGCTTTTCCATCATTTCTCCCCCGTGAATGGTTGGCAAGCAGTAGAGGCCCGGCTCTCGGCCGAGAGACACAGTTACCTCTGGTGGGATGGAGTGCACCCGGCCTCTCCTCTCCAGGCTCCTGCAGCCAGGGGGTGCCCGCTGACCTAACAAGAAGGTAAAACCAGTCTCAGGCTGAGTTTCCAGAGGGTAGCCCAGCCAGGGGTTGGGTCGGGGGGGCAAGACCAACACAGTCACTCAAAGCTTTGTGGAGCCCCAGTTAAGGGCTGGAGTTCAAAGCCACAGAAGACAGACGTGTAAACAGATCATCACGATGAAAACCTTACAGGTGCCTTTAAGGAAGTTCTTGGCCCAGAGGCACCCAAGGAGAGGACAGTCCATCTGCCTTGGTGACAAGAGACGGGAAAGTTTTGTGGGGCATTTTCGTGCGGGGTTAAAGGCAGAGAACCTAGAGATGGACAGATCTGGGCTCAGATCTCAGCTGTGCTTGTGGTACGATCTCAGGCAGCTTACTTACTCTGGATAAAACTCAGTTTTGTTCTGAGTTTTTTTTTAATTTAAGCATAGCTGATTTACAATTTTGTGTTCATTTCAAGTGTACCGCAAAGTGATTCAGTTATATAAACATATATTTTTTCAGATTCTTTTCCGTTATAAGTTATTACAAGTTATTGAATATAGTTCCCTGTGCTCTACAGTAAATCTTCATTGTTTATCTATTCTATTTTAGTATATAGTAGCGTGGATCTGTTAATCCCATATTCATAATTTATGCCCCAGACCCTTTCCCCTTTGGTAACCATAAGTTTGTAAAACTCAGTTTTTTAACCTAATAATGCCACCCGTAGAGCGTTGCTGGAGGGATTAAAGATGATACGTTAACTGGTCACTATGGTGATCATGCACCCATTCAAATTGTGGTCCAAGAACCACCGACACCTGCCTCAGCGGGGAGCTGGGAGAAATGCAGACTCCTGCCCAGTTGCATGGAGTTGGAACCAGCGTTTTCACCAGATCCCCAGGTGATGTAAGGTTTGAGAAGCTTTGCCCTGTGGGTAATGGGATCTTGTGAGGCCCTTGAAATTCCGTGTGAAGTTGTGTGATACACGCCTGTGTGCATTTTTTCCGAAGCTGAGAGTCCATCACTTTCAAGGGATTTTCAAAGGGGTGTTGGGAATGCCCCGGTCAGTTTTATATTTTAGCTGATTCCAGTGCAGGGTGGATGGCGGGGGGAAATGTTCGTAGGGTCCAGGTGAAAGATGATGACGACAGAAAGCAGAAATGAGACACGTGGAGAGGAGGTGAGAGGTGTGTGAATAAACACATAGGAGATTGTGTGGCTTTTAGGTTTGGAGGCAGAAAAGTGAGGGGTATGAGCTGTTGAGACTGACCTCCAAGTTCTTGGCATGAGTCACATCTGGATATATGGCTGTGCTATGTGCCAACCTAGAGAATGCAGGAGAAAGGGTGGCTTGTGAAGAAAGAGGGTGGGTTTAGAAGAAGTATTGAGATGAGAATGTTCTCAGGGAACTAGGAACAGCACACCCACTTGCAGGATTAGCTGGAGTCAGTGGGGGTGACCCAAGAGCTGCTGGTCAACCACACCAATGAGGACAACGGGCAGTGGGTTGAAGAGTGTCCCCCGCAAAACTCACATCCACCCAGAACCTCGGGATGTGATCTTATCTGGAATTAGGGTCTTTGCAGATGTAATTCATTAAGACGAAGTCACACTGGATCAGGGTGGGCCCTAAATCCAACGACTGGCTTCTAAAGAGAGTGAAGGACACGGAGAGACACAGAGAGAACAGGCAGAGACTGGAGTGATGCAGCTGAAAGCCAAGAAACGCCAAGGACTGCTGGGGCCACCAGAAGCTGGAAAAGGCAGGGAGGATTCTTCTCTAGAGCCTTCAGAGAGAGAGCACGGCCCTGCCAACACCTTGACTTCAGACTTCTATCTTCCAGAACTATGAATGCACACATTTCTGCTGTTTCAAGCCGCCCACTTTGTGATTGTTCCAGCTGCCCTAGGAAGCTAATACACAATGTAAACGGAACAGAATAAGGTACTGGGAGCCATATTTTAGCTTCAACACTTTCTAATCCTGAGTCTTTCCTCCCCTCTGGAAGGCTGGGAACTTTGAAAAGAAGAGGAGGGTGAGATTCTCTGACTTTATTCCCCAAGAGCAGCCACAGTGAAAGAATTAGTGAATGAGTCACCTCTGCTTGTCTTGGCCTTGAACTCCAAATGCCCTTCAGGAACCAATGAAGGGTCCCCAGAGCCAGCACTGGAACACACGGCCAGTTCCTCCAGGTCAGGGGTGTGGCCTCCACCAAGACCAGCATCTTCTTCAAGCCCAAGGCCCTCACCTGTCACATAGGGGTTGGTGCTTACCTTTCCCTCCTGACTCGGGCTGCTGGGAGAGTGGATGAGAAGAGATATGGAACTCTCTGGAGAGGGGAGGTGGCCATGTCCAAGAGGGTCATGTGGAGAAGGCACCTGGGGTCCGGGGCCAAGACAAGCAAAGGCGCCGACCACCGAACAGATGAGCACTGATATTCCCAGCACCACCAAGGCTGCTGGTGAGGAGACCCCAGAACCTTCTTTGGAGACCAGTGTCTTAACTGCCTCCTGTTCATCCCATTGGTGAGGGAGGGATTCCTGGCCTAGGGTCACACGATGCCCTAGGATCACGCGATGAAGGAATTCGGACCACCTGACAGGTGAGACCAATGGCTCATGGGTCTCACAGCCTCACCCCGGGGGAGGGGGACACCGCATATGATGCAGGGTCACGGGGGCTGCACTCAGGCAGCCTGAGTGACCAAGGTTTCTGGGAGGTGGGTGGGCTTTGTAGTAGCAAGAGGGCAAGATGCCCCCTGGCTCCCCTGGAAGGGTACATTGGCTCCTTTGAATAACTCCATGGATGCACAGCAGACTGAAAGGTGCCACTCAGGGACAAGCAGGAAGTGCGCCTGTTCCCTTGATGGGGAGGGTTGTGTGGCTAAGAGACCTCACTCATGGGAGCAACTTTGGGGGGGGTGGAATTTACAGGATGGACATTCAACACCCTCCCAGTTTCCCAGTGTCAAGGCAGCACATCGTACTGGGCCTTAGTTTCAGTCCTTCTTCCACAGCCAGGTGAGGGGACATGCAGAGCAAGGGCTGCATCTTCTCCCCCTTTGCTACTGACACTTCCTCATCCCTGGAGATGATGCTGGATCAAGTCTCATTGCTTCAGACGTCAAGGCCCTATTGCTATTCATGGATCACATGAATCCAATGTTGGTTCTTGCCAACATGTCTTGGAAATCTTTACATGACACCAAGGTCTTGTTGCAATGGGGTTTGTGGTGACCCTACATGATGGGCACGTCCTGAGTGACTGAAACTTCTTAATGGACTGTTTCTTACCGCTGTCCTGATAATGGATCCCAAGGACCTGTGGCTCAAGGCCCAGCTCCCCAAGGGCACCTAGGAGCCGTGAGTGTCCTGGCCATGGTTCAGAATCTGACCCCCAAGGGCGCAAGCAGCCAAGTCCCCCAGACTTTAGGTCTTTGTTTTCTCTTCTGATCAGTTGGTGGGTGGCTGCAGCGTGGGACCTGCAGAGTGATGCAGATTGCTGGAGGGGCAGCCCGTGCGCTCAGAAGGCTCGTTGTTCTTGATCGAAGCCACCTTCCGGTTTCGTGACTAACCCTGGGGCTGATGGTCACGTCTGGGGTTGAGTGTCCATTATGTGCAACGTCTCAAAACAAGTTCTGAAGGGGGAGAAAAAGCTTGATGTTCCAGCTGCACGAATGCACACATACATGTGGAAAAGACTCAGGATTCTGTGTGAAAACACGTGGAGGGTGCCAATCGGAAAGACAGCCTTCACTTACTTTCCTTCACCCCACTCCCGTCTAAAATGGAAAAGAGGCCTTCGCTAGCTTTCATTCTTCAGTTACAAGTCAAATAAACCCACGCGATGCAGCTTAAGACAACAGGGGGCTTTGCTCTAAGGACACAGGGCTATCTTTTTGTAAATCAAAGGCAGGATCTCGTTCTAACGACCTATGGTTGCAGAACAAACCACCCCCAAACTTACTGGCTTCGAACAACAGTAGTAGTCACTTACTGCTTCTGAAGCTGCAGTTTCGATGGGGCTCAGTGGGGAAGTCCCATCCCTTGTCCATGTGGTGTCATCTGGCTGGGTTTCACTGGGGCCTGGAGGGATCCACTTTCAAGACGGCGTGCTCAGACGGTTGGCAGGTTGGTGCCAGCTCTCACCTGGGTGCTCAGCTGGAGCTGAGGATTAAGGCCATGGTTCTTCTCCACCTGAGCCTCTCCCTGTGGGTCTGTTTTCCCAGCATGGTGCCTGGGTTCCATGGATGAGTGTCCCAGGAGATAGAGCCATGTGAAGGCTGTATTGCTGTTTTTTTGTTTTGTTTTGTTTTCTAGTTGCGGTGAGCTGGGGCTACTCTTCGTTGTGATGCGTGGGTTTCTCATTGTGGTGGCTTCTCATTGTGGAGCACGGGCTCTAGGCACGTGGGCTTCAGTAGTTGTGGCACACGGGCTTAGTTGCTCTGTGGCATGTGGGATCTTCCCGGACCAGGGCTCAAACCTGTGTCCCCTGCACTGGCAGGCAGATTCTTAACCACTGTGCCACCAGGGAAGTCCCTGTATTGCCTTTTATGAACTGTTCTATGTGGGGACATACAGCACTGCAGCCACTATCCACGTGTGGCTGTTGGACACTTGAGATGTGGCTGGTGTATCTGGAGACATGCGTTTTTAATTTTATTTAGCTTTAATTAATTTAAATTTAAGTAGCCTCACGCGGCAGGTGGCTGCAGTATTGGACAGTGGTCTTGCCCTCTTGGGGATGCTCAGATGGGCTCTTCTTAGCTCACAGGCCCATCCATACCCCTACCAGCCATCTTCAGAGATGGGACCTCTGCCTGGGTTTGGGTCGCACGTCTGACCCCACGAGCAAGATTCATCTCATCTCAACCACGTGAGCTGGGTCCCGAGTGGAGAGAGGGGTCTGTATCAGAAGCAGGAGCAGAAAGCGACCTGGGCCGGTGAACACCCGTCCCCCAGCCCACCCGCCGTGGGTCACATACCGCGCCAAAGGGCGGAGGGGTGAGTTGCAAGACGGAGCATTCACTCAGCAAAGTTCACGGAGACCCTTGCCTTTGGGCACTGCGCTAGCCGCTGGGGGCCCGTAAAACCTCATGACAGCGGCGAGGGAGTAAAACCCCATTCCTTTGCAATCTGACAGGGGAAACCACCTCCTGAGGACGCAATCACAAGACAGGGTGAAAAACCCAAAAGGAACAAACACACTGTCAGCAGGACGGCTAATTTTGTCTCCATGTGACAAAAAAACAAGCCCTGATTTTCCCTAGTTTGCAAGCTGCTGAAATGCCGAGAACTGACCTCTGTATATTTCCCCCTCCTGAAGGAGTGTTAAGAAATCGCTTCGGTTCTAGTTTAAAAAAAAAAAAAAAAGCAATTCAGAACACAGAGTCCGGTCTGGGAGAGGAGCCAGAGTCTGGCAGACGGCTAGGCATGAGTTGTCTAAAAATAGAATGGAGGCTGATTAATGACTGTCTTTAACAACGAGATCGAACCTGGAGGATGTAAAGCAGCCACCGACACAGGCTCCTGGGGGACTTTGCGCTGTTTTAGAGAATCGCTCAAAACCCGGTTACCCAAGAGTTTGGCCCGCATGCCCACGGCTCCACCGAGCTGGACAGGAGGACCACCAGTCATGCCTGGCTGGTGGCAGCGTTGGGGGAGGGCTCCTAGTCTTTTCTCCTGTCCCAGGCCTGTCTGGTCAGCGCCCGTCAACCCCTGTCCTTGTCCTGCCAAGCCCTCTGTGGGGTCAGGGTGGCGGCCAGCTCCTTCCTTCTCCCAGAAGCCTGCCCTGGGCTTGGTGAGCCTCGAGCTCTGTGGCGTGGGCACCCCCAGGCCAGGGGCCACCAGAATAATCGTTCTGCTCGTTGAGGAATGTTTACTGACTCTGAACCCATGGAATCCTCCCAACAAGCCTATGCGGTAGGTCCTTATTAGGTCCAGTTTACAAATGGGAGAACTGAGGTGCCCCGATGCAGACAGCTTACCCAGCCAGGGTCACAGAGTTCATGACGGAGAACTGGGATTTGAAGCCAGGCACTTGGTTCTGGGGGCCACACACATTCTGCTCCTTTGTCCCTACACATCCCCTACAGATAGACACAGCCCCAGCCCCATTTTATAGATGGGGTCGGGAGATGTCTCGCTGGTTTAGAGAAATAAACACCCAGGTGAGTGGGGATCTGGAGCCCAAGGCCTGGTCTGGGCTCTGCATCCGATGTGCTCTGTGATCTTGGGGCTGTCACCCACCCTCTCTGGACTGCAGCTTTTTCATCCCCATCCTGCCTAATCAGAGCCATTGATTTTGAGCTTCTACCCCACGCAGGCCTTGCGCTGCTCACCCTACACACAGTAGGTACTGAATCCTCCAACAGCATCCTGGGGCTGAGGGCACCAGGGACCCGACGCAGGGTCCCCAGAGAGCCCTGCGTAGCAGGAGAGTCAGAATTTGAACCCAAGTGTGTTTGGTCCCAAAGCCCCTCAGTTTTCCTCTATTTCACAGTGAGACTCACTTGAAGAACAGATTTAGAAGCTCTATGTGGAACTGGGCTGCGCCTTCTACTGGGGGATGCGGGCTGGAGCCTAAGGATCAGCCTCTGGCGTTTCTGTGCGGGCTGCGGGGTGTGCAAAGCAACACCAGCCTCGCCTCACGGTCTCTGCCCCAGTGAAGACGAGGGTCTTTAGGGATGGCTGGGGGTGCAGAGGGTGAGGACGGGAGACCGGGACACACAGACCGCGGCCACCAAAGCTGAGGGAAGGAGGCCGAGGCACCTCCGCGGGGGTGCCCTGCCTCCAGCGCCCCTGCGCCCACACTGTCCCCCTGCCCTCCTCCCCCCGCCCCCCGGCCCCTGCAGCCGTCGCAGGGGTTTATGGTGACCGCCCCCCTGGCCTCCTGGGTGATGGATGTTGCTTTCTGGCCCGGGCCTGCCCGTCCACGCTCCGATTTTCTATTTTGAAGCCCCTTCAACTGCAGAGAGAATTCACTTTGTCTCTTGAGGACACTAAAACCTGGAACAAACAGTCTCTGATAATAAATGCCTTTTTTTTTTTTCTTTTTTTGCAGGGGATCAAAAGCTCTCTGGACCCTTTCCTAGCGCCAGGGCACTCTGGCTGTCCTGCTCAGCCTGGGACGCTGGACGGCTCAGGACCAAAGGAGCTGGGAGCACTGGGCTTGGTTCGGGTGGGTTCTAGGCCCTTCCTGGAGAGATTGAGGGCAGAGGCTGAATTCCAGGCCCCGGGGCGTGGAGGAGCAGGAAAATGCTCCTGCCTTCCTGCAGTGGACCTGCTCCGGGGTGGCTCTGCCAGCCTGTGGGGGACCCTGCCTGCAGGAACGTGCCAGCCTGGGATCCCAGTGGACACGTCCGGACCCAAGGCGCTGGCTCCCCAGGCGGTTGCCAGGCTTGGGGGCTGCTCTGAATGCTGAGTGTTGCCACGGTCAGTGGCCCAAGTCCGGGGCTTCCAAGCAAGCTGAACCCCCCCCCCCCCCGCCGCCTTCCTCCCCACAGGTCCTCAGCAAATGCAGACCGAGGCAGCCAGCCTGCTGCCAGCAGCCTGGAGTGGCTTTAGCATCCTGCAGGGTATCTGTAGGCACCGTTCCTCCCCAGCCCGCTGGACTCCGCTTTGGAGGCTCCAGTGTGGGGAGGCCAGACCTCTACCCAGAATATCCTTCTGTTTCGTGTCCACTTTGGACATCCCTCCTCCGGGAGGTGGTGGCTATGGGCACGGACTCTGGAGCCGGGCAGCCCTGCGTTTAATCTTGTTAATCTACAGGCCAGTTGCTCATCCTCTGTCTTCAAGACCATTTGCTGGCGAACACATTACCCCCAAAATAAGAGTCTTTTAAAAACTTCTGATCTCCTGGTTTCTGTGGGATAGGAGTTTGGCAGCAGGACCCCCAGGGGGTCCTGGCTGCAGGTGTCTTGGGAGGGTGCGGTCAGGATGGCGGCTGGACACGGAGGATGCATGACCCCCTGGCCTGCTCACAGGCTGGCGAATCAGTGGTCATTGGCAGGCCTCAGCTTCCTGTCGCATGGCCTCTGCTTAGGGCTGCTGGAGGGTCCGCGGGACACAGTGACCCGCTTTCCCTCCCGGAGAGAGCGTGGACGCTGCCATGTCCTTTGTGACTCAGCTTCAGAAGACACACGACCTCATTTCCAGGGCATCCTATTGTTTACACAGCTCAGCCCTATTGCACGTAGGAGGTTACAGAGGGACGTGGGTACCAGGAGGTGAGGGATGCTGGGGCCACCTGAGAGCCTGGCTACCGCATCCTCTTTGGCTTTGTTTCCTCAAGGGGGACATAAAAACCAACGTCTGCAGTATTGTGGTGAGAAGTCGTGAGGATATAGGTAAGACCATCAGGCCTGGTGCCTGGCACAGAACAGATACTCAAAAATCATTGTCATCCTTTGGTAGTAATATTAGCGGGGGTGGTGTTATAACCCCAACATGATAGAACAGCACCTGGGTTACTGTGCTGCAGACATTATTCTCAGTAGTTTCCCTTCACTAGCTTATTTAATTTTCACAACCACCCCAAGTGGTATGTACTCTTATCACCTCCATTCTACAGGGGGAGCTGAGCTCAGGAGACCATTGAGTGTGGAGATGAGACTGGAACCCAAGCTGCTTGACTTCCAAGCCCACACTCAGTGTAGACCAAGTCCGAGAGACCCCTCCTCTGACAAGCTTTTCTGGAAGCGTCTTTTTTTTCCCAGGCACCACTCATCGCTTCCTTCTCCCAGCTTGGTAAATCCAGATGGTGCGCTGGCCCATACTGGGAACATCTGGCTTGCCCACTCCCTCGCCACGTGACCCTAGGCAAGCTTCTCCTCTCTCTGATCTCCAGATGCCTCATCTGTGAAGTAGGGACATGAACCACATCCCAGAGCTGTTGAGAAGATGAAATAAGAACTAGTGAGATCAAAGGTCAGACCGAGAAGCCTGCATTGCTCAATGGTGTTTGGAATGACCAGTCCTTTGCACCAACAAAGCTTGTGCTGATTTCTTCAGGACATTCGGGGATGGGGCACAGAGGATGCAGGCTCCCCGTCACTCCCAGCCCGGGACTGGCAACTTGACCTTGGGTCAGACCGGTCGGCCGGCTCCGGTGGCTGGGTGTAGGGGTGGGAATGAGGGAGACCCTAATTCCTGTGTTCTTAAAATCCCAGGTGGATGGAGGTTCCCCTGCTGAGCTGGAGCTGGTGTTCCTTCCGCAAGACCTGTGTACGGCCCTCCCTCTGCTTGAGCCTTTGCTGGTCCCTGGGCTTCAAGCTGGGGACCTTGTTGGGGTCATTTGTGTCCCACCAACCCATCCCTAGCACAGCTTGATGTACAGTGGGCACTCAGAGAGAATGGAATGCACTCTGGGTCACACAGGTGAATGCCTTGAACCTTGGTCACCATATCAGCTGAATGGGATGCTAAAGGTAGCTCAAACTTAGGCTGGGATTGACATATACACACCACTATATATAAAATAGGTAATCCACAAGGACCTGCTGTAGAGCACAGAAAAAAAAAGGTAACTCAACCTTACCTTGGGCCCTGCTTCCTTTGCACAGGGCTCGGCTTTAGAGCCTGTCCAACAGATGCTAATTAATCACAGTAACGGGAGACGTTGAAAGAGCAACTGGATTTTGCTGAGTGTCCAGCGTGTGGGTCAGGAAGCAAGGGGGAAGCTCCGGCGGCCTCAGTCTTGCCCACCCTCCTCCTCCTCGTTCAGCTTCCCTGGAATCTCGAGAACAAAGTGCCCCTTTCTTTGGTTGGAGAGCCAGTTGCTCTGGGCCCCCCAAGGGCAGCCAGCCCCCAGGCCTCTCTGCCGGAATCCCCTGGTAGACAAGGCCTCCCTGTGACCTTTCACCTTTTGGCCTCTGGGTGAAAGACCATTAACCAAACTGCCTTCCCCAGTCTTTTGTGGACGAGAGTCCTTTGTCCAGCTGTCCTTGAGAAAGAAAACCTGTGGAATGATGGCCTCTGTCTGCACCCAGGCTGCCTCTGAGCTCTGGGCCATGATCTTGGTTTGCCCAGCCCTTTATTTTTTTTATTTTTTTAAATTTTTATTAGAGTATAGTTGCTTTACAATGTTGTGTTAGTTTCTATCCAGCCCTTTATAATTGATCAGATTCTTCCATGGTGCCATCTCCTTAGGTCTTCAGAGAGGTTATGGTTCTTGCCCAAGGTCACCCAGCAAGCAAGGGGCCAAGACAGGACTGGCTGCTGGTCTTGTGACTCATCTCCATGGATGTTACCAGGCTGCCAAGCAAGAGGCGGGAGGGGCTTGGGGATGACTTGGAGGGCTGCTTTATATTTGCCCCATTTCTGTCTGCACATTGCTTACTAGGCAGGATTTCTACCTAAAACTAAAGAAAGAGAGTTACTATTTATATGTGTTGAGCGCCTTCTATTTCCAGACACTTTACATAAGTTATCAGAGTGGTTCCAATTTAGTCCTCATGGGAAACCCTTGAGATGGGTGTTCTTTTTTTTTTTTTAACATCTTTACTGGAGTATAATTGCTTTACAATGGTGTGTTAGTTTCTGCTTTATAACAAAGTGAATCAGCTATACATATACATATACATATATCCCCATATCCCCTCCGTCTTGCGTCTCCCTCCCACCCTCCCTATCCCACCCCTCTATGGTGGTCACAAAGCACTGGGCTGACCTCCCTGTGCTATGCGGCTGCTTCCCACTAGCTAACTATTTTACACTTGGTAGTGTATATATGCCCATGCCACTCTCTCACTTCATCCCAGCTTACCCTTCCCCCTCCCCGTGTCCTCAAGTCCATTCTCTACGTCTGTGTCTTTATTCCTGTCCTGCCCCTAGGTTCTTCAGAATCTTTTTTTTTTTTTAGATTCCATATATATGTGTTAGCATACGGTATTTGTTTTTCTCTTTCTGACTTACTTCACTCTGTATAACACACTCTAGGTCCATCCACCTCACTACAAATAACTCAATTTCATTTCCTTTTATGGATGAATAACATTCCACTGTCTATTGTAAATAGAGCTGCAATGAACATTGTGGTACATGACTCTTTTTGAATTATGGTTTTCTCAGGGTATATGCCCAGTAGTGGGATTGCTGGGTCATATGGTAGTTCTACTTTAAGTTTTTTAAGGAACATCCATACTGTTATCCATGGTGGCTGTATCAATTTACATTCCCACCAACAGTGCAAGAGGGTTCCCTTTTCTCCACACCCTCTCCAGCATTTACTGTTTGTAGATTTTTTGATGATGGCCATTCTGACTGGTGTGAGGTGATATCTCATTGTAGTTTTGATTTGCATTTCTCTAATAATTAGTGATGTTGAGCATCCTTTCATGTGTTTGTTGGCCATCTGTATACCTTCTTTGGAGAAATGTCTATTTAGGTGTTTTGCCCATTTTTGGATTGGGTTGTTGGTTTTTTGATATTGAGCTGCATGAGCTGCTTGTAAATTTTGGAGATTAATCCTCCGTCAGTTGCTTCAAGATGGGTGTTCTTACTGTTTACGTAGGAAGAAATGAATATGAAGAGGCTGCACAGCTGCAGGGAGTAACAGGGATTTGCACCTCTGCAGCTCATCCTATTTCTGCCACCTGTGTCCCTGGATTGTGGTGGGTTTCTGTGTGCACAGCTACCCAGAACAACTTGAGGATCGGTCTGGGACTGCACAGATATTCTGACAGCATTGTGGACCCAGGGCTTTGGGACGTTGAATATGGGCTTGGGGAGAGCTCGGGCTTTGGAACCCGCAGACTCAAATCCTGGCTCTGTGGTTCCAGAGCTGTTGGCCTTGAGCAAACCATCGAAGACCGTCTGCCCAACGGGAGAAGTGTTCCTTGGCTTGTGGATTGCTGATCACACATATAAGCTGTGTTCAAGAATGGTGGCCCTATTCTTCCTGGGAGATATTGGGAGAGAAAGCAGGCTGAGCAGGGGTAGGGAATTGCTCAGCTTTTTCTCTCCTCTCTCCCCACCATACTTCACCTTCAGCGTACTACAAAGAAGACAAACTAGCCCATGGGCCACTTATCTCCCCGAGTTAGAGCAGCTGCCCTCATGAAGCCAGTGTCCCCACTTGCTCCGCGGCTGGTTGGAGTGTCCGCCTTTGAGGGCAGCCGGCTGTGCTGAATGGCTGATTTCCAGGCAAGTCTGTGTGCACTGCTGTGGCACCTTCTTGCTCCGTGTTTCAGAGATCTGTCCCATCACCCTAACTCTATCGCGTGGCCTGGAGTGCATGTGTGTGCTTGTGCATGGGTGTGTGTGTGTTGGGAGGACACAGGTTAGCTTTCTTCTTCTTGAGAATAGCTAGTACTCCTACAACTCAGCAGCAAAACCCCAAACAACCTAATTAGAAAATGGGCAAAGGGATTAACAGACACACACTACTGTATATAAAGTCGATCATCTAAAAGGACCTACTGTAGAGCACAGGGAGCTCAACTCAGTACTCTGTAATAACCTCCATGGGAAGAGAATCTGAAAAAGAATGAATACATGTATACGTATAACTGAATCTCTTTGCTGCACACCTGAAACTAACACAACATTGTAAATCAACTCTACTCCAATATAAGAAAAAAATTAAATCAGAAGAAACTGGGCAAAGGACTTGAATAGATATTTCTCCAAAGGAGACATACAAATAGCCAATAAGCATATGAAAAGATGCTCAACATCACTAATCATTAGGGAAATGCAAGTCAAAACCACAATGAGATGTTGCTTCATACCCATCAGAATGCTATTACAGGAAAAAAAACAAAAACAAAAACAAAAACAGAAATAGAAAATAACAAATGTTGATGAGGACGTGGAGAAATTGGAACTCTTTTGCATTACTTGTGGGAAAATAAAATTTCCATGCAGCCACTATGGAAAAACAGTATGGTGGCACCTCAGAAAATTAAACATAGGATGACCGTATGACCCAGTAATTCTCCTTCTAGTTATATTCCCAGAGGAATTGAAAGCAGATGTTTTTATACCCATGTTTATAGCAGCGTAAGTCACAACAGCCAAAATAGGGGCAACAACTTGAATGTCCATCAGCAGATGAATAAACAAAATGTGGTCCATACACACAATGGAATACTCTTCAGCCATGAAAGAAATGAAACTCTGACACAGGCTCCAACACGGATGAACCTGGAAGACATTATGCGAGGTAACATAGACAGATATGGAGGGACAAATATTGTATGATTCCACTTCTACAAGGTCCCGGGTGCAGTCAGATTCATAGTGGACAGAAAGTAGAGCAGTGGGGCTGTGGAAAGGGGGAAGTGGGAGTTAGTGGTGACTGGGCACAGAGTGTCAGTTGGGGAAGAGGAAAAAGTTCTGGAAATGGATGGTGGTGATGATTGTGCAACTTGTGACTGTACTTAATGCCACAGAACTGTAAACTTAAAAATGGCTACAGTGGCACATTTTATGTTATGTGTTTCACCACAATGAAAAAAGAACGGCTAGTAATAATATCTGCCATTTATTGAATCCTTATTCTATGGCGGTCTCTGGGCAAATCACCTCACGGGCACTAGCTCCTCAAGGCACTTATCGCCTCATTTTAAGGATGTGGGAGCTGACGCTTGGAGAGGTTAGTCCCTGGCCTGGGACCACATGGCTACAGCAGGTCATGGATTTGAATCCAGGGCCTTAGATCCTCCCAGCCTCACCGTACAGCTTCGTGACTTCATCGCTGTGTCTCAGACTCTGCCCCGAGCACAGTCACCCTTGTTTGCCTCCGACCTCTGTGGAGCAAGGTGGAGGCCCCGACAAGGAACCAGAACTCACCAGAGTGGGGCAGAATCAACACCACCTGTATGGGAGGTGCTAGAGGTGTCAGCATTTAACGTTCAAACAATTAAAGACACGACTGAGGCTCGTATAGTGAGTCCGGGCCCAGGACTAGGATCGAGGCCAAGACCACTTCCTAGGAGCCCCTCCTTCCTCCTCTGAATCCCAGCTTCACAGGGCTCCAAGCTGTACTTAATTCATGAATGAGGGACCCGGCTGGTAAAGCTGATTCACAGGCGTGTACGAGACACTAAAGCATATGTCGTCATTGAAACAAAGACTGCTGGCAATGACTTTGCTAAGGTCAAAACTGTCTAATGTCCTACAGGGCAATAAAACTGTTACCTTTGGGGCTATCTTTTCCACCAGACAAGAGTCATTTGCATCTCTACTGGACAAACATCAATGGCAACTTATCAGTTTCTTATAAACAAGTTAGCGTTTAGAGTCTGGGTCTTTTTTTTTTTGGCCGTGCCATGCAGCTTGCAGGATCTTAGTTTCCTGACCAGGGATTGAACCCCAGTCCTGGAAGTGAAAGTGTCGAGTCCTAACCACTGGACCGTCAGGGAATTCCCTAGAGTCTGGGTCTTAATCAATAATAAATAAGAAGTTAAAATGACTTCATATCAATTGGTCCAGTCCCTATGGCAAACAGTATGGAGGTTTCTTATAAAGCTAAAAATAGGGCTTCCCTGGTGGCGCAGTGGTTGAGAGTCTGCCTGCCGATGCAGGGGACACGAGTTCGTGCCCCGGTCTGGGAAGATCCCACATGCCGCAGAGTGGCTGGGCCCGTGAGCCATGGCCGCTGAGCCTGCGCATCTGGAGCCTGTGCTCCGCAACGGGAGAGGCCACAACAGTGAGAGGCCCGCGTACCACACACACACACAAAAAAACTAAAAATAGAGCTACCGTGTGATCCAGCAATCTCACTCCTGGGCATATATCCGGAAAAGGTGAAAACTCTAATTTGAAAAGATACATGCACCCGAATGTTCATAGCAGCACTATTTGCAGTTGCCGAGACATGGAAACAACCTAAGTGTCCATCAACAGATGAATGGATAAAGAAGATGTGGTACATATATACAATGGAATACTGCTCAGCCATAAAGAAAAATAAAATATTACCATCTGCAGCAACATGGACGGACCTAGAGATTATAACACTAAGTGAAGTAAGTCAGAGAAAGACAAATATTATATGATATCACTTATATGTGGAATCTAAAAAATAATACAAGTGAACGTGTTTACAAATCAGAAACAGTCTCATGGACATAGAAAACAAATTTAGGATTGCCAAAGGGGAAGGGGGAATAAATTAGGAATATGGGGTTAAGAGATACACACTACTATATATAAAAGAGATAAACAACAAGGACTTACTGCATAGCACAGGGAACTATTACATTATCTTGTAAAAAAAATGACTTGGTATCGAATGACCCTGTGGTGTTGCCCAGATGCACCTTCAGGGCCCAGCCCTGTCCCCCAGCCACCGCGAATACCAGCCGCTGACAGTTTACAGCTCCGTCCCTCGCTGGGACTTGCCCGAGATAGAAGGGTGCTGCCTTCCCCAAGGTTCTCCCCTCCTTCCCTTACCCCTGGGGGTGTCTTGAACTGGTGTTACAAAGCCTAGGCTCTCGCCTCTCTGTGGGACCACACTGAAGGGCCACCCCCCTCCAGAGCTTCCTATGGGATGCGCTGAGGCCTCCGTGGCAGCCACACTGCAGGTCAGCCTCTCCTTGCGCCATATTCTTCCTTCCTCACTACCTTCCAGGTGTGTCTCCGGAGAGCATCCCCCATGCACCGCCTTTAGGCTCTGGTGTCCGTGTCCGGTCCAGGACGGGAGGGCTTGTTCAACAACAGTGCTCTAGGATGCCTTTGAAAAAGCATGATGTCCTCTATTTGCCTTATTTCCAAGATTTGGGATTCTTCTTCTTAACGGGAGTTAGTAAAAATCCATGGACTGAAGAGACAAGAGTGGGCAGAAGACGCTCCGTGGAAATCCTTCCCCACATCTGGAGAAACAACCCCGGGTCCACTACCAGGGCTCAGAATCAGCCTTCAGGCTGCGAGGCGTGTTAGTGGGGGACTGGGAAGGGGCTGTCCCCTGGCAAAGGTGAGAAACCTGACTGGTTGGCCGTTGGTGCCCAAGGCCAGATGGGATTCTCCAACTCCAGGGAAGAGCGGAGAAAGCGTGTTTAGGTCCTCGGTGGGGTGGTGTTTTTCGCTGAATGAAAGAGCTTGATGGACCGAAACGGCAGGGCCTGAGTGCAAAGCCAGAGCCCGCCGCTCAAAGCCCGCCGGCTTCCCAGAGAGCCAGGGCGAGCTCGTGGTGAGTCAGGAGACTTCAGCCCCTGCCTCTGCCTTTTCCTTTCTGAGACAAAAATAAAGTCCTGGAAGGTGCGACTTAAAATAGACCTTTCATAAAGGATTCATTCCTGAGCAAGAATGTCACGACAGCATGAAATGTGCAAAGGGCTCCAATCTGAATTCCACTTGAAGTATTTGGTGGTGATTATTTTTCAAATTCTCCCACAAAGGGCACTTTTCAATTCCAGGAGAGCAAGAAAGACCAGTCGGGATGAGGGCCAGGTAATTTCTTCACTGGGGGGGAAACAACTAGTTTCAAGTTTTAGGTACTGATCTAAGGCGTTTTGGAGAATAAGCGTGAGTATTTAATGGATTTAGTTTTTTAAAAAAAAAGCCCAGAGCTATTGCAGAAAAATGCCTGAAAAGCAGAGGCTCCGATGAGCGGTAAATTATCTCCAGGAAAAGTGTAATGAGCCATTATTAAGCACTCAGTCACTGTTAAGGGTGCGGGGTGTGTGCTCTGAGGGTTTTAGAACCATTACATCTATAGAACTAGTACAAGGCCAGGCTGGGGCTGGATAAGGCCCTTCTGGCTGTAGAGGAACGAGCTCCAAAGCTCACTCTTCTAGGGGGGATCCCCCTCCTGGAACAGACTTGCTTTCCATCAACACCGCATTCACCTGCAGACAAATGCAAGTTGACAGAAGCAGCCATTTCTGGGCAGCCTCTTGTCCTCCATGTGGATTTCTTCCCCTCATTTTCCCCAGGTCCTTTTACTGTGTGGATGGGGCAAGGGCCGTGTGTGTGTGCACGCACGCACGTACGTGTGTGTGTGTGTGTTGGGGGGTGTCGTGGAAGGCTCTCTGTCCTTTTCCCTGGGGACTTGGCACAGTTTCAACAGCATGAGTTAGACTCCAGGCTCATGGCAGCCTCCTGCAGAGGGACCCCTCAGCCTCCCTCCTCGCTTCCGCAGGTGCTGCTTGGGGTCTGTCCCACCTGGGGTTTTTACCCAGGTAGGTTCCCTGTGGCCCATTTCCGAGCTATATTGTTTCCAGGGGGTCCGAGTTCTCTGCCCCTAGGAGAAAGGTCTGGAGTGGTAAATGTGAAAAGTGGCAGAGCTGTATATATGTATACACACACATATACACGTATACATATGTGTGTACGTACACATACATATCCAGCTCCTCTCCGCATCCCCTCCAGACCACAGAAGATAACACAACCCCGCTGTCCCAAATGTTTAAAGTGGCTCTGACGATTCACAGCAGCCACTGGGTTTTATTTCTTCTGGTCCTTGATGGAGGATATAAGTTCACTGCTGCCTTGTCCACAGGTGTACCTTCTGGAAGGTTTGGAAGGAGGCGAAGGTCGCTGAGGTTTGGTTCCAGGGGTTCTTTTCAAGAAGTGGCCACCCAGCTGGAGGCAGAGGCTCTGTGTGCAAGCACGGCGGGAGGGGTCCGCGGCCTGGGGCCACTCGGGGATGCGCTGTGGGCCCAGCCGGGGGCCACTGCCCCTGCCAGACCCCAAGGCGTGAGGAAGGGCAGAGAGGGGGCAGGGCAGGAGCCGGGCATGGCGCCTGCCTCCCTGGAGAAGCCGGGGGGCCCAGGGCTTGCTTTGGGGGAGTGTCTCTCACTCTCCCACTTTATGTGTCCCTCTGGGAACAGACGTTCGGATCATTTCGGCCAGTGGAGCTCTGCCCCAGACAGGAGTCTAAGAGAAGCCCAAACGCTCAGCTACGGTGACCAACTCACCCCGATGGGCCCAGAACTTTCTGGATTTTAGCCTCCCAGGAGACTTGTCAGTCCTGGGCAAACCTGGACATTTGCTCACCCTGGTATAGGGCAGCCCCTCTTCAGTCCCGGCTACCGTGAAGGAGCTGCAGGGGCCAGATCTGCCGAGAGGAGGCTTCTAGAAACTCAGGGTTACCTTTGCAGCATCTGGAGTAAGTGGAGCTGGGCGTATGAGAGTAGGACCCAGTGCTACTATCCTGGTAGCAAGTGGCAGAGCCACAGATAGAGGCGGGACAGGACCCTGGGGTGGGAGGCTATGCGGGCAGGGAGAGCCCGCTGTGTAATTACACTGCAGTGGTGAGACAGGCTGGGACCAGGGACCCGGGACCCTTTGCTGCAGTGCCCGCACCTGGACAGAAGGAGCTAAAAATAACTGCGTGCATGCACAGTTGGGGCAAATTCTGGACGACAAGATACAAAAAGGCCCAAAGAACCCAACTGCCACTTCCGAAGAGCCGGGAGCAACAGCAGGGTGCTGTGTGGGCCCCCTGCACTCAACACCACCTAAGGGGTGGGCAAAGCACGTCAGCCACCACTCCTGTCTGACCCCCGGACGCACCCCTACCCTCACCCCATGTAAGGAGCCAGCTGCGCCCCCCCCAACCTCAGCAAACATTTTCTGTAAAGGACCAAAGAGTAAACATTTTGCTTTGCATGCTGTGCAGTCTCTGTGGCAACTACTCAACTCTGCCCTTGGTGTGTCTGTGTTCCAATAAAACTTTACTTATAAAGACAGGCAGCAGGCCAGATGTGGTCCACAAGCCATAGTTTGCCAATCCTGGGTCTGTAGCATGAACATCTTTCCGTGCCAACTGTTCATGGATGATTCTCACAAAGGTAAAATCGTGATAGTCAAGCAAATATAAAATGGGCACAGCAAAGATTTGACTCAGCTAGTTAATGAATGAGGGAACTCCAGTAAGATGTTACAACCTGTTCAAAAGAGAATCTGAAGAACAGACACATACACAGGAGATCAGAAATGCTGAAAAGAATTTGGTAACAGATGCAGGCAGGTTAAGTGTTATATTTGGAGCTTCCTTGGTGGCGCAGTGGTTAAGGATCTGCCTGCCAATGCAGGGGACATGGGTTTGAGCCCTGGTCCGGGAAGATGCCACATGCTGCGAAGACCCGACGCAGCCAACAAAAAAATAAAGTGTTATATTTGAAATCATCTTCTCTGCAGGCTGAACAGCAAATAGGGCCGGAAAGCACTATGGTTTAAAGCGCTGGCTCGAGTCAGACACATCTGGGCTTCCATCCTGGCTCTGCCCGCTGTTGGCTGGGCAACCCTGGACGATAGGTCTCCGTTTTCCCATCCTCAAAACAGAGACGATAATAATTTTAACTATGTGCAAAATGATTCATGGGCATGAAATGTACAGTGTGGAAATGTAGTCAATAATTATGTAATATCTTTGTATGGTGACAGATGGTAACCAGACTTAACCGTGGCGATGATTCTGAAACGTATAGCAATAGCAAATCACTGTGCTGTGCACAAGGAACTCACATAGTGTTTTAGGTTAATTATACTCCAAAAATAGACAAACAAACTCATAGAAAAAGAGATCAGATTTGTGGTTACCAGAAGTAAGGGGTGGAGGGAGGGAGGATTGGGTGAAGACGGTTTTAAAAGGTACAAACTTCCAGTTATAAGATAAATAAGTGCTGGGGATGTGATGTACACATGATAAATAGAATGAACACTGCTGGGTGTTATACATGAAAGTCGATAGGAGAATAAGTCTTAAGGGTTCTCATCACAAGCAAAACAACTATTTTTTCTTTTTCTTTTGTACCTATATGAGATGGTGACTGTTCACTAAAATTGTTGTGGCCCTCATTTCATGATGTATGTAAGTCAAATCACGAGGCTATACACCTTAACTTTTTTTTTTTTGCAGTACATGGGCCTCTCACTGTTGTGGCCTCTCCCGTTGCGGAGCACAGGCTCTGGACGCGCAGGCTCAGTGGCCATGGCTCACGGGCCCAGCCGCTCCGCGGCATGTGGGATCTTCCCGGACCGGTGCATGAACCCGCGTCCCCTGCATCGGCAGGCAGACTCTCAACCACTGCACCACCAGGGAAGGCCCACCTTAACTTTTATATAGTGCTGTATGTCAATGATACCTCAATAAAACTGGAAGGAAAAAATAATAAACTTAAAAAAAAATAATGGCAACTGTGTCATAAGCTGTTGTTGGGGTCGCCTGAGACCGTCCATGAAAAGCTTTCGGGGCAGTCAGACCAGGAGGACCTCCGATAAATACTAGTTCTTGTGTCTTATACCTTGCATCACCACCCCGGCTGGCTGCCACTGCACAGTGGTCCCCTCCAGTGGTCTCTGTCCTTTAGGCCCCAGCCCACAGCCCCTTACAGGATACATGACTCCTAAAAGCTGGGAGGATGGACCATGGCTAACCATTCCCGCCCCCTCTCCGTCCCTCCTAGTGGGTCTGTTTTGGGTTTAAGGGGACATCGCCGAGATCATTGTCACTCCAAGCTGAAGGCACATACTCAATGTGCCATTCGTGTACCTTACATCGTTCCAATATGCTGGTGTTTTTGTTCTTGCATTCATTTTTCAAAATGTAAAATTCCATTAAATTTTAAAATATGTGTTTTGACTCATTCCCATTGCCCAGTCTGAATTTTGAAAAATATAAGTCAGGGTACATTGGGGAAGGTTTTACTTTCAAGCGCTGTTAGTGTAGCAGTCCATGCCAAGAAGTGCTGTCAAGGAAGGAGCCTGCGGACCTACCTTCACAAATGGATCTGTGTCCTTTCTATCATCCCATCACTTGGACAGCAGACAGGCACTGCTAACGTGCTTGAAAAGGTTGTTCCCCGGCGGAGATGAGACAATTTCTCTTTATTGTTTTTAATAGTCTAGCTAATTCTTTCTGCATCAGTAAAATATTTCAGCCCAGCCCGGTTGACCTTGCCATAAATTCTAGGTCAGAAGATCTGATCTTATCTGCTACAGTTGGGTTGCTCCGGACCACTAGGGCCTCAAGCTTCTTAGGGCAATGGTCCCACCACTGCTGGGCTGCCTCTCTTGTTCCCCTCTGGTGCTGCCCAGAATCTTTGCCATCAGCCTCAAGGCCAGCCTGGCCCACCCAGGCCTGGCCCCTCACTTTTTGTAGATGCTCTTTCCCCCTAATTCTTTGAGAAAATCCAGGTTAGCAGGCTGACGTCTCTCAGAGTCTTGCTTTCGCACCGACGCATTTATCTTTGTCTTGACTCTCCCTCCTCTGTTCCCTGCAGCTTCAGAAAGTAGACGCTCATCCTGCTGTCTGAACCCTGAACCCATCCCCACCCACCTGCTGAGAGTCCTAAGGTATCATATAAACACACCCAAACCTTTTATCATCTTGAAATAACAACAGCCTAAACCCCCAGGCTCCAAACCCTCTCTCCATCCGATGGCCCCATCTCTCTCCACCCCTTCCCCGCCAAGCTTCTTGAAAGAGCTGTCCCCAGCCACGGCAGCTGTGTCATCACCTCCCCTCCACCTCTTCATGGACCACACGCTGGCAGCTGGTCCCAGCATTCCACTGACACACTTGCCAAGGAGGCCAAGGAATTTTCTGTTGCAAAATCCCATAAGCACTGTTTTGCACTGATCTCTCGAGGTGTCCTGCCACCTTTGACTATTCACCTCTCCTTAAAAAGCTTTCCTTTCCCTTGGCTCCCAGGATACTTGTCTCTCCTGCTTTTCTTTTTATCCCTAAGTATCGTCTTCTGGGACTTTATACTTGGTCTGTTTTCCATTCGATCACCTCCTCCTGAGCGATGCATCCGATTCCAGAGCTCCAGCGACCACTCACACGCATGGCGTTTCTGTGGCTATTCCGTGATGATCCCTGCCTCTCCTTCCAGCCCAGAGTGGTCCCCAAGCCTCACCCCCGCACAGCCTGCAGCCCAATGGACATCTCCCGTATCATTCTCGAAACATCGCAATCTCGACGCAAACATCTCAGCATCCTCCTCCCACCTGCCCCACGCCCCTCTCACCGACCACCATCGCCAGGCACAGATACTGATGCCAGGACCCCGGGTGCCCCCTGCGATTCTCCACTCTCCGGCCCCTCCCTCTGCAACCCTCCTCGCCCTGGCACGTCTTCTGCCCGAATCCCTCTCCAACCCGAGTCTGTCGCCCCACCTCTGTCAGCACTGCTTTAGCCCTGGTGGCACTGTCCTCACGGGGTGACTAGCAGTGTCCCAGCCACTCTTTCTGCCTTCGGACTTGCCCACAGCCAACCCACCTTCTGTACCGCAGCGGCAGGGAACTCAAGTCCGTATCCACCTTGGAGCCCCTGTGGCCGGTAGAGGTCGCTCTTCCCAGCATCTCCAGCTTCCCGACTCCCTTCCTTCCTCTCCACTTCCGGTTCATGTGGACATTCTTTCTGATTCCCACGTTCTCTCTCCTCGGCCTCCTCTTCCTGGAAGCCTTCCCGGGGGCCCTCCTCCAGACCTCCTGAACCGTCTGCGCGTGTCTTAGCCACTGCATCCATCACGTGGCTTTGCCCCTGGTTATTCTCTTCCGCTTTCCCGGAATGTATGTTCCCGGAGGGCTGGGACCCATTTCGTCCCCAGAATCCCAGGGCTTAGTCCAGGGCCTGGCATCTAGTCGACAGGCCAAACGCTCAAATGCTGTCAATGGAATGAATTCAGTTGTAGGAGGGCTGACAGTTTCGTACGTGTGGTTTGCGTAGGACAGAACACAAGCTAACAACAGGGCATTGGCTCTGTTCTGTCTCAGCACAACCTCTGGCCTCCTTTGTATCCAGCCTGAGCGACGAAGTTTGTGGGTTCCCGTAGGTCCGTGTGGCTTCAAGTGGGAGTGGGGGAGAAGATCTGAAGTTTGGGCATCACTGCCTATGAGCTGTGTGACCCCATGCAAATCACCAACGTCTCTGAGCTTTCCCCCTTTATCTATCAAATACGAAATAGGAAGAGCTCCTAGAGATGGTGGGAGCTTCACAAATTAAATGTGAAAGTCTGTTAACTGACAAGCTATTGGTAAACATTTGGGGGATGGGATGAGAGCAGGGCTGGTCTCTTTCCAAGAGACTTATCTAAAGAACCAAGACGTTTCGTGAGATTTTTTCAGATTAGAATTTTCCCTTTAGGCCAATATTCCCACCCCATACCCTCCATCTTACTAGAGTGTGATCAGAACTAGGGCTTGGATTCCCTTTGGATACTCCAGTGTGTAGGATGCTGCATGGTCAAAGTAGGTGTCAGAGGGTGGTTCTTATGTGGACGACGTATGGCATTGGTGTTTAGGGACCAAGTAACAATGCTGTTACTTCCTATTCTGTTGTGAGGTGAGAAAAAAGCAAAGGGAGTCATATTTAGGGGACAGTGTTGGGATGGGGAATGCTGAACACCATTGTTTGTTTGTTTTTAGAATATTTATTTATTTATTTGGTTGCACCGGGTCTTAGTTGTGGCAGGCGGGCTCCTTAGTTGCAGCACGCAGGCTCCTTATTTGTGGCATGTGAACTCTTAGTTGCAGCATGCATGTGGGGTCTAGTTCCCTGACCTGAGATCAAACCCGGTCCCCCTGCATTGGGAGCGCAGAGTCTTAACCACTGCACCACCAGGGAAGTCCCTGAACACCTGTTAGCTTTTTTGTTTGTTTGTTTGTTTTTTGTGGTATGCGGGCCTCTCACTGTTGCGGCCTCTCCCGTTGCGGAGTACAGGCTCCGGACGCGCAGGCCCAGCAGCCATGGCTCACGGGCCCAGCCACTCCGTGGCATGTGGGATCCTCCCGGACCGGGACACAAACCCATCTTCCCTGCATCGGCAGACGGACTTTCAACCAGGGAAAGTCCCTGGGAAGCCCACCTGTTGGTTTTGATTTCTGGCATCTGTTTACCTTCTCCTAATGCTGGGACCCCATTTTTTCAGGGGAAACATTCATCTCCTATTCTCAGTTCTCAGTCTGGAGATGGAGTTGACGTTATTACGTGTTCTAGGTATAGGCATGTAACAGGCCTGGCCAGTCAGAGCACCACAGTCCTCTGGCCACTAGGATGGGCATATGACCCTGTTAGAGCAAGTGGGTCTTGATGAGTATTTTGCTGAGACTTTTTGGGAAAGAGTTTTGTTGGACTCAAACCTGGGGGGATATAGGCTTGAAAATTGCAATCATGTCCCCATATGAAGCTTGAGAATAAAGCAAATGTGGAGTAGATCAGAGAGACTGAGTGTTGCTGACCCCTGGATCAAACCGTACCTGAAGCTAGAGTGTCTTTTCACTTTTCAGTTATCTGAGCCAATACCTTCCCTCTTTTGCTAAAGTCTGTGTAAATTGGGTTCTGTATGATCGGAACTGAGACTGAGAGTGATCTGATCCGTGGTGCCATGAGTTGACTTCGGCCACGGAGATTGTATTTTCAATCCCTCTTATACCTGCTGACCTCCCTGGTCTTTATGGAGTTGCTGACAATGACAGAGTCTGTGCAGATTCAGGTACTGATCACCTTCTAGATTATTTAAAAGTGGGCCTCGGAGACTGTCAAGGAACTCTTTCGACCCTGAGGTCCCAGAAGTCTACAACGCTGCTCAAAGATGGTAATTTCATACCTCCAATTAATGCTGCAAAAATCTCATCTGGATATGGGTCAACTGCCAGCAAAACCTTAAACACTGGCTCTGCTTTGGTGTCAAATTGTAATTCTCCCCTTTCATCTTCCCCTGCCGTTCCTTCTGTTTTTCATTTCTCCTGATTTCTTTCTTTGGGCTTTTGATCTGTTTTCTATTGTTATCATTCAGACATTTCATACCCGCAATTTCCAAGCCCGTGTAATCCAACCCTAACAACATCTGGGGTCTGTGCTTGTGCATGAATGTCAGCTCACCTTGGTGCATCGGGACTGGGCGCTTGCCTGGATTATTCTGGATTATTCTATACCTTTGTTCCATGAAGCTGATTTTCCTCTGAGCCTTAACCCCAGGATGTTCCAAGGAACTTTCCAAGGTGGGCAGGATGTGAGAAGAGCTCTCCGAGTATTTGCCTTGCTATCGTGTCTTCCTTCCTTCCTTCTACCACCAGTGGTCTTCACATCTCTCTGCCTCTGGTGACTGGCTCCTTGGGATCATGCTTCCAGACTTCGGATGGGGTGTTTGAGATCTGGCTTGAATGACTTGAAAGGCCACTCTGTCCCTTATTGGTCATTTAATTGTGGACAAGTCACCTAACCTCTCTGGATGTCAGTTTCACCAGAGCAAAATAAGGATGAGGATTTTAAAGCATAGGATTGTTGTGAAGATCGAATTCAACACAATCATTTATAGAAAACACTGGCACCAGTAGTAATTGCTACCATTTGTTGGGTCAGAGCCTTTCATTAGATAGTTTCCTGGTGTCATGGCATTTAGCCCCAGGCCAACCCTATCAGGGGCTGTGATGATTTCCATTTGACAGATGAGCAAACCAGGGCTCAGGGGAGTCCACACCAAAGTTTGCCCCTCTTCTTTCCCCCAAGCTGCCTGACACATGGCAGAGAGGACAGCCATGCTTCCAGAATAAGCATGGAGGTGACTGTTGTGTCTCTCCTTTCTCCACACCCAGGCTGCTGTGCCCTTTTCTGTCATGCTGTCATCACCTGGGACTAGAAATAACCGCTGTTTGCTAAGTCCCAAGATCACATTTCATACCTGTGATAAATGAACCTTGGAAAGGGACGGAAACCAAACTCAGACTGGAAGAGAGACACGTGCCTTGCGTAATGGAAAGAGCCAGGGGTGGCCCTGGGGACTGGCCAGCCGGATCTGGGGCTCTGATGGTGCCTTGAGGCCTTCTCTCTGCGCCTATATCTTGACTACATCCCCTCTCGGTGGTGCCAAGGTGTTCCTGGCTGTGCCAGGCATCCCCATCATGCCCTCGAAAGCCCAGGAGGCCTCACTGGTCCTCCTGGATCACATGCCCACCCTTAGGACAAGCAGGCCGGGCTGGGGCATGTGTCCACCTGGGCATGGGGGATGCGGTCATCCCCACCCCACCCACGTTGACCCAGGCAGGGCAGGGACACGCGAGTATCAAGGGCTATGATGTCCATGATTCTGTTTCCTGCATTTGGTTCCAAGCTGTGGTGCTACTACCCACCTGGATATCATCCTGACCGATATTATCCTTGAAATCACAGGTTTGGGGAATTTTATGTATGTACACATACACACACACACATTTAATGTTCTATCTGCTACATATATTTTTTCTAATATACATGAAAATAAATATCTAACTATGAAAAAAACTTCTACCCATATACTGCATAAAATAACCTCTCATTCCACTGGTAGCTACCCCACACTTTGGGAAACACTGATCTGACTTCATCCTTTTACAGTGGGGGAAACTGGGCCCAGCAAGCCAAGAAATCCACATAAAGGCAAATCAAAACTGACAAAAGTGGGACAAGAAGCCTCGTTCCAGCTTTCCACCTGCTGTTTTAAATTCCCTAAAACAACAGTGGCTCTGCGCCCTCCCAGCTGTGTATCCTTGGACAAACTACTTAATGTCTCTGTGCCTCTGTGTTCCCACCTGTAAAGTGGGGACAATGATAGTATTCACTTCATAGAATTGTTTTGAATATTAAGTGAATTAATATTATGAACCATTAGGGTAGTGCATGGTACATAGTAAGCATTATATATATTTGTTAATACACAAGATAGGACTTGTAGTCATGGTAAATATAAGTCCATATTGCAAATTCCCTGGGGAAGAATTCGAATTGCTCACATCACTTTTTTATGAACCTCATTTTCGCCGATAGCTGTGGCGTAAAAAGCCACAAGTCTAACAATTAGGGTAGATAATCACTTTACACAAAATTGACATACGTAAGAATTTCAGAAATGCTTTCTTCATTTCTGATTAATCTTCTATGGTTCTCTGCAGCCCAGGCAGTCTGTCAAGTTAATAAAACATGAAACACAAGTAGAAATGTTCTGAGAGGGTTCATTTCAAGGCATCACGAGACAGATTGCTTTTTTCTTAAAAGAAAGATGTTCCTCACTTCGTTGGTTAAGCTTGTAAGCACCCTGCCCACACAAGGGCCATTGTACAAGCAGGGACATTTCGAATGTGCCATGTGACCAACAGTGGGCCTCTTCTAGCACATTCTCCTTTCTAGATATTACAGCACCAGAAACTTGATCTTTCTAACCAGGTTCCACCCTAGAGAACAGCAAAATCTTATTCATAAAGACCTGTCTCTTCACGAGAAACTGATCATCTGTGCAGGAGCTGGGTTGAATTTCACTTTAAATTAGCAAACATCCTCCCTCTTTCCCTCTCCTCCCCCTGCAGCGTCTGGGGACATTTTTGGCTGTCACAACTTGGGGTGCTGCTGGCATCGAGTGGGCAGAGGCCAGGGACGCTGCTAAACATCCTGTGGTGCACAGGTCCTCCCCGCAGCAAAGAACGGGCCACCCCAGTGTCAGGAGTGCCCAGTCACCTGTGACAACAACTGCAATGCTGCGAAATCTCGGAGGGAAAGTGGAATATTGAAAACTGCTTTTCAGTCTCTAAAGGCCCTCGGAAATTTAGGGGGACCTAGTGATGAACAAGTGATGAGCAGAAACACATAATACTTTGGTCCTCTCTCTCTCTTTTTTTTTTTTTTGGCTGCGCTGTGCAGCATGTGGGATCTTAGTTCCCCGACCAGGGATCAAACCTGGGCCTCCTGCAGTGGAAGCGAGAAGTCCCAACCACTGGACCACCAGGGAGTCCCTATTTTTGTCTTCCTTGAAACAGATTCTTACTAGTCTACCCTGGATTAGCCTGGCTTGACTTACCTTTGGGCTTGAAAGTAACAAGTGCATTTCTAGGGGAAACATTGATAACAACATCTTCTTGCTAACTGATCCTGGCCTCTCCTCCGTGAGTCTCTCAGAAGCCGGCTCTGTCCATCTCCTCGTGGATGGACGGCACCTGCCAAGGGAACAAAGACAAGGAGCCATCAGGATTCTGCGCTGCCCCGTCTCAAACTCCTTTGAGTCCAGTGCCAGTCTTGGAAAAACCCGCCACCCCCAGAACAAATGCCGTTGACGAATCCCGAAGGCAGCTGCTTGGGCAGGAGGTCCATGATGGCGCATCGGGGCCAGGAGCTCCTGCTGGCCTGCTGCCCTCTGGGTGTCCACCAGCCAGAGCCCAGATGATCCGTCCCTTCTGTGTGCAGCCGGACGACAGCCAGGCCTGGGGAAAGCATCCCGTTTGTGAGGAAAGGGGGTTTACATGCAGGATGGCACAGGAGCGCCTTGGCCAGGCCTCCAGCGAATGGCCAGCTCTGGAACTGGGCCAAGACTGACAGGACCGCATGTACAACGACCCATCCTGAGGTCAGCCGTTGTGGAACACTGGGTGCCTCTGGGGAACTGAACTGTTCCCTTGGGTGCCATTGACAGGCCTGGGACTGAGGAGGGGAGAAAAGAGGAGGGTCAGAGGGAGGGAAAGGGGCAAAAGAGAGAAGGAGAGGGCCGTGCCATGCGGGGTGGCCGGGTCAGTGGGTTTGGGGCCACCCTGAAGCAGCCGTGGATGGGCACTGGCTGCTGAGGTCAAGGGCGTGCCCCCTGACGTTTGAGCCCACCCTTTCGAGCTTCCATCCGTCTCTCTGACCCTCCTCCTGTCCTCTACAGAATCCCGACCCGTGATTCCTCACCTTGGCTGGGAGGCTTGACTTCACTGTTTGGACCTTGGACACGCTCTATCCTTAGGGGAGGGTCGGTACCCAAACCCTGACCCTGACTGCTCTCAGCCTATGACCCAGACCCCAGGCTGCTCACCTAAGGGGACATGGGGTTGGATCTGCCTTCAGCATGGGGAGGCCCCCAGGCTTCTGCCAGCTGTCCCTACGTAGGGCAGCCATGGCCCCAGCTCGGGGGCTGGCCACCCTCCTCTGTGGGGTACCGCGGGCAGCAGGGAGCCCCCTCCCTCCACGGAGCTGGGGCCGGAGACCCCCCCATCACAGCCACGACCACTCCCCTGATTAGGGCGCTTCAAAGGGGCTTGAAAAATTTCCATCTAACTCGAAAGCATCAAAGAGGCCATGTCCATAATCCCACTAATCAATCATATACATTATTTACGTTTCCAATGCCCCTTCCATTTTTTCATCTGTAAAAGTATATGTTTTTCTGTAGTTGCAACTGTGGAGCATATATATTTCATTCAGCATTATTTCCTGTATATTTTTCTCCCATTCTACCTCGTGCCCATATTTATTATTTTTGCGATGACCTAATATAAAACTGAGTTATACTGAAATTTATTTCATGTTCCACTATAGTTGGACATTTCTTTTACTTTTAGATTCTTGTTATTACAAGGAGGTAATAAACATCTATATAGAACTAGCTCCCCTCCTTTTTTTTCTTGTTTTGAATTATTTCCCTCCAGTAAATTCCCGGGAGTGGGATTACTGGGTCAAAGGAGATGAACATTTTTATGGCTCTTGATATATATGGCCAAATTATTTTCCAAAATGACTGTATTAATTTTCGTATCGCTAAGAGATGCGTAAGTATGTCTCAACAGGGGTGGGGGTAAGCCTTCACATTTTCAAAACGAAATTTATTAGGTTTTTTTTTTCTTCCTCCTGCCCATAATGGGGGATTTTTAAACCCGTGCAGTTCTCCGGCTTTGCTTCAAGTGGTTTTCATTTATAAATGCTATTTTAACATCTCTCAGGCTCTCGTTGGTGATTTCCTCACATTCCTCTAGTCTGTTATTAGAAGGTCCAAATGTGGGCATTGGGGGAGGGGAGGAGGGGACACATGTGAGGGAGAATGGAATTAACGTCCATGCAGTGCGGTGGTGCATTCGATGCGGGTAGGACCAAATGCTGAAAAGACAATGATGGCTCTCAGGTCGCTGGGCAGGATGCCTGGATGGTGGTTTCTTGCACAGGACCGGGACTGAGGGAGGAAGGGACTGGGGCAGAAGCTAGTCATAATGGGAACTGCAGCTGGAGTCGTGGACTGGTGGGTGGAAGGTGGATGGAAACCCACCGGGATATCCATTTTCAGAGGAAAGCAGTAAGAGGCTCAGTCACAGAGGATATGAAAAGTTTTTCGTTCCTTACCTGCTACTCTATCTCCAGCTCTATTTATCTCTCCCAGACTCTCACCCCAGATCCCAATGAGAGCAGATCGAATGCCCGACCAGTTAAATTTGGGACCAGGACAGAGTCACCATCACCTGTTTCTCCTTTGGATGGTACTGATTCTGGGGTCTCGCAGGTTTGGCCGAGGCGAATGCATCAGCCGAATGTGCGTGCAGCTGCTGTAACCTTATTAGCCACACTCCTAATGAATCCCTTGGAATCTCAGGCATTTTTCCTTCTGTCCTTGGCTCGAATGAAGGTGTGTTAACAACTCCTTGCCTCCTGAGTTCCTAAATGAGCCCCACACCCTCTGCCAGTGATGCTGTAATTTTATCAAAATGGGACCCATTCCCTTTGATCTCCCCTGGTTCTTAAATCCAGCAGTTGTGTGTTCGAACATCAATAGAAATGGGGTTTCAAGCTTCCTCTTTCATTATCTTTCTCGAAGATTAAAAAGAGAGAGAGAGAGAGAGAGCAAAAGGGAAAAATATGTCCTAAGCTTTGTAGATGAGGCAATATTTTTAGAGTAATTTCTTTATCTGATGATATCAGAGCGATGATATCACAGTTGTTTAGAAATACAAGTCCACCCTAATCTCCCCATTTGAAAGGTGGCTTTTCTTAAAAATAAATGAGAATGGCATACACCGAACCCCACCCTCTCCATCCCCTCCTGCAAAGGCTAGCTGCCTCCTGCTTTGTCCGTGGTCGTGGGGAGGGAGCGTGTCTGGGTGTTCTCAAGCTCTGGAGGTCTGGAGGTGAGCCTGAGAGCTTTGTGGATCAAGGATGAGATTCAACCTTCCCAACAAACTACCCTATTTTTCAAAAAAGGAACTCTCTGTTCTTGGCAGTGTGGGGAGAAGAGACTTCTAGATTAGAATAATTAAATATCTGACCCACGACTCCTCGAATGCCTGTGGCTTCTTGGGCTTTGATGTGGGCTGCTTACTGTAGGGAAAAGTACAGTTTCTTCTCAAAGCCTTCCTCATCTGGGAGAGAGGGGGGTTAAGAGTGGAGACCTCCAGGGTCTCTGGCTTGAAAACAAACAGGCAGGCCCCCAGCCTGAGTCTCCGGGCAGTGGGAATGTGAGCAAGCCGGAATCTTGACGACCTAACTCCTTTCCTTTGTCCCTATGTGGCTCATACAGTCTAACTGAAACCAACCGGGGTTCTTGGCCTCCTTAATCAATAGAAATTGATCAGAGGACAGTCCAGAAATTCAGGCAAGGCTTTATTGGGGCCCCTGCTGCAGCAGTGGGGAGAGAAAACAAGTAACAGGTCCCCTTGCTCGCTCCCCGAAGTGGGGGCGAGGGCTCCTTGCATGGGGTGAGGGTAGGCGCGGGTCCAGGGTTCGGGTGGGAGTGGTGGCTGAAGTGGGCTGCCCATCCCTTGGGTGGTGTTGAGTGCAGGGGGCCTGCGCAGGACTCTGCTGTTGCTCCCGACTCCCTGCTTTTGCTCCGAGCTCTTCAGAAGTGGCAGTTGGGTTTTTTGGTCTTTTTGTACCTTTTGCCCCAACTGCACATGCACGCAGTTATTTTCAGTTCCTTACAGTTTCTTTGTATTTTGTCAACCGAGGAGACGTTCGTCCAGGTGCAAGCCCTGCAGCAAAGGGTCCCAGGTGCCAGCCTGTCTCAGAACCTCTGCCAGCGTCCACGGCCCTATCTTGAATCCCACTGCCTCTCACTTCATTCATCCTCCTTGGTCTTTTCCAGTTCCTCCTTCTGACCCTTGTCCCTCCCACCGCAAAGCCTTTGCCTAGGGCGGTTCTCTCCGCCTGGGATGCTTTCACTCCCCCTCTCTTTATACATTTAACCCCTCTTCATCCTTCAGCTCTCTGCCCACCTGTGTACCAGCTAGGGTGGAATGGGCTAAGCTGTGGTAACACTAAGCCCTTGAAGACTCAATGGTTTACTACAATAAAAGTCTGTTTCCTACAACCATAAAACTCTGACATGTCTCCAGCTCTCCCTGGTGACTCCTTCAAGAAGTCACTCAGGGATCCAGGATCTTCCATCGTCTGGCTCTGCCATCTTGGAGTTGGGAAAGTTAAGAGTGTAGAAGATTGCACAGAGGATGTCGGATGGCCAGGCCTGGAAATGGCTCACCCCATCTCTGCGTTTACTCCATTGGCCAAAACCTAGTCACGTGGGCCCTCCTAGAAGGGAGAAAGGCCAGAAAACGAAGTCATCTGTGTTTGGGAGGAAAACAAATGTCTGATGACCTTGCAGCATTGTGTCCACCATAAGTGTCATTCCTCAAGCAAGCCTTTTGTTACCTCCTGACACACCTGTTTACTCTTCTTTGGAGCACTTGTTATTACAGTTGCAATTTTATATTTGTTTGTGTGATTATTTGGTTGAGGTCTGTCTCCTTGACTATACTGTGAGCCCCCTGAGGGCAGGGACCTATCATGTCCTGCCTGGAACATAGCAGGCACTCAATTACTATTTTTTGCATGAAGGAATTTATCCACCCGTAAAGTTTCCCAAGTGTCCAAATTCAGATGCTTCCCTGGACTGGACCAGAATCGGAGAGGACAGGAGAGCCTTGGAAAAACATCTTTCTCTTTGCTGTGAAGCTTGAAATGTAAGGGGAAACATGCGTTTTGGTTGGTGGTGGGGTTCTGTGTGATCTACTGTATTAATCAGTGTTCATAGTTGCAACCAACAAAATTCACCCAGAAAAGGAATTTACTAAAGGATATTCATAAAAACTGGAGGGGTCCAGAGAGCCAGGCCGGGGGGCTCTGCAGCCTGACACAAGGTCCAAATGACCCTCAGCACTGCTCCAGACAACGCCCTGGCCACTCCTCGGGATGACACCGGGCAGAGCCCAGGACCCCACTGCAGATCCAGCCTCTGTCTGGCAGCTCGGTGTCTACCCTGGAAACCAGCTATTCACACAGTCATCTTTTAGTAAATGCATTCTGTGTGGTGCCTCATTCTCGGAGTTACTCCCGAATCCATATCCCACGAAGGTGTTTCCGATTGGCTGAGCCTACGTCATGCGACCGGGCTCTTCCTGCCAAGAAGGATGGGAGAGTAAGTATCTGGCTTCTATCTTAGGGAAATGCAGATCATTTAGGGGGAAATAACCCAAATACAGGGAGTACGCTCAAAGGTAGTGGGCGGCTTTTAAAAAAAGGGGGGGTTACTGTCCATACAGGAAGTTTCAGGTCTGTTAGGAGCCTGGAGTGGGATTTGAGATGATGTTAGGAAGACACAGAGGCACTAAACAGAGACCCCTAGAGCACCCCAAGTGCACGAAGAGCATGCCATGATTTTGGGGGGGCGTTCTCTTTTTCAAAGTTTAATGAAAAACATAGGACTATAGAGCTAAAGATGGTGAAAATATACTATTTTTTTTTACAGACTCTAAATATAAATTGTTTCAATCCTTCACATTGTTTTTTTAACCAGTTTGCTTTGTTTTTCCTCTTGAACTTATGTTTGAAAACCAGACAGCAATAAAAACACTGGGGAGCAGATGGTGGGGTGCAGGGTGGGGACCTAGGGTAGCTCGGGCTCCCACCACCCAGGCTTGGGTCTCAGATGTTTCTGCAGGAACTCAGTCCCTCTGCTTCCATCAGGCAGGACAATGGTCCGAACTGGGTCTCTTGGTCGTTGATGGGGTGCTGGGAGCTGGGAACCCCGCAGCACCAAGCCTCCCTTTCTTTCTGCCTGGTGGGACACACTGTCAGGGATGCCATGAATGCCGGCACTGAACGCCCCAGGCATCTTCCAAAGGGTGGTCAGGGAGTAGGTGGTGGGGATACTGATGGCATCGCACTGACAAAGCCTTGGCATCTTCACCAACCCTGCAGAAGACAGAACATGTTGCTGGAGCTGGGCGTAAGTGAGGGGAGGGAGTCTTAGCTTCTGAGCCTGGAATCTGGCTACAGGCCACTGGATCGAAGTTACCCTTCAGACCAGATCCATGTGAGAGGGAATAGATCTGCCTAGAATGGGTTAAAGCAAAGTGGTGGGGCTGGGGAACGACAGAGGACCTACAGCCCAAATTCCCCGAGAGAAGCCTGCAAAATCCGGAGGACATGCAGAAGAAAGTAACCATCAGAGCATCACGGATTTCACAGTGGCCAGAGAATGGTACACATATTTATTTATTTTTCCCAGTCTGTCTCCTTTTGGCCTATTCATGATGCTCCTGGGAGAGGCGCCTGAATGCCCCTTCTCTGTCCTTTCTCGGGGATCAGTTAGGAAAGGCTAGCTCGTGCTGTGGTAACAAAGCACCCGCGAATCTCAGTGGCTAAAAATAGCACATGTGTGTTTCTCACTCACTCCACTTGCCCATCACGGGTTGGTAGGTGTTCTGCTCTGGGTGGATCTGGCAGCCACCATCATGAACATCACCAGCCCCTGGGGCAGAGGAAAAGGGGAGCTTTGCAGGAGGAGGATCTCTCATTGGCAGCTCAGCGCTCCCACGTGCGAGCAACGCCCACTTCATCTTGGAGTAATTGGCAAGCACTAGCTACCTGGTCCCACCCAACAACAAAGGGTCAGAAAACACAACCTTAGATGTCCAAGAACTGGAAATTTAGAGTAAAAAGCTCTCAAGGCTACTTATTGCATCCTCTCCTCCTCCCAGGATTCTTTCCTCTCTTTTGGCCCCTCTGGTCTCTCCATGGAGTCCCATTCCATGGAGGCTCAGGGTTAGGGTTTTTAGTTTTAGGCACATCTCTTACTTCCAACCTTCAGCACTAATGGAAGAGGACATCACTGGTTTTTCAGAGTAAAGCATCTCCAACTTAGATACGTCTTTCTTTGGCTCTTTTTTGACAGCCTCTCATAGCATTCCTTTGGTAGGTTATTTTGCTGATAAAGTTTCCTCACCGAAGTTATCAGACACTGTGGAACAGAGACAAGCCATTTTTGCTATGCTGTGGCCAAGTTGCTGCCCATATTGTCTGTTTTATTAAAGGCTTCCAGGAGTGAGTGGAGAGAGGGAAAGAGGAGTGGGCAAGGGATAAAGAAAATCTTATCTTAATGCATATGGAACCTTTTCTCTTGGAATAAAAGACACGATGCTTCTAAGTCATTATCCTGTTTCTCTGACCCTGGTTGAGGAATATCGTCTGTCTCCACTGCAAGCTCTATGATGAGGTGAAAGTTCACACAGATGCAGATTCAAAAACTATATCCCAACAGTCCTCAAAGTGTGGCCACTGGGCTAGCATCCTCAGAACCACTGAGGAACTTGTTAGAGATGCAAATTTTGGGGTCTCCCTCCCAGATTTACTGAATCAGAATCTCTGGGGGGCAGTGGTGTTCAACAGTGACTCTCACTAAAGTTTGAGAACCACTTTCTGGGCAATGGAAAGTACCTGGACCTGTCTGAGCCCTCGTTTCCTCACCTGCAAAATCAGAATAGGGACCCAACCCCCGACCAAATGATAAGGTCAGTAGCTCTGGGAACAGAGTATCTGATAGAGTCACGCTTCTTTTTTTTTTTTTTTTTTAAACATTTTTACTGGAGTATAATTGCTTTACAATGGTGTGTTAGTTTCTGCTGTATAACAAAGTGAATCAGCTATACGTATACATATATCCCCATATCCCCTCCCTCTTGCGTCTCCCTCCTACCCTCCCCATCCCACCCCTCTAGATGGTCACAAAGCACCGAGCTGATCTCCCTGTGCTATGCCGGTGCTTCCCACTAGCTATCTATATTACATTTGGTACTGTATATATGTCCATGCCACTCTCTCGTTTCGTCCCAGCTTACCCTTCCCACTCCCCGTGTCCTCAAGTCCATTCTCTACATCTGCGTCTTTATTCCTGTCCTGCCCCTAGGTTCTTCAGAACCACTTTTTTTTTTCTTAGATTCCATATATATGTGTTAGCATACGGTATTTATTTTTCTCTTTCTGACTTTCTTCACTCTGTATGACAGACTCTAGGTCATCCACCTCACTACAAATAACTCAATTTTGTTCCTTTTTATGGCTGAGTAATATTCCATTGTATATATGTGCCACATCTTCTTTATCCATTCATCTGTCGATGGACACTTAGGTTGCTTCCATGTCCTGGCTATTGTAAATAGTGCTGCAGTGAACATTGGGGTGCATGTGTCTTTTTGAATTATGGTTTTCTCAGGGTATATGCCCAGTAGTGGGATTGCTGGGTCGTATGGTAGTTCTATTTGTAGTTTTTTAAGGCGCCTCCATACTATTCTCCATAGTGGCTGTATCAGTTTATATTCCCGCCAACAGTGCAGGAGGGTTCCCTTCAGGTCTCTTTTAACGCTCTTTCTGTTCACGTTTTTTTTCTCCCTGTGGTAAACTGTTCTGTCCATAAACGGCCACAGCGCTATCCCCCATCCCATGTGTTTCTCCTATACTGACAATCCTTCCGTGGAGGAGTCCATGGTGGGGGGCTCCACGTCGTCTCCCCTAAACCAGGGAAGCCCTTTGTGACTGCCTCAGCCACCAGAGCATGACCGAAGTGATGCTCTGTGACTTCTGAGGTTAGAGCGTAAGGACGCCGTGTATTTCTGCTTTGCTTCCTCAGGACACTCACTCTTTGCACTCTTGAAACCCAGTGCCGTGCTGCAGGGAAGCCCAGACTAGCCCAGATGGAAAGACCACATAGAGATGCCATGTGTACGTCAGCAGCCCAGCTGAGGAGAGAGAATGCAGAAGAGACACAGGTAAGCCATCTCCTTTGTTTAATTTCCCCCTGCCTGTTGAGTTCCCCCTCATCCCTAAGGTTTCTGGGTAGGGCAGGCAGCATCTTCCCCACTAAGCTCTCCCTGGGAGTCATATAACAACCCTGCATGTACCCCAGCCGGGGGCTCTCCCCAGTTTTGTGGCTCCTGAAATGATACAAATTTGGAGAGATTAAGAAAAATAATCCAAACGATGAATACAGAATTAGGTATGAAACTATTTGTTTAGAAGGATTAAATAAATCACAAAAATATAAACTTTTAAAAACTGGCAAATACTACATATTTTTACATTAGCATCCCAACGCACCTCTGTAACATTTTTTCTTACATTTTCAACTGCACACTCTTTGATTGTCTCTTCATATGACAATCATTTTATTTTATTTATTTATTTTTGAAAAATCTATTTATTTTATCTATTTAATTTTGGCTGCGTTGGGTCTTCGTTGCTGCACACAGGCTTTCTCTAGCTGCGGTGAGCAGGGGCTACTCTTCATTACAGTGAATAGGCTTCTCATTGTGGTGGCTTCTTTTCCTGCGGAGCATGGGCTGTAGGTGCAAAGGCTTCAGTAGTGGCATGCAGGCTCAGTAGTTGTGGCGCACGGGCTTAGCTGAGCCCATCACAGCTCTTCACACTGAAAGTACCAGTTGATCTGGCATGTCCACCAGGACAGGGCCTGTGACTTCTTTGCCCTTCCAAGGGTCTACCAAGGGAGTGCTGAAGAACGTTTAACAGCAGGCTCTCTGGGGAAAAAAAGCATATATAATAATAATTTATACTGATAGTAAAATGTATAGAAACTGTACAAATAAAATAGAAATTCTTTTTATTGTATGTTCTATATTGCCGGTTGATTCTCCTAGAATGCTTCATTGGTTTTTGTCAAACTCTTATGTCTATAGGCAACCTATGGCTGCAACTGAAGAAAGTGTAGTTCTGACATGAAAGTTGACTGACATTTGCACGTATGTAACGAGTAAGATGAAAGTGAAACAAGGAACATGTGTGTAGAAATTTCATTCATTTGTCCACGATATGGATGACTTCTCTGTTGAACTGGATGATAGTTTTTGAATGCTGGAGGAGTAATTCCTCCATTTTTTGGTGTGTTACTCACAGTGTAATGGTTACAGAAATGGCACCCTTTTAACTTTAACCTGCATTCTTAACATTTCTCTATCATTTCTATATAGTTAAGAAAACACTAAATCAAGCCTTGGTCTGTAGCACTTGTTAATTTCCATGATGTAAAATGTTCCCACTGTGGCTGATTTCAAGGGACCAATGGGACATCACTGAACAGGGAATTGGGAAACAATGCACAGTAGTACCTTGTTATATACTATTTCCACCTGTGGTTATTACCACCTGTGGTTAAATAACCTCAAGAGCACAAATAATAGTAAAAGTAAAATAGTTAGGAGAAATGTGTTTTAAGTTCTGATTACCTTTGTTTGCAGTATAAATTTATTTAATGATAAGTTTATATAATTTAAACTTAAGTAGGGGGGAGAAGGGATAAATTAGGAGTTTGGGATTAACATACACACCCTCCTATATATAAAACAGATAACCAACAAGGACCTACTGTACAGCACAGGGAACTCTGCTCAATATTTTGTAATAACCTATATGGGAAAAGAATCTGAATTTAAAAATATATATGTATATGTATAACTGAATCATTGTGCTGTACACCTGAAACTAACACAACATGGTAAATCAACTACACTTCAATTAAAAAAAAAAAGAATACTCCTATCTCCAACCTAAAAAACCCCTTAAATAATGGCTTTGTTTCACAATGGGTTTGCAGAATTCCTGCAAATGTGACGATGGACAGCCCAGCTCTAGCTGGGTCCCCTAGAGCTCAGCACTTGTCCTAGCACAGAGGAAACACTCAGCACACATTTGCCTGTTGAACGAAGGCCTCTCTGAGGGCCTGAGCCAGTCACTTACCCTCCTCTGTCTCTCCATCTAAGACAAGAGGCTATTAGTGCCTACTTCATAGAGGTGCTGGGAGACTTAATTAAGGCTCCTAAGTGCTTTGAAATCCACAGATGAAAGGCCCGGTGGGGGAGAACTGTATTATTATTCCAAGTATCATCTTAAGAAGTGGCTGTGATGAAACCCACCTGGCACTTTTTATCTTCAAAGTGTCCTCCAGACATTAGCCAATTACACATCACAGTTCCCTGCCCGGTCAGTGGGTGTCCTCTGGAGAGGGACCATGTAGTGGGGAGGTGAGTCCTTCCCCTCCTTGGCCATCAGCGAGTGGGGTCCGAGCCAGGGTCCCTTGTCTTTCTGCTGCAACCTTCCGCCCAGCCTGGGCTTTCGCCTTCCCAGGCCCTGGTCCTCTGTTCTGCACAGACTTTGAAACCACTTTGCTTCTTTCATAGTGTGCGTGATGCTACCCATTGAATGTCCTTAGCTCTGAGATGTTTTTTTTCTTTTTTCACATATGAACACCCCTGAAATCTGTATGCATCTTATAACTGATGGAGGATCATAGTTCTGTTGGAAGTGTTGTCCTCACTGGTACAGAAAATAATAGTGTGTCATACAATTGTCAAATGTCAATCAGTGTTGAAACATGGTTTTGCCACTCTAGAACTTACAGCTTTGTGATTTATTTCCTGCTAATTTTTTTTTACTTAATTATTAGTTCTATTTTCTTTTATTCCTAGCTGTTAAGGTGCTGAAACTTCTATTTTTCCAAAGATGTTTACATGAATGCATGTATTACTGTTACTTCAGGATTGTATTAGTCCAAACTGACAAAAAATTCAGTTAAGGAGCCGAGAAAATCTAAGTTAACAACAAAGTACAATACAGTCACTAGATACTAGAATGTGTCACAGAAAAAATAAAAAATTGAAATCTGCCTAGAAAATTCAAGTGGAATAATTTTATAGGATCACATAATTGCAATATTGTCTGAGCTTCATAGACACCAAATTTAAAATAAAAAAAACAAAATCAGCTTACAAATATGAAGTTTTAACTAGTGAAAAATTTTGGATTTTGCACAAAGACTGAAATTGGTAAAATTTTCTAAATTTCTTATATATTTCCTTGTATAATTTATCATTATCCAAATTCATATTTTGAAGTATATAAATATAAGCACAGGCTTGTAACTAAATTACTTGTTTTGTAAATAACTAAAGTCTTTAAAATTTGGTTTCCTGCTAATTTTTTATAAGAACCTCTTCTCCTCCCATTCCCATTATAACAGTAATATATGGGCACTATATTATGTGGAAATGCAGATAATTAAAATAAAGAAATGGCAACAATAATCCTAAGTTTCAGTTTTTTGTGCTATTCACAATGTAACAGTTACAGAAATAACACACTTTTAACTTTAACCTGCATTATTAACATTTTTTTCCATTACTTCCTTAAGCCTAGATAGTCAAGAGAACAATAAATTCAGCCTTGGTCTATAGCCTTTGCCAATTTCCATGGTATAAATACTCAGAGATCAATGCCAATAGCTTGTTACTCTATTTCTTTCTATACTTCTCTCCTTTCTTTATTGGGAACTTTTCCCTCCTCTGACTATAAAAATAACTATGCCCATGATAGATAAATTGGAAAATATAGAAACCAGTATAATATAAAATACCATTCACTGATAATCCCATTGGCCAGAATGACCTCTATCAAAATTATAGTAACTATTATGGTTCTATATTACGTAAGTAAGCCACGTTAATTATAACAAATAGACAAAAAGAAGAAAAATATCTACAATTAACTTTCTGATGCATTTCCTTCTATCACATATTTGTCTTTATTCCTATCTAGCAATAGCTCTATCTATGTTTATATCTATATACACACAACATATGCAAACATAAAGAGTGTATAATTTTTCCTGATTTTTAAATTTAACCTGAGCGCAGTTCTGCAGTATTTACCAGAGCTAATCTTAAATATACTCTATGACCTGGAAATTCCATTCTTAGGTACATGCCTGTATTCGGCTGTTAGGGCTGCTATAACAAAGTACCACAGACTGGGTGGATTAAACAAGAGAAATTTATTTTCTCACAGGTCTGGAGGTTAGAAGTCCAAGGTCAGGGTCGGCTGGCTTGGCTCCTTCTGAGGACAGCGAGGCCTTTCTCCTTGGCTTGTGGATGGCCAACTTCCTCAGATTACACTATGAGTCAGTGGTAAAGCCAGGATGTGGACCTCAGCAATCTGATTGAAAGGCCATATGCTCACCACTCTGCCTCATTGCTTTGCCAGCCAAGTAGCATGGCTGACGCACCCCCCCGCCCCCGCCATGCAAACAAATCAAGATTGATTGGGTTTATTTAGCTGCCTTGCTGTTGTTGGACATTTAGGTCAGTCCCTTTTTTTTAATTACAAAGAAAGCAGCAGTGAACATTTTTGCATGTTCATCTTTTCCTGCATCCTGATTCTTTGCTCAGTCTAGAGCCCTAGAACGCATACTACTGGATACAAGCCTTCAAACGTATTAAGGGCTCTTGCTACAAAATGCTAATTTGTTCTCCTGATAAATTTAACTAGTTCATATACCTGCAATTAGCTGCTAATTTACATATCTCCATAATACTTCTTTTAGGCCATCCAGAAAAGTCCTGGTCATCCTCCTTTCTGTCAGCTGATTTGTGCTCAGAAAAATTAAAAATGAAATCCTACCTATCATCTATCTATCTATCTATGTGTGTTTTATATGTATATATTTATTATATAAATGTAAATGTGTGTGTGCATGCATACGCACAGAGATATCCTTCCAGATAGGCCTTCTAACTCTAGTTTCAGTTAATCTTAGAATGAAAAGCCAGAAGAAATAACTTTTTGAATCATCAGCACCAGAATTCCCAGGCATTGTGGTGGCTTCTTAGAGCTGTAACAATTTGACTCCAGGTGAAGAATGGCCCTCTGGTAACAGGAAAGACTTGATGTCCAAGGAATCTGTAGGTATTTTAAGGTATCTTTTATTTTCTAGTTGTTCACCCCACAGATGAGGGTTGTTTGGCTCGTGTATTATCCAAAACATTTTGAATTTGTTTCCGACATTTCAGATGGGGAAGATTTCATACAAAAATCCAGATTTCTGGCTGCTCTTGAAATCTCAGAAAATCTGGCACCCCTGGGCCCACACTCTCTGGTGGCAGCCCTTGCCCAGGGCCGAGAGCAGGGTCTGGTTGCTCTGGCCGGGCGCGCTCCCTGGAACAGAGTGGGCCGGCTGCACCCATCATGGGGGTTGTGGTTTGTGATACCCGTAGGAGACCCTTGGTGCCTTTGAGTTTAATAATCTAGAGTTTGCTAACTAGTGCGGACCCTGACGCCACTGCTGTGCTGCCGACGCCTGCACCCTCCATCTCCCCTCCTCTTCCCCAAATCCCTTGGTCTCTGTCGTCCACATGGTGCTGGGCAGACAGCACTGCCCTGGGCTGGGCAAAGCTGCACATCCTGCACCCTGGTCCCCGGCTCCATTGGGTTCAGGGCTGGGGTGTGCACTCCTCCAGGGCGGCAGAGTGACTCTCTGGCTTTGCCTGGACTGCTGGGACAGAGGAGTCCACTTCCTGGAGGGGTGGGAGGTGGTGAATTTTTCTTACAGTGAGAGGGACCTACCCTCCACCAAAGGCTCCTGGCTTAGTCAGTTTGGGCTGCTGTAACAAATTACCACAGACAGGTGACTTATAAACAACAGAAATTGATTTCTCACCGTTCTGGTGGCTGGAAGTCCAAGATCAGGGTGCCTGCATGGTCAGGCTCTGGGGAGGGCCCTCTTCCAGGATGCAGACTGCTGACTTCGTGTCCTGTCCTCCGGGAGTCCAAAGAGGCCTGGAAAGCTCTCTGGGGGCCCTTTTATAAGAGAGGGCACTGATCCCATCCACGAGGGCTCCATCCTCATGACCCCACTGGGAGGAGACCTGGAAGAGCAGCTGGAGGTCTGGGAAGATGTAGTGGGTAAGAGGGTAGAGTGGCGGTGATGGACACTGGGAAAGAGAAAGACTACAAAGGTTGGAGGAGGGTGAAAAAACCATTGCCCGCATGCGCTAATTTATCCCGCCTTTGTTAAGCTTGCAACCTGGCTCAACCCTGGGCCAGAGCCTCTCAACATTTGTCGGTTGAGAAAAAGCCAGGGCTTTGTTGGACTTGACTCTGTGTCATCTGTGTTATGAGTAGAATGTGTCCCTTCCCGGTTCTAATGTGCAGATCCACTTCCACCTTTGTACTTTTTGCAAATTACTGCTTAAGAATCATTAACAACAAATTCCAACTCTTCCCCTAATCCTAGGAACACTCTAGTGGAGTGTATGTGAGTGATTGGGGGTTCCCCAACCATTTAATTCAATTTCAATTTTAAAAAATTAAGACTTTTAAAAATCCTCCTTAAAACCAACAGGTCTGCTCACTGGCGTTCCCTACCAAATCGTAACATATCAGAAACCACCAGTGTCTTAGCTGATTGTCTCTGAGCATATATTTGAACTTCTTGTCAATGTGTCATAGAGTAGAAAGGATGAACTGGTCTTTTTCTAAATTCAGGCTTGGCAAATTGCTGACACAAAATTGTGCCACAGCAAATGGAGATAGGATTGAACCACATCTGCTCCACGCGTGTTCTTGGCACTTCCTTATTTTCAGCTGCACAAACAATAAGTAAACTTATAACATGTCATCCTCATAGTATTATATTATAGATTTTTTTTTGCACTTATTCTAAGTTGAGAGTGTTTCCTCTTTCACGTCTGTATCTACGGTAAGGAATGGAAGCCAGGGTTAGGTCTTGCATGCATTTCAGCTTGGAAATAAGATTTCAAGTTACCTCTCATTTGAGTCTTCAGATTGGTTTAATTATAGAGTATTCTGGTTAAAAGTACTGATGAGTTTCAGTTTTGCTGAATGCTTTTTCTGCATCTATTGAAATGATCTGTATACTTTTTTCTTCCTGCTATTAATAGAGTGAATTATAGTCACTGGTTTTCAAATGTTGAATAAACTTTGCAATCATGAATAAATCAGACTTGGTCAAGATGTATTATACCTCTTATATATGTCCAGATTTGATCTGATCGTGTTTGTAGAGGTTTTCTTGTATCGATGTGTATAAGAAATAACTGTATATTTTTTTCTTTTGAAAAATAAAATAAAATAAATAATAAATAAAAAAAATAAAATAAAATCTTTGTCAGGTTTTGGCATTAAGGTTATGATTGCCTCAAAAATGAGTTGGGAAGTTTCTTCCTCCTCTAGTCTCTGAAATAATTTATATAATATTTGTATCATTTCTTCCTTAAATTAATGAAAGAATTCAATAAGAAAAAAAAGCAGTATTCTGAAATTGCAAGGTGGGTTGTGTAAAAAAACAAACCTCTGTCACCCTCTTATCTGTGTGAATCAGAAGTTTTGTGTTACTATAGAACCAAAACAAAAATAAGGAAGTAACTTACACATTGGACGCTGAGGCTGGCTTAAGAATGAACTGTCATCTAGATCGGGGTAGGCAAACTTTTTCTAGGCCAGATCATAAATCTTTTTGGTTTTGTGGGACATACAACCTCTGTCACGATTGCTCAACTCTGCCTTGTAGCACAAAAGCAGCTACAGATAATAAATAGAGGAAGAAGCATGATTTTGTTCTAATAAAGCTTTATGTGTGGGCCCTGACATTTGAATTTCATACATTTTCACGTCATGAAATACTGTTCTTCTTCTGATTTTTTCCAACCATTTAAAAATGTAGAAATCACTCAACTCATGAGCCAATCTCATATCTACAACCCTCAATTTAATATTGTTTTCGTCTATTGAAACAGCCTCATGACAGTGGTAAACTCTGGGAGGTAGAAGGGGATGTGATCGGAAAGGGGAGGGGGTGTCTCAAATCCTGGCAAGTTCAAGTTCTTGATCTGGGTGGTGGTTACATGGGTGTCTATTTTGCAGTTATTCATTAAACTGTACCTTTATGTCCTTTGCTTTGAGTGTCCATATGTAACATTTTACAATGAAAATGTTTGAAAGTAAATGACATAAAAATTGATACATACAAAACATGATGGTTCTCACTGATTGTGTAATTAGCTAATGTTATTAATTTGACTTTAGAAAATACATTGATACTAATTTAATTAAAATGGCACTTTTTGTTTATTTGATACATTGAGGTTTCATGCAAGATTTTATTAGAGAAAAATAATTCCACTGCTAAAAGTGTTTGACAACGGCTGCTTGGTGCTGTCCAGTGGAGTTTCCTGCAGCGATGGAAATGTTCTGTCTGTGTTGTCCACGTGTGGCTGTGGCTCCATGCTGTACTGGACAGCATGGGTTCAGATGTTTTTTACTTGCCCTTTCATATTATAATTTGATATTTATGCATGTCTGTCTGGGTTCAAATCTCAATTGCACCATCAGGTAGCTGTGTGACCTTGGACAACTTACTTGACCTCTCTGTGCCTTAGTTTCTTCATTTGTAAAATGTAAATGATGATAGTGTAGTTGAGAGGATTAAATAAGAAAAGTGTATGTTCCTAGCACCATTCCTGGTCTATACCGTGTACTCAGTGAATTTACCATTATGATATATATTTTTTGGCCGTGCCACAAGGCTTGCGGGATCTTAGTTCCTTGACCAGGGATCGAACCTGGACCCCGGCAGTGAAAGCGCCGAGTCCTAACCACTGGGCTGCCAGGGAAGTCCCGTCATTATAGTTTTTGACAACTTCATCCTCAGAGCAATCCTATGAGGGTTACAGAAGAGGAAGTCAAGCTTCCCACAGCTAAAAAATGGAAGAGCTGAACCCAAATCCTGGTCTATCCAAGTTCTCCTGGGTCACTTTGACTTCCCAAAGAAACTGACCTGGCGATACAGCTTAGAGAATGATCAACTGCCATTATAACCGTCTGAGGAGCAGAATAGTATATTCACGTAGAACAGGGTGGGCTCTGAACTCCGTTAGGTGTCTATCTGTCCCTCCATAAACACCCATTGAGTAAATGAAATTAACAATAATAGTAGTAGACAGTGGCCTGTGGTTTTAACGGCCCCCCAAACCTTGCCCGTTTAGCCAGGCTACCTCCCTATTGGCTTAAAGTTAAGTTACAAGGAAGGAAAAAACTAAAAGCTTAACTCCAATTACAGGCAAGCCTTTACAAATGGACTTGGACAAGCTTGCTTTCCCTTGAACTTTTCCCATGGCTGGCTTTCACAGATGGGAATGACACTTGTCCTGAAAGCCATCCCAGAGTCTGCACATGTGTGCTCCTTGGCTTGGAATGGGTGGGGTCCAGATCGATGGATAAGGGTCTTGGGGGGTTGAGCTAGATGTTTATGACTCTGCCTGTCCTTGGTGCCTTTGATCTGCTATCCTGAATGGACGGGGCAGCCCACATAGTTCGTGGGAGGGATGGAGTTTTTCTTTTATCAGATTCCTACACACAGAATATAAGGGTGGAGAGATTACAGGGCAGGTTTGGAATTCGGAGGGGTTGGGTTGCTGGCCTTGTGGCAAGTTGTCAAGCTGGAGTTTTGCTGGTGGGGCTGGATTCTGGGTCTGGGAGGGGCAGGGTGGGTGTGGACCTTCGTGGGGACCGGGGACCCAGCTGTGCGGCTTGAGCTCATCCACACGCCTCTCACGTAGCAGCTCTGGCTCTAGCTATGCGGTGCCCTTGGGCTGGGCAGCCAGGCCTCTGCAGGGGGGCCGGAGGACCAGAGAAGAGATGAAAAAGGCAGGATCTCTCTCAACAAAGCACAGAACGCCCTCCGCCCCCCAGCTGCTTCCACAGTGAGCTGGGCAACTGTTGGCTGGTCCCGCCCCGAGCGGTGGCCTTGGCATATGGCATCGCCCCAGCCGCGGCTCTGACCCTGCTCGCCCCAGCCGCCGGCATCAGGCTCGCCTGCCTCCCCAGTGCCTGTCACGGCAGCAGCTGCGGAGGTCGGGGGAGCTGCGGCCCCAGCCTTGCCCATTAGGACTGAGGTGGATGGGTCAGGGGCCATGTGCCAGAGGGCCCCCTCCCCACTTCTCCCCGGGGTCTGTGGGGACACTGGGGTCAAGGGCTGGGGAAAGGCAGGAATTCCCCACTGGAGGGGCTGGGAGCTGGGGAGCTGGGATCCTAGGGAAGAGGGCGGGGCAGTGCACACTGTGAGCCCCTGCAGCCGGATACTTACTGAATTTTGTCGAAAATGCCTTGAAGGGAGGAGTGATCGAAGTGACCCCCTTGGGCCCCGGCTGAGACAGGCCCGGTGGCGGGGCGGTCACCTTTCCCCTCCCTGCCTGGTGAGAAGGAGGGGCACAGACACTTGTCAGGTGGCTACACTTGACTTGCAAAGGTTGGGAGTGGTCTCCTCCCAGCTGGGAGGTGAAGGGTGTGGACAGGGGATGGGCAGGCCCAGGGTGGTGTGTCGGAGCCACAGGGCTGCATCATGAAAGTCAGTGGCCCCCAGCACCAGCCTGGGTTTGCCCTTGAAGCCTCTGCTTTCTGTTCTCTGTCTGTATCTCTCCAGGATCATGACTGTCAGAAGCACGTAGGGAGAAGACTGCGTTCCTTTACTTGGTCATTTGCCAAATCAGAACAGGTAGACTCACCTCTGCTTGCTGCAGACCTGGACGGAACGGCTGGGTGCCTTTCCAGACCCTTTTCCATGTTGGATTCCTGTGTTTATACATATATATTTGAAATCAAGGCCTGCGTGAAAGTAGGCCAACTTCTGATAAGCTGAGCACCTCCAAATTAGAAGCATCTAAAAATTAGGACATCAAAACAGCCTTGCAACTAACGAAGGGGGTCCCGTTGGAAAGAAGGTACAGAAAGTCAGCAGGAGGCGTGGGACATTGTCGGATCGCTTGGATGGGGCGCCTTAAATGGAAATTATCAAATGGGTCTTTAAAACATGCACCCTTTGGTTTGATTAGCCTACTGTAGATAACCTTTATTAAACCTGATCTGACATTACAGCCACAGCAGTGCTTCTTTGATGCTGTGGCTGTTTCATTTCCTGTTTATACTATGATACATGTTGCACTAGGAGATAAAGCACTTCTGAAGGATATTAAGACATAAAAGTCCCTTGGCTATTTGCTGGCACGGTTTTGATGTTTTCTTTCTCCCTAGAAATTAGCATATCCTTTCCAAAGTCTGCCTCTGATGAGAGTAATCCTTTGCCATGATGTATTTGCTAAAAGTCATCAGTGATAGTATATTGTGTAAAGAAATGACACACAAAAGGCATGATGCTAGATTATTGATAATGAGACAACTTGTGTAATGGTTGCTTTTGGCTTTTCTGAAACATATTTTGACACCATAAATACATTGGGCTTCTATTAATGAGGATTTAATGTTTCTGAGATTTTAAAGAAACTTGCACAGAACAACTTTGCAAAGGAAACACTAGTCGGGGGCAAAGTTGAACATTTGTACTCATTTTACCAAGTTATGTTCTATCAAGACATTTTATTGCCTTGGAAATAAGGAATGATCGTAAGCTTTCTGTGTTTCTTCATTTTCAGAACTTAACGTTAATGAGTAAGTACTGAATGGATGGAAATAATCTGGGAAAAGAGTTTTGACCACATACCTAGAATTCTTTTTAAATTAAACTAGGGAAGAAAGAATAAAAGAAAGACAATTAGGAAGAAAGAAAGAGAAAGACTTACGAGAAAGAAAGACGAAGGTGAGAAAGACAGATTTCTTTTCAAGAGAAGCAGGAAGGATAGAAACAAAGGGAGAAAGAAAAAAAAGGAGAGAAGAAAGCCAAGAGACAAGAAAGCAAGAAGGAAGGAAGGAAGAGTTTTAAAAAAGGAGGAACAGAGGAAAAGTAGGGTGCAAAGACAGAGACAAGAAAGATGAAAGGGAAGAGTGAAGAGAGTAACAAAGAAAAGCAAAAGTGAAAGAAGAAAGGAAGGGAAGGAAACAGTAAAGACAAGGAGAGGAAGAAAAAAAAAATAGAAGGTAAGGAAACAGATGGGGAAGAGAAGGCCAGGGAAGGGGGAAGGAGGGAGGGGAGGAAATTTCTGCCGCCCTGCACGCTGGTAATTCATTCCAAGGAAGGGTCTGGCGAACTTCACTCAGGTTCAAAGAACATTTAGGCAAAGCATTTTGAATTAACCTTATAGGAATCAATCAGTTGACTGATCCTTCATCTAAAGTTAGTTATTCTGATACTCCAGTAAAGATGTTAAAAATACATAAATAAAGTTAGTTGTTCCGGGAGTTTAAACTTTGAAGGACGCTGAGCTACAACCTCCTGGGTCAGCCCCACTTCTAGGCAGAGCTGTATCCAAACTCTGGCCTGTAAGATAATTCTTGAAGTTTGATTCTTTCCATTGTGATTCAAAACCGAGGGGTACTTAACTGTTCTTTCACAATTACTGAAAAGTATGAAAGGACAAAGCAGCATGTAATGCTTTGGCCAAAGAACTCTTCCTCAGACCGTTCTTCTCACTCTGACATGACTGTCAATTCGTATTAAGCAAAATATTTAAGGTCCCCACAGCAGGGACATTTTCTTAGAAATCTGCATACTTTCAAAATTGGAATGTTTCAAGTGTTCGGCTTTCTTTGGTCTGTTTCTCCATGCATTTCACATGGGTTGGATTTTCAGTTTAAGAATCAGAAAACCTTTTCTTAATTATGGACATACTGTTCAGGAACTGTGGTTTAGAATAAGTCTTTCTTGGGTTTTTGATTCCAACTTGGCTGGTAGGAGACCCAGGGGCGAAAGCAGAGGCCAAGGGAGGGGGTGGAGAATGGCACCGGGTACCATACCTCCAGCCATTGACAGTGTCTGGACACCCTTTTGTCACTTGTTCTCCAGAGGACCATATGGGCAAAAGCTCACCTTTAAAAATATAAACCTAGGAAATGATCAAAGAAATCCATTGACTAAAATGGGGGTCAGGAAGATGGGGGTCTTCTTGTGCCCATCCTCACCACGTCAATATAATTAAGAACCTCAGGCACTTGTTCTAGGGGAACAAGCCAGTTATGGATGGTCTTGAGAAACTCAGTGACAAAAGGACTGACTCAGTCTACTCCCTGATCAAATACAGTGCCCATAAGAGTTGTGTAAAGAAAGAGGTTTGGCCTTGCATTGACATTTCTGGAAGTGGGAAGTTGGGGATCTGCATGCAGCTAAGGAATTAGAAGATTTGTTAGCCTTAGTGTTCAGTGCATGGGATGGAGTCCACTCATGTTCTAGTTGCTGACCTGGCAATCGCCAGGGCAAGAGGCTCATATCCTGCTCTTCCCCCAGCAACTCCAATTCTCTCCAAATGCCTGCTTTCCAGGTTGGAAGGACTTGTTCACCCAACAGGGTTTTTAAATTAAGAATTCAAACCTCTCCACTCAAGTCTGTCCAGCAGCAACAATAGTCATCTTTATAGAAGATAAATGACTGGGGCTGGTCCCACAACTAAATAGGCTACAGTGGTGTTTCTCAAACTTTCTGTGGTTAGTTGTATTTTTCTGTTTTGTTTTAATTTTAAGTCCATCACAAAACAGCATGTAGTCCTACTGCACAGGACTAGCAGACAGCTGTCACCACCCTGACTCATCATGAGAGCTGAGCAGCTCCAGAAACATCCATACACGGTTTAGTAAGACAAGCCCACTGATCTTGTGTTCGGGTGTCTTGGCAACGTCAGATCGCTCTAAGAGTTTCTAAATGCTCACTCTCAAAATCTGTACTTACCTCATCAGGAGAAGTAGTAACAGTCCGCGAACCGACATCAGATTGGGGACCACACTTTAAGTGCCCTGGTCTAGAGCAGGCATTCCAGACCTTTTAAGTATTCCTTTGTGTGTCACCAGTTACTTGGTTACCTACAGTAAGACGGATGCCCAGTGTTGCTGATGGCGATGGCAGTCGTAATAAGAGGGAGCACAGCAGCTCTTCATCTGATCGATGGATTGGTGCGGACCCTAAGACAGTCATGAGCTATAACTACTGATGCATCGTGGAGAGTTGTGGCAGTTGTGACTCATTAGAGTGCTCGTGGGTTGCGTTTTTTTTTTCTTGTGGTACGCGGGCCTCTCACTGCTGTGGCCCCTCCCGTTGCGGAGCACAGGCTCCAGACGTGCAGGCTCAGCGGCCATGGCTCACGGGCCCAGCCGCTCCGCGGCAATGCGGGATCTTCCCGGACCGGGGCACGAACCCATGTCCCCTGCATCGGCAGGTGGACTCTCAACCACTGTGCCACCAGGGAAGCCCGTGGGTTGCGATTTTGATTGGCAGAGCTGTTTTCCTTTTTTCTTTTGCCCATGAATAATTTTTAAAATTTATGTTTTCTTTTATTTTTTCTTTCTTTTAATTGAAGTATAGTTGATTTACAATAATGTGTTAGTTTCAAGTGTACAGTGAATTAATTTGGTTATACATATACATGTATGTGTATATATATATATACATATATATATATACACACATTCTTTGTCAATTTTTTCCATTATAGTTTATTACAAGATATTGAATATAGTTCCCTGTGCTCTACAGTAAAACCTTTGTTTATCTATTTTATATATGGTAGTGTGCATCTGTTAATCCCATGCTCCTAATATATCCCTCCCCCCACTTCCCCTTTGGTAACCATAAGTTTTTTTTCTCTGTCTGTGAGTCTATTTCTGTTTTGAATATAAGTTCATTTGTATCACTTTTTTTTTAGATTCCACATATAAGCTATATCAGATGTTATTTGTCTTTGTCTGACTTAAGTCATGTAGTATGATAACCTCTAGGTCCATCCATGTTGCAGCAAATGGCATCATTTCATTCTTTTTTATGGCACTGTTTAATTCTTTTTTATTCCATTGTATATATACACCACATCTTCTTCTTCTTAATTAGAAAGAGGAAAAGGAATGAGAAAAAAGTGTGAGCAAGAATGATGTTATTTGTATTAATATCACATTGAAAATGAGTAAATTCTATGTATTATTTTAAGCCAAAATACCAAGTTTATCTTTGCTTGTTCTTCAATAATAATTCTCGCCTTACTGAAACTATCTGTGGAGTGGTGATATGGGGGAGAAAAATCAATACTCATTAAAAAGTATTCTAGGGCTTCCCTGCTGGCACAGTGGTTAAGAATCCGCCTGCCAATGCAGGGGACACGGGTTCGAGCCCTGGTCCGGGAAGATCCCACATGACGCAGAGCAACTAAGCCCGTGCGCCACAACTACTGAGCCTGCGCTCTAGAGCCCGCGAGCCACCACTGCTGAGTCCACGCACCTAAAGCCCATGCTCCGCAACAAGAGAAGCCACCACAGTGAGGAGCCCGCGCACCGCAGCAAAGAGTAGCCCCCGCTCGCCGCAACTAGAGAAAGCCCGCACTCAGCAACGAAGACCCAACACAGCCAAACATAAATAAATAAACAAATTTATTTTAAAAATATATTCTCTATTCTGAAAAATTGTTTGCCTACTTTATTCATTTCCCCTTGGAATATGACCAATTTGGGTATCTTTAACTTGACTATTTCATTACTTACAGACTTATAAAATGTTTTCGTAAATACCATGCCCAGCCCCCCAAAGGCTGCCCTATTTCTATTTCTTTCCCGCCAGCATTACAAAAGTGAACTTGCACGCATGGGTGATGACACTTGAGCATTCCCCACGGCAGTGTGTTGCAAGCTGTAAGTGTCAGGTCATGGTCTGGAGCAGGATCCAGCACTGGATTTGGGGGCAGTCCTCTTCCCAACCATCTGGGGCCAACAGAAGGGTTGACATAGCTTGAGAGCTCTTCCTCCTCTTGGTCCAGATCAGACCTGCTGAGAGGTTGAGGGGCCACTGAATGGTCTTAGTACTTCTTCAGAAAGGGTGCTTCCACGGCAATACAGGACAAGGCTGGAAGCTTGCCGGGTTGGCAACCACGTTTCATGGATCTTTTTGTGAGACACACCCCGGAGGACATGACCGCAGTGAATTCTGCCCTGAATATAACTGATATCACAGGAGGTGTGGGGAGAAAGGGTCCCCGCTGGACATTCTAATTTGAGGAAGCTGTTTCCCTCCCCCACCTACCTACTCTCTCTTCCACACACACAGCAAGCTTCAGGGGACCTCGGAAGAATGTTAATGAGTTTAGGATCCATAAAGGTCTTAGGGATGCTTGGATGTGCATACAAAGCGCACTTACCTACCTTATAGGCTTATTGAGTGGATGTGCTAATTAATGAACAAGGATGCTTTGAAAATGGAAAACATTATATCATAATAATTGGCAAGTTCTTTCATGTTTCAGCTTCCTCATCCACAGAACGAGGATAATAACACTCGTCTCACTGGGGTGTTGGGGAGATCAATGTTAACTTGACCTGCTTTGTGCTTTCATATTCAGGAAGAATGTTTACAAAGTAGTGTCAAGATGAACCCATGGTCCGGACTTTTCATTTATGTCTCCCCTCATTGTGTAGGTTAAAGCAAGGACAATATTTTCACTATAAAACTGACAAAGGAGAAAGAGGAATGCCTTCCAGAAAATGCTGGCCTTTACCAAAAAATTGCTCAGATTACATGAGAAGGCAAGTGTTATTTTTAGCCTCTGGGGAGAGGAAAATCAGAGGACTAGGACCAGAGTCACAGAGAACATCCCACTAAACCCTCAAGGAGAATGTCCCCACGAAGGGACAAAAGGCTCCAAATAGCAGCATCTTCACGATGGAGAAACTTAATTTTATTTTTCTCACATGAAGAGTCTAGAGGTTGACTGTCTATGTCAGATACAGTGGTCACTTGCTCCACAAATTCCTCTAAGTTCACTCTCTGCCATCCCTTAGGGGGTCCCCAAGACCCTTTCAGGAGCTCTCTGAGATGAAGACTATTTTTATATAATATTAATTGTTACTTGCCTTTTCACTCTCCTTCTATCAAGGGTGAGGGTTCTAGAGGCTACATGATGTGTGATGATGTTGCTCTGAAGGCTAATGGACTATATGCTTGTCTATACTTGTGTTTTTAATGTTTCTGTTTTAACTTAAAATACTGTAAATATCAAGAAATATAAATTACACAATTAAAAGCTTTTTGGGTGATCTTTAAGGCTGTTTAAGAGTGTAAAGGGGGTCCTGTGGCCCAAAAGTTTAAGACCACTGCCCTATGGTGTGGCCTTTGTCCTCGTGGACCAAAAGTGTTGCTCTAGTTCTGGCCATCACATCTTCATTCCAGCCAGAAGGAAGGAGAAAAGGGTGGGGGAAGGATAAGAGTTAGTCTCTTCCTTTAAGAATGTTCCCAGAATTAGCACATATCACTTCCTGTACCTCATTTATTAATCCTTAGCCAACTGCAAGGGAGGATGTAGTCTTTAGGCTACAAGCCCAGTTTAAAGGGGGGTGGGGAGAGGATCTTATGCCTGAGAAAGTAGGCAAGAAAGGCTATTAGTAGCCTCTGCTACAGGTGAAAAGTACAAAAACAATATTCTTGCTCTTGAGCTGCTGTGGACATGCCATCTGTAGAGCACAGATGGCCTTCCTTCCACACCAGGCAGATGGTCCTGGAGACTCTCATGTATCTCAAAGCCCGCCCCCCCTCCCCACACACATTTGGCTGCACATGTTGCTCTAATTTTCACTCACCCCTAAAGCTTGGCTTGACCCGTGAGATGGTCTTGAAAGCTGAGCCTGAGGGACCTTTGTGATTTAGGACACATCGCTGAGTCTCTCCAGCTCAGTAAGGGCAGGAAAGGAGTTGTTATTTTCCATAAGGGGGTCACGACGGAGCTTGTGAGAAAGACCTAGGAGTGAAAATCCTTTTATGTGGTAAGAAACCTAGCAGAAACAAACAGTGAGTTAACTAGTGCCTGAGCTGGTTAACAGGAGAGAACAGTGTTATGGAGGCCGAGATGCAGGGGTTGCCTCGGCCCAGATGGACCAGATCGTTTTGCTCAGACTAAATCTTTACATTTGATCGATCGCCCACCTTGCAAATTGCTGCTGTTTATCACAAGACAGACTGGTGGTTCCATTCAATCCTTTCCCACGTTGGAAAATCAGCTCCTAGCCTGGCTCTGTTGATGGTAGGTCCTTAGCATGATCTTTATCTTGACAGTACCAGTGAACTGGAAAGTCTATTCTGGAAGTTACATGGGGCTACAAGGATGCTTGTATCAGCTGTTACAAAATTTTGTACATAGAATTCTCTTTCTCCTAATGGACCCCATTCAAGGCCTTTAGTCCTCTGGTCTGGAAAAAGAACCCCATTTGCCCAATTTTTTTTTCCTTTCACTGATGTTATTTCTCAGTTAGCAATAAAAGGCTAAAAGGACATGGTTCTTTGCGTCATTTGGCATACATGCTGGCACGTTAGAGGCACTTAAAAGAGTATGTGTAGATGTGAATTTCTTATTTTGCAATTCTACCATTTTCCTCTACTTTCTTTTTTACCAAAGAGGAGCTACCTTCCCTGATCCTACTGGGAGACTATCTTCCAGGAATGGTCCCTGGGGGGCCCAGAGCAGGGAAGGCTTATGTCACACATTCAGGTAATGTTGCATCCTTTCCATCAACCTGTCCTAGCATTGATAGACCTTCTGGGATGATTTTGAGCCAGTTTTTGTTTGGTTGGTTTTTGTTTTTGCAAGACTGAAGCCTTAGCATCAACACAATTTGAGTGCGGGCTGTGTTGAGCTTGACATGCTTTTAGAAAAATCCAAGCTCAAAGTCAAACTCTCAGAGCAGCGGGTACAGGCTGCAAGAAACAAAAAGGAAGACAAAAGCAAGCGGTTTCCTTTCGGCTTTTGGAAGGAATGGTAATTAGACTGCCTCCCCTCCTCCTCAACCACATCTTAACTGCATGGGCACCTTGCTCAGGTAGTAGGCATTTCCCACTACAAACCCACCCCCAACTGGCATCTTCCAACCTCTTTCAAAAGTCTCCTTTCAACCTGGACCATTCAATTCTGGCTTTATTCCTCGGCTTTTATCCATGTAACCATGGCAGTGCTCTCCAGAGAAGAGAGGAAAATCAATGGCTGACCTGCCTACAAGCCACACTCAGTTAACCTGGCTTGAAAGGGAAGAGCCCATTTCTCTCAGGCTCCCCTTGGCTGTCACTAACCCTTTACTTCTCTCCGAAAGAAAACATACCGGGACGTTGTAGCACGGAGGGAAGATCCTGGTACCCACTTGATCAAAGAGCATTGCCAAGGGGCTTGGATGCTTTGGGGTACAATACTCTCGGGTACGATGTGGAAAATGAGGCCACATCGATTTTCTGGTTGGCTGAAGCCTTCATAGCTTGATTGGCCAATGAATCCCAGAGTCACTCTCTGGGCCTGACCAAAGTAACTGAATGTCGGTGGCGTCTCTAACGCAAGCGACTCCCCTTAGAAAGAGTAGCTCAAAGGGGTGAAGGATGTGGGTTCTAAACTCAGAAGGCCTGCGTTCAACGTCCAGCTCTGTCGTTTTCTAAACATGGGACTTTGGACAAGGAATTCAGCTTCATCAACACTGTCTCCTCCTCTGGGAAAGGGGCTAATAATAGTCCTGACTTCACAGGGCTGCCATCCTATGTGAAGGACTTACAGAGCCTGGCCCGGCAGGAGCTCCATCCACAGGACTGGAGACTCAGGCGGGGGAGGTGAGTTAGATTTGGCTGGTGGGGAGCACACAGACTTGGTGACCCGTCCTCTTCCTAATTCCCTGAACTGAGATGTGTGATTGGGAGGTCAGAATTATTCCCATCACCTCTTTCTTTTTACATCCACCATTGTAAGTTTAAAAAAAGAAAAAAAAAAAAAAAAAAAGAGGCTGCTATACTTTTCTAAAGAGGAATCCTTACAAGACTTTCTAAAGAGTTCTTGTCAAGCTGGTGCAATGTTCTAAACCATCCATTGAGCCACACAAGCCTGACTACTCACAGACATTCTCATGCAACCCCCCAGCCCTCCCCTCCCCTCAGCTTATCCCGCAGCCAAAGCCCTCTCTCCCCACACTCCACTTCCACTTCCACAGCCTCCATGAAGTCATGCTGTTTGGCTGGGATGATAGTACTCCCCTCCATAAGAAACTCCTGAATGCCCACGTCTCCAGGGAGCCCGCCTGGCTTGATCTTTGCTTTCCTTTAACTACAGTTGGAACTCGCTTGGCCACCTGTCTGCTTCACACCATCTTGGTTCTTTGTTTATATTTTATTCCCTAGAGTTGTTGCCTGTGTGTCTCAGATCGTGAACTCCTGGAGGGCAGAGCCTCGGGCTCTGTAATTTTCTGGGCTCACCTTTGATGGTGGGGATAAGATGCTGTGGCCTAAAGGGGTGCTTTGCTATTGATGAGTGAAAATGAAAAGCAGGTATTTATTTTATACATAGTAGTTTGTACCTCTTAATCCCCTACTCCTATTTTGCCCCTCCCCCTTCCTTCTCCTGACTGGTAACCACTAGTTTGTTTTCTATATCTGTGAGTCTGTTTCTGTTTTGCTATATACATTCCTTTGCTTTATATTTTAGATTCCACAAACAAATAATATCATACAGTATCTAAAAAAAAAAAAAAAAAAGAAAAGCAAGGATTTCCGCGCCCATGGTTACTTCCAGTTGGGGTACCTCTGTCCTGATCTGCCACTACCGCTGCTCCTTCTCTGTCACTCTCTCGTTTCTTCCAAATCACCTGTCTTGAAGCCCAGGCTCCTTGAACCCACCCACCTCTCACCTGTCGATGTGCACCCATTCCCTAGAGTCAGCATCTGCCTCGGGTCCATCGTAACTACCATTCATCATCAGGTCCACTGGCCAGGCTGTATACAGAGCCACCCTCTCCCTGCATCTTGGGCTCTGAGGTTTAACCCTCCCTTCTATCCACCCACCTGGGACAACGGGTGGATTGTCTGGCTAGGGAAGGTGGATGTAATGATGGTATTAAAGGGGAACCAGCCAAGCAGGGGACATCGCACCAGATGTGGTTTGACACGACCCCCGCCCCTTTGCCTAGGACAGAGACAATGTGGTGGCTCCAGTGCATGGTCACAGTGCTGTGTTGGTCTTAGTGTGGGAGGGACATCCTCCCTGCCCTTCGATTTGGGGCTTTGCTACATCACACGCTTTGGCCGATGAACTGTTACTGAATGTGACGTAAACAGAGACTAAAAATGTGCTCGTGTGGCTGATCTCTCCTTTTGAGCCTCTGCTGTCAACATGAGAAGAGTGACCTCTGGTCAGCACAGGCCCAGAATGGACACACACTGAACAGACCTGAGCCCAAACCAGGGTGACAAGCCACGCCCGGACCTCAGCTTGAAGGAGAGCACTGCTGGCCTGATTCACCCTAGACCAGCCAAATCCCAGATGCCTCCAAGATGGGTGAACAAGAATAAATGGTTCTTGCTTCAAGCCACTGAGTTTGGGGTGGCTTGTTATGCAGCATTATTGTGGCAATAGCTAGCTGAGACAGATGGCAGATAGGTTTCCTTTTGTACATCAGCTCCGTTCAGGTGGTAGAGATTGAGGAGAGTTCTCCATTCGGTGGAGAAGGATTGTGAGACCAATCAGGGTTTAGTGTGAAAGAATTCTAGGACTGATTAGCGATGTCTGCCATAGGAAGAGCAGTGGCACAAGGGCCACGTAGCTACTATGGGTCTAAAGCTTCTCCTGATGACTTGCCTTGGGGCCTCCCAAAGACAGGGTGGAACACGGAATGTGGCCTATTGAAAAGTACTAATACACACAGGTAGGAACAGACGACACATACTCTGGCATTTGCATATTCATCTTTTGGGCTATCATGCATGCAAGGGCACCAGTAGCACATCCAGCTTCTTAGAAAAATGTACTTCTTCTGGACAGATGCAGCCCCTGGGATACCAACTTGGTGAGCAGTTAGTCCTTTTATGGGGGTAAAAAAAGGTGTCTCTTCCTCTGGGTAGATGTACACCACGCTGGGGTCCATGACTGAACAAACATAGCATTTGGGGACAGGATTTCAGCCCCCACTTGCTCCCTTGGCTAAGTACTTTTGCACAGTGCACAAATTGTACCACTGTACATGGCAGGATTAGTGACATAAATTGGGATGGAAATAAAAGAAAAAGAGGAAATAAGATGAAAAGAGAGAAAAACCTGCTCTTCTGTAATGTCAGTCCTGCCCAATTCCTTTGTTCTGGAGTTTCAAATGAGTGACCTTAGCACTATTTGACCTTGGGTTTCAGGCCCAAAGTGCTTGTACATTCTGGGTAGTTGGAAGAATGGTTTAATTGAAGTGGGTCAGCCTACTACTGGGCAGACACGTTCTCTTCCAAATGAGGAAACTTCCATCCCACTGGATCTCGAGTCCGGAAATGTTGGAAAGTGCTAAGCTGAGAACCAACTCCCTAAAATCTTTTGCTTGTTCCTGCTTGTCAGGTACCTGGGAAAAGCAAACACTGTAGTGTAAAAGGATCCTCTTCTGCAAGGTAACTGAAAACCCAAGTAAAGACTGACCCTGAGAATTAGATTGCTGGAGTCTGAAGAGCCAAATAAAAAGGAATCACATCTGGTTCCATTTTTCTTGTGAACTTATCTCACACTGACCAAGTAGGTCCTTTCCTGAGTATACAAATATGGAAGACACACACATGGTTGTTATCAAACAGTATTGTGCAAAATTAAACGGGCTACTTTATGGTGAAATGGAGAAGAATGGCAGGCATTTCAAACACATGAGTTTCTCTTCATTGGGTCTGGAAGCAATCACTCATGAAGACAGCTACTTTATCTGCTAGAGTGTGGAGCATTCTAGAAGGGACTTCAGCTTGGGTTAAAACCAGTGACATGGTCAAACCTGAAACAGACCAGAGGTATACAGAGCGCTGACTGCCCCATTCCTGGGGGACGGGAGTCTGAGTTAATGACAGGCCCCCACCTGGTGTCCCAAACTGATTTTTGGACAAGGTCCCTAACGTGCTGTCCATATGTGAACTCGGGGCCAAAGGGAACGGACTTACTGGGGTTTTTCAATTATCTTTTGGTCTCAGAAACTCACTGTATTGTTTCTATACCTGACTCTCATCCCCAGATGGTTCCGGGAAAAGTGCAATAGATGAGAAGCAGAAATCCAGGGAAGATCCCAAACCCTGGCAAGCCTGGAAATCACTCCATATTGAGCCAGAAAAGGGAATGTTCCAGGCGGGTGGGCGTTGATAGTTCCAGCTGGGCGTTTTTTGAGATGATCACCGTCCAGAGGCCTTTCGCAAAGCACACGGAGCCCTCCCCCCAGGAAGTTTCCCACAGGACATGTGTGAGCAAAAGGATGGTGGTGAGAGGTGGGGGAAGAGTGGGACAATGAACTGTGAAGCAATAAAAGGTTACGAGGTCGGGAGAGAGAGAGGGGGCTCGTGAAGTTGCTTCCCCTACCACTCCACCTCAGAATTCCCAAATGTTCTCGTTTTTATAGGCTGGGTTGGAGGATCAGAAGCTCCCCCTAAATTGGGATCCGTGAATGGTGTGCCAGTGGCCCAGAAAGGAAGTGCTCTGTGAACTGCGCCGGGGATGAGAGCTGAGTCCTTGTCCAGAATTCCCTTCTCTTTCACTGTCCTGTTTCCAAACTTCGTGCCCTGGTGAGATCCTGTTATATTCCAAACTGCACAACCCGACTCTCCACACAATCAAAACCATCCCAGGTTCTTGCTCAGGGTCTCGGAGGGCACTGGTCAATGAATCCGACGGCTGAGGATGCCAGCAGCTTCTCAGAGTACATGCAGTCAGGGTTCAAATTCAGTTCTTCGAAAGGAATTTCTGGCATATACATTCTTGGAACAGTCAAGAGGACTGTGTCTAACAGGGAAAAGAATCGGAGAGGAGGGTCTTTTCTTCTATCCTAGAGGATGAAGATGGCCATCTAGGGTCCTCTCTTGACAAAGAAGGCAAAAAATAGGAATGGGTCAGATAAGTTCTAGGGAGATCAGAACGTGGCCCACTGCCTTGTAATTGGAAGGCGAGAGACAGGAAAAATCTCATTCTTTATAGTTTAGACAGTTCAGAAAGGGTCTGGTGGAGCATTTAAAAGATGGAACCTGTTTCATGGGATGGAGTTTTCCATTTCCAGTGGCAAGTGTTGGGTGTGGGAGTGGGAACAGCATAGATTTCTTTAGGTAAAGAAATGTGAACTTGAAACCTAGGAGGGCCACTCTCTTAGCGATCTGGCTGGGGTCATTTGAAAGTCAGTGGCTGAGAACCTGTGAAGGATTGTGTGGTCAACTGATGTGAATCTATGGCTTTGGTCCCCAGTGGTCCATGGATAAGAACACTCAGCCTAGCAGTCTTAGTCTTCATCTATCACATAGCAAGTTTCTCTTCTATTGAGCCAAGAGCATGGGTCTAGACCGGCCCTACTTGTGATCATTAAGTGCACCCCACTTCCACATTTTATTTCAGGGATAGCCCTGAGATTCCTTGCATCTGCTTTTTCCCCTTCAAAAAAAAAAGGAAACAATAACGCAGGTCATACTTTTCTGGGTGTGAGTTAATGAACACTTAAACGTTTGCTATTTGTCAAAAACTGGCGGCCTCAGCCCCGAATTCCCTATGCAGAGCCGTGGTCACCCCACAGACAGAAAAGAGGGGACAGGCAGAGAAGGATGGAAGGAGAGAGGCTGGGTCTGCAAAGAGGGCTGTGCTGTGGCGGGTGCTGGGGAGCGGAATGTCTGGTGCACTGCGCAGCGTCTGGCCCCGACGTCGGGCAGACCGATGCCCTCCTACCCTGCCTCGGCCTCCCAAGCCTCCAACCCGCCCTGAGAACTTGAAGCTACTCCAAGACTGAGAGGAAATAAAACTTCAGCAAGAAAACGACCAGGTTGGGCTTCCCTGGTGGCGCAGTGGTTGAGAGTCCTCCTACCGATGTAGGGGACACGGGTTCGTGCCCTGGTCCGGGAAAATCCCACATGCCGCGGAGCGGCTGGGCCCGTGAGACATGGTCGCTGAGCCTGCGCGTCCGGAGCCTGTGCTCCGCAATGGGAGGGGCCGCAACAGTGAGAGGCCCGCGTACCACACACACACACACACAAAAAGGAAATGGCCAGGTGATCCTGCCTCATTTCTTCAGCCTCTTCTTGGCATGAATTAGAGACTACTATCTCTGTGAAACTGCAGGTGTCTAAGAAGAACTTTGATTTTTCTAAACATTTACAATTCTCTTTTATGCAGTCAGAAAATGGACAAGGAGATGGAAAATGTAAATCTTTAAGCCAACGTGTGTGTCAGAGAGCTGTCAGGCCCCCTTCAGAGGAGCAGATTATCATAAAAGATAGCCAGAGAGGAAAACAGAAGAAAGCAATTTCCAAACAGCAAGCCCCTCCCACTGGAAGGGGTGGGGCCTGTCCTGAGAGCCAATGGGAGGCTTGGCCTTACCCGGGCAAAGAAGGAGGACTTCCTGAAGGTGGGGCCAGTGTCCTTTGGTCCAGGTCTCACGTCCTCTGAAGAACAGTCATTTAGAATGGTGGGGAGAGTTGTATCGGCTTCTTCCATCTCTCCTATCTTGAAATTGTTGTCCTTGATCATATGATTTTTCCTTTGGGGACGTCACCATAATGAACTGACCCTTCTCTGGAATCTCTTAGGAAGACAGGCTCAGGGAAAACCGTGATGATCAAATTTGGTTTTGTCTCTTTCTCTCTCCTTTACTCCTGTCTTCATCCCTTTTAATAAAATACTTCAGGGACTTCCCTGGAGGCGCAGTGGTTGAGAATCTGTCTGCCAATGCAGAGGACATGGGTTTGAGCCCTGGTCCGGGAAGATCCCACATGACACGGGGCAACTAAGCCCGTGCACCACAACTACTGAGCCCGCGTGCCACAGCTACGGAAGCCTGCATGCCTGGAGCCCATGCTCTGCAACAGGAGAAGCCACCACAATGAGAAGCCCGCACACTGCAGCGAAGAGTGGCCCCCACTCACCGCAACTAGAGAAAGCCCACGTGCAGCAACAAGGACCCAACGCAGCCAAAAATGAATAAATAAATAAATTTATTTAAAAATAAAAAATAAAATACTTCATACAAACAATAATCAAATAGAAAATATAATGAATATCAGTGAAATATGAAATGCTAGCGATAAATTTAATAAGAGCCGTGCAGAACTTAGAGGAGGAAAATGCTTTCCTTCTACTGAAGAACGTAAAGAGGATGACTAAGTGGAGAGACATCCTTTGTTCTTGGATACGTGGATACAATACTGTTGAAGTCCTTTCTCCCTAAATTATTCTGAAAATTTAACACTAATTAAAATCTCAGTAAGAGTTTGGGGAACTTGATAAGTAATTCTAAATCATGAGGAAGAACAGAAAGATGAGAATAATCAGGAAATCCTTCAAAAGAAAAAAAGAATCAAAGGGTCAATAGCCCTCCTAGATAATACAGCATATTATAAAATTATAGTGATGTATATATCGTGTCATACTAGGAAAAGAAAAGACACACAGATTAGTGAGACAGATTAGAGGTTCCAGAGTGTACCAATGTAAATTTCAGAATTCAGAATATGATAAAGGACATTTTCTAACAAATGGGGAAAAGATAATTTATTGAATGCTATTGGTACAACTGGCTAGCCATTTGGGGGAAAAAATGCCATCATCCCCCCCCACACACAATAAATTCCAGAGGCTTTAAATGTAAAAAATAAAACTATAAAAGTACTAGAAGAAAGCATGCGTGAATATTTGTAAATCTTTGGATGGAAACTTCTAAGCATGACACAAATGCTATAAACAATAAAGAAACAGATTGAAGCATGTGACAGCATAAAAATTAAAAACGTCTGTATGACAAACACCATAAACAAAGCAAAAAGTAAAACACAAATAGGAAAACTATTTAGGACACACGTCAGAGGGTTAATACCCCTAATATAGAAAAACCTCTTACTAATAAGAAACGAAACAACCCAATGAAACTGTATGTGTGTATCAGGCTTCATGGTTGACAAAAGAGTTTCAGTTTGGGGTTGTCAGTCAAAACAATATTTGGGACATACACTGAAATTTTTGTTTATTGTTTATCTAAAATTCAAATTTAATTGGGCACCCTTTCTTTTTATTTGCTAAAGCTAGGAGCTCTATCTCAGACACATGATCTCATTTGGGACCTGGTGTAACTCAGTGAGGCAGAGAAAGAGAGGGTAGGTCACCCCTCAAACAGCGGTTTCCTCATCTGTCAAGTACAGTGTGAGAAGGGAATCGATTAACATGTGTATGGAGCCTACTGTAAGACCTGCCACCTAAAGAGCATTCAATACATATTGGTTTCTTTCTCTTTCCTTTACATTTTACAAATGAGAAGACTGAGGTTCAGAAAGGGGAAGAGACTGGCCCAAGTTCACCCAACTAATAAGACAGAATTCCTCCTTGTACTCCAGGCCAAACTACCTCATTCCCTGCACACCCCTACCCCACGTCCACCGCATTCCCTGGGTCCTCCCATGGCCTGAGGCAGCTCTCTGATTTTTAGTTCTTAGGTCCTATTGAATCTGATCCCCTAATCAGATCAACTAATTTGTGTGGGACTTCCCTCGTGGTCCAGTGGTTAAGAATCCACCTTCCAATGCAGGGTACGTGGGTTCCATCCCTTGTTGGGGAACTAAGATCCCACATGCCGGGGCAACTAAGCCCTCGTGCCACAACTAGAGAGAAGTCAGTGTGCCGCGACTAAGACCCAACAGGGCCAAAAACAAACAAATAAATAAATATTTTTTTTAAAAACTAATTTGTGCTAGAACAGTAGTTCTCCACCTTGGCTGCATATTAGACTCACTTGGAGGGAGATTTGAAAACTCTGAAGGCTCAAACCACAGACCATTTAAACTCTGGGGATAGAACCCAGGCATCAGTATTTTTCAGAGCTCTCCAGGAGATCCCAATGTGCAGCCAGGATTGGGAATCCCAGGGCTGGTGTGAATATTCACGGCTGATCAGACATTGTAAAATGTTTGCTTATGAGATGATCTACTCCAACTCTCTCATTTTAAAGATGAGAAACCCGAGGCCCAGAGAGATAAAGCAACTTGGTTCGGGTGGCCCAGCAGACTAGTGAGGCAAAATGGAGATGAGAACGCGGGCCTTCGGTCTTCATCCGTTGCTTCTTCTACCGTAGCGTGTTTAGACAATTGTGGCTCTGCTCTGAACACATACGACCTTTGTTTTCTAAAGCACCTTCAGTCATAGGAAGAATCTAGGACTCGGGTTTACAGTAACAGAGGTATTTGACTGCAGCTCCTGGCCCCCGCCCACAAATTTTGTTCCACAAATTGAATTCCATCCATCCCGACCCCCATTTCCTCTCTTCTCAGTCCTTAGCTTAATCTCTGGTGACCATTTCAGACCTTTCCCTCAAGTAGGCGTTGGTGACCAATTCTCCCTTTGCTCTGACCACAGAGCCTCTGCATCCCCATTCCTCCCTTGGGCACTGGCTGTTCCACTCCAGTGAGCCAAAGCTCATGTTTCCTGATTCAGTACCCTCTTCAGACTTCAAGTTCTCTGTCAAAACTTCCCTCGTCTGTTTATGCTCTGGGTGCTATACAGTAATAAGAATGAAGCCAATAAGCTCATTTACCTTGAGTATGTATCACTGCTCATTGCTTAGCCTTAGAAAAATAAAAGATTTCTGCTTCCTCTTCGCCAGCTGTTTTCTTGCTCAGAAAACCTAATTGGGTTCTGCCTGGGACCTGGTGGTCAAAGACTCATAATCTGTGGTCATTGGACCACTGAGCAATCACAGAATTCAAGGGGTCCATGAACATGGCTGGGAAAAATGTTTTTATTTCCATTAACGATAAAATCTGTGTTTATTTTTACTAGACAGTAAAATATATCTTTCTTTTCACAAACTTTTGGCACATCCTTCAGTTATAAATGTAGGCAACAAACCATAGTAGTATTAGTGGTATCCGTTACTTTGTTGCCTACAAAATGAATAGATACTTTTATATCATGTTATAGTTGTAGCAAATATCTTTCAGTGTTATTTGTTCTCATCACTACTCTGAAATTACGGTTACGTATTAAACCTGTCACTAGAGTGTCTTAAGGAGCTAATAACAAGTACACAGGGTACTGTGTCTCCATTTTAAAATATTTTGATGACTGGTTTTCAATGTCATCGGTTGCCTTTGCAATACTATGTATTTTACTTTCTGCCTTTAAAAATAGTTAAAGCATTTAAAAACATTATTCTGAGAAGGACTCCGTGGCACAAAAGCAGTTCAGACCCCCTGAGTCAGCATCGCTGGGTGACATGTGGACACAGAGATGGTCTTTCTGACCCTCGTAAGTTGCATCCATGGCCCTGCCTGCCCGGGCCAGCCTGCGTCATTGGCCGTGTTAGGTCAGGGCTGGTGGAAAGTTGGGCTCTTCTGAAACGCTCACCCTGGGAGATTTGTTATCTTTGGGGCAGCTCCACATGTTTGAGAATCCAGCTTCCTTCCACAAACTTCACAGGGAATTACGCATTCAAGAAGGACAACCGGCAGGCATGAGTCAAAGCTCTTTGGGCAGCAAGGAACAGAAATCCATTCACACCGGCGCAGAGCAGGGTTCTGATGTGCTGACCCCAAGTTCTCATGGCAACAGAGCACAGTGGAGCCACCTGGGGCGGAGGAAGCTGCCCAGGACCCAGGCACCTCCTTTCTAGTCCCTAAGGAGCCTCCTGCTCTCTGCTTCTTTCTGCGCATCTGCCTCACTTTTTTCTGACCGTCCTCCTCTGTTTTCCTCTGAGATCTGCTCTTGGTAACGTCAGCTCTGGCTCCATCTGAATGCCCCATGGAGCCCCGATCTCTGTGGCCTTGCAGCCCAGCTTCTGACACCTAACTGGCTGTGAGATGCATCCGATGAGCTGCGGTCAGGTAGGGTCATGTGACTCGTTCTGGCCAATTGGCTGTGGGAGAAATCCAACAGTTGTCGCTTTCCAGTCAAAGCATTTAAAAGCCTGTGTGAGCCTCTTCAGGGGATCCTCCCCCTGCCTGGTGAGCCCCAAAGCCTCGCGTGGAGATGACAGTGACCCTCTGTCATATGATGGATGAGCCTCTGCCAACCTGGGGCCTGAGAGATTCTGTGGAACAGAGAATTCTCCTGCCCCACCCTGGCCCTGGCAACAGGCATTGGCACATAATGCTAGGAATGAGCACATGAGCAAGGAATACGTTTTTTTTTTTTTTTTAATCAGCAAAGATTCTAGTTATTTATTACTGTGTCATGTCTTATCCTTTCCTGACTAATAGACGGTTTCCCATTTAACTATAAATTGCTGGGAGAAGTATCTGAGTGGCCTGGCTTGGGTCAGTTGTTGACTTCTGGTCCAGTAAGCTATAATGAGGATAGAGATGAATCATGGTTGAAATGGACTCGCCTTCATCACTTCAGAAAGGAGATTTTGTAGGGAGAAATATTCCTATTAAGAGAAGAGGTATCCACGTTCTTCAGTGAGATAGGCAGTCATAATTTAAGAAAGGGGAACACTTTTAACCTGCCAATGGGTTAAAGTAGCCCAGGATGGTGACGATGGGTGTACCAGTTATATCACTTATACTCAGGGTTTCTCAACAGTGGCACTATTGACACTTACACTGAATAATTCTTTGTTGCTGGAGCCTGTTGTGTACATTGTAGGATGTGCAGCAGTGCCCCTGGCCCTTATCCAACAGATGTCGGTACCACACTTTCCCTCCCTCTGTGACCTCCCCGAGTCATGACAATAAAAAACGTCTGCATTGCCAAGTTTCCTCAGTGAGGGGAGGGCAAAACTGCCCTCACGGGCTTCCCTGGTAGCGCGGTGGTTGGGAGTCCGTGTGCCAATGCAGGGGGCACGGGTTCATGCCTCGGTCCGGGAAGATCCCACATGCTGCGGAGCGGCTGGGCCCGTGAGCCATGGCCGCTGAGCCTGCGCGTCCGGAGCCTGTGCTCCGCAGTGGGAGAGGCCACAACAGTGAGAGGCCCGCGTACCGCAAAAAAAAAGAAAAAAACTGCCCTCAGTTGAGAAACTGCTATCTTATTATATCTGGGACCGTCAGATTTAAGGCATAGTTTCCATGTATACTCATGGAAAGTATACAAGTGGTCATAAGACCACTTGCCCCCGTTTTGGGTTCAGAAATTAAAGTCATGTTTATGGCGAATTTGTTAACTTTGCTTGGATGTGAGCACCACCAACTTTTTGGGGTCCGTTATTTATTTCTCTTCTTCTGTATTACTTTTAAAAAGCCCTATTTAGGAAAACGAATGACCCCTGCTACCTTTCTGTTTTCCCAGCACCCATGCTAAGCTACCCTTTTTTGAGTAGGATCCATGTCTATTTCCGAGCCTACACACCACTCCCTGGGGACCATGACAGGTTGGAAACCTCCTGGTGACGCTGGAAGGAATCCAATGGCTCCCCTCATCCCACACGTCCTCTCTTTCTCTCAATCAGCTTCTCCTTTAGATGAAGAACAGCGGCCAAATTTAATTTCTTCATGAGCTTTGAACTTTGTTGTTGAACTTTGTTGGAAGACCAGCCTTCTGCCATTTCTTTGGCGCTGCTTTAACTGGCCAGGCCTCCTGTCTGCTCAACCTCAGGCAAGAGAGGAGCCTCTGCCACTTGGAAACATAACAGGCAACATAAGAAAACAGTCGCATAGCAAACAGGAGCTTCAGAGTGCCTCTGGTGGGTGACCAGTTCAAAGCGGCCACTTGCTGACCAGTAATTAACGCAGTCGAGGGCTGCATAGCAGACGCAGTGAACTACAAAAGGCAACTTTGGGGCAGAAGCTTCTTTCTCGAAGGAGACCTGAGAAGCCTTTCTAAGAGGTGCTGCTCAAGTCTCTCCCGTGATCTTGCACAATGGAGCTGAAACATAGACAACGGCAGGAAAGCACCAGCCACATGTGTGCTCGCACGCACTCTCACGTTCATGCCCAGCTTGGCTCATTTATTTTCTATATTGAAAGGCCAGCTGACCTCTGTGATTTCCTCCCCCTCAAATTCAGAAGCAATGAATAAGATGCCTTCTGACTTGAAATGCAACGGAGAGTTTTGAAAAGATGGAAAATCAGCAACATATGGGCTGAAGAACCCAAAAAGACCTGAAAGGGAAGGAAATGACTGAAAGAAATGTCAGATGTCACCGTGATCCGGGATCAGTGTTGGGGTGGAGCCATGGCTTCGTATGGTTATGACAGGGGCCTGGGGCCTCTGTGCCCACCCCAACTTGGCTCCCTGTCTGAATTTTTTCTTTTTCTTCTCTTCCCCAGGCTCCACCAAACAGGAATAAACATTTTCCTGCTTGAAATGGTCTCCACTGAGTCCTTTGGACATTCTAACTGATGCTACAAAGATCAAGGGGACCCATTTTCTCAAGCACGTGCCTTTCTCTTCTTTTCTTCAACACATAACACCGCTAGACCTTGATCTTGTCCTCAAATGTTTGCTGAAATGGAAAAAATGCAAGCAATGCAGTAAAGCCTGTTCCTAGATGCTTGGCTCTGCCTGGGGACATGGCACTTGCTCTAAATCTGTTGTGGTAGTTTGAGCTCTGTCCGTTGCAAGGGCCAGAACCCAACTGCAGCTAGCCTGGGCAGAAACATTAAGCTTCACATAACAAACCATAGGAACAGTGGAGTTGGCCCCAGGGTCAACTGGATCTAGAAATTTAAACACTCTCAGAATGTCCTCACTCCTGAACTTGACCTCTTGCTTCTATTTCCTTTCACACATTGGCCTCATTCCTACTGCACATGCTCTTTCTCCACACGGCAAGAACACGTCCCTCTGTGCCCTGGATTCTTCATGCACCAAGTTAGCAGTCCCAGTGGAAAGAGAAGTGTAACTCTCACCAGCTCAGTAATACAAAAATCTAGGGAAGGACTCTGATTGGTCAGGCTTGCGTCACAAGTCACTCCTGGACCAATCACTGGCAGCTGAGGAGATGCAGCTCTCTGATTGGTCAGTTCTGGAGGCTAGGCACGTCCCTGTGTCTGGGGTTAGTATGGACCATGAGAAGCACATGGCAGGAGACTGGGAGAGCAGGTCTGTAAAGGAAGGGAGGAGTTGTAACCTGGGTAAAAGAAAAAAGGCTGCTGAGCAGACTTAAACAGTATGTCCATTAAACTGGTCGTCCATTCCCCAGTGTATAGTTACCTGGGGTAGCTGGAAAAAATTACCACAACCTGGGTGGCTTGAAATAGCAGAACTTTATTCTCTCACAGTCCTGGAGGCCAGAAGTCCAAAATCAAGGCGTCAGCAGGGCCATGCTCCCTGCAGAGGCTTTAGAAGAGATTCCTTTTCTTGCCCCTTCCAGCGTCTGGTGGCTGTTGACATTCCATGACTTGTGGCTGCTTACTCCCAACTCTGCTCCATCTTTACATGGTCTTTTCCTCCGCTCTGTCTGGTGCCCCTCTTCTAATAAGGACACCTGTTGTTGGATTTAGGACCCACATGGATAATCCAGGACGATCTCCAATCAAGGTCCTTAACTTAATTACATCTGCAAGGATCCTTTTTCTAAATAAGGTCACATTCACAGGTCCCAGGGATTAGGACCTGCACATATCCTTTAGGGGTGGGGGTGTCCACCATTCAACCCATTACGCCAGTGTGAGGTGCCCTATCAAGGGGCAGGGAAGCGTTTGGACTGGCTTTACCTCCACATACAGAGGACTTTCCTACAGGTGCCCAAGTTCCTTTCTCAAAGTTGCCAGCACACTCAGGCAAGAGGCATACTGCAACCTGGAGACAGCTTTGTTTCACGTGAGAGTTTTGTGGTACCTCTTGCCTTGCCCATTTTTTCTTTTTCATTATCCTGGCCTATTTCCCTCTCTAGAAGTATTTCAAGGTGGTGAAGATTCTCTCCTGGCTCTTTTTACTAGCTCTGTGACACTGGGCAAATAATTTAATTTCAATTTAAATTCTCTGAGCCTCAGTTCTCTCATCTGTGAAATGGGAATAACAATGGCCCCTATCTCATATGGCTCTGAGATTCAAATGAAGAAATATAAAGTGTAAAAAGCGCTTACTACAGTGCGTACCTGAGGTAAACATTCTGTAAAAGTTAGCTATTGAGTTAGCTATTACTGTAATACACAGGCAGATCGTATTTTCTAGTTTCTTTCTTTATCCTCTAATTTTTCTAGTTACATGTCTCCTCTTCCTTTAGGTTTTTTCCTTTCTCCAAGCTCTTCTTGATTTAGTGCAGAGATTCACAACCTCTGGTGTGCACCCAAATCCCTTGAAGGCGACTTAAAATGTCCATGGTTGGGCTCCACCTTGTGGAATTTGATTCTGTGAGTCTGGGGTAGATTCTGTGCCTCTGACTTTGCCTGAGAGGTTCAAGTGCATCCAGACTTTGAGACCCTGGGGATGAGAGAGACACTAGGTGAGGAGTTGCTAATACCATGATCCGTCAATTTACTGTACGGTTGTGGGCAGGTTACTTGGCCTCAGTTTTCTTATCTTTACAATGGGAATAACAATACCAACCAGCCAGGGTCAAATGACAGCATGCTTACAGCATCCAAAATAGCTTACAAAAGAATGGTCATGATGGTAAGACCCGATATGGCTGATACTTTAAGAGTTTTGGAAACTCACACGGGTATTATTACCTCGCTTAACTTTTTCAAATAACTTGTAAGTTGGGGGCTAGTTTCCACTGTACAGGTGAGGTAACGGAGGCTCATGGAGCGATTAGGAGGCTCAGATAAGTTAATGTCGATAAAGAGCATAGACGGCAGTGTTCGCGTTCATTCTAGTCCTCGGCCTTTTCCCCCATCACAGCTACCTTCATGCGAAGCAATGCACTAGGGGATTCTGTCCCTCCTTTTCTCTGAAGGAAAATAGGGAATCTCCAGATTAGCCTCTGGCAGGTACAAAGGACTTCCTGTCCCTGCTTACAATTTAGTTCAAGGACTAAAATGTCCCAAAGTACAGGGCTCGGAGTCCATAAAGCAGACCCTCGCTAACAAAACCCTACCCAGGTGATCGGAGAGTTCTACCTTCTTCCTGTGTCAGCAACCTAGGGGGAAGGGAAGCCACCCAGGCCGATGGGAAGGTAGGGCACAGGGCACAGCCCCAGGGCAGGCAATGAGCTCGGGGGTAGGCTGGAGCAGGGGAAAAAGAGGGGTGAGCCCAGCTCGAGAGCACGGAGCTGCTTCCTCCCGAGGGCGGAGTCCAGCTCCGTGGCGACCTCTGGTGCCCAGGCACCTGACGGAGTGGCTGTTACCAGAGATCAGAGGTCAGCAGGGCCCTCCTGAGCCTGCACCCACCACTTGGCAGTCCTGTCCGGACGCCGGAGCTCCTGACCCGGATGTTTGCCTTCCACGTGGATTGCAGCCCTGGCTGTCTCCGAGCTGCGTTCAACCTTGACTTCCTGCCTTGCTCCAGCCCAGAGCTGCTACACCATCTGCGTGTATGTGTGTGTGTGAGGTTTATTGATTTACTTATGAATAAAATAGCTAAAGCTTTTCAAAAACAAGCTTATTGAGATATAATTCAGATATGATACAATCCACTCATTTAGAGCCTGCAGTTCAGTGATGGTTAGTGTATTCACAGAGTCGTGTCGCCACCAGCACAGTTAATTTGAGAATATTCTCATCACCTCCAAAAGAACTTCCTAGCCTTGAGCTGCTCCCTAGCCCCCATCCCCCAGTTCCTGGCAACTGCTAATCTACTCTCTGTCTTTGTAGATTTCCCTATTCAGAACATTTCCTATAAAGGAAATCATATGTTAAGTGGCCTTTTGTGTCTGGCTCCTTTCACTTAGGCTCATGTTTTCAAGGTTCGTCCATGTTGTCATGTACTTCATTCTTTTTATTGCCAAATAATATTCCATTGTATGGATATACCACACTTCCTTTATCCATTCATCAGTTGATAGACATTTAGGTTGTTCCCATCCTTGGGCTTTTATGAATAATGGTGTTATAAACATTCATGGACCAACGTTTGTGTGGACATACGTTTTCAGTTCTCTTAGGTCTATACCTAGGAGTGGAATTGCTGGTTCATGTGGTCACGAAAGCTTTGAATGTGTTAAAGACACAAAGATCAGAGCTTGTGAAAGGCACTGATGGTGAAAACCGTCTACTGTATCTGATCTGTCTCACAAGATACATATTTGTAGCCTGCAGATATTTTATATCTGGTGGGAAGGACAGGAGAGAGAGACAAGGGACCCAGAAAGAGACTCAGAAACACAGGTTCAGACTTCAAAGTGAAACAGAGAATGCCTGGATGTGTCTCTATTTTCCCACCATTTAGCTGAGTTGGAGGATAATGGGATTTGGCATTTTCGCATGACCCTGTCTGTTTCCGTTTAGTGTGTTTTTGTTTTTTAATGCAGAGCTCTTTATGGGAGTGTTGGAGGGGCCAGAGCTGGGGTGCCCACAGAAGTCTTCTTGGGGCTCATGCAGGAACCTGCCCTCTGTGGAGGCAGTGCTTCCTCCCGGGGACTCTGTCTGCACAGAGACAGCCCACTTGATCCTTGTGGAGGACAGTCAAAGCAGCTTGCTTTTGAGGGCCACAGTGTCTCTAAAGATTTTAGTTCATATTTTTCTCACCATAAAAAGACTATACAGTACATGCATTAGAGCACATTTGGAAGTTGAAGAAAAGAACATGAGAAAAAAAACAGGCTTTGTCCCACCAACCAAAGATAACCATGGTTAATCATTCAAGTGTTTCCATTTAGTTTAGCTTAGCTTTTTTTATTTTATTTTATTTTATATGGAAGTGTAGTTGATTTACAATGTTGTGTTAGTTTCAGGTGTACAGCAAAGTGATTCAGTTATACGTATACAGGTATCTATTCTTTTTCAAATTCTTTTCCCATTTTGGTTACTACAGAGTATTGAGCAGAGTTCCCTGTGCTGTACGGTAGGTCCTTGTTGGTTATCTATTTTAAATAGAGTGGTGTATACATGTCAATCCCAAACTCGGAATCTATCCCTACTCCCCGTTCAACCATAAGTTTAGCTTTTTTTTTTTTTTTTTAGCCACGCCACATTGCTTGTGGGATTTTAGTTCCCAGACCAGGGATTGAACCTGGGCCCTCGGCAGTGAGAGCGCCGAGTTCTAACCACTGGACCGCCAGGGAATTCCCAAGTTAAGCTTTTTTGTTTTTTTGTTTTTTTTTTTGTTACGTGGGCCTCTCACTGTTGTGGCCTCTCCCCTTGCGGAGCACAGGCTCCGGACGCACAGGCTCAGCAGCCATGGCTCACGGGCCTAGCCGCTCTGCGGCATGTGGGATCTTCCCGGACCGGGGCACGAACCCGTGTCCCCTGCATCGGCAGGCGGACTCTCAACCACTGCGCCACCAGGGAAGCCCAAGCCCAAGTTAAGCTTTTTTAATGCATAGATTTCGTTGGGTTTTTTTCCCCTCTCTATAGGGAAACAGGTTTCACTACTTATGGGGTCCCTCCCAGTTTTCCATATGGGAGGAACTTTGGGGCATCATTCTGGCAGAAGGGAAGGCTGGAGGGTGTTTTGAGGCTGTGTTTGCAACACAAGCGTGTGTGTTTACGCGGTGGTATAACTGGGGAGCTTTGGGGAAGGGCGCTGGAGATTGGGAGATGTCAACTTCACACCCACCATCGAAGGGAGGTCAGGAGATCCCAGGCCCACAGTTCCACTAAACCCACACCCTCCAAGCCAAGGGCTGGAAAGTCTCCTCCTGCACTCCTGTCCCCGGCGGCCTGGTTTAGCGTGTGGCCCTCGACTCTTGTTCTGGAAGTGAAGTGAACATCTCATTTCTCGCTCCAGCTTCTTCAGAACTTAGCCAGGGCTGGTCAGCTGCCTCAGCAACCCCTGTGGCTATTCGGTGTGACCTCACATCAGAAACCAGAAACGGAGGGACCACGGGCAGGACTTAAGACACACTTGTCTTGTTTTAGGTTTGTTGCTTTTTTTTTTGAGTCTATGGCTTGTGCTTTTATACTTTACATTTGAGTGTGTGTGTTTTCTTCCAGTTTTACTGAGAAATAGTTGACCTACAGCACTGTATAAGTTGAAGGTGTACAGCATAATGATGTGAGTTAACTACGTCACGAAATGATTAAAATAAATTTAGTGGTGAACATCCATCACCATACAGATACAAACTAAAAGAGAAAGAAAAATAGTATATTATTTCCTGTGATGAGAACCCTTTGGATTTACTGTCTTAACAGCTTTCCTGTAGAACAAATAACAGTGTTAATTATGTTTTCGTTTTGCTGTAAATAGGGGTCTTTTCGAGTCCCTTCTAACGCTTTTTTTTTTTTTTTTTTTGGCCGTACGCGGGCCTCTCACTGTTGTGGCCTCTCCCGTTGCGGAGCACAGGCTCCGGATGCGCAGGCTCAGCGGCCATGGCTCACGGGCCCAGCCGCTCTGTGGCATGTGGGATCTTCCCGGACCGGGGCACGAACCCACGTCCCCTGCATCAGCAGGCGGACTCTCAACCACTGCACCACCAGGAAAGCTGGTCACACTGCCTAGACTGAGCAGACAGGATACCTGTCCTCACAAAATGTAACGAGGGGCGAGGTCCCGTCTCTGCCACTCCTGATGACACTCGGGGTTGTCAAGGAGACGTGTGGTAATCAGATCCAGGTGAGAGTATTTTGCTTAATCAACTGTAATTTGTGGTGACGTTACTGAACCAACCCCTTTTTTTTTTCTTTTCTCGCTTTATTAGTTCTCCCAGACTGAATCCGTAATCAGCATAAACGACGGAGATTTTCCTGTGGTCCCGTGTCCTTGGAGACAGGGATTCTCGCCTTTTTCTTCTCCCTCTCTCATGTCACTCTCTTCCCCACATCCATCCCGTCTGCACGCAAGAGTTCCTCAGCCCTCTTCCTGCGGCCGCCCTCCTCAGAGGATGCCGGCAGGTACAAGAGCCAGGCAGAAGGACATGGGAGCCGGGACACAGGGACTGCCTGATCACCTGGCCGGGAGGAGAGAAATTAGGGAGAAAGGGCTTTGGTTCCCCAGCACCGGAGGCGCTGGAAACAGGGGAAGTTCTGGGGTGAGACCGAGTTGGGCACCCACCCAAACACCTCACCCAATCTGGGCCACCCTACCTGTGTAATCTTGGGGGCCCTCTTGGGAGCTCACTTTCCTGTGAGGGGACGGGCCATGGATACACTGACACCCTTTTCAGCTCTAATAATCTGTGATGGAGATTCACAATGGATCGGGACCCAAAACCTTGTGAGGTGTTTCTGATACAGTAATAGAACAGAAGCAGCCTCAGGACAGGAGGTGTTCTCCGCCAGTGACCAATAACAGCCTGAGACAAGCCTGCACCTCAGTTCATTTGCCCATAAAGGAGACAGAAAAAAACATATCTGTGTACTTCTCAGGTGGGTGGCAAAACACCCATGAAACGGCAGGCGGAAAACATAAAGAAAAGAACATCAGGTAATTCAGCGGAGGTGCTATGGGGTTGGTGGGGGGAGAGGTAGGGGCTATAACTTAGGGAAGCACCTGGGCACTGCACCTGCCGGGGGCTCTGGCAGGACCGGCTCTTGTGGGAGAAATGACTCGACGGATCGGTGTTGACGGGCAGGCCAGAGTGGACCGTGGCCACCTGCTACCCCTGGGCGGTGGTCTTTTGGACAGAGGGTTCCACCTGGGTGGGTGGGGGGCCCCTTGGAAGAATGATGGAGGTGAGGGGCAGGATGTGACCTATGACGGGGCTGGTCTTCAGCTCCGTCCAGGGGGGAGGTGGCAAGAAACGAAATGGCACCGTTATCCTGGAGTCATGGCACCAGGTATATTCTAAGAAATGAAAGGAGAAAACTGGGCCACCCACCAGGCTCTTTTAGAAGAGTTCTAACATGTACAAAAGGGTGTGGGTAAGGCTGTAAGCTGTGAGCACAAATGGCCGCCAGGGCCATCTGGTCGACCAAGGAGGATGCCTGGCCACCCGGGCACAGGGCCAAGGGCGGGGGGACGGAGACCCTGGGGTTCCCATGGCTCTGCTGTAGGCTCAGCCTCACAGAAGGGCATTGTTCTTGACACCCCTTTGTTGTCCTTTCCCAGACGCCAGGCGGGTGGAAACTGGGGAGGCACAGGTTACCCAGAGATAAGTCTTTTTATGAGCTTCCTGGTTTAGCTGAGAGAGGAACTCAGCCAGCTGGCCCGGGGGATGGGCCACCCCTTCTACCTGGTCCCTTCTGTGGGAGTGAAGCTCTTCCTGGTTCAAAGAGGGGGTGAGGTGGGGGTGGTGCTGACACCCTTGTGGGAGGCCCTGCTGAGATGCCCAGGCGCCCGGCGGGACGTCGGCAGGTAAGAGGAGAAAGCTTGTGTTCATCCTGCAGTGGTCGGCCCCGCCGTCCCAGCAGACAAGTGCCCTGAAAAGTCCAGCCATCTCTCTTGGTTGTGTGCAGACGAGCAGATCATTTCCAAGATTCCTCTGGAAATTCCTCCTGACTCCTCCAGGGAAAAGAAAGGGAAGTTTTCTAAACATCCAAGAAAATATCCACATATTTTGTCTAAATTCCAAATGCACAGGAGAGGCTTGGAGGTGAACCTCTGAAATATTATTAGTCAGGACGAAGAAACTTTAAATGAGGCGGTTTGAAAAGCCTATTCTGGCTAATGAAGAGAGGGATGGAGAGATGGAAAGAAAGAGAGAGAGAGAGAATACAGTTACCAGGATCTTAGGTATCCTCACTGGGTAACTATAAAAAGCTGTTTCTTACAGATCTGTGTGAGGTTATGGTGTTGGCTCTCTGAATATTACCCTAGTGGAGGGAGCCTTCAAAGGATGCTACTCTGATCAACTCAAATGTTAAGGGAGCAAAGCTTATAGCCCAGGGGCAGGGACCCCAGGGAAGGTTGAGGGAGGGGAGCAGCAACAAACAAACGCAACAACAGATCCTCAAATTGGGAGATTCTATTAAGGGCTCTTCAGAGAATTAAAACAGAGTGAAGTGTTGGAGAGTGACTGGGTGGTCATGCTCATGTCTCTCTGAGGAGGTGGCTCTTAAGGCGAAAAACAGGAGCAGCTTGTAAACCGCTTCCATCTTTGTCAACCTGCCAGCATCTCACCGTACTTGATGCTGAGAGTTGCCCTGACGCCAGGTGTGTTTCTCCCCTCACTTCCACGGTCACACACTGACCTTCACACGTGGAGTCCAGGGGGCAGACTCAGACCACCCACCATCTGGGTCCCTTCCTGTTCCCTCCCACGCCCTTCCTTGTAACAGAACTAAGACCTGCTCAGGCCCCCTAGCCTCTCCACGAGGCCCTCATCCCGTCTGAGGAGTTCCTGAGCAGTGTGTTGACTACACAAAGTGTGTGATGTGAGCTGGAGATCTGCCAGCCCTGGACTATTTTCTAGATGCTATTTGTTTCTTTTCTGTTGTTCTTGAAGTATAGCTGATTTACAACGTTTCAGATGTACAGAAAGTGATTCAGGTATATAACCCTTCTCAGGTTCTTTTCTCTTATAGGTTATTACAAAATATTGAATATAGTTCCCTGCTATACAGTAGGACCTTGTTGTTTATCTATTTTATATATAGTAGCTTGTATCTGCTAATCCCAAGCTCCTAATTTATCCCTCCCTCTTCCCCTTTTGGTAACCATAAGTTTGTTTTCTATGCCTGTGAGTCTGTTCCTGTCTTGTGAATAAGTTCACTTGTATTATTTTTTTAGATTCCATGTATAAGTGATATCATATGATATTTGTCTTTCTCTGACTTACTTCACTTTGTATGATCATCTCTAGGTCCATCTATGTTGCTGCAAATAGCACTAGTCTGTTCTTTTTTATGGCTCAGTAATATTCCATTGTTCTTCTTTATGCATTCTAAATGCTATTTGTTGTTGTTGTTTTTGATAAGTTAGAGTTTATTAAAATTAAAATATCTAGTCTGTGATAGAGAAGGAAAAATCAAGCCACAGATTAGAGGGAAATATTTGCAAAAATATCTGATCTAGGAGTTATATACAAAAGATACAAAAAACTCTTAAAACTTAGCAATAAGGAAATAAACAACCCAATTTAAAAATGGGCAAAAGATCTGAACAGGCACCTCATTAAAGAAGACATACAGGATGCTATTTGTTTTTAATACATCCCTTCTGGGAGCTACCTTTGCCTTCTTTTGTTTCTCCAGAAGACTGTAGAAGAAAATATGCCAATCACGTGAGCATTCTGGTATATAAACACTTGCTACCTACTATCTATGTATCTAAATATCATCTGATCGTGCTAATAAAGACTCTGAGACCCTAGATAATCTCAGTCACTTTACCCCCAAACCCAACACACTGCCTGCCTGAGTCTCCTTGAGCTAGGAAGACACAGCTTCACTCTCAAAAGTGAGAGCATCCTCTTCCTCCCCTCCCCCTCTTCTTCCCCTCCCCTCCCCCTTCCTCCCCTCCCCCACTTCTTCCCCCACTTCTTCCCCTCCCCCTCTTCCTCCTCCTCCCCCTCTTCCTCTTCCTCCCCCTCTTCCTCTTCCTCCCCCTCTTCCTCCCCTCCCCCTCTTCCTCTTCCTCCCCCCTTCCTCTTCCTCCCCCTCTTCCTCCCCTCCCCTTCCTCCCCTCCCCCTCTTCCTCCCCTCCCCTTCCTCCCCTCCCCCTCTTCCTCCCCTCCCCCTCTTCCTCTTCCTCCCCCTCTTCCTCCCCTCCCCCTCTTCCTCTTCCTCCCCCTCTTCCTCCCCTCCCCCACTTCTCCCCCCACTTCCTCCCCTCCCCCTTTTCCTCCCCTCCCCTTCCTCCCCTCCCCTCTTCCTCTTCCTCCCCTCCCCCACTTCTCCCCCTCTTCCTCCCCTCCTCCTCTTCCTCTTCCTCCCCCTCTTCCTCCCCTCCCTTTCTCCTTCCTCCTTCCTTCTTTCCTCTTTCACAGTTTCTCCACTTATGTGTATATCCTTAATCAGTGTATTGTTTGTTGCCTGTTTTGGCACTTATTAACAAAATCACCCACACTGTCCTCTGTGACTTGCATTTCTTTGTTCATCATTTTTTATGTTTTTCAGATTTATCCGCATTCATGCCCACATCTGTGGTTCAGTCATTTTCTCTAACCAATAGCATTTCTTGACATTAACATGCTGCAATTTGTCTCTTCTGCTGCCAGTAGACACTAAGGCAGTTTTCTATCTTTGACTCTTGTGAAAAATGCTGCAATGACCATTCCTGTCCCTGTCTCCTGGGGCACGTGTGGGAGTGGCTCTAGGATATATATGGAGGAGTGGCATTGCTGGCTCAGAGCGTTAGGACCAGATTCAACTTTATTAGATAAGACAGAGCTCTATTCCATAGGAGGTTTCATCTGAAGAAAGCTCTCTGTAGTTGGAGAAGCAGAATCCAGGTCTAGGGAGGCTCAAGCAACTTCTGTGATCATTACAAAGGAAGTTATCCGTTTCTTAAAAGTAATTCTGAATTGTAATAAATAAGAATCAATATAGGGCTTCCCTGGTGGCACAGTGGTTGAGAGTCCGCCTGCCGATGCAGGGGACACGGGTTCGTGACCCGGTCTGGGAGGATCCCACATGCTGTGGGGCGGCTGGGCCCGTGAGCCATGGCCGCTGAGCCTGCGCGTCTGGAGCCTGTGCTCTGCAACGGGAGCGGCCACAACAGTGAGAGGCCCGCGTACCACAAAAACAAAACAAAACAAAAAAAGAATCAATATAACAGGATGCACTTGGACGTATATAGAAGGAGCTCACTCTGCAGGATGTACTTATTAATACAATACTTCTTCTATCAAAGACTAGAATACCCCAAGGAGAATAAACTGTGATGCACTTAGTTGCAATGTGTCAGAGATAATGCCAAAAAGTGAAGGAGCTGGTCTCTGATCTAAAAAGAAAGTCAGAGAACACTGGCTGCCATTGGGCTGCCCACACACTAAGAAAGAGCTGGGGCCCAGTTTTCAGGCGGAAAGGGGTCTCCACGTTGGACGGGCACCCTGGCCCCTCAGTCAGCATGAATTTGCTTGAGGGACCATCAGACCCCTGAGCACACTGACAAAAATTCACTTTGGCGCCCACCAGGCTAAGACCCAGCTCTGGGGGCCATGGCGTATGATGGGTGTTGCTCTATGAACCACCTGCTTGGACCTCCCTGTGTGCAGAGTCCCACCTCCGCATCCTCACCCTCTTCTTCCTGCAGCCATTTGTTCATAACGATGAAAACTAAATCTACTACTATGATTTTTATTTTTCTTGTTTTTGTTCATCAGGATGCAAATAGGAATACCTAGACTCATACATACACACAAAAGAAAATCAAGGCCATTGTTTACTGCAAATGGATTTTCTATACAATGTAGACCAAAGTGAATTGTAGTGGCAGTGCTTCTGGAGATTCCCACTGGTCCGGGGGTGCCCACGTGGGTGATGCCATGATAGCCTTCCTTCACCCGTGTCAACTTCCCGATGCACGTGGGAAGATGGCTCCGTTCCCTGCTTCCATTTCCTGATCCATGTGCCTAATGCTTGGGAATTTGTGAAATATTTTCATCAGCGTTGCTGAATAGATTTTCATGGCCCACTGAGTGAGGAAGAAAGGATTATTTCCCATCACGCAGGATGAAGAAACGGAGGCCCAGAGAGGTTGACAGACTTGCCCAGAGTCACACAGCAGAGCCGGGCCTTCACTCCTCTCCCACGCCACGTGGGCTGGATGTTGACCCGTGCACCTTCGGAGTCCACATGGGACTGCGGCAGAGCTTCTCCCTTTCCAGGGGGCTACATCTGCTCAGAACTGGCCCCCCGCAGAGCACGGTGGCCACCCAGCCTTGTCAGAGCCCTCAGCAGTGTCCTCAAGGGGCTCAGTCCTAGCCCTGGAGAAACCAGGGATTGAGAGAAACCCTGGATTGCAGCTTCCGCACTTTGCTCTGATTTCCAGGTCTGTGCTCTCTTGCTGAAGGTCAATATCCGGCATCGACTGCAACTGTCTTCAGGGATCTGTGCACGTTCAAGATAGGGTGAGTGCCCCAGACATTTCGTGACCCTAATTGTTGGAAAAAAACGATATTCACCCTCAAACACATCCTTGTGACCCTCCCAGCCTCCTCCTGCACTGATGAAAATAAAGCCCTTTGCTCAGGAAGCCCCCCAGGCCTGCAGCATGTATAGTCATTTTTTTCCCCCCTAGAAAACCTAATTTCCAGAAGGTGTGCCTCGTCCCCGCAGACCCCCGTGTGGCTTAGACAAATAACACAAACTGTCCAACAACGCTGCTAAGAATGTGCTCCTGCCATGCGGCCTCCTTCGCATTTGATTTGCTTTGCTTTGGTTTTCTTATCTTTTTTCACCCAACGAATCATTGGTGGGGGGTTGTGCTTCCCCTCACCCCCGCGCCCCGACACCTTGAGTTGTACACAGATTCTAAACTGTAAGCTACTCCTGACTTAACTACTTATGTGAAACACTAATATGCCCAGCTGCTTTGATGTCTGCAGAACAACAAAGGGAGCCGGTTCCTCTGGGCCTCTGGAAGCCTTGATTTGTCACCAAGTTATGACACCCAGCAGAGCCGTGTGACAGTGCAAATCAATCACGCCGTGTGCTCGGCGGGGCCTTGCCCGCCTCCCGCCGAGCCTCGGCAGTTTAATTAGCTTTTTCCACACCGCCATCGAGTGCGTCTGCAGCTTCAGCAAGAAAAGAGACGGAAGAGAGTTCACTGGAAAGTGGGGGACCTTGGGAAAAAAAGGTCATATTGTGGGGAAAAAAAAACGTCCACGAGAAGAAATATCAGAGACCTTTGTAGCCTTTGCCTCAGACGTGATGCCTGAGACACACAGGCCTGGGTACCCCGTGTGGTGAAATGCAGCCCTTCAAAACAGCTCCGTGAAGCCCTTTACGGAGGAAGTGTCTGAGGCTGTTTACAGGGCTTTTTCTCCTTTGGGGGATGGTCCATATGCTGCGTGTTTCTTCTCCAGCACCTACCCCCCCCGCCCCCCATCCATCATGCAGAAATTCACCGAGATTCAAGGCAAGACCTCGAGGGTGGCCGAGTTTTGCAAAACTTTGCATGAATGCTTCTGGTGGAGGGGGAAGCCAGACTGAAAAGTTCGTTCCTCTGTTCATTTTTGTGGGGTTAAATGATGCCAGGCCAGGAAGAAAGCTAGGAAGGCGGCCCAGAAGGTTGGGAGTCATTGACGGGACTGCAGGGGTGAGAGAGATTCGGGCCCGGTGTCAGACACAGGGAGACACTTCTGTCTTGGCCCAGGAGGGGGGCAGACGGACGAGACCCAGGCGACTCTGCGTCTGTTGCACAAGTTTGGGGGGCAGTCTGGTTCCTCGGACCCTCCCTCCCCCTTGGAGGGGGCAGGACACAGCCGGTGGCTTTCCTGGCTAGGGGTAAGGTGAACGTTTTCCTCCCAGAATTGTCTTTCCTTGCCCGGTGGGGGTGGGATTGGGCAGGGCGTGCAGTGAGGTGGTAAGGGGTCACCTTGCCACCACTCAGCATCCCCTATTCAGGTGACGGCTTGTGTTCCCCACAGGGAGGGCAGTGACGCACCCGAGGAAGCCAGAGCCCGTCTGCAGGGCTCTCCGGAGCCACGTCCACCTGTCTGGGGTGGGCTCTAGCAATAGCCTGCCCCCCATCCATGTTCTTGGCACGCCTGGTGGAGGGGCGGGCTCCCAGCCTGCGCTGTGTACTGCCGTTCTGTGCTGCCAGGCTCTGGGGTGGGGGGGGGCCTCCGGGAAGATGCTGACCTAGCCTGCAGCATCTCCTGCCTCATGTCAGGTCACAGGGTCGGTGCTGGAAAGAAAGGGTCTTAGCAAGCTCCAAGAAGACATGGAAGCAACGTAAAGGCAGATTCCTCCGTGAAAGAAGCCAGTCTGCAAAGGCTGCCTACTGTGTGATTCCAACTCTATGACCTTCTGGAAAAGGCCCAACTATGGAAACAGTGGGAGCATCAGGGGTTGCCAGGGATCAGGGGACAGGGGAAGGGGGAACAGGTGGGGCACAGAGGATTTTTAGGGTAGTGAAACTCCCATGTGATACTACCAGGGTGGACACATGTCACTAGACGTTTGTCCAGAACTACAGAACGTTCACCACCAAGAGCAAACTCTGATGTAAAATATAGATTTTAGTTAATAATATTGCATTGATACTGGCTCACCAAGTATAACACATGTATCACACTAATGCAAAATATTAATAATAAGGGAAACAGTGGGGGAGGGAGAGTAATAGGAGAATTCTTTGTAGTTTCCACTTTTTTTTTTGGTAAATCTAAAATTGCTCTAAAGAATAAAGTCTATTAATGTAAAATTTAAGAGCAGGACACAGAGACAAAAGCCACAGAAGCAGGAGAGGCCAGATGAGCCTTTCCTCCCACCTGTGATGTTTATTTTGTAGGTAATTGCCAGAGGGTAAACCCGTGGGTACCTGTGAAACCTCCTTTCCTTCAGGTCCAGCTTCTCCCTGACCTTGCTTTGAGCATTTAGTGCCTGCCACTTCCCCGATAATGATACTTGAAACCAGAGTCTAAGCCCCATTCCCATAATATAAGTGCCCTGTTTTACGGAATGGATGGATATAAAAAGAATTTTAACAAGTCACCTTCTTATTGACCTTCTTCTTGAGTCACCTTCTAAAATCTACAAAGAGAACATCCTCTGGTGAATTCTTCATTGCAGAGCAGAAAGTATTCTTTGAGGGCATGTGGCCTAAGACCCCCAGACATGTTAAACAACCTGACCAAGTTCACACAGCCAAACCCAGGCCGAACGGAGATAAACCTCAGGATTCCAGACTCCCCATCCTGTCCAACGTCCTTCCATGGGGTCAGGCCAGTTAAACAGTTGCCCAGGTATAAAGGTGGCATCCAGGGAGAGGAGGCCCGAACTCCAGTCCTACATCTGTGCCTCAGTTTACCCATCTGTGAACCTTCCCCTGCACAAGCCCAGATGAATTTCCTTGTCTCCAAAACGGCAGGACTCATGATATTAACTCTCACTCACAGTCCTGAGGGTCGAGGTGTTTTGTAAAACAGCGTTTGTCCTGTGCCCATGAACGCCCCCCTTTACTCCCCTCCCCCACTGCAGCTGTATTCCAGAGAGAGGCAAGGGGGTTACTGGCTATTTATCCCCGTGGAACAGTGCTCCTCAACCTTGACCGTGCTCACGGGGTCCTTGTTAGGAGGCCTGGGGTGGAGCCCACCATCTGACTGGTGGGAGCCCCACCCCTGCAGTGGTTTTCTCTGTACAAGACAGAGAGGGATGCTGGGTGCTGGGCCCAGGCCCGGCAGCTGGGTTGGGGTCAGGGGGCCGCGGGGGTAGGTCCCCACCCCTGATGGCAGGTGGGGCCTCGGCCTCCCCAGGGTCTTGGGGATCAGCTGCCAGGGCGCTCCGCCCACCAGGGCAGGGACAGGGACCTGCGGAGAGCTCTCCTCTGGCTCATTTCAGCTCCGGCTCAACCGCAGACAAGGAGCTGTCAGTCTCCCCCTCCCCTCCCCTCCCCGCCTGTCTCACCAGACACTTCAAAGACTTCCCCACCGAGGGGCTGCAGCATCCCGCAAAGGCCTCCCAGCACTGGGGGGCCGACTTCAAAGACAGATTGGAGCTGGGGGCCAGCCCCCCTGTGGAGAGGCCTTATCACTTTGGGGGTGACTCCCCCCAGGAAGGGCCTGCTCAGTGCAGAGGGGCGGGCGGCCCCTTTGAAGAAAAGCCCCATTTTCCTCCCTCCCCAGCCCTTCCCAGCCCCCGGGCCAGCCCCACCCTCCTTTCAGGTGCGTCCGGGAAGATGCGGGTGAGATAGAGCCAGGAGAGGTGACCCGGCTCCCAGCGTGTGACCCCAGGTTCATGGATGTTCGCACTTGGAGAAGCTGATGGGGGCCGGGTGGGTTGCCTGCACACTGGGTTTGCACACGGACACAGTTTGCAGCCCCAAAGGCGGGGCCCATGTCCCAGCATCCAGGGAAGGCACTTAAAGATGGGGGCTTCAGGCCCCAGCCTCCACTGGCCTATTGGACGGGACTAGCCTCTTTCCACCAAATGCAGAGTCCTCCCCAGACACGCGGCCATCAGAACGCAACCCACCCAGTTCCAGACGTCCCTCTGCTGGCCTTCCGGGGGGCTCCAAGGTGGTGGAGACTCCTCCCCAGTCAGTCACGTAGACCTCCTCTCTGGGGGTCACACACCTGAGGATCCCCGGACAAACCTGGAAGCTGGGTCTGGCCTCACTGCTGTGGCTCTCAGGTGAGGTGGCCCGTCCACCCCAGACAGCACAGCCCAGGTCATGTGCTTCCTGCTACTTTTTCCTGTCTCCTCCAGTCCTCACCGCAGCACACACACGCTCAGTCTCCCACGCGTGTGTGCATTCATTCACAGACAATCCACACTGGTGTACACACATCCTAACACATGCGCCCACACAGGAGCACCTTCATTCACTCACATACACACTCACATACAGGCACACTTCCTCACACACTCTCGCACACTGGCAAACTCACACTCGTACGCATTCACACGCACCTCTACACATACTGACACACTTTTTCACACCCATGTATAGACCCACACTTCCTGACACACTGACATACAGGCACACACACACACACACACACAGGGGTCCCCAAAAGCCCAGGTTTCCAGGCACAACACATATTTCAATAATATGGTATAAGGTAAGAGCCTAGCTTTATGGAGCTGATCTTTGTATATTGTGTGAAAAAATATCAAGATTAATTTTGTTCTATATGTTTGTCCAACGGACCCAACACTGTTTATTGAGAATATTATCCTTTCTGCATGGTTCTGTTGTGCCACCTTTATAAGAAATCATGTTTTCATACAGGTAGACATCTATTTCTGTTTCTGGACTCTATTTTGTTATTTTGCTCTATTTAGCTAAAATCTTACCTTTACCACAATGTCTTAATTACAGCAATTAATATCTTCATATATGGTAGAGCAAGTACTTTTACTTTGTCATTGTTCTTCCAGATTGTCTTGACTATTCATGTCTATTTGTATTTCTATATAAATTTTAGGATCACCTTGTCAATACACATACACACACACACACAAACACAAAATATCTGTCGAGATTTTGATTGGGATTTCATTGAATCTAGAGCTTAGTTTTGGGAGAATTGACATTTTTATAGTATTGACTCTTTCAATATATGAATAGAGTATATTTCTCCATATAATAAGCCCTCTTCAATTTCCCTCAATAATCTTTTGTAACTTTTTTAAAGTGGTCTTGAGTATTTTTACTAGTTTTAGTCCTAACTAAATATTTAATGATTTTACATTTTGTTGTAAGTGCAATTAAAATTTTTTATTTTCTGATTGTTAGATGTTCTCATATAGAAATCTAAGTGATTTTATATGTTGAATTCATATATTCAAATAATTTTCTAAATTCCCTTATGGTTTATTTGAGTTTATCAGTAATTTTTAAAGATTTTCTACATATACAATTTTATTGTTTGTGAATAATAATCCTTATACCATTATTTCTTTTTCTTGCCTTGTTGCACTGGCTAGTTCTTCCTGTAAAATGCCGAATAGAAGTGTTAGTATTAGGTGCTGATGTCTCTTTCCTGATCTCAGGGGGTGATTTTAACATTTCACCATTAAAGATTATATTTGTAATAAGTTGAGAGACTTTTTTGTTTTGCTTTGATTTCTGTAAATACTATTTATCAGGTTAAGGAAGTTCTCTTCTATCCCTAGTTTATGAAGACTTCTGTTTTTTAACCATTAATGGTTACAAAATTTTATCAAATACATTTTTAACCATTAATGGTTACAAAATTTTATCAAATACAGATGTATCAAGTACATTTTCTGCATCTTTTGAGACAATAATAAAATTTTTCTCATTTATTTTGCTAGTATTGTGAATTACAGTGATTAATTTTATAATATCAAATGAACCTAACACTACTGGAATAAACTCAACTTGGTTGTGATATGTTATCCTTTTTTATATCTCAGAATTTGGCTTGCCAATCTTGTGTTTAGAATTTGCATCTTTATTCATTAGATACATAGACCTGTAATTTTCCTTTCAGGTTTTGGTGTCAAGGATATGCTATCCTCATAAGTAGAGTTGAAAAGCATTTTATCTTTCCCATTTACTGGAGGAGTTTATGTAAAATTGGTGTTATTCCTCCCTCAGTTGTTTGAAAGAATTTGCTAGTGAAGCCATCTCAACCTGGATCTTTCATTGTGGAAAATTTGTAAATCACAGATTAATTTTTTAAAGTAGATTTAGGACTATTCACATTTCTCAATTCTTCTAGTGTCAGTTCTGGTAAGTTAAATTTTTCTAAAATTTTGTCCATTACATTTAAGTTTATTGGCATAAAATTCTTTACAATATCTTCTTTTGTTAAAATTTTAATGTCTTTAGCATTTGTAGTGATGTTTTCCTTTAAATTTAATTCCTAATACTGGTTATTTGTGCCTTCTCTTTTTTATTTGATTAATTTTACAGTTTTACTAGTTATTTTAAAGAATCGCCTTTTGGCTTTATTGAGTCTATTTTATGTTTGTTTTCTATTTCATTAATTTCTACAAATAGCTTTATTTCTTGTTACCTTCTACTTTTGGGGGGTTTGATTTACTGTTCTTTTTTCTAACTTCTTAAGTTTGGTGCTTAGATCACTGATTTTCAGGCTTTTTTTTTTTTCTTTTCTTTTTTTTTTTTTTGCGGTACGTGGGCCTGTCACTGTTGTGGCCTCTCCCGTTGCAGAGCACAGGCTCTGGACACACAGGCTCAGTGGCCATGACTCAAGGGCCCAGCCGCTCTGTGGCATGTGGGATCTTCCCAGACCAGGGCACGAACCCGCGTCCCCTGCATCGGCAGGTGGACCCTCAACCACTGCGCCACCAGGGAAGCCCTTCAGGCTTTCTTTTTTTCTACTGTATGAAACTAAGGCTCTGTAGCTTCCTTTAAGCATCACTTTAGTTGTATCACACAAATGTTGTTATATTTCATTATAATTCATTTAAAATACATTTTATTATTTCCACTGTGATTTATTCTTTTACCTATGGGTTATTTAGAAGTATATTTTGTTTAATTTATAAACATATGGAGATTTTCTGCATACTGTTTTGTTATTGATTTTTAGCTAAATGGCACTGTGGTCAGAGAATTTATGATGCACGATTTCAATAGTTTGAAATTTATTGAAATTTGTCTTATGACCCAACATATAGTCATTTTAAATCCCTTTTTGCATGAATGCTTGGAAAAAATGTGTAGTTCAAGTCGTTGATTCCAGCATTTCATATATATCCATTAAGTCAAATTTGCTGCTCATGTTCAAATCTATTATGTTCTTACTGATTATTTGTCTGTTTTACTGTAACTTCAAGACATTAAAATCTCCCTTTATGGGCTTCCCTCGTGGCGCAGTGGTTGAGAGTCAGCCTGCCGATGCAGGGGACGCGGGTTTGTGCCCTGGTCCGGGAAGATCCCACATGCCGCGGAGCGGCTGGGCCCGTGGGCCATGGCCGCTGAGCCTGCGCGTCGGGAGCCTGTGCTCTGCAACGGGAGAGGCCACAACAGTGAGAGGCCTGCGTACGGCAAAAAAAAAAAAAAAAAAAAAAAATCTCCCTTGACGGCTATGAACTTACCCATTTCTCCTTGCAGTTCTGAAGACTGTTGCTTTATGTATTTTGAAGTTATCCTGTTCACAGCATGGAAATTTAGAATTCTTATATAATTTGGTTATGAATTGAAACTTTTAGTATTTTCAACTTTTTGGTCTGTAGTAATGCTCTTTTCCCCTTAAAATCTACCTTGTTTTAATACAGTTACACGAGCTTTCTCTTATTTCGTGTTTGCGTGGTTATCTTTTTCCAGAGAGAATTTTCATTTTCTTCAACAAGGTACCTGGGAACATCACCAATATGGCATCACCTCAATCCAGTTTCCATCAAGATTATTCAAATGTGGACGACAGCATTTATCACCAAGGACAGCCTCTGCCTGTCACGCCATTTTCTCTGTCACCCACCTGCCTATAACACCAGGAAGTTATCTTTCAAAGCTTAAAGGAAGCTTCAGAAGGAATGACTGCCTTCCCCATGTGGTACCTCTCTCACTGTATGCATCACACCGGATTTTAATCATTGGTTCGTGTGTCTATCTTCCCCGAGAGAGTGAGCGGTCCTTGCCCACAGGCATCTTACCATCTTGATATCTTTCTATTTCCAGCAGCCAGCACATAGTAGGTGCTCAAGAAAACACATATTCGATGCTGCGTGAAGACAAGAAACTGTCACCATTTCAGAGAAAAGGAAAGAAAGCTCAGAGTTGAGACAGCTTGCTCAAAGTCACACTGGGTCAGACAGGCTCAAAGCCAGGTCTTCTGATGCCCAAGGCCAATAGCACTTCCACTACCTGAGTAAGCAGAGCCCCTTGTAGAGGGCCAGCCTCCGCGAACCTGCGGAAAGCCAGTGCCCCTGCTGACCACCGCAGCGCTGCCCGGAGCTCTGCACCCCCCGCCCACCAGTGGCAGCTCTCCAGGGCTTCTCTGCCCACCCCCGCTCCTCCCTCCAAGGAGGCTGACTCATGTGCATCCCAGCAAAGTTCCTGGACTCTGCTCCCGTCGGAGCTGGCCACCAACCTCCCCTCTGATCCCCATGGCAGAATTGGCTGAGATAAAAGACACCCCTCCTCTCCAGAGCAGACAGTTGAGTTTGGCCAAGAACTCTGGGAACGAATACCCGATGGACCCGAGGCATTGCACTCAGAGGGAAGATTTTGCAGCATGAAATGGCCTATTCTTCACAGGACGTTTTTTTGGAAAGCCTAAGATCCTGAAAGGGAGCCACTTAGGCAGTCAAAAAGGAGGCTTTTGTGGGTTGGGTTTTCTTTTCTTTTCTTTTTTTTTTTTTTTTTTTTGGGCTTTTCTTGTCTTTTTTAACCTTCTGCTTCTGACTCTGCCAGTCGGTGTCTCTCTCTCACCCCTGGAGATTTCTTTTCAACACTGGTCATTCGTGGAGTTGGCGCTGCCCTCTCTGCTGTGACTGATGGAAGACCCAAGCCTCCTCCCTCTAATGAGGGCCCCCCCAGTCCCCGCTGCCCTCATTTTTGATACCTGGGGAGAGGATGTACAGACGAGGGACAATGGGATCAGAAAGGCCCCAGTGAACAGACATCACAGCCAAGCTCAAAGAGCGCAGGAAGTAGAAGAAAGAACAAAAACATTTGCAGAAGTGCTACAGTGTGAGGGGAAAAAGTACTAGCAACTGTAACAAGGTCAATGGTGAGGGAAAAAAAAATTTTTTTAAAGGAATTGCTGAGGGAAAAAAAAAAGAAAAACCTCAAAAAGGGGGCCGAGGACTCAGAGTAGGGCCTGCGGGTTCGTTCCTGGAACATTTTCCTTGATATCTTCCCAGGAAGCACGATTTCTACCAGACTTCAATACGTTGGAAAAGTGTATGCAACTGGCTAGAAGGAGGGTTAGGAGTTGTGAGTCACCATCACCCGCTCCGTGTGTGTTTGCTTTCAACGCCGGCTTCCTGTGGGACCACATGAATGGGGCCTTTTTGGTTCTTTGGCCTGTGCTGGGGTGGGAGCGTCTGGCCAGCCTGCTTTAAGGGAGCGTGGGGCGCTGAGGCTCCGAGGCTGCGAAGAACAGAACAAACGGACTGACGTTGCCCCGATGTCGAAGAGTAGCAGGGAGGGTTGGCTGGTGCTAGATCCTGTGACTTTGGGCAATTCCCTTAAGCACTCTAAGCCTCCGTTTCTTTACCTGTAAAATGGGCATAGTAGCATCTCCTTTGTAGGATTATTCTGAGGATGATGACACCCAGCCTGCGTGTCAAAGGGACTCCAGAAGTAGTTGTTGCTCTTTTTTTTCCCCCCGTAATTATTTATCACTGATAATGGGGATGTTAAACTCGATCCTGTCAAATCTTGGGCTTCTGAGCTAATGGAAAGGGCTCTTATGATCCTGTTTCCCAGATTTTTAGTGGGACAGGTAGCCTTTGGTCTTAGGTGTGCTGCTAAATTCTACTTTCTCATTTTGTGGATTATCTGACTTCCGCTTGACACCCAATGAGCTTTATTAATTTTTTTAAGGTGTATAACTTAGTTTTTAAAATTTTTATTGGAGTATAGTTGATTTACAATGTTGTGTTAGTTTCTGCTGTACAGCAAAGTGAATCAGTTATACATGTACATATACCCACTCTTTTTCAGATTCTTTCCCATATAGGCCATTACAGAGTACTGAGTAGAGTTCCCTGTGCTGTACAGTAGGTCCTTATTAGTTACCTATTTCATATATAGTAGTGTGTATATGTCAATCCCAGTCTCCCAACTTATCTCTCCCCTCTTTACCCCCTGGTAACCATAAGTTTGTTTTCTGTATCTGTGACTCTATTTCTGTTTTGTAGATAAGTTCATTTGTACCATATTTTAAAATTCCACGTATAAGTGATATCATGTGATATTCATCTTTCTCTGTCTGACTCACTTCACGCAGTATGACAATCTCCAGGTCCATCCATGTTGCTGCCAAAGAGCTTTAGAATTGTTCTTCTTTGTCCTCTGTTTTTCATACTTTAAATAATGCAATTCCTTTGAACATCACCTTAACAAAAATACTTGCAAGGGGGCTTGCCACAGGCCTGATAATATGAAAGAGAAAGATGGTCCTGATTTACTGAGCACCTACTACATGCAACCCTGGGCCAGCCCTTTATATGCTTTCACTCAATTTAGGATTTAACCTTGCAGCAGCCTTCCTGGCCTGTTCTTCCCACCCTTACCCTGCTCTTTTATTCAGGGTATTTATTTCCTTCAAACATACCACCTGACTTACTAATGTACTTATTTATTGTTTATTGCTGGTTGTCCCCACCCCACAATCAGAATGTAAGTCCACGACATAGAGAACAGACTTGTGGTTGCCAAGGGGGATGGAGGGTGCTGGGGGAGGGATGGAGTGGGACCGTTGGGGTTAGCAGATGCAAACTATTATATACAGAATGGATAAACAACAAGGTCCTACTGTAGAGCACAGGGAACTATATTCAATATCCTGTGATAAACCAGAATGGAAAAGAATATTTGAAAATATGGGTCGCATGTGTTCTCCCAAAATTTATATGTTGAAGCCCTAACCCGTAGTGCCTCAGCATAAGGTCTTTGAAGAGGCAATTTAGTTAAAATGAGGTCTTCACTAGGGGTAAAACGGGAATAAAGACACAGACCTACTTGAGAATGGACTTGAGGATATGGGGAGGGGGAAGGGTAAGCTGTGACAAAGCGAAAGAGAGGCATGGACATATATACACTACCAAACGTAAGGTAGATAGACAGTGGGAAGCAGCCGCAGAGCACAGGGAGATCAGCTCGGTGCTTTGTGACCGCCTGGAGGGGTGGGATGGGGAGGGTGGGAGGGAGGGAGATGCATGAGGGAAGGGATGTGGGAACAGATGTATATGTATGACTGATTCACTTTGTTATAAAGCAGAAACTAATAAAAAAAAAATGAGGTCTTCAGAGTGGGCCCTAATCTCATAGGACTGGCGTCCTTATGAGAAGAGGACATTTGGACATGACATGCACGCATACAGAGAGAAGACCACGTGAAGACATAGCAAGGAGGTAAGGAGAGAGGTCCCAGAAGAAACCAAACCTTGATCTTGGACTTCCAGCCTCCAGAGATGTGAGAAAATACATCTCTGTTGTTTAAGCCACTCAGGCTGTGGCGTTTTGCTACGGCAGCCCTAGAAAATGAATATAACAGCCTCCAGTCTCTGAAAGTAGAGTACCTCCTTAAATTATTTGGAATTATTCTGCATGGGGTTTTGTTTCTTCTCCCTCATTTAGTTATTTATTTAATCTTTTTTTTATATTAGTATGGACTCATGGGCTCATGGATACTTCTTTTATACCTTAGATCGTAATCTGATGATGTCACTTAGCTTGTTATTCAAATTTTTCCAGCTTTGGCCATTGTGAGCTCTTTCCGCTTGGCTCCTACACACCTGGGACCTGTCCCCATCATTTTGGTTTTTGAGCGTTTCTTCAGTTTCTGGAACTACAAGCTGTTCCAGACTCATCTGGTCCATTCCCTGCCCAATCCCTAGAAACAGCCATTTCTCCAAGGAGCCCTGGTCTCCTTTATTGGAGAATGGTACTGGAACTAAGATCTGGGTGCTGCTGTGCTCATGGCTACTGAGGTATCATTACTTCCAGGCTCCATGAAGGCAGGATTTTTGTCCGTCCTGATGAATCCCAAGCACTACAGTACCTGTCACATAGCAGGTGCTGAACAAATGTTGGTCGCATAAATTAATGAGCGAATAATCTTCAGGACCACTCTGTAAAATTGATGTTATTATAATTATCATTTTATAAATGAAGTAACAGGGTCAGGGAAGCTAAGAAATTTGTGGAAATCATACAGGTAGAAAATGACAGGACAGGATTTCAAACCTTGTCTGACTCAAGAGTCCCTGAGTTTTTATTATCTACCAATTTGAATTATCTGCCTAACTGTCATCTTTGTTTAGTGTGGTAATCTGAAGATCTTTAAAAAACAAAAAAGAAAACAATGTAAATCCTCATCTTTTTGTCGCAATGCAGACTAGCAGGATAAAAAGACCTTGGATGAGAGGGTCAAAGAGACCTGGATTAAATGTGGGCTCCATCTCTTTTTTTTTTTTTTTTTTTTTGCGGTATGTGGGCCTCTCATTGTTGTGGTCTCTCCCGTTGCGAAGCACAGGCTCCGGACGCGCAGGCTCAGCAGCCATGGCTCACGGGCCCAGCCGCTCCGCGGCATGTGGGATCCTCCCGGACCGGGGCATGAACCCGTGTCCCCTGCATCGGCAGGCTGACTCTCAACCACTGCACCACCAGGGAAGCCCTGGGCTCCATCTCTTTGTAGCCGTGAGACCTAGGGCAAGTTGACTTATCCACGTGTGACTCAGTTTCTTGAACTGTAATACGTAGGTAATAACAGTCCTTGCTTCACACAGTTGTTGTGAATGTGAAAAGCAGTATCTGTGATCTAAAGCCTCTGCCTTTCCCCATCTAATGCATCTTGCCACCTACCATATACCTCATCCAAGAGATAAGCATTGTGACTCTCCGAGGTCTACAGAAGGCTTTGGTTGCCTCACTACTAATGCAAGAAAAGAAGACACACTCTTATAGAGGAATTAAAATATGTAAGAGACAAATGTTTGGTCCAACTAACTGCAAAAGTTATAATCCTCTGTGGCAGTGGATCCCAACCTGTTAGCATCAGACAGCTAATGGTGATGGAATTATGTCAACAGCTGCATATTTGCATGAGCTCCAGGTACGGTGAGTAGTCCGAATAAATACAGTGTCTTATACGTGACATTCAGCAGGGTTAATTATATTTATCTTGCTGTACCTTACATCCCTAGCACTTATTTATAAGTGGAAGTTTGTATCTTTTGACCACCTTTATCCAACCCTCCCTCTCTGCACTCCCCTGTCTTGTCTTTTCATTAACAGTATCTTTTGAAGAGCAGAAGTTTATAATTTTGATGAAATCCAACTTAACAATTTGTTCTAGTGGATTGGGTTTTTGGTGTCATTTCTAAGAAATATTTGCCTAACCTGAGGTCACAAAAATTGTCTGTGATATTTTTTCTAGAAGCTTTATAATTTTAGGCTTTATATTTAAGTTAATGATCCAGTTTAATTTTTTTTTAACACAGTATTGGGGAAGCACAAAGTTCTTTTTTTTTTTTTTTTTGCATATTGATATCTATTTGTTCCAGTACCGTTTGTTGAAATGACTACTCTTTCTTCACTGAATTGACTTTGCACCTTGCTCAAACCAGTTGTTTTTATATGCATGGGTCTGGACTCTCTACTCTGTCCTATTGATCTATTTATCTTTCCTTACACCAAGAGCACACTGTCTTAATGATTGTAGCTTTATAGTATGCCCTGAGGATGAGGTGTGAACAACGTGGAAGGCTGTATGTTCCTGTGAAGGAGAAATTCAAGTACTTCCCTGGAGAGGTCTAGGTGAGAGTCTCTAGCACTGATGTGAGAAACCTGATAGGTCCACAGAGAGTTAGAGCTGGAGGGTCTTTAGGACTCATCATTATTTAACTCAGCCATTATCGAGTGTTTGCTACGTGCTAGATTTTAAGCTAGGCATTGGGGGTGCAAAGATGTATAAAATTAGACACTATTCTTGCTCCCATCATGCTTATACTCTAGGAGGAGAGAGGGATATTTCACAATAAAATGTGTAATTACACCCAAAACAAGTGTTCTAAACGAAATGAATAAGCTTCTTGGAGAAGGATGTAATTCTTCCCATGGGAGTAGGAGTTTTTACTAGGAGGTGGAGGGGAAGGGAAGAAGAAACCGTATCACAGACGGTCGCCCCAATATCTGGTATATCTATTGCTTCTCCTTCAGGAAAAGAAGCTATTTAACAAATTTCAGCTTATCTAAAGTTTTAACAAATTGTAGTTGTGTACGCGGCTGTCCGCAATGAATACTATATTTCCTAGCCTCCTTTGCAGCAGGGTGAGGCCACGTGACCAAGTACTGCCTGACAGGATATACGTGGAAGTGCCATGTGCACATTCCAGGAAATGTCTTTAATGGGAGAGGATGCGTCTTCACTTTGTCTTTGCAACTATCCGCTGACTGAATGTGGACGTGATTGCTGAAACTCAGCAGCCATCTTAGCCGCGCGATAGCAACTGTGCGTTGAGGATGGTGAACGATAAGATAGAAGGAGCCTTGATTGTCTTAAAGCTACCAGACAAGCTTCGGACCGTCTACCTGGACTTTTACAGGAGAGAAACTCCTATCTCATTAACTCCTCCTCCTTTGGATTTTCTCTCTATGCGGCTGAGTCTAATCCTAACTAATGTGAACCATAAGCACAAAGTCCCCACAATGAGGGAGCGATACCTGTACAAGGAACTAAAAGGAGGTCAGTATGGCTGGGGGCAGAGTCTGGCCCCTTCCTCTCCCACTTCACCGACAAAGCCACTGAGAGCCAGAAATTCATCGTCTTGAGCTCAGACTAGAACTATGCTGATGGACTCCCCAAACAGTTGCCATTAATGAGAGCCTACACGGTACCTGGCACTGTGCTCTGTGTTTGACAGTTGTTAGCTCCTCGAATGCTCCCAACAGTATGAGACAGAAATAACATCATCCCTTTTGACAGATGAGAACCTGGTGGCTCAGCCAGGCTAACGGCCTTGTCCAAAGTCGCAGAGCCGGTTGGTGGCTGAGCGGGGAATTGGGATCTAGGTCTGTCTGATTTCAAAGCTCCTTCTCTTTCCACTCTCCCAAGTCCAGGGGAATTCTACTCTGCAGGTCCACGGAATAAGCCCAGATGTTTGTGTTTAGTGAGTCTCAGAAGGAAAAAGAAAGTTTGAAGGCTTATTATTCTCAATTTTGTTATTTGTCAGTCCAACTCAGTGATAGACAAGGGCAGCATTTTGGCTTTTGTTTTCTGGATTTCTTTCTTAAAAACAGTTGTAATGCTATGCATTTAAAGCCAACATGTTACCAGCCTCCTGGATCGAATGGATACATCTTTGGGAGAGATGTGCGTAGTAGTCAGGGTTCTCCAGAGAGATAGAACCAATAGAATAGATGATGGATGGATGGATGGATGGAGGGATGGATAGATAGGTAGATAGATAGATGATAGATAGATAGATGGATGGATAGATAAATAGATAGACAGAGATTTGTGATAGGAATTAGCTCACACAGTTAGGAGGTCGAGAAGTCCTACAATCTGGCATCTGCAAGCCGGATAACCAGGAAAGCTGGAGGTAGGATGCAATCCAAATCCAAAGGACCTGAGAATCGAGGGGCCAATGGTGTGATCTGAGCCTGAAAGCCTACGTTTGAGGGCAGGAGAAGATGGATGTCCCAGCTCAGTAAGAAACAGAATTTGCCCTTCCTCCACCTTTATGTTCTATTAGGGCCCTCAACGGATTAAGTGATGTCCACCCACCTGGGCAAGGATGATCTTCTTTAGTCAGTCCAATTCAAGCACTCATCTCTTCTGAAAACACCCTCACAGGCACAGCCAGAAGTAATGTTTTACCAGCTTTCTGGGCATCTCCTAACCCAGTCAAGTTGACACATAAAATTAACAATCAGAAGATGTGTTGAGGTAAGGGAGACTTGGGTACACGTTAAAATAATGGATTTCTGTGCCTGAGATATACGCCAGCAGGAAATTTAAGCCATGAGCTGTGATTTGCCCCAGCTGGCAGCTCTGCCCGGCCTGGGGAAAATGCCCTGATGTCAGAGTGACCTGGACTCCCCAGGACAAGCTGCTCCGAACACCAAGCAAAGTCAGGCTGGCCCAAGGCCTTGGGAGAGGTGGAAATCAGTTACATCTAGGCAAGCAATGTAGGGAGTATGGATGCTGTACTCGGTCCCCCATTGGGTACCGGCGACAGGAAAGGAATAAGAGGGGTGTCAACAGGCCACTGGGAAAGACAGACAGGTAGGGTGGTCAGGGCAATGAGGGTAGATAATTCTGCTCTGGAGAGTGGGCAGCTGAACAAACTTTTTTTTTTTTTTAACTAACTCTTAAAAGAGGGAGAAGGGTCTGGGCAGAGGGGCAGCCTGTGCCGGGGCGGGGTGTCAGGCGGGGCCCCGTTAAGAGATGCGTGAGGCTATGGCCGTGGGCAGTCAGAGCAGAGATGCCGGAGACCCGCTGCGGAGCTGCCGTGTGGCCTGCGCGGACGTGGACGTCGCGAGGATGCTGGTGGGTTGACTCGGGAGCCCTTTCCCCATCCATCTGTGCTGCGCTAAGACTCTAACCATGTCCACCTGAGGTGGGCTGAGGATGTCTCAGAAACCGGGTCCCTCTTCCCAGAGGCAGCCCTTCCCACGCCCACCCCAAGATCAAAGCGAGCCCTCCCTTCGCAGGAACGCTTTGTTTATTTCCTCGATTTCCTGATGACCTACATTCTCATCCCTGCTCTTTATTCCTCATTGCCCAACAGCTCCTTTGTCTTGCTCCTGCTGTGTTGGAAGGAAGAGACGCTGACCTTCCAGCCCAGATGGTGGCCCTTGGGCCGCTCCTGGCTCTTCATGCTGGTGGGAGCCTGGCCAAGCCCGAGCTCCCTTCAAACCTGACCCAGTGGCTGCAGGAGGTCCCCAAGGACCTGTGGGCGCTGGAGTCTCTTTGTTCTCCCAGAGTCCCCACCAAGCCTGAGGAGGCAGCCCTAAGCCAACGGTGCCCTCTTTCCTCCCTTTTGGAAAAGATTTCATTTTTTCTAATTGTAAGCAAGGCACACATGTTCAATGTGGAAATGTGGATAATACAGAACATTTAAAAACTAAATCAAAAATTACTGGTGATGCCTCACCCCAAGAAGAGAACTATCAGCATTTTATGTATATTCTCTTCTTTCTCTCTCAACGTGTTTACACGGGAATGACAAATGTATACGTACAACGGGATAACACATACTACTAAGTGATACTAAATATTACATAATATATTTGCTCAAGTATGCTTGCTGCTTTGTAAGCTGTTTTCCTTTTTCAGCTAGCAGTGTATCATAAATAGCTCTCCTGGCCATGAATTGTTCTCCTCCCACATTCCTGTGAGTGACTGTATATCATCCCATCACGTGGGTGTCCCATTGTTCTGGGTGTCTTGAACCGGGGTCCATGGGCCCCTGAGGACTCACAGGGAACCATATGTTCCCTCCAGGAATTTTAATTTTTTGTATTCTTATTTTGTGAGGTGTGAATAGAGGCTGTTCAGAGGAGGAATTAAGGAAGGCCACCCCAGTGAGGGTGAAGAGCCTGTGCAATGGTGCAGAGGGGTGAGGGAATGGGCTTCCAGCATCTAGGGTGACCTCAGGGGACTAGCACAACCCTTACCCAATGTGATTTACTGGGAAATGAGTTTCTTTTGCTAGAATGGGAATCCTGTTAAGTCGTCAGCTTCCTTCCCCCTGTATTGACTGAGGTATTTTTGTGGTAGGACACGGCCATTTTGCTTCTTCCATAGGAGTGAACGGCAATGACATGTACAGGCATTGTCAGATTTCTTCATTCCTTGTTCACTCACTTATTCATTCACCAAACATCGATGGAGTATCCGTTGTCTATTGCTCTATCACAAATGACCCCCACATTTAGCAACTTAAACAACAAACAAATATTATCTCTTCTATCTGTGGGTCAGGAATCCAGGAGCAGCTTAGCCAGGCAGTCCTGGTTCGGGGCCTCTCATGAAGTTGCAGTCCAGAGGTTGGCTGGCGCTACAGTTATCTGAAGGATGGACCCGGAGGATACAGTCCCAGGTGGTTCATTCACTCAGCTCCTTGCCAAGTAGACCCCTCTCTATAGGGCTGCTTGAGTATCCTCACAGCAGGGCCCATGGCTTCCCTTAGAGTGAGTCATCAGAGAGAGACGGACAAGAAAGAGGTAATTTTTTTAAGACGGAGCCCAAATAGTCACACTTTGTCTTTTCTGCGGTGGGTCAGCCCTATCCAGGTCAGCTCTAACTGACGTGGGAGGGAATTGCACAAGGCTGTGAATACCAGAAGATGAGGAAAACTGGGGACCATATGGAGCCCAGTTTTCACAGAGTAACAAGCCAGGCCAAGTGCTAAGGATAGAAATCAAATGAGGTGTCCCACACCCGGGAAAAGGACTGTGGTGTGGAGGTACGCAGTTGTGATGACACTCAAGCTCTGGTTGAAGGTCACCTTAAGCGTATGGCCAAAGGGGGCTGGTCCCAGCCTGGAAACCCCCCTGCTTAGTGTGAGCCAGCATCAGTGCTCTGATAGCCACAGCTGTCCCTGCTGGGCAGAAGCAAGGTCAGGCTCAGGGTCTGCAGCAAGTCGGTCCTTAATGGAAGGCCCACCTTGTCCTACCACAAGACAGCTGGTGTGAAGGGATAGGACACACCAGAGAAGCAGGAGGTGGGTCTGTAGCTCAGGTTCCCTATCTCACCTAGAATCCATCTCACTTCTTGCTCTGGGAGGTGTCTAGACTGCAGTGGAGTGGTGCACAAGGACTTCGGGGGTTCTCTTCCTCCTCTGGCTACAGTGAAATGTACGTTTCCTTCGGTCCCTAGAAGGTAGTTGATCCCTCAGGCTTTGTGGTTTTGGTTAGACTTGCCTGGTATCCTCAAGAGCCTATAGGGTCCAGACCAAGCCTGTTCTGGGAAGGGAGCAGATTTCTTGCATTCCAGAAATTGGAAGGGAGAGAGTTCTTCTCTTAAGAACTTGTTGAGAAAATCACAACTGTCAAAGTATGAAAGCCCTGAGCAGCAGTGAGACAGGAGGAAGGCAGTGGAGGGAAACAAGACCTCTGCTGATCTGCTGGGAAGAGAACCCCATGGATGCCACTTCAGGTCTGTGCAGAAAGCGTCGCCTCAGCAGAATAACAGCCAAAGCCCCAAGACTCCAAGACAGGGGTTCTATCTAGTGGATCTTGGTCTGGTGGCACATGGGCTCCCCAGTGGGGCATTGCTCCATCACCATTCTGGCCACAGTTGCGGGGGGGAGCTGATGGAGAATTGTTGAACCGGGATGGCACCTCAATAAGGAGGAAGCTCATCCCTGATCAATGTCCCCCTCTGCATCTCTCACTGAGTAGGCAGCTCAACAGCGTTTCTGAGGAGCTCAAGGGATGTGATCGGCCCAGCAATGAGCTTGGGAAAGTCTGTACTACTGGGCTATGTTCAGGCACAGGCTGGAGGATGGGCATTGGCAGCCCTCGCCTGCCCCATCATGCCTGCTGGGCTTCAGAGACAGAATATGAAGGGGATCTGGGAACTGGTCTTTACAGATGGAGCGAGAAGACTCCAGTTTCTCCCCAGGGACCCTGGTGCACCTGCATTTGGGCAAGAAGATGTCATAGGAACCACAGATAAGAGTGAGCTATGGCACAGAAAGAATATGATGAATATTGGAACCAACCTACCTAAGGGGAAAAAAATGGGAACCAGAATGGGTGTGTCAAGATTAGCTCTCAGGCTCTAGAGGGCTCCATGTCTGGAGACCGTTATAATTACTACCAAGACCATTTTTTTTAGCCACCAAAGGCAGGGAGGAGGGTGACTCTGAGAATAAAGATGATTCTGAGGTTAACTTTTCCATGGAGTATTCACACTGAGCATGACCATCATGGAAACAGCTTAGGTCAGGAAACCTGGGTCAAGTTGCAATTCTGTCATTTACCAGCTATAAGACCCTATGAAATGGAGCAGGGCCCTAAGGTCCTTCCCCACCATGTCCTCCACCTGCCTTTTGTCTGTGGAAAAACTTTAGCCAAAGAATAAGTTTAATCAGAAGGTGAGAAAATGCAGAAACAAAGGGAAACTGTCCAACAAGACTAAATAATAATAGTTTAGTCACTAAGCATCGTCAAGGACTTTTAGTTCCTTCTCAAGGGCTATGGCTAATATTCTGAGCCATGTCCTGTGAGCTGTCTTGTAGATACTGAAACCCCACCAGATGGAAGAAGTTAACTACATGATGACCAGACTGTAGCCATGACATAAGCTGTCACAATTCTGAGAAGTGGCCTCAAGGAAATGAGAACAAACTGACCCTGGAACTGAAGACTAACTGTACTTAAAACAATCAAGATGATGCTGGTCAGACCGCCACATGACCAAATTCAAGATGACTGTCAGAGCTGCCTGGGCTGTTTCTGCATGTAGGCCCTTCCCTCCACCTTTAAAAGCTCTCGCCCACTGGTTGTGGTTGGCCTTTGGACAGGGGTCCACCCTACCGCCTCCCCTGCCCCCCCTGCCCCCCCACCGTTGCTGGCATCCAAAATAAAAGCAAACTTTCCTTTCCACCAACCTAGCCTCTTTATTGGCTTTTGAGTGGTGAGCAGCTGGACATCACTTTTGGTTACACCTAGACAAGTCACTTCCTTTTTTGGGGAGTCAATTTCCTAATTTGTGCAACAAAGAGATTGACCTAGTTCATTCGCAAGGGTTCTGGCTTAAGAATTCAAGTTACCTCTGTTCTAGAACTTGTGGTTCAATTGGTGATACACAATACCCACCAAGAGGAGACCCAGCATTTTCACGACCATTACTAAAACATCACCTTAAACCTCAGTCCCCAAATCTGCCTGCAGGACTGATATGCCATCTTCAACCCCATGTACCATGATTTATCTTTCTGACGCTGTGACTTGTAGTGATTCTGACGCTTAGATTTCTCCTAAATCCCTACTGCCATTGCTTCCCCACTGACCACCGCAGTAAGTTTCTTTGATGTTCTATTCCCCGCCAGCTCTACCTGCCAGAAGTTTGTTGTGTGGCTGTTTCTTTGGAGCAAGAGCTTAGGAAAACCCCATATCCCACCTGGGCCCTGTCTGCTTTCCATCTCAGCTGTGCCCATCACTGTTCTAATGGCCACGCTTATAATGGTCCAGTTCCCTCTACTTTGTCCCAAAGGTTTTGCACCCTCTGCTTCCACGTTTCTATCTTTAGGGATAGGGGGCCAATTTCTGTTCTGGACAGCCCTTCCCCTCACCAAAGATGTGTCTGAAAGGCGTTTGAACATTGACTCGAACTCTGGTTCTCTGTACCATTTCCCTCTCGCCATTAGTCTACACACAAGGAAAAAGCCTAATTCCCCATCCACATGACGAACCCCCCAAATGTGGGAATCCAGCACATACGTATCTGCAAGGCTTTCCTTCTCTAAGCAAAGTAGCCCTAACATCTTTAGCTGTTCTTCATTTGAAGAGTTTCCAGTCTGTTCACCATGCCAGTTGATGGCCTCCAAATGTGCTCCAATTTCTCCATGTCCCTCCTCAAGTGTTTCCCAGAACCCAAGACAGAGCTCCAGATGCCGTTGGCCTGAGCTGGGCAGAGCCTGCCGCCTTCGATGCCGGCTAAGACGGCCTTTGCTTTTTGGCAAGCACATCACACTACTCTCACATTGATCCGCAAGCAACTGAAACTCTACAGCATGTTATTCTTAACATGTGCTCTTGGCAAGCCCTTCTGTACTTAGACGGTGGATATTTTGGGGCCCAAGGATATGAGCATATATATATCTACCCAAGAGCTCCTTCTGTGCAGTTCAGGCCCTGTCCTAGCCTGTTGGGGTTATTCAGAATTCCGAGTCAGTCGTCCAACTGCCCCTCTGCCTTTTGGTTAACAGCCAATTTGATCCGCATGCTTTCTGGAGCTTAGTCCAAGTCATTGGTTAAAAATGTTGAATAGAACCGGACCAACGATATAACCCTGTGCTATTAGAAATACTTCTTGGGGTCAGAGATCGCACAGGGATGGTGCAGCTGCCAAATGCAGCCTGCAGATGTGTTTTGTTTGGCCTGCATGGAATTTTCTTTCCTTTTTTTTTTTTTAAACTTTGATTCAGTGGCCAACATCTGGATTTCAGCTTCTCCTCAAAGATAGAATATATCTCAACACTGGGTCCACAGTCCAACATGGCAACAGCCAGCTGGCGTGGCCAAGGCAGCTACGGGTAGCCCTGTGGGCTGTGGACTGCACGTCCCACGTGGATGTATGTAGTGACTACTGCAGCCGTTAGTCAGCACACAGGCTCTCCATTCTGTCTCTGTCCCCATCACTGTCTATTATCAAGTACCCTGCCCAGTCCTACTACATGATGACATCTGTCTTACGCCTGAAGATGTTCAGATGGCAGCCCCTACTCCCCATTTACTAGCGCCCTTTGAGTATGATCGTCAGCTACTTACAAGTCCACCTAGTTGTACCATCTCCCAGGCCATAGAGTCTCCCTTGGGTTTTATGAGAGGCCTTGCCAAATGCTGTACAAAACGCTATTTTCAGGGTTTCCTGCACCTCCTTGATTTACCAGATTAAGAAGATGAAATTGAGATTAGCTTGCCTCGTCTTGGTCTTGTGATCTCTGGCGGAGAACCGGCCAGGCCACAGCGGTCAGTGACACTTCCAGAGCTTCACTCCTTTTTTACCAGCATCCATCCTACTCTGTTCAGTCTGCTTATTCTCTTCCCAAAGAAATCCAGATGGAGAAGCAAGAGGAGAGGAGGAACTTCATTTCCTTTCCAGCATAAGTACTGGACCATTAGACTGAAAAAGCAGGTCCACCCCTTTCATCTTCTTGTGTTAATTATCACTTAAAAAAAAGAAAAGCCGGGGCTTCCTTGGTGGCGCAGTGGTTGAGAGTCCGCCTGCCGATGCAGGGGACACAGGTTCGTGCCCCGGTCCGGGAAGATCCCACATGCTGCGGAGTGGCTGGGCCCGTGAGCCATGGCCGCTGGACCTGCGTATCTGGAGCCTGTGCTCCGCAATGGGAGAGACCACAACAGTGAGAGGCCCGCGTACTGCAAAAAAAAAAAAAAAAAAAGAAAGAAAAGCCCTTTATACTGCTGTAGTAGAGACAGTGAGAGGTTCACCAACCATCTACTCTTTCCCTTTTTAAATAATTTTTATTAATTATTATTTTTATCGTTCAGCAGCGCCTCACAGCTTGCGGAATCTTAGTTCCACGACCAGGGATCAAACCCTGGCAGTGAAAGTGCGGAGTCCTAACCGCTGGACCGCAAGGGGACTCCTGTGCTTTCCCTTTCATACTGTAGGGTTGTGTCTGGGAAGGGCCGCCCTGCCAGACACCACATTGTCAGTCCCCTTTGCAACCAGGTGTGCTGTATGACTAATTGCTTCCAGCAGAGTACGGAAGAAGGCATGAGCATCACTTCTGGGCTAAAGAGCTCAGGATAGGAGTGTCTTCCTCACCCTGCTTTTCCTACTTCCACCAACTCCTGGTGTGGATTCCTGCATCACTGTGTGGAAGGCCACCTGCCTACCCAGACACCCTCGTTAAACTGTCACATGGGTGAGAAACTAGCTTGGATGATGTCCCATCACTGAAATGTTGTGCATTGTTGGTTTGGGCGGCTAGCTTTGCCCTATAACTGATATAGTCATCCTAAGCATCTTTCAGAAGTCTCAGCTGGCAGACGTCATTTTTCGAACTCTAGACACTTCGGTATCTTTGTCCTAGTGAATTTCTTTCCATCTTGGGTTGTATGTGTCCTTTTAGAACCTCGGCTCTCCTGACACCCCCTTTGCAGCCAGTCTCCTCAGACTGCCCCCGCCCACTCTGCTTCCTCATTGGGACCCCTTGAAATTGTCAGAACGACATTTTTGCAAGCTTCCCACTCTCCGGAAGCTTGTTTGTGTCACAGCCCTTGCAGTGGAATTGTGTACAAGACTCCAGATCTGAGCACCTGGACTCTGTTCCCAACATCACACAGCCTCTAGGAGCTTCCTGGATATAAATTATAGCAGAGACTGTATATTGGTTCGGAGAGCACCAGATGCTAAAGAACCCCTAAGATGTACGAGGGCTCACTCAAAATTGATGTTTATGACTTACTTACATAAAGTCAAGACAGGTTTGCCTAATGGGAGACAGGCTTTCTTTTCTCTCATTCAGGAATCCAATCTCCTTCTGCCTTATGGCTGCACCATCTTCAACACCTGGCTTTCCAGATGTTTCGATGGCCGTTGCTCCTGCATTGCCTGACCTACAAAAGAGTCTGGGAGATGTTGTCTAGCTGTGGACCCAGGGAGAAAAGAGTCAGTAAGCGGCGCGTCCATCTCTGTCACAGAGTGTAATATTCTTTGTACTTTGAAAACCACTTTCATAGAGATTAGCTCACATTCTTTTTTGGCAGGGTTCCAAAAAATGTATTTAGTTTTTTAGAATTTCGATAAGAAAGTAAAAAAAAGTTTACAACCCCATTATCCAGAGAATTTGAAAAGTGTTTGACATAATACTATGTTGTATATTCATTATTTTCTGTTAGTGTTCTTTCATCATCATGTCTCAGTACTTCTCTAGGGTAGTACTGTTCTTTCTGGCTCACAGTCTTTCTTGATGTGGTCACTCTGAACACATTTGTTGAGCCCTCAATAGGTGTTAAAGAGTTTAAGATGTGAGGGGTCTTCTGAAGCCCCATCTTTCCCCCAGAAGCACCCATGGGTGCTTCTCTGCTGTCATGTTTGTCCAACTTAGAGACCCCCTGGCTGGACTTCTGCTCTGCTACCCAAGGGCTTTCGATTTCTGAATCATGGGATTCTTTTCCCCCAAATCCATCCTGTTGCCAGACTCTGCCCAAGCCACCAGGGGTACAGTGGTAAGAGAGAGAGCCAGCGCTCAAAGTAATTCCACCAAGTAGGCAGGGCACACATCTGTACTCCCACGTGAAAACTGAGTCACACAGCCTGCTTGAAGTTGCCCCTGCCGGTCACCAGCAGACAGGGGCTGGGGTGCAGGTCTCTCAGCTTAGGTCATGTTTTCTGCTGCACATACCTGAGTTAGCTTTCATGCTTTCTGCACGTTTGTGCGAATGAGTTCAAGTCTGCCAGACGGACGTTAGAAAGAAACTCAGCTTTGGGGAAAGAAACACTTTCAGAAACGTGGAAATCTAGATCTTGTCCCTGATACTGCATTAGGTTGGCAGGGTGGTGCCACCCCTGGCTTCTAGGCTTGGGGGGTGTGGAGACTGAGTGCTAAGTGGGGGGCTGCAGCCGGCGCCTCCCACATGGCAATTCTGCCTAGTGGTTTGTTCCAGTCCAGTGAATTTCTCCTCCCAGACATTCGCGCTATGGATTCACTGATGTCCTTCTGGACAAAGCCCCAAACGTTTGGTTTGAGGCTTTGTCTCTCAAGTTATTGCTTACATAACATGCTTTCGTTCTACCTCCAAGGAACAGGGCTGCAGAAAAGCCACCATCTACCAAGGTCCCGACCACGCTCAGCTCTCTTCCACCTCTGCCTGGGCCGACAGTGCCAATCGCACACAGGGCTTGCTTGGGAGCCAGCCTCAAAGATGCTCGGGTCTGGACCTTTCTCAGGCTGCTCCAGGGCAGAGAGAGATGGGCTGCCTGTCGTCATAAAATAATCCCAAACGTGGGGGGATGGGTCAATGGCTTGGCTAGAGGTGAGGCTTTCAAGATTCATCTGTACAGAATGGATTAAAATCACCTTAGACCAAAAATCTGATGTTTATAACCATTTTTGTAAAAATATTACACCAAGTAAATTATGTTCATTGTAAAAAAAATTCAAAAATAAAAGAACTAAAAATCACTCCTATCATGATCACTTGGATAGAATTATTCTTAACAATTTGGTCTCTACTGTGAACTCAATTGTGTCCCAGCCACCAAATTCATATACTGAAGCCCCAAGCCCCCATGTGACTTATTTGGAGATGGCGCCTTTTTTCGGAGGGGGTGGGAAGGCCATGCCTCGCAGCACGTGGGATCTTAGTTCCCCGACCAGGGATCAAACCCGTGTCCCCTACATTGGAAGGTGGATTCTTTACCGCTGGACCACCAGGGGAGTTCTGATGGGGCTTTTAGGAGGTAATTAAAGTTAATTGAAGTCATAAGGACCAGTCCTAATCCAGTTGGTGGCCTTATAAGAAGAAGAAAAGAGCTCTCTCCCCTCTCACACACCTCCATGTGGACACACTGAAGAAAGGCCACCTGAGGACACAGAGAGAAGGTGGCCGTCTGCCAGCCAGGAAGAGGCCCTCAGAAGAAACGTACTCAGCTGGCACCTTGACCTTGGACTTCCCACCCTCCAGAATTGTGAGAAAATTAATTTCTGTTGTTTAAGCCCCCCAGTCGTATACTTTGTTCTGGTAACCTGGTAGACTAACACAGTCTCAATGCCCTTCCTTCTCTGTGAATGTTGATTTTTATTTACTAAAATGGAAAATCTTATAGATATCTAAGTTGCTTTCTTTTTTAAAAATTTTATTGGAGTACAGTTGATTTACAATGTTGTGTTAGTTTCAGGTGTACAGCAAAGTGAATCCATTATACGTATACACACATATCCACTCTTTTTTAGATTCTTTTCTGATATAGGTCATTACAGAGTATTGAGTAGAGTTCCCTGTGCTGTACGGTAGGTCCTTACTAGTTATCTAGTTTATATATAGTACTGTGCATATGTCAAGCCCAAGCTCCCAATTTATCCCACCCCAGCCCCTGGTAACCATAAGTTTGTTTTTTACATCTGTAATTTCTGTTTTGTAGATAAGTTCATCTAATTTGCTTTCTTATGTTAACTATATAGTATGAATTGTGTTCTGTGTCATTAATTTTTTTACTTTTTTTTAATTGAAGTATAGTTGATTTACAGTGTTGTGTTAATTACCACTGTATGTCATTATTATTTCACATGTCACATATAATGGCTGTAACATGTTTATCATAGAATATTCACTGGTGTGGATCTGCTACAAATTATTTAAGCAATATTCCATTTTTTGGACATTTAGGTTGTTTTGAAGTTTTCACTCTTACAGACGGTGCTACAAGGAAGTTACTTCCAGCATAGGCTCTGGACCCCGAGGACCAAAGTTCGAATCCTGCCTCTGCAACTCACTGGCTCTGTGTCTCAGCCTCTTCTCCTGTAAAATGGGGATCATAAAAGAACCCACCACCCAGGGTTGCTGTGATGAGGCTCCAAATACAGAGCTTAGAACAGAGATGGGTAAACGCTCAAGAAATAAGGAGCAGATGCAGAGCTATCTCAAGGCTTCCCAAGCTCCTTCCCATCCAGATGAGCTGTGCCTTCTCTTCTCCAGGGTGGCTGCAGCGGGGTCTCTCCAGCCCCCTCCTCTCCTTCGCCTTTTGCCCATAGTTAAGTACAACTCCTGCTTCCGTCAGCATGAGGTGCTGGTACCCGGGGCCACCCGAGAGCTAAGGGCTGTGGTCAGCTGCCCCCATGCCCTTGCATGCTCCCCATCAAATATCAGGCTCCTGAGAAGGAAAAACAGGCTGTCCCCAAAGAGGAGGGAGCAACAAAAACTGGTCTGTGGTTCCTACTGAAAGAGATTTAACCCGAGTGTGCTGAACAAGGGAACGTGCTTCTTTTCCAGGAGACCCTAGGTGGAGAGGCTGGGTTCCCAGCTAAGCCCTATTTTCCTCCTTATTACGATAGCAGTTTCATCTCTGCGGACAGAAAAGGAGACGGGGGAGAACAGAGAGCGGCAGCCTCACTCCCTCCAAAAAGAAAGGAATCCAGATTTCCAAACACTCAGACTTATTTCTCCTTCCAAAGGCAACTTCAGAAACTGTCCACCCTTCCATCAGAGAAGGGAGCTGTTTGAAGCCACCCTCTCCCCAAGCCCACCTGCTGATTATTCAGGAAAATATGATATTGACACGACTCTTTAGAATATAAAGGCTTTGCAGTGTTTGGGTACAACCCTAGGACTATCTTGCACCCACACATGATTAAAAATTTAGATGGCTAACTTTGAAACAATCAAACGCATTAGAAGCTCCTTAACGAGCCGCTATCTGAACTAAAGCGCTGCAAACTTCAGAAGAGTGCTTCTGTGGAAATTCTGTTGTCTTTGATCTGGTAAAGTCACGGCGGGGTGGATTTATTTCAGGTTTATTTTTTGGCATACTGGTCCTCCCGAAATATTGGGGGATATCTTTCTTAGCAAGATGTGGGAGAAAACAATGGTGCCGTCTCTTTCATTTATCTGCATTTTGACAGGAGTGCAGTTTATTAAGTTGGAAAGAGGCAGAGACATTGTCTGAATCCCGGAGACTAGTGGGGATCGCCTCCCTTTTGTACAAGTGGGAGTTGGCGACATTTTGAACCTGCTCACCGTTAAATGCCTTCCTGAGTGGTGGAAAAGCCTTTAAAGAGGAAGCTGGTGCATTTATGATGCAAATTTGTTATTTTGACAGTCTTTGAAATCTGTCATATTCACATCCAGTTTAATGCCTTGCACCAAAAAAAAAAAAAAGTCCCTTTTCTTTTAAAACACTTTTAAGATTTTCAAAGCCATTTTCATGTAGCAAACTATTGTTATACCTAATATATCCTGAAAGTATTTTAGCAGAGGAACTTATAGGATTCTGTTTTAAATCACGTCAAGTTTTAAAACATGGCAGTCTTCAGATACACTTTGACCAGGATATCTCTTTTGGATTAGTTAAAAGCTGTTCTTGATTTCCAGGTACACGAAGCCAGCACATAAGCATGCATAGGTTTAGGCAGTTGTTTAGCATAACACAAGTTGGCCTTCTGAGTGGTTGCCTATGTTATTGCAGACTTTGGGTGAGGGAATCTTTTAGACCATTGACTCCAGAGGTCTCCTATAGGCTATGGAAAACGTAGCTGAAACCCTGGGGCAGTGGGTCTTGCCCTCCAGGGAAAATGAAGCAATGTGTGGAGACATTTTTGGTTGTCGTAGCTGGAAGAGAGGTGCCAGGACCTCTAGAGGGAAAGGCCAAAGATGCTGCTAAACATCTTAGGGTGCACAGGACAGCATCTCCCAGCAAAGAGTTATCCATCCCCAAATGTCAATAGCAATGCACTTGGGAAACCCTGTCCTAGGAGCAGGCAGTGAAGGTCTCTCCCCACACGTCTGAACTAGGTGTCTCCATGCCTGTGCACTAAGCTAGTGCTTACCAAGCTTGCGAAGTGTGAGCACACCAGGGCTAGTTTTTTTGTTTTTTTTTTCTTGCGGTACGCGGGCCTCTCACTGCTGTGGCCTCTCCCGTTGCAGAGCACAGGCTCCAGACGCGCAGGCCCAGCGGCCATGGCTCACGGGCCTAGCCACTCCGCGGCATGTGGGATCCTCCTGGACCGGGGCACGAACCCGTGTCCCCTGCATCGGCAGGCAGACCCTCAACCACTGCGCCACCAGGGAAGCCCCAGGGCTAGTTTTTGACAAGTAGAGATTCTCAGACCCTCCTCCACACCTCCTGAAACAGGTCCTCCAGGCAGGGAGTTTTGGGAATCTACATCCTTTCAGACGTTCCCTAGGTAATTCTGATGCTGTTAATCCACGGTGAGCATCTGGGAACCGTCACACTGAAGCAAAGCCATCTCTTCATTTTTAAAGAGTCTCTGCCTGGCTCAGAATGATAACTGATACTATGTAGACAACTCGAATGATCATGCCTACTGCTTTCCTAGTTCAGGACGTATTACCAGCAGGGTGGCTGGCAGAGATGGGAGTCCTGAGTACAGCAAAAAGTGACAATGATCCATAAAATGGAGGTGTCAGACAATCTACTTTAAAAAAAGCAGATACAAATTCCCCAAGCACAGCACTCATTAGGAAGAGTTGGGCAGAGAGACAATAAACAACTGAGTGAAGAAGTAAACAATTAAAACATTAAACCGTCTGACAGGAGCTTCCCTGGTGGCGCAGTGGTTGGGAGTCCGCCTGCCAGTGCAGGGGACACGTGTTCAAGCCCTGGTCTGGGAAGATCCCATGTGCTGCGGAGCAACTAAGCCCGTGCACCACAACGACTGAGCCTGCACTCTAGAGCCCGCGAGCCACAACTACTGAGCCAGCGAGCCACAACTACTGCAGCCCGCGTGCCTAGAGCCCGTGCTCTGCAACAAGAGAAGCCACTGCAATGAGAAGCCCACGCACCACAGCGAAGAGTAGCCCCCACTCGCCACAACTAGAGAGAGCCCACGCACAGCAACAAAGACCCAATGCAGCCAAAGACAAATAAATAAAATAAATTTTAAAAAAATAATAAAACTTCCACTAGTGGTAAGCACTCTGCAGAGAATTAAAATTGGGGGGCAGAGAGTATGTGGGTAGTTACGTGAGTTTGCAGGGTCAGGAGAGGTCTGTTTAGCTGAGATCTGAACAAGAAGAAACCAGCCGTAGCATCCCAGGTCAACAGCACATCTAGTGCAAAGGCCCTAAGGCAGGAATGAGCTTGAGGACGTTCTGAGGATGGGAAAGGAGACCAGAGAGGTCGGGCTGCACGGCCCGGAGGGAGAGTGGTGCAAGGTGAATTCGGAGGATCAGTAGTGTAGGTGCTGTGTGTCCTACAGTGGGGAATTTGGGTCTCATTCTAAACACAAGAGGAAGCCACAGAGAACTTTAAGCAAGGTGGTGACAGGATCTGATTTTGTCCTGGTGTGACCGCCCTGCTGGCAGGCAGAGAATGGACTGCAAGGGCAAGAATGGGGGAAGGGGAGATGATATGGGAGGCAAGCAGTGGTGGTGGACCCAGGCGGCAGGGACAGGTAGAGACAGGTAGGTGGATCCCAAATAGGTTGACGGGAACGGCCGGCGGATTGGATATGGGCGATGAGGAAGAGAGAGGAGTCAACAGATGGGTGCAGACACGCCGTCGGCAGAGAGGGGGTGGGCTGCAGGAGAGGAGGGATCGGGGCTCTGCTTTGTCTTTGTGAAGCTGGAGGTGCTCCATCCAGGTGGATGAATCAGGCGATGATGAAACATGCCTGGGGTTCCAGGAAGAGGTAACCACACACTGGCTACCACTGACCTGTGGGTGGTACTTAAGTCATCACTGAGGGCTGGATGGAAGTAGGGACCCAACCTGGAGAGGGCGGAGCCAAGGAAGGGAGCAGCAAAGGCAAGGAGTGGACGGGAGAGCAACCAGGGAAGGGGCAAAAGAAGATGCTCCCGGCAGGAGAGAGTGGCTTGTCATGCCCCTGATGGGGTCGCTGAGAGAAATGTCCACCTCACATGGAGAGCTGGGTAGGGTCCTGCCAGGAAGCCCTCTGGGTGTGAGGATAAGACACGTAGCCACTGACAAGACTCTGACCAATCAGAGCAGGCTCAGGAGGCATTAACTCTTTGGTGCCTGAATGGTGGGCGAGTCCAGGAGGTCCCGGGGGGAAGGGAGGGCCATCGGGGCAGCCGGCGGCACCCGGAGGACTAGAGGCTGGGGCTGTTTATCAACCTTTTACCCCCAGGGTTCCATATTTTCACCCCCCGTACAATACAGACTGTATGGGTATCATAGTCCCTGCCTATATGGTATCACCACTGTCAGTGTTTGTAAGACTCTAGTCATCACCTGCATTAGAAGCCCCGGGGTCATCCTAAAAATGCAGCTCACCGAGTCCCACCTTTGACCATGCAAATAGGAATCCCCTCTTTGGTGATGTGCACACGCCTGATGGAATTTAAGAACCACCGTGCAGAGGGAAAGTCCTATGAGCGTGAAGGACTTTGTGACCTGGGAGGTGGGTGCACTCCCAGCGCCTGCCTGGGCACCCCTGAGGGTGGGATGAGGGTGGGGGCCGGGTGACTGGGGTCTGCCTTCGTTTGTGATTGAATCCAAACCTCACAGTTTTGAACTCAGCCTTCCACCCAAACCAACCTTCTCAGGCTCGCTAATCCGTGTGACCGAGTGGATTTCAGCTGGGTCCGCACTTCTTTATCGGTTGGCAAGACGTTTTCATCTCGAACGGAGGCCCTCCTGCAGTTCAACTTCAAAGCGTCAAAGCCAAGAAGGCTGGAGAGAGAGCTTCAGAGACTGTTTACAGATGCCTTATCACCCAGCGGGTGGGGAGAGCTGGGGTAAAGGAACACATTTCTCCAGAGCAGTGCAGAGCTGGCCTAATCTGTTGAGGCGATCTAACAGTAGCTTAAAAGATCTCGCCTACAAGGAGGGAAATTAAGTTTTCTGGCTTGTCAGTCACCCAGGCTGGAGGCTAGGGATTTCTAATTCGTAGAATTGTCCTTTACGGGCTGCTAATTACAGGACTCCGGAAGCAGATTGTGAGGGTGTGCAAACACACACACCCGCACAGGAATATCTTCTCACGTACGGGTATTTACATATGTGAGTGGGTGTCCGTAGGATTAAGAGAATGAAGTGCCTTGCCTCTGACCGCACTGGGGAGGGAAAATGTCCACTTTGGAAACCATAATCTCTATTGCTAGGGGATTGGTTTTACCAAGTCACCTACAAATTCCTTTGATTGACTGACATGAGCAAGGGACAAACATATATTCCGTTTTTTTTCTTCCCCTCACCTAGGAAGGGAATTCTGTTCTTCCTAATGCTTCTCCCTGGAGAAGGGAAATTGAATGTTTCTGAGGCTCAGATAGGCCGGCTGGGAGGTCAGCCCGTCTGGAGCTTAGAGGCACAAAGTACCCACTGGGGTGCTCATCGTTCCCCCATCCTCACCCCAAGCTGTGAGCCTGACCCGGGGACGGAGCCTTCTCCTTGGCGTCAGGGAGGCCCCGGCTGCTGGAAAAAAGCCAGCTTGGAACTTGGCCTGATGGACTTGGCCCTGGTTCAGAACAGAGTCCGCCACATAAACCACCATAACGGTGCTGGGGAGACGGAGGGGGGCCCCATGTTTGGCTAAACGGTGGGACATTTCCTTTGCACAGAGCGGACTTAATCACGTTTAAGTATAGGCTTGTTGGGAGTGGGGGTGGACAGTCACAGCCATCCTTGATTTTCCCACAGAAGGGCTTGGCTTTCCTGGTGTCAGCCACTCAGCACCGGGGGTACCCTGGTGGGGGCTGGAGCCCAGCTCTCGTCTCCCCAGGGAAGCCAGGCTGCGGCCCAGCCATGGATGCCCAGGAGCATCTCTCTTCCGACCATCTCAGGACTCTCCCAGTTTAGCCATATAGCCCATTATGGGTTCTCAGAATTCCCAGCCTTTTTTTTTTTTTTTTTTTTTTTTTTGCGGTATGCGGGCCTCTCACTGTTGTGGCCTCTTCCATTGCGGAGCACAGGCTCCGGACGCGCAGGCTCGGCGTCCATGGCTCAGGGGCCTAGCCGCTCTGTGGCATGTGGGATCTTTCCGGACCGGGGCACGAACCCGTGTCCCCTGCATTGGCAGGTGAACTCTCAACCACTGCGCCACCAGGGAAGCCCAATTCCCAGCCTTTTTCTCTCTCTTGTAAGGGTTTTCATGTTCTGATCAGCTTTTTTTTTTTCACTTTTTATGTGATCTTTATTTTTTTTATTTTTTAAAAATTTTATTGGAGTGTAGTTGATTTACTGTGTTGTGTTCATTTCTCTGTACAGCAAAATGATTCCGTTATACATAATACATATATATATATCCATTCTTTTTCACATTCTTTTCCATTATGGTTTATCCCAGGACATTGAATATAGTTCCCTGTGCTCTACAGTAGGACCTTGTTGTTCATCCATCCTGTATATAATAGTTTGCATCTGCTAATCCCAAACGCTCAATCCACCCCTCCCCCAAACCTCCTTCCCTTTTGCAGCAACATGGATGGTCCTAGAGATTATCATACTAAGCAAAGTTAAGTCAGAAAGAGAAGGACAAATACCACATATCACTTACATGTGGAATCTAAAATATGACACAAATCAACATATCTACGAAACAGAAACAGACTCACATACATAGAGAACAGACTCACGGGTGACTTATTTTTTGAGGCTGAATTGCCCCATGATCTTCTGGTGAAGCGAAGGCTTGGGCTGCTGTCAACTACTGTGGAGAGCTTGGACCCTGAAAGACATGTGAGCTCTTAGCACCTCGAGGAACTTTCTGAGAGGCAGGGTAGGGTCGGCCTCAGTAGCAAGAACTCCAACGCTGACGGGGGTTTTGGATGCTGGCTGGGCCCCTGACTCTCTCTCTCTCTCTGTCTCTCTCTCTCATATTCTCTCTCTCTCTCACCTGGGGGAAGTTGCTTAGTCGTTTTGTGCCTCACCTTCCTGTTTCCTCAGTGTAAAGTAGGGGTAACGATAGTGCCCCCCCCATAGGGTTGTTTGAGGATGGGTCAAGGGCTAATGCATGCGAAGGCCTTAGAATCAGGACTTGCCTGGTTCTTGGTAAATTCTATACAACTCTTAGCTGTCATTGCTCTGCCCCTCGGGTGGTGCCCCTGACAGCTGTGTGAGGGGTTTGCTCATCTTCTGAACCGGCCACCATGTGCTTCGGGGCAGGAGCTCACAAAGGCCTCCAGCCCAGGAGCCCAAAGTGGAGCTGAAACAGGACATTTCACTCTGCAACTATTGCAGGCAGGGTACCCGTTGGGGTGCCTGCCTCTGTGTGCCCAGAGGGCCTGGGTGCTGTTTGGGCGGCTGCTTCTGGCATTGACTCTGGGGCGGCCACCAGCCCTGAGCTGACCCCTTTGAATGTGCCTCTAAGGCGCCTTGTCCTCGAGTTAAACCCCCCAGGGGGAGCCCCATCCCAAGGGCCTTCATACCTTCTGTCCATCCCCTCTCGGCCTCAGCAAAGCAGCAGCACCCGTGCTGGGGGTCTCACTATTTCTTTTTCCTAAGTGTGTGGCTCCAGACTCCTTTCTCCCCAGTGTGAGATGCGCTGGCCTCCTCCCAGGTACTCCTGGAGGGTCTCCCAGCTTGCACTCCCCCCACCAGAGTCCACCCTTCAACAGAAGCCAGAACCATCTATTCAGAGCACCAATCAGAGCATCCCACCCTGGCTAGAATCCCCCAGTAAGATACAATCCCAGGGCTTCCCTGGTGGCGCAGTGGTTGAGAGTCCGCCTGCCGATGCAGGGGACACGGGTTCATACCCTGGTCCGGGAAGATCCCACATGCCGCGGAGCGGCTGGGCCCGTGAGCCATGGCCGCTGAGCCTGCGCGTCCGGAGCCTGTGCTCCGCAACGGGAGAGGCCACACAGTGAGAGGCCCGCGTACCAAAAAAAAAAAAAAAAAAAAAGAGTAAGAGAGGGACCAGCTTGGAAGGACCACGTTATAAGTTCAGACACCCCAACTGCCCAGAGACATCCAAGTAAACCCAGCTGGCAGGTGGTTAGGAGGGGACTTGAACCCGGGCCTCTGCTCCCTGCTGGAGGGCCTGGGCAGTTTGAGAGCCGCATGAGGGTGTCAGGGGCAGGGTGGGTGGGAAGGGGACAGAGCCAGGGGCTGGAGCAAAGCTCAAGGTCTCAACCCTGGCCCACAGCCATCGCTGCTCCTGGCTGGAGAGTCCCTGAGCCCTGGTGACCCACCGGCTCCCCCACAATTTCTCCACCTGAACCGGAAGCCCTGCTCGGCCGGCCCCCTCCCACCCCTGCCGGGAGCTCCTGTAGGGCGGGGGGGCCCACGTGTCCCAGGCTCAACCCCCTGGTTTGGCCGGGGCTCAGCCCCTCTGCTCGGGGGCTGATCACGGTCATCGTCGGCCGCCTGATTGTCAGGATTAAAGACCTCCGGTTTCGAAAGCCACTTTGAACTGCGGGAAAGAGAGGGTTTGAAGGAGAGAGCTGAAAAGAGCAAACTAATGGGCCACGGGGATAAAGAGCCACTGCTGGGCGCTGAGAGAAAAATCGCTTTGTGTCTCTGCACTCGCATCACGGTTTTTACTCGCTGGAGGCCGTCCTGCCATCACCATGTTTTCTCTGCCTCTCCTCCCCATAGACGTGGACTATACTGACCCCTGATCAGATCACACGGGCATGGCTGCAGACTAAACAAGTCAGGTTCACAACTTGCCCACGACATGGAGACTCGGAGAGAAGGACGGTCACTGAATGGGGGTCACCCCACTATCCACCCGGCAAGTGCACGGCAGCGGGGCCTGCAGGAGGGTGAGAGGTCAGTGGTCAGAGGAAGGCAGATATGTAAGAAGGCCGCCCTGCCGAGCCTTGGCCAAGGAGAGGGGACAGTGTGACCAATTCCACTGGCTGGACACAGGCTGAAGTCCCTGAACTGGGCTTGAGCACCCCTGGGGAGGGGGCGCTGGGTGTCCGCCCCGTGGTCTGAAGACAGGATAGGATGGCAGGGACATCGCCAGAACGGAAAGTCTTCTTATAAATTAATTTATTAATTTATTTATTTTTGGCTGTGTTGGGTCTTCCTTTCTGTGCGCGGGCTTTCTCTAGTTGTAGCGAGCGGGGGCCACTCCTCATCGCAGTGCGCGGGCTTCTCACTGTCGCGGCCTCTCTTGTTGCGGAGCACAAGGCTCCGGACGCGCAGGCTCAGTAGTTGTGGCTCACGGGCCCAGTTGCTCCACGGCATGTGGGATCTTCCCACACCAGGGCTCGAACCCGTGTCCCCTGCATTGGCAGGCAGATCCTCAACCACTGCGCCACCAGGGAAGCCCCGGAAGGTCTTCTTAGAAGGGTCGTTTCCTTGTCTTGGAGTCTTGATGGCTCAGGAGTAGGGGCAGGGGGTGAAGAGAAGGCCCACAGCATCCTGCTCTGAGCGTTCCTGAATAACAGGCCCAAGTGGTTTCTCAGCAGTGTCTGCCAGAGCTTTCCACCCAAGCGCATCTTGCCTGGAGTGCGGGGGCAGGGGGAGAGAGAGGGGGGAGGGGGAGGGGGAGGTGCTGGGCTGGAGTGCAGCTGAGTCAGTGGAAAGGGCTGCCATGACCCTCGCTGGCAACACTCTCTCTTCTGAAGCCCAAAGTGGCTGGATTGCAAATGACAAGAAGTCGGGGCTGGGAGAGAAAGGTGGAGGCGTTTCCCCAGTGGATTAATAAAAGCCTCCAGAAGAAAAAGTTTCAAAGCTTAAACACTTGCTGATCATCCAGATGGGATTTTTGTATCTACACCGATGCCAGAGGCAACTGCAGACCATGCCTAATTATCTGAAAACAATTCTTCCCGGAATCACTCCAAAATGCAGTCTTCTTTTAGCATTTCGTGGGTAGGGGCGGTGAGAGTCCTCAGGGAGAGAGCAGAAGGAGACAGGCAGCGTTGAAAGCAAGAAGAAATCTGTTTTTTGAGATCCCCTTTTAAAAGGACACCCACTGTAATTAAAATTGCAAGGCAAATTCACTTAGATGTACAAGTGCTTTCATTTTTCAAGGATGAGATTGTAATCTTTCCTCTTTCCCTGTTTTCTCTCTCTCTCACTATATATAAATATACATTTATATATACATACAAAAAGACATCTGTATATAAATGTATATAAATACATATACGTTTTTTCCTCCCCATTTCTGGACCATTTGAGAGGAGGTGGCAGATATCATACTTCTTTACCCTTTTTAGGGTGCATTTCTCAAGAGCAAGGACATTCTCTTCTGTAACCACAGTAAATTACCAAATTTGGGAAATTTCCACTCAAACACGGCTTTTACCTAATTTACAGTCCATAGTCCATATTCTGATTTCATCAATTCTCCCAATAATCTCCTTTCTGGCAACGTTTACCTTCTGGTTTGTGATCCATCTCGAATCACAGAAAACAAGGATGATTTTTTGGTCTTCACTGAACCCCATCAATATGCATCCTGTTTTGTTTATATTGTCTCTGCTGGGTTTCAGAAAGGATTTCAAACAGCATATACCAAAAAGGGGGCATGCGTATATAATAAGATAAAATACAAATTAAAAATATCTGACAAAGGAAATGAAACAAAAGGGAAGAAACACTAGAGCTGGGAACGAGATTACTTCAGAAAGAGACATCACGTGAAACCCTTCACGGTTGTCGCTGGAGATGAACCATGCTTCCATCTTCCTGTCGGCCAAAGCAAAGAAAGAAACAAGATCAGAGAGACAAGACAGCAGGTGGTGGTCCCAGGTGGAGGTTTCTGTCTTGTTGGGTAACTTTATTTTTTCAGTGTTAATGCCTATGGTGCCTACCCTCTTCCAGCTTCTTCTCCAAGCTTATACCACCCTGAACTCTGGGATGAAGGGGAGAAGGAACCTCGGAGACACTGTTAATCAACACAACGTAGACTCAGCCCCAGGAAGCTCTCCCAGCATTCTTGTTCTTTCTTACACGACACTGTCATGATTTGTCACTTCCTATGGATTCACTGAACTTGACAGTCGTTGACATACAAGTGAGTGTGCATTGCTTGATGATTGCTTCTCTCTAGCTGGACTGGAAGATCCCGCAGGGTAGGGCCCTCATCTCTTTTGTTCCTTAGAACAATCCCAAGCACCTAACCGTGCTCCAGAGCTTTCGTGGAATAAACGAGTGTCCCCAGGAACCTGCCCTTCCCCTCCGCACCCAGGACCCACTGCCTGTCACTCTTTCCTCCCCCATGAAACCTACAAATCTTGAAGGAGCCTGATCAGTGTCTCTGCTTGAACATGGAATCCAGACTCTCAGAGGACAGACAGTTGGACAGCCGGCGGACAGCCGATAGGACTTGCTGACAGGTGGATGCGGGGACTGGCCGAGAGGAGCTGGCGTGGGCCGGGGAGGTGAGGACCCCCGTGCGCCCCCTCTGTGCACTGGAAGCGGGGCCCAGTGATGCCAGAGTTCCTTGTGAGCACTGAGCAGTCCTTTCCTCCCCCTCGGAGCTCAGGGCCTCGACAGGCGCCTCATGGCTGGAGGGCTCCAGCCCCCACCAGAGGCTGGGCTCCCAAGGGTGCCCCGCCACCCACCCTGCCCTCTGGCCCCCTGGGGATCCCTCGGGGAGCAGTCGGCTCGGCCGTACCCCGTGCCTCCTTCTCCCTTCATCCCCCCCACCCCGCCCTGGTTCCCCGGGATTCAGCCAGAGCCGCCCACATATCTTTTATTAATATTAATTCCAAAAAAGTTTTTTTTCCAGTGCTATTTACCATCTGTTTTTTTCCCTTGGCTGAAAGTAATTGGAGATGAAACGCCTGCTGCCTGGTCCCCCGAGCTGTCTCGGAAGGACCGATGGAAGCGACGGTGATTCCATTTTGTCCTCGAGCAAGACAAGCCCGGACCAACTCTCCTCCTCAGGTCACAGGGGCCGCCCTCCATCCAAGGGGTCCAGCATCTGGGCGTTTCTCATCATCTGCCTGTTCAGGGTCCTGTGCATCTTGGGTCCAGAAAGAAGTCTTGAGTGGGGGGCTCTTTGATTTCTCTCAGCCAAGTTCCCTCATGTTGCTCTGTCCTGACAAAATCTAGCACATTTGATGTTCCACTGAAGTTTGCACCATCTGTAAATATAAATAGCCCGGTCTTGGTTCCATTAGAAGCCCATGAATGGAACAAAAATATTCCAAACTGGCTCTGCCGTGAGGCCGTGGGCCCACTGGGATGGGGCTCCTGCTTCGGAGAGGGGAGGCGAGGCCAGGTGGGTTTCTCCTTCCCACCGAGCCAGACCTTTTGGCTTCCAGGCAGATGGGCTCCAAGCCCCCCTAGATCCATGCTGAATCATGGAATCGTGTGCCACTGTTGAAGGGAACTTATGGGGGGGGGTCACTTAGCAGATGAAATTCTGAGGACAGAGCATCCGTGATGCGTCAGGTTCATGGAAGCCGGATGAGAACCCTGTTCCTCTTGCCTGAGTGCACTTTCTGGGGGGAGGTATCCCAGGCTTCCCCACCCCGGGAAACAGCAGCCAGAGATGGGGGTTCCCCGGGGATCCTGTAGCTCTCATCACCCACGGCACTGTGGGCACCTCCATGACCTGAGCCCCCGTCCTGCCAACCTCTGTGGGCACAAGGGGCACCAAGTTTGCCGCAGAGGGACCTGCCATCCCTCCGTGGGCTTGGCACGGGGCGACAGCGGGATTCGTTCCTTACAGGGACTCACTGGCTTTCCCTCGTTCCTGCCCTCATTGTTGGAGGTGGCCACCTTGTCAGGTCATCTTGTGCCTACCCTCGGTGTCCAGGTCGAGCTGATTCAATCTTCCATTAATTTCTCTCTCTCTTTCTCTTTCTCTCCCCTTCTTCTCAATTTCCAAGGGTGGCGGGGGAAGAAACAAGAATCCTTTTCAATCTGTGTTATAGACCACATATCAGTGTCTCCCCCAAATTCATGTCCAAGGCACTTGCAGTGTGAAGGCACTTGGAGATGCCCCTTTGGGAGGGAATTAGGACATGAAGGCGGTGCCCTCATGATGGGATTGGTGCCCTTAGAAGCAGAGGCATGACAGGGCTTGCCCCCTCCCTCTCTGTCTCTCTTTGTCTCTCTGTCCCTGTCCCTGTCCCTCTCTCTCTCTCCACTGTCCCCCACCTCCCCCTCCCACCACCACCTGACCATCTGCCCTCGCCAGACACCAAACCTGCCGGCACCTTGGTCTTGCATTTCTGGCCTCCAGAACAGTGAGAAAAGAAATTTTTGTTGTTTAAGCCGCCCAGTTTATGATGTCTTGCTACGGCAGCCTGAGCGGACTAATCTACTATGTTAAACCTCGTGGAAGTTTCCAGTAGGACAGTCACTCATTCTTTCACTTGTATAGTATTGGCTGAGCTCCTCTGGAGTCAGGGGCCTGGCTGGGCCTTAGGACCCGGGACGGCAGGCATCCTCCGTGCCTTTTACCTTCAAAGTGCTTTGTGGTTCTCAAAGAGGGTGCCTTCAAAGGTGTAGTCCCTGCTCCTATCTGACCACAGAAACCTTTCTTTGAGGAGCAGTGTGCCAAAACAGATACTTTGAGGAACACTCAGTAATACTTTGATCCAAAGGGGAGTTGGATGCTTTGGTTTGTGTTCCACCATGGCTATTACCTGATCCGGCAGAATGGAGCCCCACGCTCAGTACCGAGGACCAGGCTGAACACTGGGAAGACTGAAAAGCAAAGAGACGGTACAGAAAGAGAAAACACATTGTACTGGAGAGGACAGGGCCCTTGGAACGAGGTGGACCAGGGTTCAAGACCTGGGTTTGCTATTTATGAGCTGTGTGACCTCTGACTAGTTACTTGACCTCTCTGTGCTTCCGTTTCTTTCCGCGTAAAGTAAGGATATCTTGGAACATCAGGGTATAAAGTACTTGGTTCTCACACATGTGCCATAGGTGGTAGCCATCACTATGTCATGTATAGGCCGCACCCTCAGTGGGCAGAAATCAGAGGACTCAGTTGCTCTGGTCCAGGGTCTGTGAGCAAATCCCCAAGCCCCCTCCCAACACCCATTCAGAAACCAGATTCCTCCCGGGGCAGCCAGATCCTGATTGCCTTTTGGTCCCTTCGGAGCCCCCAGCCCTCTGGGCCACTCTCTCCCACCAGCCCCATCTCCCACGTTGGCCCAGGGAGCCCAAGCTGGGGTGTGTGGATTAATCCTCTATTGTTCTTTACTCAGTGGTCATCGCTGCCCTGCACTTAAGTGGAGGTCTAATTACCAGCACCTAATTCATATTTTCCCTGGCAGGACGACAGCCAGCACGTCCCTCTTTGATCTGCAAGAACTTTGCTGGAGCTTGAGATGGGCCAGGTTTGTGTTTCCACACTCTGATCTGTTGTATTATCCCCCCCAGAGGAGCGGGGAAGCTTTTTCAGACTTACATTGTAAGTGTGCCTTGCCAGGTCCTTGGCCCCTGTTTGTTTGTTTGTTTGTTTGTTTTTCAGTAAACAGGGCTGCCCCATCCCATGCTTAACTTCGCTATTAAAACTCTCTGCAAATTGATGTAAGCTTTTATATACAGGATGGATAAACAACAAGGTCCTACTGTAGAGCACAGAGAACTATATTCAATATCCTGTGATAAACCATAGTGGAAAAGAATATAGAAGAAAGAATGTATATATATGTGTAACTGAATCACTTTGCTGTACAGCAGAAATTAACATAGTAAATCAACTATACTTCAATTAAAGATATATACTGATTTTTTAAAAGCTCTGTGCGAATCCACTGAAATGTGGAATCGAAATACAGCCTGGACCAGTCGAGGTTTGACACCCTCCCCTGCCCACACCTGGTGTGTGCTGTGTAATATTTGTGTGCTTTCTTTCTCTCCTCTGTGTTCCTGGGGATACTGGAAAGAATACGGGACCCGGGTCACAGAAAGGGGCTTGAATCTCTTTCCCCCGCAGGCTCCCTCCATCACAGTGGACAAGTTACTGGATCCTCCAAGACACGGTTTCCTCTTCTGAAAAGGGGGTTGGCTGAGAATTTCTCGGTGTATTAGTTTGCTGAGGCTGCCATCACAGGGTACCACAGGCTGGGGGGAGGTTAAACAATAAAAATGTATTTGCTCGCAGTTCTGGTGGCTAGAAATCCAAGATCAAGGTGTCGCCAGGGTTCTTCTGAGGCCTCTCCGTGGCTTGCGGATGGTCATTTTCTCCCTGCGTCCTCACGTGGCCGTCCCTGTGTGTCTGTGCCCCAATTTCCTCTTCTTAGAAGGACACCAGTCATGTTGGGTTAGGACCCACACGAATGACCTCCTTTTAACTTAATGACTTTTTAAAGGAGCCGTCTCCAAATACAGTGATGATCTGAGGTCCCGGGCGTTAGGACCTCAACATACGAATTGCGGGCGGGAGGACGGGGGCACAATTCGGCCTGCAACTCCAGATGTAACGTAGGGGGGCGTGGTTGTATTTATCATGTGGTTGTATAGCATGCACTGTTGAAACCGAATCTGGTGACAGCCCAGTACCTTCTGTCATTTCGCAAGTTTTCCTTGCTAGCAGTCAGCCACACGTTTCATGCCATACAACGTGAGATGAGGATGTTCTCCTAAAGGGCACCAGAAAGAACCTTTGCTGTTAGAAGATCGTCTGAAACAGCATGAGACTGACTGCTGGAGCTGGAGCCCAGCAAGAACTGAAGCGAGTTACATAACTTCTGTGCTGGACCTCATTTACAGGCAGGGCTGTCATAGGACTGTGGTGATGATGAAATGGGAGGATGACGATGCAGAGCTCTTAGCAGAAAGCTTGGAGCATCCTACGTGCAGGACCAGGAGCTCTAGTCATGGGATTACCTGGGATGAGGGGCACTTGGGATTGCTTCCGGCCAGGCCCTTGGATGAGAGCCATCGATGCAAGACAGTCAGGCTAACGTGGGGTTTGTGCGGTTTGTTTGTGGAGTTGAGCTCTTCAGACTCTCCCTGGCTTTTTCCATGAGAAATGGTTCCAATTCCTTTACCCTTGCCTCACAGGCCCTTGTTTCCACTGCTTTGATCATTTCTGTGACTCCTGCTAGACACCCTCCAGCCTCCCCCAGCCCTTTCAGGAGGGTGACACAGACCCAGCGCAGCAGCCTAATGAGGAGCTGGCGAATGCGGACCTGAGAAGCTGGCTAACTTGGGGGCTGGGGCATGTCACGGGCCTTTTATGCGTGTGGAATTCAGCTGGCTTTGAAGAAGACGAGGCGCTCTGTTGACTACGACCAGATGCCCCGGAGTTTCCAGGACGGGCTTTTTGGAGATGGTTCAGATTTCAAATATTCTATTTGATGGTCCCCATAAACCTGTAAAATGTCCCAGAACTTCTAAATTTTCTGCTTCCACACTGCAGGCCCCAGAGTGCCTCCTACACAGGGATGTGACACTAAAGTGTCCCCCAGCCTGGCAGGGGACAGATGACATCCCCATGTGGCGAGGTCACATGATGGCGATACTAGATTTCAAAGACCCTTCCCTGGAGCAAACCGAGAGTTATTCTTCATGCCAGACCACTCTGTGAGGAGTCTGTATTCAGAAAGTGTGGTCACTTGGACAGCGATCACCACTGGGCCTTTTTCTCCATCCCCGTGTCTGGCCCTGATCCGTAGCTCAGGGTAAAGCACCTAGTGGGTGCTCACCTGGTGTCGGTGACCCACTGGGAGCTGGTCCTGTCTTTCATCCTCCACATATGGTGGCTGCTTTCAGCCCGAAATAGATCCCTGTCTAATTGTACTGTTGAGTTTCATCCGGTTTTTGTAGGGTCATGTTTTCAATTTGTCGTGGTTGTTTTGAATTTTATTCTTGGCTTTCTGAGCGGGAGCCACTCCACCAAGTTTAGCATCATGTGAGGATCTGATGAGTACAACCTCCATCCTTTTGTTTAAGTCATTAGTAAAGAGAGGCCCGGCACTTAATCCCCAGAGGGGCGGCATCCTTTCAAGCCGATGCCCTAGTACTGATTATGCAATAAAGCATGGCTTTCCTTGCTGGCCCTAGAAAGTGCGTTCATTGTAGAACATTTACAAAGTGCAGATAAGCATAAGAAGGAAATAAAAATTACCTGTAATCCCACCATGCTGGTGTAAGTGCTGTCTTTTGGTGTGAGTCCTTCTTGTTTTATATATATGTATACACACACACATTAATCAACGGGGATTAAACGATACACATTTGTGTTTATTTGAGAACTTGATCATATAGCATGACCTGAGAGCTAGTTACTATTCATACTCAGCTACTACACAGACATGCCCAAATCAAAAGCTTTTCTATGTAATGTGTACACAAGCACACATGCGAGTGCAACCCAAGCTACAGCTGACCCCTGAACACCACGGGTTTGAACTGCATGGGTCCACTTAGACAAGGATTTTTTTCAGTAGTAAACATTACAGTACTATATGATCCGTGGTTGGTTGACTCTGCGGATGGGAGGATCCCGGGATGAAGAGGAGCCGTCGGCACGGAGGAGACACAGATAGGGAGGGCGAACTATAAATTATACTCAGATTTTTAACTGCATGGTGGGTTGGCACCCCGTAACCCCTGCCTTGTTCAAGAGTTAACTGTATACTCCATGAATACCTCCATGAAAGGGTCCAAGAAAACAAGGGTAGCATTGTTAATTCCTTTGAGAAAGGCTTTTCACTATACTGGCCTCTAGGAGATTCCCAATGTGTGTACACATAGTAAAGGCTCTGAGAAGTCCTGTAGTAAAAAAAAAAAAAAAAGAAAAATCCTATGTAATTTTTTCAAACTCAGCATTCCCCAAATTTAATAATCTATAAAACCCTGTTTCTAGACACACCTATTACTATTTCTTCAAGAAACATTTGTAGAAATGCTGTTATCGATTAAGTCTTGACATCAGGATGAAGAGTAATAATAATTCTTTAAAGCACTTGACTTAAAGTCAGGAGACCAGATCCCACCTTTGCCTTTAATGAGCTTATGACCTTGTATAAGTTACTTTTGTCTGAGCCTTGGTTTAGCAAAATGCTTGGATTTCCCTGTTAACCCCAATGTGCCCTGTTTTTGCCTTAAAGCGAAGATGAATTAAGTTAAATCGGTCTGGGATCATGTGCTCTTCACAGCGTCATCTGGTTATTTCCTCCGTCTCACGGTAACGGGCATCCTTTATTTAGCACTTCGTAGGTTAGCTCACTGGGTCCTTAGGGCAGGTAGAAGGAACTGGAGGGGTTAATGCACTTGCCCGGTGGCCACGTAATCAGTGCGGGAATTAGGATTTGAAACCTAGGGCCCCTGCTCTTGTCACTAAGCTGTGCCACTCCATTCCTCCCGCCCAGATAGTGGTTGATCAGTTCTAGCATCTTCCCAGGAAAGCTTCAGCCTGCTGGTCACTGGGTAACAGGGCTTCTCTGCTCTTTTCCTTCTTCAGAGGTGAGTAGTCATTTGCCACGTCCCACTCTTGGGCCCCCCCCGTCCTCCGTGATGCCACTAGGATAACAGGCCCACCCAGGCATGCACCAGTCCCTTGGGGATCTCTCAGCTGCACCTCCACAGGTCTTGCTGGTTTGAATAAATCTGGCCTCCAAGTTCTCCACTGTTTTCTCCCATCTCCAGGGGAGCCTTCCTTTATCACGGAGACTTCATCTAATCCCCTGGTGGTATCAGCTCTCTGTACCGCCAAAGGGAAAGGATCATTCCTGTTCACTGCCCTATTTTCTTGCCTTCCTCTTCCTGCCTTTAAAGGGAGTGTGTGTGTGTGTGTGTGTGTGTGTGTGTGTGTGTGAGGTGGGGGGAGGGTAAGTTTGCACCAGCCTCTCCAGCCTGCCTATTCTATTTAATAAGAAATAGCTAAGGGGGCTTCCCTGGTGGCTCAGTGGTTGAGAGTCCGCCTGCCGATGCAGGGGACACGGGTTCGTGCCCCAGTCCGGGAAGATCCCACATGCCGTGGAGCGGCTGGTCCCATGAGCCATGGCCACTGAGCCTGTGCGTCTGGAGCCTGTGCTCCACAGCGGGAGAGGCCACAACAGTGAGAGGTCCGTGTACTGCAAAAAAAAGAAAAAAAGAAAAAAAGAAATAGCTAAGGGACTTCTCTGGCTGTCCAGTGGTTAAGACTCTGCGCTTCCAATACAGGGGGCCGTGGGTTCAATCCCTGGTTGTGGATTGAACACAAGCCGCGTGGTGTGGCCAAAAAGAAAAAAAATAAGAAAAAAAAGCAATAGCTAAGATTCACTGAGTGCTTACTGCATGACAGGCACTGTTCATGTGGGCTCTCATCTCAAGAACCCTATGAGGTGGCGTGTCTTAAATTTACGGATGAATCCATGGAAACAGAGAGGTTGAGTCATTTACCTAAAGCCACACAGCTTGTAGGAGTTCGAGCGGAGACAAACCCAGACTCAGCCCTTCCTCCAGGGGCTGTGCAACTAACGCCTCTGTAATAGCACCCCGCTTCCGCCAAGCCCCTCTCCTCCTCCCCCACTTCCTGCCTGCCTGGTGCTGAGGGTGCGCCCACCGCCCCCAGCTTCTCCTCCACTCTGCACAAACCTCACTCTCCCCGGTCTCTCCATCGAGTCACACTCGCTCTGGTCCTCCCAGCCTTCTCCTAGTCCCTAAAATGCCCTCTCCTGCTTCCTTCCAAGAAGAGAGGACCTGAGGAACCCCCAGAACATCCCTGGGCAAGGTGGGTGATGCAGTTTGGGCCAAGGGGGAGGAAGGCCTCTCAGCATCTGCTTTCTGGTGCCCATCCTCCTGCAGGACCCGAGGGGACGTGATCAGTGTGTCACAGAGCCACCTACCGGCGGCTCTGAGAACAGGCCCTGGAACAGGCTCAGGCCTGAGAGGGCAGGTGGACACAGCTACTTGGCAGGGTTTTCTGTCTGTCCTGCCCCTTCTCGGGCCAGGCTAGACTCCCCGAGAAGGCCCGGGAAGACCCAGCTCTCTTCCTCTTGTCCTGCTCTGAGGACAAAGCCAAAGGGAAGGGGTAACTTTTATGGCAAAGCATCAGCCCCTGATGATGAGAGGCTGCTCACAGCTTAGGTGTCAGGAAGAAGAGGGCAGGGCCATTTAGAGCCAGATAAACAAAGGGTGGTTCTTCCGTCATATAAATGGAGGGACAGTAACCGCTCTTGCAGGTCGATTGTACATGAAGTGTGCTATTCAGGAAGGACCGTCCTCCTCGGCTGGCCGTCTTGCTTTGAGTCAGGTTTACAACCCCATCTCCAGGGCCCGGCACTATTTGATGCAGAGAAAAGAGACCCACCATTCTGGTTAATTGCCATAATTTGCTAGTTCAGATATTGAGCTGTAAGGTGGCTGTAAGGAGGAGAAGATCGCCACTTCCAAGGAAATCACTGACTGAGAAGACAGCCAGGGAGATTGCCCCTCAGATGCTGTGTCAAAGAACGCGGGACACCGCTGCCAGCCACACCCCCCGACCCTCTCCCTGCTCAGAGAAGAGCATCAGAGGTGGGGCGATTACACACGCATATCTAAGTCATAGCAAAGAGGTGGCAATACATGTACCCAAAGCATCTCCAAGGTTCTCTCCTGTCTGAACCCCTCCCAACTGATTTGTTCTTCTGAATGGGGGCCTTATTCTCCAGCCAACATTTGTGAATACTCAGATGCACCTTGCACAGTATTGGGGTTTTAGGAAATGGCAAGGGACTTCAACGCGATCACCATCCATCTCCAATGTAAGAGGGAGAGCCCTCATATTTAAATATCGGGTCTAGTTATTCTCATGAGTATATTCCTAGAAGGCAAGTCCAAGGAATTTACAAACTCTGTGTGTAAAGAAGATGTAAACCCAGAAAAAGCTAAAGAGGGATACAGTCATTTAAGAATAGATACCAGAGTTTCCACAAGACAATCAGATGACTGTTCCCAAGTACTTGGTGCAGATGTGGTCTGATAGTTGGAAAGGTGACCATGGATGGTGTAGACATGGAAGGCTTCTTAGAGGAGGAGAGATTGAAAAGGGTCTTAAAGGATGAATAGGCTTTGGCAGGAGGAGACAATGCCAAGGGCAGAGGACATACGAGGAAGTAAACCCATTTGTTTGGAACAGGAAGGAAACCCTGTGACCGAAAGTCCCAACCCCTGAAGTGGATCGTGGCCAGTTTGCAACAGGTTTTGAACACCCAGCTAAGGGGTCTGGGCTATCTCGGTGTCGTGAGGCAGCCATGTTAGGTTCTTAAACGGGGGAATCAATAGGATCAGAGCAATGCATCTGGAAGACTGCAGCAGGAAAAGCATTAAGAAACTTTGGAATGGTTCCAGAATGGCAAAAACAGTAGAACCCCATGACTGGGGCACACAAGAATGCAGATGCTTTTGAGGGTGGGGGGAGGTCCCTGCATGCCCAGCTGGACAGAGGAGCAGGCCTGTTGGGTCCTTCTTCCCTGGAGCTATTGACCGGGTGAGGTTTCAAGCTCAGGGTGTTTGGTTTTGTTTTGTTTTGTTTTAATTTTATTTATTTATTTATGGCTGTGTTGGGTCTTCGTTTCTGTGCAAGGGCTTTCTCTAGTTGCAGCAAGTGGGGACCACTCTTCATTGCAGTGCGTGGGGCCTCTTGCTATCACGGCCTCTCTTGTTGCAGAGCACAGGCTCCAGACGCGTAGGCTCAGTAATTGTGGCTCACGGGCCTAGTTGCTCCGCGGCATGTGGGATCTTCCCAGACCAGGGCTCGAACCCGTGTCCCCTGCATTGGCAGGCAGATTCTCAACCACTGCGCCACCAGGGAAGCCCTGTTTTGTTTTTTTAACATCTTTATTGGAGTATAATTGTTTTACAATGGTGTGTTAGTTTCTGCTGTATAACAAAGTGAATCAGCCATATGCATACAAATATCCCCATATCTCCTCCCTCTTGCATCTCCCTCCCTCCCACCCTCCCTATCCCACCCCTCCAGGTGGTCACAAAGCACCGAGCTGATCTCCCTGTGCTATGCGGCTGCTTCCCACTAGCTATCTATTTCACGTTTGGTAGTGTGTATATGTCCATGCCTCTCTCTCACTTCATCCATCGGGTGTTTTTAAAGGGGCTGGGCCTGAGCATGGTCTTTGGGTGTTCAGATGCAGCAGGGGTTTCCCTGGGATGGGGCAGGAGGGGTGCCAGCGTAAGACAGAGGCAGGCCCAGGACATCCATTCCATAGTGTTACCTTGAGTCCTGGATGATGGAGGGACAGCTAGCCTCACGCTCTCCAGCAGAAAGCGCAGTCAAGACTCACGTGTCAATTTTAAATTTTCTAGGGGTCACATTAAAAAAAAAAGTAAAAAGATGAAAAGAATGCTATATTTGGGCTTCCCTGGTGGCGCAGTGGTTGAGATTCCGCCTGCCGATGCAGGGGACACGGGTTCGTGCCCCGGTCTGGGAAGATCCCACATGCCGCGGAGCGGCTGGGCCCGTGAGACATGGCCTCTGAGACTGCGCGTCCGGAGCCTGTGCTCCGCAACGGGAGAGGCCACAGCAGTGAGAGGGGCCCGCGTACCACAAAAAAAAAAAAAAAAGAATGTTCTATTTTAACCCTACCTATCCAGAATATTGTCATTTTAATGTGTAATCAAGGCTTTAAAATTGTTATGGAGATTTTTGACACTCTTTTCAGTTTGTTTTGTTTTGTTTTGTAACGGGTTGGCCTAAAATTTCGTTCGGGGTTGTCCGTAAGCTGTGTTAGAAAAACCCAAACTAACTTTTTGGCCAACCCAATACCAACTCTTTGAAATCTGGTGTGTATTTTACACGCGAGCACATCTCAGTGTGGACCAGTCCCATTCCAAGTGCTCGAGAGCCACGGCTGCTACCATCTAGACAACACTGAGTTAACCTCGAAAGCATTGCTTTGCAAATCCCAGGTGATCTTCTTCCCCAGGGGACATTTGCTAATGTCTAGGGACAGTTTTGGTTGTATCTGGGGGTAGAGACCAAAGATGGTTAAATATCCTTCAAGACATCAGGCAGCACGCCCACAGCAAAGAATGACCCGGCTCAACCCATTGATAGGGGCCACAGGACACTGGGCGGAAGTGGGCACTCAGGGCCAGGTTGTCAGGGCGATGCCACTGCAGACACTCCCGCTAGAGCTCAGGCCTCGCCTCAGACCGGGCAGGCTTCCAGGCGCCAGTGTCAGGCCTTCCTGGTGCTTTGTGATATGGCATGGACTACACCCTGAGCCACTCAGATAAGACAGATTGTGTGTGGAATGATTATAGTCCTGCAATTACCCTCACCCCACCCCACCCAAACCTCAGCATTGTGGTTGCTGGATTGTGTGCTTCCCACTCAGGGCAACCGTGCGATGGACAATCATGGGAATGGCCACCCCTACAGTTGTGCAGTGTGCAACCTATACAACTGTACGAGGCAGCTCCACTTCCAGAAACCAGGGAACTGTGTCTCATTATTGCAGCAGCCTCTTCTGGTTTTCTTCTCTGCCATCCCCACGTTTAGAAGCCACAACGTAGTAGAGCAACTGATGATGGTGTATGTAGTAGAAGAAGACTCTCTCTTTCCATGTGGGAGCCACAGTTGAGAATTGAAAGTACCACTGAATTTCTGTCCAGGGTTCCTGCTCTTAAGACAGGGATCCTGCTTTTTTTTATAAAGACAACTTTCCCTCCTTTTTTCCTTCCTTCCCTACCTACAAACATGTATTACAGGGCAAAGTTGTGAGCTCATGGGGGTTGGGGTAGGTCTCTGAGCAGATCAGAGCAGAAGGATCACTGCTGGCTGCAACAACATTTCTGCGGGAAATTAAGGTAAACTTGGAGCCAACTGTTTTCGGTAGAACCGGCTCAGTCGATGTTCGTAGGTGATATGATTTTTTTAAAATCCATCATCCAAAAACAAAGGCAGTTTTGACTGAAAGCAAGAGTATATACAGCATTATGACTATGCATAGGCTCTCGGGCCAGGCTTCTCTACTGGCTCACTGTGCTACCTTAGACAATTACTTACATGCCCTGTGCCTCAGTTTCCCTGTTTGTAAAATGGAAAGATAATACCTACCTCAGAGGGTGACCATGGGAATTTTAACAAGTCAATATATGTAAGATGCTTAGAATCATGTTTACCACAGAGTAAGTGTTCAATAACTGTTAGCCTGGAAGATAAACAGATTTTTTGTTTTTTTGTTTTTGTTTTTTTGTTTTTTTACTGCAGAATTGCTCAGTCTTTGACATGCTTATGTGCTTAAGTGACTCCGGGAGCAGGGAGTCGGGTAAAATAGGTAGCATTTCCTAATCTTATTTGACCACTGTTTTAGATTGGGCCCTCTAGGAGACAAAGAAGAAAGTGCTGATGCTTTATTTGTGAGGATAAAGGCAGTAGAGATGAAGGGAGGAGAAAGGGGACAAGGAGAGGTGCAAAGCATCATCACACGATGCGTCATCTCCCTGGGTACCACTTGACCACGAGGCTGCCCAGCAGGCGTGATTGCTGGGCACACAGGATTTCTCCAGACCCCTCAGCAGTGATTCCAGATTCCATATCTGGAGGTGTGAGTTTCCCTTTCAGTCTTCAAAAAGAGCAAGGACGCCAGCCCAGAGCAGGGAAGAAGACAGGCAAGGGGATCTGAGAGCGCCCGTGGCTTCATGGCAAGGACAACCACAGAGCCCATTCAAGGGGACTCTTCTTTTGGTAGACGCTCTGGGAAACAGGCTGCAACCTGCCTGCAATGGCTCCGAGAGCCACGGTCCTGAATCTGGCCCTCCAGGGACCACAAGAAAATTGCTCCAATAGGAAAAATACATGATGCATTTTGGGAGGACTCCACCTGGTGAGGTCGGAAAGTGAGGTGTGATGCGGGAGGGGAGAAGCCGTGTCCACGCAGCAAGTACTAGTTCCCTAGGGCCACTGTCACAAAGCACCACAAACGGATGGCTGGGAACAACAGAAATTTATTCTCTCACAGTCCTGAAGTCCAAACTCAAGGTGTTGGCAGGGCCAGGCTCGAAGGGAGGAGACTTCCTCACCCTTATCCTCACTTCTCGTGGAGGCAGGCGAGCCTTGAAGGTCCTGGGCTTGCGGCCGCCTCACGCCAACCTCTGCCTGCGTCTTCCCTGGCTTCTCCTCTGCGTGTTTCTGAGTCTCCTCGGGGCCCTCCCTCCTCCAGGAGGCCTACAGCTTAACAAATCACATCGGCAACAACCCTGCTTCCAAAGAAGTTCACATTCTGTGGTTCTGGGAAGGACACAAGTTTGGGGGAACACGGCCCACAGGAGGGACAGCACGCACAAAGGGCAGGAAGAAGAAAGGGAAAGCCAGGCCACAGAAAGTGGCTGGAGCGGCGACGTGCCTCCAGATATCAGGAAAAGCAAAAATGAGGCTGGGGAGACAGGCAGGCGGGAGTGCCAGGATCTTGGAAAGCCCGGGGCTTAGCCTGACCCAGGAGTGAGCCTTCTCATCCGAACTTTGCTCTAGAAAGAACCTGGGCCCCCATGTGGCCTGCAGTTTGAAGAGATCTGAGTTGAGCAACGTGATATGATGATTTATAATAAGAAATGTATATTTGCTCTTTGTCCCTCGTCTGGCCCTGAGCTCCTAAAACCCTTGGAATTTCCTAAGTGATGAGAGCGATCAAGGTGTCTTTTGTTATGTTAATGAAATGACTTTGGGACCCGCACCTAAGGATGGGGGCTGGTTGCCAGGAGACCCAACAGAGTTATTAGACTGTTGGAACTTTCAATCCCATCCCTCCACCCCCTACCCCAAGAGGAGAGGGGCTGGAGGTTGAATCAGTCGCCAGTGGCCAATGATTTAATCAATCCTGCCTAGGTAATGAAACCTCCATAAAAACCCCAAAAAGGATGGGTTCGGAGAGCACGTGGAGGTCTGAGGAGAGAGTCCTGCCTGGAATGGGTGCGCAAGCTTTCCCCATACCTTGCACCATGTATCTCTTCCATCCGTCTGCTCATAAATCATATCCTTTTACAATAAACGGGTAATCTAGTGAGTAAAATGTCTCTCTGAGTTCTGTGAGCCATCCTAGCAAATTAGTTGAACCCAAGGAGGGGGTTGTTGGACCCTCGGATCTGTAGCAATTCGGTCAGACACGTGGGCGACAATTTGACAATTTGAACTTCAGCTGGTGTCTGAAGGGCAAGCGGCCTTCTTGTAGGACTGAGTCCTTCGCCTGTGGGATCTGATGCTGTTTCCGGGTAGACAGTGTCAGAGCTGAGTTGAGCTGTAGGACACCCTGCTGGTGTCGCAGAGAATTGCTTGGTTGTGGTTGGGGGAAAACCCCACATTACTGGAATGGTGTCAAAATCTGGAGCAGGTTAAGCTGGGGGGTCTTCAGGATGGTTGTGAGATCTGGGCTAGGTCTTGAGCAGGCGATGGATGGGCAGGGAAGGTGGGCACAGAAGGCCCAGAGCCCCAAACAAGTTGTACGTCGGCTCCATAATGCATTTTCGATTCAGTCCTGATGGAGACACCGTGGCGGGAAGGGAGCCGTGCGGGGTGGCCTCGGAGGTCAGGGTGCAGGGTCCTGCTGTCTGAGGACGACTCTGCCGGCCCATGCAGTGGCACCGTGCCTCTGACGTTGGACTAGGACATGCTGAGCCACAGTCCCATGGCCCCTGGCCCCAGACTCCCCTGGAGGATCCCAGCCTCTCATGGCAGCTTCTGGAGCCTTTCCTAGAGATGGGCTTTCGGAGGCACAGCCCCAGAGGACCTGCTGCTCCCTGGCCCGTCCTCCATGGGGCGGGGCGCTAAAGTCTGGTCCCTCCCAGCCTTCACCCCTCCTTCCCTGACGCACCAGTAACCACGGAGGGGAGAAAGCAGAGGAGAGCAGTGCTGGAGAATGCTGGGGTCAGGAACTCGGGGAAAGAATGTCAAATATGAGAGGCTCTGCTGACATGACTTAAGATGTGGGTGGCTGGAAGCTGCAGGGGATTTTAGATTAAAAGAGTTTCTGAAGACACTTCTTCAAGGTCAGTGACAGGAGGGTCCAGGCACATCTCCTGCCTCCTGCCAAGAATTCCAGAGGCCAGGACCCTCTTCTGGGAGCCGAGGTTGGAGACTTTCCCAGGGAGCCCCCTCTCGGGGGCAGATTCCATCTTTCCCCATTTTCTTCCTCTAGAATCAAAAGCTGAGGGACACCTCAGCTTGAGGGGCCGGGGGCAGGAAAAAGGCAGACACGGGTATGAATTCCATCTCTCCACTGATGAACTGTGTGATCTCAGGCAACTGACTTAACCTCTCTGATCCTGTTTCTTCACCTATAAGAGTAGATGTGAGGTGAATTGAGACACTGAGTATAGTGCCTGGAGTAGGTGGTAGATGCTCAATGTCATTTTCCTCTTCAGAAGATGGCTAGTGGGGCAAGATTGCATACGTGAATTACACTACCAAATGGGCTGCCCAATCGGATTTCATGCATGCATGTCACAGATAGATTGAGAGCTACTACCTGCCAATCACTGTCATGGGCACTAGGGATTTGGCAGTGGACAAAACAGGATCCCTAAAAGCTTGCACTCTGGTGGAGGAAGACAGAAATAAATAATCTGTTAAATAAATCCGATAGACCCTTGAACAACACAGGTTTGAACTGCGCGGGTCCACTTGCATGCAGGGTTTTTTTTTTTTTCCATTAACACTACGGTACAACACCGTCCACAGTTGGCTGAGTCAGCAAATAAGGAACCTAGGATATATGGAGAGTCAACTGCAAAGTTATACACCGTGGCACCCCTAAACCCCGCATTGTTCAAGGGTCAACAGTATTTAATACATCAATTAATGCTAAGTGCTAAGAAGAAAGGAAGCAGCCCACGGAGGCCAGAGTGCTGGAAACGGGGACACATAGGAGGACCAGGGTGGAATTTGATTGATTGATTGATTGATTGATTGATTGGTTAACATTTTAAATAAGGACACCAGGACAGGTCTCAGATCAGATGACCTTTAAAGAGAGACCAGACTCAAGCCAGGCAGAAGCAGCTACAGATGCAAAGCCCCTGGGCAGATGCAGGGGACAGCCATGAGGTCAGAACAGCTGAAATGCCAAGAACAGAGGGGTGAGGGGTCAGAAGTGAGGTCGGAAAGACCCGGGTCCGTAACATGGAAGGTCTTGTTGACCACGGCAAAGACTTCGGGCTTTATTTGCAGCGAAATAGGAGCCATCTTATCAATCCTTTTTTTTTCATAACTCGTATTTGTTGGTGCCAGGCCTGGGGCGAAGCACTTTGCATACAATTAACTCTTACAAGAGCCCCTGAGGTGTGAGACCACTAGCCTCATGTTACAGATGAGGAAGGAGGCTCAGGCGTGGAAGCATGAGTTGATTGCCCAGGCCTAGAAGTCCCTGACTCCATACCCTCCTTCCGTCTTGGACTACCTTTCCCACTGGGCCTCCAACTCTCCAACTTATTTCCTTGTTATCCAAAGGAGAAGGTCATGTCAAGACCCGTGTGAAGAAAAACACAGACTGAAGCGAGGCACCCACAAGCCATCAAACGCCACAAGCTTGGAGAGAGACGTGGAATCTCCTTCTGGAAGGAACCTACCTTTCCAGCACCTTGATTTTGGACTTCTGACTTCCAGGACTGTAGAAAGAATAAATTCCTGTTGCTTTCAGCCACCAGTTTTGAGATAATTTTCATGGCGGCCGCAGGAAACAGATACAGGTGTGCAGCATAATGGAACGAACCCTGAATTTAGAACAAGAAGACCTGGGTTTGAGCCCGGGCTCTACACCTCCTAGCTGTGTATCTTCGCTCAACTCCTTTACTTTCACCCAGGCCTCAGTGTCTTCCTCTGTAGAATGGGTACACTAATACCTGGCTTCCAGAGTTGTAGTGAGAATAACACGAGATCTAAGACAACATGGGTAAGACCTGGCAGACTCGGCAGAGCTCCTATGGCATAGAAGGGTGGGCTTGGGCAGACGAGATGATGAGCTGAATCCCTGCTGCTCGGGGCAGTGCCTAGAAGCAGCAGCGCCTAGAAGCAGCAACGCCTGGGCACTTGCTTCCAAACGATCTAGCATGTTGTTGGCAACGTGGCTTCTCCCTGACGTCACCTCCTGAAGAGGAAGGGTGCCAACGCCCTGGCACTGGATCCTCAGCCGGTGCTTCCTGCCAGGAATCTGGGTGTGTGCGGGGGGCAGGAGTCCCGTGCCAAAAGGGGAGTCTTAGGGCTTCAAAGCCCAAGAAAAGACAGTTAAGTTTATGGCGGATTTAGTCAGGAAACTGTAAACCTAGGACATGGCCCCCGTACAGAAGATCCTTTTAGCACCGTCTCAGAACACACAGAACAGTCTAGGACCTGGTTCCAACAAAACTGTCTCTTAAAAATAAATTCAGAGTCTAGACAGGGTCATCAGGACATCTTTGCCACCCCTGGGTCTTCATACGTCAGCAGGTTGGGGATCGTGCCCAGTGATAAACCAAGAAATTCCAAGTCCTGGGCCCCCAGCCCTAACCCAACCCCACCCTGGGTTTGGCTTTCACGAAGCCCCTCCCGGTGGAGAAACACGGGAAGGAAACTGGAAATGGTACCTCGCACAGCCCATCAAGGCGGGCCAAGTATAAGGCTGAATCAGCCTCCCATCAGGGGCTGACTCAGTCACTGCAGCCTTGATTGGTGAAACCAAGTTTACGCAACAAAAATGTTGCCTTCTGGGCCATGCACCAGAGCTAAACAAAATCGTTTCATAATGATAAATGGATCAGTGAATCAAGAGGACATAACAGTCCTGAACATTTATGCTTCTAATAACAGTGCTTCAAAATCCATGAAGCAAAACCTGATAGACCTGAGAGCAGAAGTAGACACATTCCCATTATAGTTGGAGATCCCAGCACTCCTCTCTATATCATTGATAAATCATGTAGACAGAAAATCAGCAAAAATGTAGTAGATTTGGACAACACTATCAACCAACTTGACCTAATTAACTGGAAGTAACCCAAATGCTCGTCCACAGGGAATGAAAAAACAAATTGTGCTACATGCCTAGAGTGAAATGCTATCAGCAACAAAAAAGAATAAACTATGAATCATTCAATGAAATGGATGAACCTCAGAATTATTATGCTTAGCAAAAGAAGTGAACCAAAAGGAGTACATACTTTATGAATCCTTTTTCTTTTTAAATCTTTTGGCTACGCCGCATGGCATGTGGGATCTTAGTTCCCCGACCAGGGATTGAACCCGTGCCCCTTGCAGTGCAAGTACAGAGTCTTAACCACTGGACCGCCAGGGAAGTCCATGAACCCATTTACATAAAGCTCCAGAAAATGCAAATTAATCTTTATAGACAGAAGGCAGATCATGGTTACTTGGGGAGAAAGGTGTGGGGAGGAGAGAGAGGGAATATTAACAAGGGGCATGAAGAAACTTTAGGGGTCAGAGAGCTGCTCACACTCTTGGTTGTGATGATGGCTCATGGATAGAGATGTACGTCGAAATTTGTCCAATTGTACATTTTATGTGCAGCCTATTATATGTCCATTACACCTTAAGAAAGCTGTTGTTTACAATGTCTTAAGGCTTTCCAGAAGGCAGAGGAGAAAGTCTCCCCTTGGAGTCTTGTTTTCCCAGCTGCACAATCTGCCTGGTGCCCAGGCTCCTGTGTTCTGCTCCTGAGACATTCCTGGTTTAGAGAGAGCATCTCTTAAGAGGCCTAGTCCGGGGGCCAAGTATCCCAGGTGAAAACCCTCCCGAGAAGAGAAAACAGACCGGGACACTTTGCAAGAAACGACAAAGATTTCACTGGGACAGAGTGACTTAGGGTTCTTGTTTGGGCCAGTGCTGGGCATCAGGTTCTCCTGGCATCTGGAGCTACAACACCCAACTCCACAGCTGTCTATTTCCATCTGGGACCTGAGGGACTGAGGGTCTCTTGGGGAAAATCTTCTTGTACACAACTGTCGTTCAGTCATTGGCAGATGTATTTGGCAAACATGGGGCAGTGGTACTGGGAAGGACTGGGTCATCTGAGAATCAGTTGCGTTGGGAAAAGGACTTTAGCCAGAGGGTGGCAGACGTGGCCACAGAACCTGAAGATCAGGGCTGAGCGTGGCTCGGGACGGAGCGTGCTGGCCGGGCCTTGACCATGTGAGCCTGGGAGGGAAGTTTTTTGTGTGAGCTCAATCATCCCACTAACCTGTGATCTCAATGAGATACCATATCGACTCCCAGAACAGGTGTCTATAAACCACAAGCCAAATCCACCCTATTGCCTGCCTTTGTAAATAAAGTTTTATTGGAACACAAACCACCCCATTTATTTCTGCTTGGTCCATGGTGGTCATACCACCACGGCAGTTATATAGTCGCGTGATTGTGGTAGAGAACATAATGGCCTATAAAGCCTAAAATATTTACTATCTGGCCTGTTAAGGAAACGTCTGCTGACCCCTGGTCCTATTTGCTAGGCTTTATTACGGTGCGAATAATCTGTTTAACCAGTAAGTAAGTTTAAGACATTTTATTTGAAAGAAACAGGTATAGATGAATGGATAACACGTAGTGTGTACACACACACACACACTGGAACGTTCTTCAGCTTTAAAAAAGAAGGAAATTCTGACACATGCTACAACATTGATGAAACTTCAAGACATTACGTGAAAAAGCCAGTCACAAAAGGACACATACTATATGATTCCACTTATGTGAGGTACTTAGAGGGGTCAAATTCATAGGGACAGAAAGTAGCAGGTGGTTGTCAGGACCTGGGGGAGGGGGGAGGGGGAGAGTTAGTGTTTAATGGGGACAGAGTTGCAATTTGGGAAGAGAGGAAAGTTCTGGAGGTGAGTGATGGTGATGGTTTCCCAGCAGTGTGAATGTACTTAATGCCACTGAAGCTAAAAACGGCTAAGATGGTCAATTTTACGTTATGTGCGTTTTATTACAATTTTTTTAAAACAAGAAAGAAAAAAGAGAAGCAGGTGATGAAGTTGAATGTAATTTTCCAGGAAATTTCTTCTTTAGATAAAATAGAACACTTCAAAGAACTTTGGGACATCTTCCTTCTCCTCTGCTGTTCAGGACACACAGGTGGGCAGAAGCTGTCCCCAAGCACTGCACGTCCAGGGTCACGTGGTAGCTGTCCCAGGTGCTCTGAGGGAGTCATGTCCTCTCCTTCCTCTTTGGTCGAGGTGGGTCCCCTCGGTTCATGGGGCCCACGAAGGCCACTGCGCCCAAGCGGGCTTCTCAGGAGAGGGCGCCGGGGAGCAGGCTGCCCGACACGGTGGGTGGGGTCCCTTGGGGGACAGGTCAGCAGGGAAGAGAGGCAGTGCCAGGACTGGCGTCTCCCCCAACCACGGCATCAGAGATATCCGGGGAGAAGCACACAAGATAACGGAAGTAGATGTGGAAAGGCTCTCACGGGTTGAAAGCACGTGATGATGGTTGGCTGTTTCCTCTGCCTCCGAAGGGTCACGTCTGTTTGTACAGGTGGGGCAGGGGGACAGGCCTGGGCCGAGAGCTCAGAGGGCCTCCAGTCGGGCCCAGCTCCGAGACCTCCTGGTTTTGTGACCTCTGGCAAAGAACTTCGTGAATCTGAGCCTGTCTTCGGGGGTGTAGATGGGAAAACTAACACCTCGAGGGCGGCCACGATGAATCGATGGAGGGTTTATGGAAAGCAGGCACGCGCTCTCCCGAAACTGGACTGGACGCCATGGCCCCCCAGCCTCAGCTCAAGTTCCCACTCCCCACAGCAAGCCCACAGCACAAGGCAGTGGATGGGTTGCCCCGAGTCTTCTCCAAAGACCGGCCTCTCCTCCCTCCAGCACGAGGGGGGCTCTCCACTGGGAGGCTGGTGAATGAGGTTATCGGACACCTGCTCGGGTGCCGGAGAGGCTCACGTCTGTGTCAACCTGCCCATCCTGGGCCCCCAGGCCTGTCGGGGTGTTGAATGAAGCTGAGAAACCTACCGCTGGGCTGACTTCTAAGTCCAACTGGGCGGCGTGGCCTGGGGCAGCGCTGATTATTTTGACAAGCTGATGGACGGGCAGAGCCGTGCGGTGGCCGCCACTTCTGTCAAGATGGAGCCTTCTGTGCATGAAAGGCAGAGGGAATAACAGCTAGAGAGCTGGGGACCATGGCCCTGAAGGAGGACCTTCCAAAGCACAAGACGCCCTCCTCCTGGCCACCCGGGGGACTGCGCCTGTCACAGCCCCTGCGGGGCTCCCTGTCTGGGGGTGGCCAGAGCCGACCACTCTGAGTGGGAACCCCCCACCCCGTCACCATCCTTTAGGGGCAGCGCTAGAGAGAGCTCAGCCAGCCGGATTCTTGCAGGACTCGTGCAACGTTGCCCTTGGACACAATCTAGACCTGGGGGGTTTGGCTGCGATCGGCTTCCCCTCCTGCTGGAGCTGGGGAGAGGGTGCGTGGCAGGGGGCTGGGCGTGAGGGCGGTGATGGAGACCCAGGAGAAAGGGCTTGACTTGCTGCTCTTGTGTTAGGAATTGCAGACACCTCGGTCTTCTTAAAAAAATCTCGCGTTGACCCCCTTCACCAAAACAGCAGTTAAAACCTAGAAATGAAAACAATAATGCTTCTGTGCAGGTTTTTTAAATTAAATAAAGGGTGAAAGCAAAAGATAAAATCAAGTAGGTGGCTCTGGGCTAATTCTTCTCGTCTGACTCTCAAGCCAGGCTACACGTGCATGAAAGGACATTCACTTTTCTCCTCTTTCTGAGCGCGGTGGCATTGTCAAATGACACTTTGTTGAAAATATTAAAACCTAGAGGTCATGCCAAACCCAGCTTGAAAGCGAGAAGACATTCTTTCGTTTGAGCACCAGTGCATATTTGGAACTGTAGATGCAAATTCTTTGGAGACAGACTTGCTTTCCTGGCGGCAAGCACAGACAGCACGTTTGAAATCAGGTCTCACTTTAAATTTTGACAAGCGTTAGGAAGACATACCCTTCGCAGCTTGAGAGAGATGGAGAATGAAAACCAGCTTGCGGGTCAGAGAGTGGGGAGGGGGGGCGGGGAGAGGCGGAAGTGGCTTCTGGAACGAACCATCTGACTCAGTTTCCACGTCCACCGAAGGCTCTCTCTGGTGTTAAGGAGGGGGTGGCAGGGAGGTCACGAGGGCAACTCCAGTGACATCATGGCAGCCGTTGCAGTGGTGCAGGTACCTGCGAACCTGACAAGGAATCTGAATTTTTCTAGGGGGGTGGGGAGAGGGGGCAATAGAAGCTTGGATTCCTGAAAACTCATGGGTGTTACCTAGTTTATAGTGGTTTGCATCCAGCCCTGAGCCTTGTGGTCCAGCTGAATTCTTGTAGGGCTCATGGGAAGTTGCCCTCAAAGTCTACACCTGAGGGATTTGGAATGGGATTGTTCACCATCCTTTGGGGGCAGCCCTAGAGAGAGAGCACAGTCAGCCGAATTCTGACATTGCCCTCAGACAAAATGTAGACCTGGAGGATTTGGCTGTAATCAGCTTCCCCTCCTGTTCGAGAGGGTGTGTGAGGTCGGGGGGATTATAACTTGTCCCTTCACCCAGCCTTCCTGTACTCATGCTCGGTCACGTATAAACAAGGCCCTGGGAAGATAAGGAGGAGGGACAAGCAAGGCATTTTGGATACGCACCAGGTGCCCGGAGCTGCCATTGTATCTTCCCACCAACCCACGATGGAGATGAGAAAATGCAGGTGAGGGCAGCCACGTAACCTGCTGAAGGTCCCCCAGCGAGCAAAGGGCAGAACCAAGATGCAACACAACCTTGCCTGGCTTTGAAGCTCTAGTTCCTTCTTCTGTACGGAGCCACCTACGTGTATAAGAGAAAATCAGGAGATGTCCAATGACCGGATTAAAGTTCCTTAGCCGTGGAAGAAATGAGACTAAAGCATGCATGTCTCAGTCACTTAGTTTGGGCCGCTGTCACTACGCATGAGTGACCTCTTGCATGCCTCACTGATATTTGATAGTTAAGGAAAAACCCTAGTGTGGCCAAGAGAAATGAGTCTTGTTACCTCCTAGGCTCTCACGTGCCCTCTTAGCTTTCCTAAGCCATTCCCCAAATTCATCCCCATGGCCTTTAAAAAAAATTGAGGTATAATTCATGTACCACAAAATTCACTCTTAAAAGTAGACAATTCATGGGCTTCCCTGGTGGCGCAGTGGTTGAGAGTCCACCTGCCGATGCAGGGGACACGGGTTCATGCCCCAGTCCGGGAAGATCCCACATGCCGCGGAGCGGCTGGGCCCGTGAGCCATGGCTGTTGAGCCTGCGCGTCCGGAGCCTGTGCTCCGCAACGGGAGAGGCCACAGCAGTGAGAGGCCCGCGTACCGCAAAAAAATAAATAAAATAAAATAAAATAAAATAAAAATAGACAATTCAGTGGTTTTAGTATGTTAACAAAGTTGTGTAACCATCACCAGTATATAATTCCTCTAAAATTATAGAGGAATTTCAACACCTCTAAAAGAAACCTTGCACCCATTGTCCTTTCTACCCCATCTCCAGCCCTCAGGCCTTGGCAATCACCAGTCTACTTTCTGTCTCTATGGATTTGCCTATTCTGGGCATTTCATATAGATGGACTCGTATAATATGTGGCCTGCTGTGTCTGGCTTCTTTCAGATAGCATAATGTTTTCAGAGTTCATCTTTGTTGTAGCATGTATCAGTACTTCATTCCTTTTTATGGCTGAAAAATATTCCCTTGTAGGAATAACTTGTATCTATTCATCAATTTGTCCACATCTTTGCCAACATCTGTTACTGTCTGTCTTTTTTATTGTAGCCGTCCTAGTGAGTGTGAAGTGCTACCTCCCTGTGGTTTTTACTTGCATTTCTCTAAAGGCTAGTGATGTTGAGGGTCAGTCATATGCTTATTGGCTGCTTGCGCATCTTCTTTGGAGAAATGTCCAAATCCTTTGTCCATTTTTAAAATGGGTTAGTTGTCTTTTTGTTTTTGAGTTACAAGAGCTCTGGATGTGAAGCCCTTATTAGATATATGATTTGCAAACACTTTCTCCCATTCGGTGGGTTGTCTTTTCACTTTCTTGATTGCGTCCTTTGAAGCAATTAATTTTGATGAAGTTCAATTTATCAATTTTGGGGGGATTTCTTTGCCTTTGGTGTTATATCTAAGAAGCTGTTGCCCAATCCAAGGTCATAAAGACTTACACCTATGTTTTCTTCTAAAAGTTTTAGCTCTTACATTTAGGTCTTTGACCATGCTGAGGTAATATGTGTATATGGTATGAGGGAGGGGTCCAACTTCATTGTTTTGCATGTGGATGTCCCATTGTCCCAGCACCACTGGTTGAAAAGACTATTCGTTCCCCACCAAATTGTCTTGACACATTTGTCTAAAATCAATTGATCATAAGTATATGGATTTATTTCTAGAATCTCTATTCTATTCCATTGATCCACAGGTCTATCCTCATGCCAGGACCAAGCAGTCCTGATTCCTATAGCTTTGTATACATTTTTGGTTACTGTAGCTTACTCTATGTTTTGAAATCGAGAAAGCATGAGTCTTCCAACTTAGGTTTGTTTTTTATTTTATTTTATTTATTTATTTTTAAATTTATTTATTTTATTTATTTTTTTTTGGCTGTGTTGGGTCTTCGTTGCTGTGCGCAGGCTTTCTCTAGTTGCGGCGAGCAGGGGTTGCTCTTCGCTGTGGTGCGCGGGCTTCTCATTGTGGTGGCTTCTCTTGTTGCGGAGCACAGGCTCTAAGCGTGCGGGCTTCAGTAGTTGTGGCATGTGGGTTCAGTAGTTGTGGCACACAGGCTCAGTAGTTGTGACATGTGGGCTCAGTAGTTGTGGCACACGGGCTTAGTTGCTCCATGGCATGTGGGATCTTCCCGGACCAGAGCTGGAACCCGTGTCCCCTGCATTGGCAGCTGGATCCTTAACCAGTGCGCCCCCAGGGAAGCCCCTAGGTCTACTTTTTAAAGATTGTTTTGTCCATCAAGCCCCTGACCTCGGCTGCCTTTACAACCACGTGGGTAAGAAACCAAGAGCTACCTACTCGCCCCAACCTCAAACCAAATCCTATTCAGTTGCCTTGACAAGCCAGGCCAGCCAGACACATCGTCCCCTTTCCAAACTGACAAGCGTGGTGCGTTCACGCTGGATCACCGTGGACCAAGGGGGTGACCAGCCAAATCTTGAAGGCTCATCCCTCTTCTGATCATAAATCCTTCCAGGCTTTGAATTTGTCTGTATCAAAAAAAAAAAAAGAAAGGAAAATACATTGCCCAAATCCAGGCATCTTGTGTCTCCTTTATATCTTGCCTCTGCAGTGTAAGAGCTGCCCAGAAAGCCCACCTCTACCCGCTTCCTTCCTTCCCCTCCTCCCCTTTTCCCACTACTCCCCCCCCCACCCTTTTGAGCTGGGTTGAGTCAGCCTCGCCTGTGTCCCGCCCCTGCGGTCTCCGGCCCAAGCTGCCCGCCACCCCCTGGGCAGTTCCTTGGCAGAGATTTGAAACGTTTCTATTGAAATGACATTTGAACAAACGCGGAGGGGTTCAGTTGTACTTCAATCAAATTCCGTCAGATCCAGTTGGGAGCCGGGTCCCTGTGGACAGTGCACACGGAGTTCCCTCTGTTTTCTGATTTGAATTGCTTTGTTCTTGGTCCAGGAAGGGGGAAAGAGGGGGATGCATTTGGCCTAAAATGAAACATTTCCCTTTTAAGTCAAAAACTTGAACGTGGCTTGAAGGAGAGAGTTTAAGCTCCATAATCCCCGGTCCTGAGCAAAGCAGTAACAAGCCTGCCGTTTCCTTTCTGAAGGAAGGGCGTCAGGGCAACAGCTATTGGGTAGAGCAGCCTGGCATCCCCACGAGCCTGCCCGGAGTGGCATTTCACATGCTCCCGGGGCCACCGCTCAGAAATCGTGTCCCGCAAGGCAGCTGGGCCTGTTTCCTTTCCCAGTCTAGGCAGAGATGCTCTGTGTTTCAACTGCTGGGGGAAGGAACCCCAAGGCAGCTTTTCTGTGGCTCCCAGCTCTTTTCTTCCACTTTGGCTGCCTGGGTGGGTTCCCCCCGCCCCCCACTGCACCATCACAACAGCAGCTGCCACTGGTCTTTAACCAGCCCTGCTGCCTGTAACCAGCAGCGGTTCTGGCACAGTCTTTCTTCTCTCCCCGCCCACCAGCCATCAGCCAGTGATGAAGTCATGAGGGAGTGGAGTGGGTGTCAGGTCTTTGGGTACCAAAAGTTTGGTTGTTCTCACCCCAGACGTGAGAAAATCGGACCAGATAACACTCTAAATTATCATCCATTTTGAAAACCATTTGAATCGTCATGGAATAGCCTCAAAGGGATGTGAGCAAGTAGCTAGTTAGATTTTCTCATTTTTCTAATGAAAAAGAGGGCATCTGCCTGAGTCCCAGCCTCCAGGCACGGAAGGCTTATTTGACTGTGACTTAGTGCTTCAAGCCCTCTCCCTCGTGACACCTTGTGCCGGTTATTTATTTTTTAATTTAATTATTTTAATTTAATTTTTATTTTATATTGGAGTACAGTTGATTTACAATGTTATGTTAGTTTCAGGTGTACAGCAAAATGATTCCGTTATACATACACATATATATCCATTCTTTTTCAGATTCTTTTCCCATATAGGTTATTACAGAATACTGAGTAGAGTTCCCTGTGCTATACAATAGGATCTTATTGTTTATCTATTTTATATATAGTAGTGTGTGTATGTTAATCCCAAACTCCTAATTTATCCCTCCCCTAACTTTCCCTTTTGGTAACCATAAATCTGTTTTCTGTGTCTGTGAGTCTATTTCTGTTTTGTAAATAAGTTCATTTGTATCATTTTGGTTAGATTCCACGTATAAGTGAGATCATATGATATTTGTCTTTCTCTGTCTGACTTACTTTCTTGTGTCAGCTATTTAAACTCAATTGATATTTGTTTAAATAATGGGCAAATGCAGAGATGGATGGATGAATAGATGAACGGATGGATGGAGATGCTATCAGACTAACAGATGCTTTCTCTCCTGCCCAGGGTTCCATATCACAATAAACATGCTGAGGAGCGTGTTTAGAAACACAGCAGAACCAGCCCAATGTGCCCCATCTTTCTTTTCTTTTTTTTTTTTTTTTTTTTGTGGTATGCAGGCCTCTCACTGTTGTGGCCTCTCCCGTTCCGGAGCACAGGCTCCAGACGCACAGGCTCAGTGGCCATGGCTCATGGGCCCAGCCGCTCCGCGGCATGTGGGATCTTCCCGGACCGGGGCACGAACCCGTGTCCCCTGCATCGGCAGGCGGACTCTCAACCACTGCGCCACCAGGGAAGCCCCGCCCCATCTTTCTTTAGCCATCCAAGTCTCACTTAGCTGTAGGTTCCTTTCTTCCAGGCGCCAGCCTTGCCTCTGTTTTGTCCATTCCGGAGGAGGAGGAGGTGATTTGATTTCCTTGGAACCTTGAATCTTTTTTCCAAGGAGCATCTTGCAAACTTCTGATCCAATTTCTTCATGTTAATACTTATGTACAAAGCTTACTATGTTAATCGAACACTTTGGGTTACAAGTGCCAGAAACTCAACCCAACCCGGCTTAAGGCCTGAGGGGAATTATTTGTGTATGTAAACCAAAACTCCAGAGGTGAATTTGCCTCTGCCTATAGCTGAAACCAGGTCCATAAACGATGTGATCAGAAATCTTTCTCTCACTTCATCTCTCAGCCTTGCTTTCCTCAGTTCTGGCTTCCTTCTTAGGCAGGCTCTTACACATGGAGCCTTCAAAAAACATGCTGCCCAAGTAGCTGCAAGCCTGCTTGGTCCTTAGAGCCAATGATCACAGTGGAAAGAGTAGGACTCGGCCAGTAGTTCTAGCTAAGTTCCCAGGGCTGACTCTGCTAGGCCTGCCTTGGGTCCCTTGACTGTTCCTGAACCAATCACTGTGATGGCGGTGGGGTGGGGAATGGAATAAACCCTCTGATTGGTCAGGCCAGGTTAAGCAGCTGAGGCTGAGGATAAGCAGAATGGAAAGGTGGCTTCTATGTCCAGAGGGAGAGGTGTGGAGAAAACAGAAATGCCAGCGGCCGCTGCACCCACTCACCCGCTCTGTCTCAGGCTGCAGCTGTATTTGTCTCCACGTCTCCCTCCGATACGTTCACCTTCATGAAAGCCCTAGGACTTGCGAAGTAGTTCTGGGGCCCAGGGTAAAGGATTCTGGCCGATGGCATTTTCCAAAGATGGGTGCAATAATGTCTTCTTTCCCCACATGCTCTTCTAGAACCTTGGCATCCCCCTGCCCTTGAACCAGGGTGGGCCTGAGGGCTGCCTGACCAGTAGAGGATGTAGAAGTGACACCATGTGGTGTCAAAGGCTAAGTCATAGAAATGCCGTGCAGCTCTGCCTTGCTCTTTTGGGGTGCTCCTTCGCTCCCCTCCCCCACCCCACACTTCTCTAACACATCTGTTTATGCTGCGGGGTTCACCTCAAAAATTTCCTCCCCAAGAAGGTTTCCGTGATCTGTCCCACCTTCGACACCCACCTCCTTTCTCCACATCCTCAGCCCTCTGCACGTCTGGGACGTGTCCTGCTCCCAGGTGTACACTGCCTGACAGTGGCTGAAGGGATCTGATCATCCTGCCCAAGAAAAAATCCAGGGGGACGTGCTTCTGGGATTGGCACAGCATTTCTACGAGGCCCTCTAGGAATCAGGTTCTCTCTTTCCACGTTGTGAAACCCAGCATTTGACTTTCCATCCTTGGTTTGATCCCAATCTAGCTGCTACCTCTCCAAATGCCGTCTCTATACACAACCATTCTCAAGTCACAAAGATGTGCGAGCGCTCTGCACGAAATTCTCCTAGTGTCTCATTGGCCAAATCTGGTCACATGACCACCCCCTAAGCCAATCCGTAGAACTGGGGATGACACTTGGCTTGTCCAATCACGGTTTCTCCCTTGGGTCTGAGAGGGACCCATCTGTCCTGACCATGTGGTCACAACAGAGTTTTTTGTCTGTTATCAGTTAATGTGAGACAAATATCACTATCTTCCGGCCAGACTGAGTTTTTCAAGGATAAGAACGATATCTGATTTACCCCTTTGTTCGGAGCAGCACAACCAGGGCCTGATATTTTAAGGAACTCAATGAATATTGCCTGAGTATAGACCAAGTTCATCTTGGAGTCAAATCCCTTGTGACTCCCATTTTCTTATTACTCCCGGCTACTCAGGGGGGCCCCTCTGAGGCACCTGGGGAACTAGCTTTTGTCTTCTCAGCATCGCTCCCTGCCTGCAACTTCTCACGAAAAATGCCAGCTCCCTGGTTGCTGGGATGGACACGTTTGCTAGGATGGTCTAATCATACACCCCATACCATGGTGATGAACGGGACCCCAGAGCTATCAGCAGTCATGCTCTCTGCTTGAGAGAAAGGAGGTCCCCCCCCAAGAAGAAGCAGACATGGGAGCAGAGTGAGAGTCTGTGACTCTGAGGTCCTCAGAGCGGCCCTGTTACCCGCTCGGTATCCTTCGAATCAAGACCCACTTTCCCTTAAGCTGGTTCGAGTTGGCTTCTGTCACTTACGATGCTGACTAATACAGCCCCCTGCCTAGACTTGGCCTCCTCCGCAGGGCTCAGTTCTTTGAAAACCGGTAGGTCAGCTTTGTTCACTGATGTGTCTAGTTCCCAGAAAGGTGCCCGTGCCATTGGCAAGGATGCCATAGAATGAATGATGACAACACGACAGAGGTGGGTTCAAATCCCAGATCTACCGTTTATAAGATGCAAATTACAGGAGCCACTGAAATGTACCGGAATTTAGCCCCCTCCTTTTTAAAATGGAAATAACACACTGTCTGTTTCTCTCCTGTAAATGTTATTAGAAATAACATAAACATATATGAAAAGTCTCCCAGCCTCAAGGGCCTCACAAGAATTCTTTCTGCCATGTCTTTCTCCCTGTGGGCCCAGCTGATCTGACTAACTGGAACAGCACCCATGCCTTGTGATGTCTTGGCCTATGGGAGAGGCATCTGTGTGTATCGGATCTTCTGCCACCATGTCCTTCCAAGCAGAGTGATCAGAAGTGGTGCCTATGCGTGTGTTGCTGTGTTTTGAACCAACTGATGCTGGCACAGCCAACTGACATGAGCAGTGGTCTTGGCTGGCCAGTGGCCCTTGCGGAGCTTTGGTGGAAGAGCTCTACTCACCAGGAGTGACCTACAGTGGCCGTCCAATCAGATTCTCTCACTGAAAAATGAGGCTTGTAGAGAAAAAGAGAGAGAGGTATGATTATAGGGTGGGGGAAGCCACTGAAAGACACACAGAGAGAAGAAGACAGGAGATGTCATAGATGGTCTGAGACTTAGAAACTTAACATGGCAACATCCAGGAAACGGGAAGAAAGAAATCTGATGCCACTATGTCAATAGCAGCAGGGACCTACTGGCCAGGCAGCTAACAGATGCCTTCTGCTCAAAGGGCAATAGTATGACCAAGTCACTCTGCTGGATGACTGGTGTTGCCATGGAAATACCCTAACTCTTGAAATGCCCTATTGAAAAACCTGGCTATCAAAATCCCATAACTCCTGTTATGGTATAAGATGTTCCCGTTCTTTGTGGGGCATAGCTATGCAGCTGGTAAGATGTTTGCTATCTTTCTAGATTCCCTGGGTCCCCTTATCATAAACCCCATTAACACAGCCTGAACACACCCCTGTTCCATACAGTTTATTTTATTTTATTTATTTATTTTTAAATTTTTATTTATTCATTTATTTATTTATTCATTTATTTATGGCTGTGTTGACTCTTCATTTCTGTGCAAGGGCTTTCTCTAGTTGTGGCAAGTGGGGGCCACTCCTCATCGCGGTGCGTGGGCCTCTCACTATTGAGGCCTCTCGTTGCAGAGCACAAGCTCCAGACGCACAGGCTCAGTATTTGTGGCTCACGGGGCTAGTTGCTCCGCGGCATGTGGGATCTTCCCAGACCAGGGCTCGAACCCGTGTCCCCTGCATTGGCAGGCAGATTCTCAACCACTGCGCCACCAGGGAAGCCCCTGTTCCATACACTTTAAAAGAACCTATCATACCTTTCTCTCTGCCTAACATGTGCAGGTCTTACCTCAAAAGAAAGTTTGACGTAGACATTCCAGGCATTAGTGAAAAGACTAGCTGGTACATATATTTTAAGTAAGGAAACATAAAAAATCATACCACACAGACCACAGTGTCCAACTTAATCGACAGAACCAGAATTATACCACAAAGGACTGTAGTAATTATTCTTTAAAATAGCACTCTCTACAAAAGACTTGAACAGGACTTCACACACACAAAAAAAAGATATCCAAATGGCCAATAAACACATGAAGAGGTATTCAGGTACTCAGCTTCAGTAAGGCAATGACATACCACTACGTGCCCACTGAAATAGAAAATACCAAGTGCTGGCAAAGAAGCAGAGAACGAGAAACTCTTACACACTGTGAGATGGGATGTAACCTGGTACAACCACTTTGGAAAACTGTTTGGTGGATTCTACCAAAGTGGAACACACATAGACCCTATGACCCAACAATTCCACTCCTAGGTATATGCCCCAAAGAAACACATTCACCAAACAACATGAAAAAAATTAGAAACAATCAAATGCCCATCGGCAGGAGAATGGGTAAAATCTACCGTGTAGACTCACAGTTGATAAATGTAGTTACTCGGTGGATACTGTATGTCAGTGAGCTTGAACAAACTTTAGATAAACGTCATGGGCAAATCTCATAAACATACTGTATGATCCATTTATATAATGTTCAGAAAGTTCCATCCACATAAAGTTTAAATCAGGCAAAACTAACCTAAGGTGTTAGAAGTCAGGGTGGTTATTTTCTTTATCAAGGGGAAGGAAACTGGAAGGGGGTACTAGGGAGGCTCCTGGGGTTCTTGAAATGCTTGTGAAAATCCATCAAGCTGTACTCTGGTTCGCTGTGTGAGCCTCTCTATTTATGTCAAACTTCAATAAGAATGTACCTTAAAAAAGAAAAAGACTGCCTGGTTCAAAAATTACACTGAATAGATCAATGTTGATGTGATTCGTGTGCCTTTGTCTTTTAAAAACAGTTCAATTCTTTCAAAAACGATTCTTTCATTGTTGCATCAATATAATTCATCATGGCAAGCTTTCCTTTCACACTGTACAGACAGCTGTGTCCTCAGGCCCCATGCTGGCCGGCCCTTTGTGCGGACTCATCTTGTTTATTGGCAAGGCCAGCTCTGCTCAGCACCTGTGCTCTCTTGGAACCTCTAACCCCATCCCAGATGCTTTGGCTAATTTTGCGTTCAGCAGGAAAAAAAGTTGTCTGATAGACAACAGGGTAAGATGTAAAGAGCAGAGAACCAGATCTGCTTCTGTGGAGCCAGGTCTGGCCGATTAACACATTTCTGCTGCTTCAGGTAAGTTGCTTAACCTCTCTGAGCCTCAGGTTGCTCATCTGTAGAATGTGATGATGGCAGTTGTGAGGAATGAATGGGGTGATATAAAGTAGTCAGCCCCATGCCCGGCGTATTGAACTTCCTGAGTAAATGGGAACCCTTACTGCTGTTGTTGGAGAAAGATCTGAAATAAGTTTTTTTCTAATTTCAAAATTAAGGACGTTCTATTGCCAAACACACAAAAACCACAGGAAAGCACCCAGAAGGAGACAGAAATCGCTCAGCGAAAACCCCCGAATCGTAATTTTATTTTTATTTTTATTTTATTTTTTTGCGGTACGCGGGCCTCTCACTGCTGTGGCCTCTCCCGTTGCGGAGCACAGGCTCCGGACGCGCAGGCTCAACAGCCGTGGCTCACGGGCCCAGCCGCTCCGCGGCTTGTGGGATCTTCCCAGACCGGGGCACAAACCCGCGTCCCCTGCATTGCAGGCAGACTCTCAACCACTGCACCACCAGGGAAGCCCCCGAATCGTAATTCTGTGGTGTGTCCTCTTACTCCTTTCCTGTCCATACACCCTGGTCCCCAGCTTCAGGTGGGCAAGAAACAGATGTTGATTTCCTCTCGTTCAGCTTGAATTCTGTAATAAGCCCATCCCCCTGCAGGCAGGAATCCACCTCATCAGTTCAATCCCCTTCTTGTCCCTGGTGTCGTATCCAAATTCTCAGGGTGGGTGGAGGAGAGAAGGAGGAAGATGAGGAAGACCTGGGGGCCGGGGGATCTGGTCCATGGGTCTGGGCATCCATCTATGTGCTTTGCTGCCCACTGCCCCTCACTCCCATCTGCAGGCCCCGCAGGTCCCCTAGAGTTGGAGGCAAGCCGGGGCATGCCATAGAGGTGGTCTGAAGTCCCATCACAGGAGCCTCTCCACAAAGCACCCTCCCTCTGGGGTCAAAGGCCTCAGAGGAATTGCCTCCGATGCCCTTGGTCCTCAGAGCCTTTGAAGGATCCTCCACCTCTGCAGCCCCCAGCAGCCTGGGCCTAAGTGATGAGCAAGGCTCAGGGTTTTTTCTTTTTCTTTTTTTTGGCCGTGTCTCTCGGCGGGATCTTAGTTCCCCCACCAGGGATCGAACCCGTGCCCACGGCAGGGGAAGCACGGAGTCTTAACCACTGGACCACTGCGGAAGTCCCAAGACTTTTTCTCAGGAGCCCTCCAGCCTCTAAACTCTCAACCTCTCCCCCTCCCCAACATCCCTCTGTCCCTCCCCCATGCCAATCTTAACCCCAGAGGACATTTTCTGGGGTGGAGCTGGGAGAAAGTTTATCCATCATGCCTTCTGTTGTTGCAGCCCTCAAGACCCTTCTGTTTTTCAAGCCCCAAACCCTGAGACTCTCCTTTTCCACTGCTTCCTGTTTTACATCCCTTCCCTGAGGCAATAAGCACCAAAGAGCTGAACTTTAATTCTGAGATAGTGGTCTGGGAGGAGGTTCAGCAAAGGGTAAAAGGAAATGGAGATACAAAATTATCCCTTAATGCTTAAAAGATATTGTCTACACACACACGGGCGCGCACACGTGCACCCCAGGAGGACGCAGCTTTGTGGCCTAATTTTTCCATTTAGCGATGACTTATGGACCCATGCCTGTGTCATGATGGCATTTTTATTGACTTCATGCTGTGACATTATATGGGGTTCAGTCACTTATCTTAGTGCACCCAGTGTTGGAGAAATACATGACACATCTTCCTTGAGTTATGATGGGTTTACATCCCAATAAACCCGCTGTAAATTGAAAACACCTTAAGTCAAAAATGCATTTAAATCACCTCACCTACCAAACATCATAGCTTAGCCCGGCCCACCTTAAAAGTGCTTAGAACACTTAACGTTAGCCTGCAGTTGGGCAAAATCATCTAACACAAAGCCTATTTTATAATAAAGTGTTCACTATCTCATGTAATTTATTGAATCCTGGACTGAAAGCAAAAACCAGAATGGTTGTCCGGATCCAGTGTGGTTGTCAGTGTGTTGGCTGTTTATCCTTGTGATCGCCTGGGCGCCGCAGTGGCTGCCTCTGCGCAGCTTCAAAAGGGAGGATCGGACCTCATATCGCCAGCCCAGGAAAAGATCCAAATGCGCACCACCTTAAAGTTGAGAAATCATAAGTCAAACCACTGTAAGTCGGGGACTGTCTGAATCTCCAAATCTTTATTACCGTAAATAACATTGCCACGTTCGTCCCATGGGCAGACCACTCTCAGCTGTGGGTTCTAAGACAAGGGTCATTATCTCTCTAAGCCTTAGTGTCTTGATTTATAAAACACTGGCACTACCTCACAGAGTCGTTGGAAGAATTAAATAAGACAGTAGATATAAAGTGCCCAGCAAAAACGTGTTCATTCAAGGATGATGAAGATGGTGATGATGGTGAAGATGACAGTCACACAACTTTTTACAAATCTCTATTTTTCTCAGGATAAAAACCTAAAAGCAAAACTGCTGGGTGAGAGGTTCCTTAAAAAACTAAAAATAGAGTTACCATATGATCCAGCAATCCCACTCCTGGGCATATATCCATAGAAAACTCTAATTCAAAAAGATACATGCGGGCTTCCCTGGTGGCGCAGTGGTTGAGACTCCGCCTGCCGATGCAGGGGACGTGGGTTCGTGCCCTGGTCCGGGAAGATCCCACATGCCGCGGAGCGGCTGGGCCCGTGAGCCGTGGCCGCTGAGCCTGCGCGTCCGGAGCCTGTGCTCCGCAACGGGAGAGGCCACAACAGTGAGAGGCCCACGTACAGCCAAAAAAAAAAAAAAAAAAAAAAAGATACATGCATCCCAGTGTTCACAGCAGCATTATTCACGATAGCCAAGACATGCAAGCAACCTAAATGTCCATCAGCAGAGGAATAAAGAAGATGTAGTATATAGATACAATTGAATATTACTCAGCCATAAAGAAGAATGAAATAATGCCTTTGCAGCAACATGGATGGACCTAGAGATTATCATACTAAGTGAAGTAAGTCAGACTGAGAAAGACAAATATCATATGATATCACTTATACGTGGAATCTAAAAAGAATGTTACAAATTAACTTATTTACAAAACAGAAATAGATCCACATAGAAAACAAACTTATGGGGCTTCCCTGGTGGTGCAGTGGTTGAGAATCTGCCTGCCAGTGCAGGGGACACGGGTTCGATATCTGGTCCAGGAAGATCCCAGGTGCCGCGGAGCAGCTAAGCCCGTGAGCCGCAACTACTGAGCCCCCGCGCCACAACTACTGAAGCCCGCACACCTAGAGCCCATGCTCCACAACAAAGAGTAGCCCCCGCTCGCCGCAACTAGAGAAAGCCCGCGCACAGCAACGAAGACCCAACGCAACCAAAAATAAATAAATTTTTTAAAAAAGAAAACAAACTTAAGGTTACCAAAGGGGAAAGAGAGGGGAGGAGGGATAGATTAGGAGTCTGGGATCAGCAGACACACACTACTATATGTAAAATAGATAAACAAGGGCCAAGAAAACAAAACCGCTGGGTTAAACGATAGGTACGTTTTCTAAAATCTTCTGAGAACTATTTTGATTTACCCTCTATGGCCCCTGCCCAGAACCCCGTTGCCAGCCTGGTGCACCTGTCTCCCACCTGTTGGGTGCGTTGACTGCACAGGGCTCACAGCTGCACTGTCATTTGAAGCGTCGCCCTCTGGCCTATAGGAGCCACCCACGTGAGAAGTGCCTGGCATGTTAGCCTGCCCCCAGGGCAGGCCGCAAACAGTGGCTGACCTGGCCTCAAGGTGGGACAAGCCGTGGTTCCATTCCTGCTCCCAAGCTCCCCACGGGATCAGGTTAAGACCGGACTTCAGCTGAACCACTTCGTGGCTGAGTTTCTTCCTCTAGCCCACTTACTTCACTTCCTTAAAGGCTTTTCTCCTAAGAGCCTTCCTCGATCAGTAGATCATTTCCCTGGGAATCCCTTCCAAAGAATCCATCTTGAAACACCCATCCAATAGCAGTGGGGGCCGTCAGGTGGGGGATCTTAGGTGCATTGTGTGGTTGTCACTCTTTAAAGTGCGTGACCACACACAGCTAGGCAGCATGAGCGTGTGTGCTGGTAGAATAGGGGTCTCCATCCCAGGACACCCTGCTCTGAATGGACGCATCTCCCCAAACACACGTGCACGGGCTGCCCTCACCCAACGAGCCAGTGAGTCTCGAGGCGAAGTAGGAACAGACAAGCCGTGCAATAACAAACATGCCAGCGCTACGAGAAGGCGGCGTGGAGCTTCACTGTCCTTCACGGAGAAAGGCCGAGGAAGCCGGCAAACAGAACCTGGGGGTCCAGGAGCGGTGAGGGGGTGGGCAGGCTGAGGCAGCTGAGACAAAGTCCAGAATGGGGCCAAGGTGAAAAACGGGCACTGACCTCGTTCAAGTACATCCGTGCAACAAAGATGCTCATTGAATAAGCAAACCACCTGATGCTTGCATGGTAGGAAAAATAATAACAAAACACCTGGCACTGTCTTTGGGTTGATTAGCCAATATCTTTATTCTCTCTCTCTGTCTCTCTCTGTCTCGGTCTCTCTCTGTCTCTCTCTGTCTCGGTCTCTCTCTGTCTCTCTTTCTGTCTCTCTCCCCCTTGATGACTGAAGTACCCACTCCGTACGGCCTTCTGCTCAATCCACACTGGTAATAGTGACAAGACTTTGATGTACTCCTTATTCAACAGAATGTTGTTTAGTTCAAAGTGAGGAACAGAGGCAATTCTTTGCTTTTAAATTATTAGCTCTCTAAGTCTTCTGTAATGATGTAGTTTGACTGAAGTGTGCAGTTTATTAACTACATAAAGACGACATTATCAGAGCGGAGAAAGGCGGCGGCGAGCCCTGCCATTCAGCCCAGCAGCAGGGGTTCTAGGTGCTTTGATCTCAATCAATGCTAAATGTCTTTGTGAGATAGAGAGCGAGCTGAAATTATCTTTGGCAAGGCAGCAGCATCAATTATTCAAGTCCTTTTCCTTATGAATTAAAGTGTTCAACTTCCACCCCATTTGTGGGTTTGGGGCATTTTTTTTCTTTTATTGTTGTTTTTCCAGTCAGGAAAGGCTCTTGGAATAAACCTCCGAGCGTCTGCTAATCATACCCCAGCTGATGACCTTTGAAAGGTCACATCTCCTCCTCCTCACTAATTGCTTCCCCACCCTCACTCCGAGCCCTGGTCCTCTTCGAGGTGACCCGGAGGACTGCAGAGAAAACAGGGGCATTGTTTCTATCTGGCTTCGTGCCAGGATGGTCAGCAGAGGCCAATGAAGTAGCCCCTTGACAAGAAGTGTTGGTTTGAAATCTGATGAAACGGAGGCGTCCCCAGGCTGTTAGAACACCCCCGCCCCGCCTGACCTCAGCTGCCCACTGTACCCCACAAGGAAGAGGTCAGCTATCAAACCGCCCTTCTGATCAAGACCCAGTTCCTTTGAATACACCCGCCCTCTGGGATGGTGATTTTTCCATCTGCAGGCTGAGACCCATGAGTGAGTCATCTAATCAATGTAGTGGATTGTGTCCAGCAGAACTGAAGAGAAAAGAAAAGGAAAGATCAGAATGCATTGGATGTATTAGGCTAAGTATTGTTCCTTGAAACTCTATTTCAGATCTGAGTGCCCTGGGTCAACATACAGCATCACCACCACCACTTCCTCACCGGAGAAACCCTGAGACAAGGATCTGGGGGCAAGTCGCTTATTTGGGGGGGGTGATTTCAGAAAGTTCTGTGCTAGGCAGGGTAAATGAGAGAAGAAGGAAGAAAGCCAATGAACTGCATGTTCATTACTGGGCTGCCACCATGGGCCACTGGAGCTCCGTCCCTCTGGGGACATTCTGAGTTGTTCCACCAAAAACGAGGGAGCTGAAACCTTGGTCCACAAGTGCTTGTCCTCCATCGGTCAGGGTCTCGCCTGGGTATTAGCTCCCTGTCGCTTCTAGGATGCTCCATATGTAGACCAAACATGCCCCCGTGGCCAGAGAACCCCTTCAGGCAGAGGGTTGGGACAGAGTGGAGAGAAACTGTCTGTGATGACGCTGGGGAGACCAAGGGAATGTACATGGAGCACAGCAGCATCTGCTCCACCACGTAAGATGTATTTTGTACCATGGATGGCAGTCAGAACAGTCTGAACATCCCTGCCCTAGAAAATAAAGGTAGGAGAGCCATCACCCATACCACTGGAGTATTCTTTAAGCCTTCTAGACTTTTTTGTTTTTTTGCTGTACGCGGGCCTCTCACTGTTGTGACCTCTCCCGTTGCGGAGCACAGGCTCCAGACGCGCAGGCTCAGCGGCCATGGCTCATGGGCCCAGCTGCTCCGTGGCATATGGGATCTTCCCGGACTGGGGCACGAACCCGTGTCCCCTGCATCGGCAGGCAGACTGTCAACCACTGCGCCACCAGGGAAGCCCTAGACTTTTCTTGAAAGCTCTGTATCAACTACATTCACTAACTTAGTACATTTACCTTACAAGTTAGTGATGTTGGCACAGCAGAAGCCCATGTAGGTCAATGAGCCGAGCAGAGTGCTGGCCTGGAATGGCTACTCAACAAAGGGTCAGTTGAATTTGAAACCAGTTTATGAACCACGGGGGTGGATCACTGAGTACCTACTGAATGCTTGACATGGCGCTTGGTGCTGTGGGCAATCAGGGCATTGAGGTACTGAGGATCTGATCAGAAGACAAAGCTAAGCAAAATGCGCCAGCTGGAAAACATCATGCAGGCAGTCAAAGACTGAATCAGGAAGTAGGACTTGTCCCTGTGTGATGGTTAGGATCTCGGTACCTGGGTATTTGGTCAAGCATTATTCTAAATGTTTCTGTGAAGGTGTTTGGGGATTAGATGAACATGTAAATGAGTGGATTTTGAGTAAAGCAGATTGCCCTCTATAATGTGGGTAAGGCTCATCCAATCAAAGACCTCAGAAGAACAGACTGACCTCCCCCGAGCAAGAAGGAAATCTGCCAGAAGACAGCTTTTGGACTCAAACTGCAGCTCTCCCCAGCCTTCCTCCCCCATCAGATGTTAGATTCACCAAGTCTCCACTATCATGTGAGCCAATTCCTTAAAATCTCTCTCTCGATATCTGTCTATCATCTACCTACCTACATACCTATCTGTGTATCTCCTTTTGGTTCTGTTTCTCTGGAGAACACTGATTAATAACACCTAGATTCTCCCTTTTCACTCACCCCAACCCCCGACAGCCCAGTCACCAAACTCTTTGGTTTCACCTCTTTATTATCTCCAGAATCAATCCCTCTTTCCCACCCACACCATCCCATCCATGCCATCTTCTTACCTGGATCACTGCACTCAACACATAACCAGACTCTGTCTTCCCACCACCTTAGGGACCTATGGCACATGTGTTAAATGTTGGCAGACTGGAAGCTGAGAACTTGACCTTGCCTAAGGTGACCTCAAGAGCTGAGTACAAAGGAGAAGAAGGCCAAGTAGGGGGCTGGAAGAGGAGAGAAGAGAGGTACATAAGATCTTCCTAGAGAAGGTACTGCTGGAAATGAGTCTTGGAAAAATGGATGAGTGTTTACCAGACAGGATGATAAAAGAGTGTGAGAACATTTCTGGAAGAAGGAAGTGGCATGATGGGTTTAGGGAACCAAACTCTATTTAAAGTGGTGTTTTTTAAAAATGTACGTTTAAAATTGTAGTACCCACAGTAGGGGAAATGGGTGCTTACATATTCTGCTGAGAGTATTTTCCTGGAAGACAAATGACCAACAAGTATGAAGAGCATTTGAATTTTTCCACTCACTTGACAAGCAATACTTCTAGGAATTTTTTGGTAAGAAACGCCTGTAAAAGTGAAAGATTAGAAAAATCCCAAATAGCCAACAAAATGGGATTAGTTCAATAAATATGCTATATTCCCTACAATTGAATACAATCTGATTATTTAAAATGATGTTGAGATGAATATTTATTGTCATGGGAAAGTGTTCATGACAAACTAAGTGAAAAAAGTAGGTATTAAACTGGGTGAAATGTACATGGAAACTCTCTGTACTACTTCACAACTTTTCTGTAAATCTAAAACTATTCTCAAATGTAAAAGTTTGTCTAAATACCTTAAAAACCAGATATTTACAGTACTGTCTTCTTTGTAATAATATTTGACATACACACTGAAGAATATATTTGAAGGTGATCATAGTGGTTATTCTGTGTAGTAGGATCAGGGGCACTTATTTTCTTCTTTTTACTTATCTGTATTTTCTATCTTTTCTACAATGACTGTGGAGTACTTTTGTCGTGCTTTTAATAAGAAAAATAAAGTTTATCTTAAATTTTCTTAAATTTATCTTAAATGTTCTTTAAAGGGAGCTTATCAAAGAGGGAAAGAAGAAAGACCAGTGGCTAGAGGAAAATAGTATCAAGAAATGGTTTAACATTTTATTTTAGTCTTTATTCCAATTCTAAAATAATATATTCTAATCATGTAGAAATCTGAACATTACTAAAATGTACAAAAAGTGTAATCATCACACATAAGCCTGCTTCTCAGAAATGATCACTGGGGAGTGGACTCTGGTGCTCCACTGAGAGCCCACAGATTCCTTCGACCATTTCTGGAGCTCCTCTCCTGGGTCCAGTGTGGCTTTGCTTCTCACCACCAGCACCTGTGACTCTCTTTGAAGGGCTACCTTCAGGATCCTGGAGCTGCTTTGCCCGAATGTGCAGAGAGGGAGAGGTGGCTGGGCAGACTACACGCGAAGGAGTAGAACATGTGGTGAGGCATAATTTACACTCCTGAGTTTCCCTGTGGGAGGAGACTGGAGCTACTCTTTTTTTTTTTTTTTTTTTTTTTTTTTTTTTTTTTGCGGTATGTGGGCCTCTCACTGTTGTGGCCTCTCCCGTTGCGGAGCACAGGCTCCGGAGGCGCAGGCTCAGCGGCCATGGCTCACGGGCCCAGCCGCTCCGCGGCATGTGGGATCTTCCCAGACCAGGGCACGAACCTGTGTCCCCTGCATCGGCAGGCGGACTCTCAACCACTGCGCCACCAGGGAAGCCCAAGGAGCTACTCTTAACTATACTGAGACTGCATTCTGACTTGGCTTCCTCCCCATCCCTATCCTGCTTCCCCCTCCCTGACCAGGCTCTCCTGGAAGCACTTCCGTAGAAAATCACCTGCACACGAATCTCCATCTCAGGGTCTGCTTTTAGGAAAACAGCTATGTTGTTGCTGTTGATGCTCAAATGCATCTCCTTCCCTTCTTTTCTCTATACATACAACATGTGTTGCACGGCTCTGACACGCTGTACTTTATGGACAACTTGGCTCTGATCTTCCCAGAAGCCAGTGCTGAGAGAGCCATGATTGGTCACATGATTCAAGGCATCCATGGGATTAAAAAAAAAAAACAGCTGGAGAGAAGCAGAGGTATGTTCTAGCATTGAATGCAGAGAAACATTTACCCTGTGACTTGCAGAGAGCCACCTTCTCAACAACTGCCTGCAGTGATTACAGTAACAAAGTCCATAAGCTGAAGGCAAAGAGCTGAAATGGTGTGGTTGAGGAAAAGATGCTCTGATAAAATCCAAGGTTTAAATTCAGCATGTAATCAGGGATTGCACAAGCAGATGCCTGTGGAGGCAAGGTGGTGTAAACGAGGCACCAGTGAGAACAAAAATGATCGGAGGGCGCATTTCCTGTAGGAGCCACTACACAGCTCTAATGAGGAGGGGCCATGTGGGAACATTGTTGCCAGATCTTCAAGAGGACCTGAAAATCAGAATTTATATGTAAAATATCTCAATTTTTAAATACTGGAAATCTTTTTTTGTTTTTAAAACACCAGGCCAAACAAATATGATTGTGGGCCAAATTCAACCCATGACTAACAATTTGCAACCACTGTTCTACGGGGGGATATAATGCAGAGAAAGGGAAAAATAAGGCATGTTCTTCAAATAAGCCAACCAAAAAACTACCTCACACAATTTACCTTTTAACTGCATTTTTCTATTGCTAAAAGCATATTGTACAGTCAGCTTTATCCTCTATTTTCATTTATCACAAGCATTTTCTAACACCATTAAATATCACCTATGAAAATAATTTTAATGGCAACATTACAGAAGTACTTAAAGTGCTAGGGAGTTTTTGTTTGTTTGTTTGGGGATTTTTGTTTGTTTTTACTTTAGGAAATAACACTGCATTTCAGATAATTTCCTCCAACTAGACTCCTAGGTGTGGAATTACTTTGTAAGAAATTTTTTTAAGCTCTAAATTCATATCAAGATTTAGAAATGCTGTTGCATATATCAATAGTTCATTTCTTTTTATTGCTTTTTTATTGCATTCTACTGTATGAATATACCAAAGTTTGTTTATTCATTCTCCTGTTGATGGACACCAGGATGTTGGTGGAATAATAAAAAGGTCTTTAGTGCCAAGTTTAAGAACCACTGAGAAACACACAGAACATAGATGATCATAAATACCAATGAGGGAAGGAAAAAATAATATTATTACCTGTATACCTGTATACATCACACATGGTGGGTCACGTGGGTGAAGAGAAAGGTGAAAGAAAAAGTTGTCTGAGGACTAAGCATTTTTTTCTGTATTCTACATAGGAGTGATAACACCAGGGAATTTCAACTATGTCTTGGGAAAAAGAAGGAAGAGTTGAAGGTCACCAAAAATGTGGCTTATGAGGCCAAATATGTAGAGTCAGCCTACAGGGAGAAAGGACTAAAGAACACATATTTAGACACATAAGTAAGTGGTGGGGCTGAGGCATTTGCCTATGAAAACTCTTGTGACGTCGAGTGGCCACACAACACACATCCTCCCTGGGCGCCATCAACATGCACTCATGGTCTCTAACCACCAGGGGGTCCTCAACGCTGCCAGGCACCCTCCGCATTCCTCTGGCCCTTTCTCACTTCACTCTCCTCCAGATGCTGCGCTTGAATCTCTACTCTTCTCTCCCTCTGCTCTGTCCCTCGATATCCTCCTCGAACACCAGGCCTTCGATGCTCCCATCATGTCTCTGAGGAAGCCCACAAAAGCTACATCACCCTTCCCGTCTCCTCTCCCAGGAACCCATTTGGCATCTTCAGACTCAACGCCATGAATTTATCTCCCCCAAACCACTTCCTCCTCTTGGTTTCCTGGTCCCATCAAAGGCAGCTCCGTTCTCTAACTCACAGGGTTCCCCAGTCTCAGCACCTTTGCCTTCACCCTTTCCTTTCCCCTGATGACATGTTCCACGCCTGTTCGACCTCTGGGCTGCTCTTTCCTTTCTAATCCCATTGCTGCCACCCTTGTGCAGTCTCCTTACCTCTCCAGCCCTATGGAGATTTCACAAGCTTGCTGTGGCTCTATCCATCCCAAACCCTGTCCCCAGATTTATTCTTCCAAAGTGTGGCTCTGATCAGCCACTGTCAGGCTCAGAAGCTTCCTGTGACTCTCCCATCACCTATCAAGTTAAGTCCATCCTCCTGAGCTCAGCTCTGGGGTCAACCTAAGTTACAATATCACCTCCTCCTGGCCCTTTAGTAAACGGGGCTCCTCACTGCTCTGGAAGGCTTCCCCCCTCTATCTCTGGCCACTGCATTGTCCTTGTGGGTCCCTCTAGAACTGGAACCCTTTCCTTCTCCTCTTCCCATCATTTAAGTTTCAACCTAAGCTCATCTATGAAAACCCTGATGGCACCAGTGGGGTGATTCTCCCTTCTCTGAAGCTCTGTACTCTCTAGGCAGTTGATCCCATTCTGCTTTGTATCATTTTAATGCAGGTTTTAGCGCTCTGACTACCCAGAAAGTCCTTGAGGGCTGAGGCCATGCGATCCATTCTTGCATCTTCCAGCAACAGCCATGCAGTAAATCCTCATAACGGGTGTTCAGTGAACCCTTAAATTACTCAGGCTGTTGAGACTTGCTGAGCCAGGCCACATGTGTGGATAAAGAACTCTCTTCCTTGGCTCTGCTGCTAAGCACACACACACACCATCTCACTGGCGTTTGCACACACACACACACACACACGCCATCTCACTGGCGTTTCCTCACAAGTCAAGCAGCGCAGACGCATCCCTCATTACAGACCCGCCCAACTGCTCTCTCTTCAGACCCAGATCTCTTGCCCTGAGGGTTTCCAGCCAACACCCACAGACTAGAATCTCAGTCTCAGGGCTTAGATGACTTCTTAGGGCCTCTTTCTTTGTCTTCTCGTCCCCAGCTTTTCACTTCTGGAACAACCCCCAGGCGCAAGAGCAAAGCCAAAGCTTGACCCAAAGGCAGAGTCCCTTCGGAACCAGCTCGAGAGCAAAAGAAACCCTGCCTTCCCCGAGATGAAAGCTCTGTGCAGCCGGATCACCCAGTGGCCTAATGCCACGCTGCCATGGCAACATGAATTTTAAGCAGTCATTGGCAGAACCCGCCTCTCCTATCTCAACAACCCTGAAGCCAGCCTCTCCTGGGTGGGTCTTCCCACTATGAGCGTGCTGGGTGCACTTGAGGGACCTGAGTCACTTTCTGGGGTCAGGACGGCCCAACCTGGTAATTGATATCCTGGAACCTGTTAAGTGTGACGTCTGGATCACACTCACATCTCCAGACATAGAGTTTGTTGCTGGGGAAAATGTGGAGGCACCAGCAGCCTCAAGGGAAGAAAAACACCCAAAAGCGGGCTGAAAACAGATTCTCACTCCTCTACACTCCAGGAACCGGACTTTTCTGTATCTTTTGCATCCATGCAAAGATGACTGATGTGTACGTGATCCCAAGGACGTCACCGCTTCTAGGGAAAATAAACCACATATTGAAACAACACAAAATGCGTTGTAACTGAGGTCATAATAAAGGCTCTTCCACTTCCTGTTAAGCTGTAGGCTGGGACCCCGGGTGACAGTGACACCAAACAACAAACACCCACAGCCCCAGCGAGGCTGGGATGCCCCAGAGGACAGGCAGGGAGGCACATGTCCTTCAGTCTCTGTGACCGTCCCCACTGTCCTGTCCCCCAAGGGTCAGGGGTGCTCAGAGAGACTGAGGCCCCAGCACACTTGACCTTGTGCCCTAGACTCTAGAAAAAAGTGCCCGAGCCCAGGTGGTCTCAGCGCTGAGTAGATGCAGCACAGACAATGTAACAGTGTCAATATCAGCTCTGGCTAGCATGCAAGGAAATGATTGCCCGCAGACCTTCAGGTCGGTGGAAATCTGAATTAGTACAGTTTTTAAAAAGCCAGTTTGGGGACTTCCCTGGTGGCACAGTGGTTAAGAATCCACCTGCCAATGCACAGGACACAGGTTTGATCCCTGGTCCAGGAAGAGCCCACATGCTGCGGAGCAACTAAGCCCATGCGCGCCCCAACTACTGAAGCCCGTGTGCCTAGAGCCCGTGTTCCACAAGAGAAACCACCACAATGAGAAGCCCGTGCACAATGAAGACCCACTGCAGCCAAAAAAAATAAAAAGAAAAGGCAATTTGTTATGGTGGACTGGTCTTTAAAATATGCATACTTTTTAACCCAGGGATTCTTTTTTTGTTTCTGTCCTGGAGAGGTACTTGCAGATGTGCCCAGAGAGGAATGCACCAGGGTGTTGGTTGCAACATTGTTTGTTTTCACGAAAACTTGGAAACAACTTAAAGTTCATCTACAGGAGAATAATCAAACCATGATACAAACTAAATGTATTGGTTTCCCAGCGCTGCTGTGACAAACTACTACAAACTAGGGGGCTTAAAATAACAGAAATGCATTCTCTCATAGTTCTGGAGGCTAGAAGTCTGGAATCAAGGTGCAGGCAGGTCAGTGTCCTTGTTTTCAGAGTGGAGTGTCCCTCTGAAGGTTCTGGGGAGTGTCCTTGTTTGCCTCTTCCAGTTTATGATTGCCCTGGCAATTCACAGCATCCCTTGGCTTGTCCCTGCATCGCTCCAGTCTCTGTCTCTGTCTTCATGTTCCCTCAGTGTGTCTCTGTATCATCTCCTCTTCTTAGGATTCCATTCATTGGATTTAGGGCCCAACCGAATCCAGCATGACTAACGTTTCAGTAAATTCACCATTAGGGATTTTTTTGTTTTTTTGACTGCACGGCACAGCATTTGGGATCTTAGTTCCCTGACCAGGATCGAACCAGTGCCCCCTGCATTGGAAGCACGGAGTCTTAACCACTGGACCACCAGGGAAGTCCCGGGATTTTTTTTTTTTTAAAGACATAAAAGTTTGGACACCTGTAACTGCTGTGAAGTCATTGACTTTTCACCTATTTCAACAAAAATAATAGAAAGTAATATGAGATATAAAAGTGAGGTAATAATGGGGCCACCAATTCACAGTATTAGTCTCAATGTGTAGTGACATATCTGGACATTTGCTGTGTCATCAGGAGATTTTTATTTTAATAGGTGACCCGACATCCTCAACCCCCTAAACCCCAAACTAAGCGTGGTACTGCCTTGGGGTCTGTACAAAGATGAGGTTATAGACGTGACTCCTGCCCTGGAGAAGTTCCCTTTGTTGAAACTGATTGAGGTGAGAGTAATGAGTAGTACAAATGCTTCCAGTTCTCTTGGGCCTCACAGCCCAAGAATGAGAGAGTACAGAGGATTCATGCAGGGAAGGACCAGCACCAGGGATGCTGCAAGGAAAGTGGAAACCCATAACCCAGGTCTCTCTAACATCTAATTAATAACATATCAATACATAATAGAAGCTAACGGCTTGGGTCAAAGGTTTGCGCCCTACTGGAAATGAAGCTTGCTCTCCTCCCAGAAGAGGTAGCCATGCTTCCCTGCTGGCTGAAATAGGCTCTGTCTGGTCTGTCCTCCTTCCCTGGGCTTCTAGAAACTGGATCCCAGAAGGTGTCTTAGGCCAGCCCTTCACCGAGATGGGTGTCTCCTTCATTCTATGCCGTCTCATTTTATATGGATAGCATCTCACCATGTTGTTTTGCATTTTATTGAAGGTCAGTGCTCTGAGATTATTTTTATATGTTTCACATGTTCCTCAAGGGAACGAAATCCTTCCCCATCGAAGCCCAACTCACAGAGAGCTACATTCTAGGGCCAGAAAGACTTTATGAAGGCTCTTCTTTGCGTCAGTACAACCTTGCATGTAAAACTTGCAAATAGTCGTCGAGCATTCACTAGGTACCAGGCACTGAATGGAGTTTTTTTAAATAAAATTTCCCATAATTTTCATACCCCTGTATGAGGCAGGTATTACACAGATCCCAATTTTATGGATGGGAGAACCAAGTTTGGAGAGTTTTATTAAATGTTTAAAGTCACTCAGCTAGGAAAGGGTAGAACCTGGATCTGCCCCGAGGTGCCGTGCACCAGGCAGTGTGCTCTCTGCACCCCCGCTTAATAGAGTGTATTCTAATTCTTAGCTTGAAGGTATGTTTCCCAACTAAACTATAAATTCTTGAGAGCAGGACCTAATTTTATTCATGGCAACATACCAAATGCCTAGTTGGCCTTCTATGAAATTGGATGGATAGATGGATGGATGGATAGATGGATGGATGAATGGATGGATGGAAATGATAGGAAGGAAAAACCTTTTCCCTCTACCAATTTATGTCCATTGCTTGGGGGCCTGCAAATTAACTGACAAAAGAACAGATTAACAGATTAATTAAGGGAGGTTGATTCTCAGATTGACAGAGAAAAGACAAAGTTTATTCATGAGCATGAGAGCAGACAAAGAAATGGCTCCTGAACAACTAGTTAAGGGTCTATATGTCATCTTAATCAAAAGGGAGGTTAGGACTTCAAGGGAAAGCAAATGGTGGGAAACTAATGAGAAACAAATAGGAGAAACAAGCAAAGGGTATGGAAAGTTTTGATAAGGCTTTGTTTATTAATTTCTCATGCAGGTGCAAGTGGTCCATCTCCTTTCTGGCTGTAAACCTCCCAGAGAGGGGATTTATGGCAGCTGTATTTTTCAGGCTTTGTTTAAGTCAGAAAGAAAAAAAAATCAGGTAAGGTTTTTGCTGCTACTGCTGTTTGTTCAGGTATTTTCAGCTTAAAATAGGCTTCATATCACATTGGTGGGTCCAAGTGGATACTATCAGATGCATGGTTGGATAGATGGATGGATGAGTGGATTGGTGGGTGGATGGATGGGCGGGTGGGTGGATGGGTGGATGGAATGATGAAAGTGGATGGTATAAACTCATCTGTGCGTTTGGGGTGGAGAGTAAAGAAGCATTTTACAGCAGGGCCAGAGCCACAGTCAGCCTCACAAGATGCCCCGTATAAATCTCCCTGCCAGCAAATTACATCCACAGCTTGCTGAGGCGCCTACAGTTCTAAGCTTGGAGATGCATTTTCTTGAGCCAGAGATCCCTGTTTAAATGGAGCTACAATAGAGAGGGAAATAGTATAATTTGAGAATTTATATGAAATGTATACTTATAAATATATGTGTATAATAATATATATTATATATGTTATATTGTATATATACATATATATAATATATATACATATCTATCTATCTATATGTGTGTGTATGTATATATATATATATATATGTATGTATATGTATATATGTCAGACAGCTGTGCTGCAGTGGAAAAGAAGACCCCAGATGAACTTCCAGTTCCAGCAACAGGACAGCTGAGCTAACACGGACACCCTTCTGTTATAAAATGCAGAAATAATACTAAATGAAGATAACAATTACATAGGCCCTGGGGGAGAACCACAGGAGGTTCAGAGACTTGGCGGATCAGACCTAGGTCCCCTCCATCAAGCTGGAATACCTGAAGGGCTGCCCAGGACAGGAAAAGGGGGCTCAGATAAAAGACAGGACTTCTCCCTAAGGTATAACAAACATATAACAGGAGCTGCCAAAAGAGGACAGAGGAACGTTATTCAAAGGACAGTGGATGAGAATTTGGAGAATGGAAACAAGACACGACTCCTCACATTGAAGAAGCACCATCCTGAGCAGGACACACAGAAGCACGCCCACCTCTAGACACACGGCAGGGAAGCTGCAGGACCCTCAAGATAAAGACCTCTTCTTGGAAGTGAAATGGGGAAGAAAATCTATAAAATAACAACAATTGGACTTCTCATCAGCAGCAAGACAGGGCGGAAGGATGAAATAATATCTGAAATGCAGAGAGGAAACTACTCTCGACTTATTCTCCATTCAGCTAAATAATCATTTAATGGTAATGATAAAAGTCGAGACAGGTGGACATAGAGAACAGACTGGTGCTTGCCAAGGGGGAGGGGGTTGGGGGAGGGGTGGAGTGGGAGGGTGGGATGAGCAGATGTAAGCTTTTATATATAAATAGAATGGATAGACTACAAAGTCCTACTGTATAGCACAGAGAATTATATCAATATCCTATGATAAACCATAATGGAAAAGAATATGAAAAAAAGAATATATATATATATATGTGCATAACTGAATCACTTTGCTGTATAGCAGAAATTAATACAACATTGTAATCATCTATACTTCAATAAAAAATAATAATAAAAATAAAGAATAAATAAAACTAAAGCAACACTCAAAGAAAAAAATAGTGTTAGGGTACAATAAGAATGAGGGTAAAACAGAGACATTTTCAGACAAAAAACTCAGTTTCCTAATCAAAGCCATTGATGAAAGATCACTAAAAGATGCACTCCAGTGAAAAGAAAGTGGACCAGGGCTTCCCTGGTGGCGCAGTGGTTGGGAGTCCGCTTGCTGATGCAGGGGGTGCGGGTTCATGCCCCAGTCCGGGATGATCCCACGTGCCGCGAAGTGGCTGGGCCCGTGAGCCATGGCTGCTGAGCCTGCGTGTCCGGAGCCTGTGCTCCACAACGGGAGAGGCCGCAGCAGTGAGAGGCCCGCATACAGCAAAAAAAAAAGAAAGTGGACCTGGACAGAGGAAGTGGGATCCTAGGGTGACGGTGAGCAAAGAGCTGGGTAAACATGTGGTTGAAGCTAAATCAGCATTTACTATAATAAACAATAACAACAATCACAATGACTCATTTGTTTAAAACCGTAATGGTACTAATAATAACATCAAGGTTGGCAAACTTTGACCCCGGAGCTAAATCCAGTCAGCAGCCTGTTTTCATATGGTCCTTGTGGTAAAAATGGTTTTTCCATTTTTGTGTGTGGTGGTAAAATACATGACATAAAAATTACCATTTTAACAATTTTTAACAGTTCAGTGGCATTAGGTATATTCACGCTGTTGTACAACCATCACCACCATCCATCTCCAGAACTTTCTTCATCTTCCCACACTGGAACTCTATCCCATTCCCCTCTGACCCTCAGGCCCTGGCAACCACCACTCTGCTTTCTGTTTCTATGAATTTGAAGACTCCAGGGACCACATATAATTGGAATCATACCGTATTTGTTCTTTTGTGACTGGCTTACTTCACTCAGTGTAATATCCTCAAGGTTCATCCATGTTGTGACCTGTGTCAGCGTCTTCTTCCTTCATAAGGCTGAATCATATTCCACTGTATGGATAGACCACATTTCAGTTATCCATTCTTCCACTGATGGACACTTGAGTTGTTTCCACCTTTTGGGTCTTGTGGATAAAGATGCTATGAGCATGAATATGCAAATATCTGTCCAAATCCATGATCTCCATTCTTTGGGGTATAGACCAAGAAATTGAATTGCTGGATCATATGGCAATTCTGTTTTTTATTTTTTGAGGAACAACCATACTGTTTTCCAGAGCGGCTGCACCATTTTACGTTTCCACCAACATCACCTGCTCAACGGAGGAGCTGACGAATCACTCAGGCTGAGGAGGGGGAGATGAAGGGGGCTTAATCAGGTTGCGTTGTCAGGAGTTGGAGCTGGACACGGAGAGATGACCCTCAAAGGGAGGAATTCTCTTGGCCGTGGTCCACAGGCCAGCGAGGGAGTTTTCTTTCTGCACGAGGTTTTCGGCAGTCTCAACACTTATCCGAAGCCACTAGAAACAGGGCACAGGCCCCTCATCCCCTCAGGGCACAGCAGCCAGGAGACCCTGCGGCGACCCGCCCCCAGGCACCCCCCACCCCCAGCCACCATCAGCTCCCACCTCGCCGGCTCCGGGGTCTCTGGGGCTGAGGACGGGGTGCGTGGGGAAGCCCAGTCCCCTTTGCTCCCCACGCCACCCCAATCCAGCTTTCCAACAAGGAAAGGACTTTCTCCACAACAGGTCCCTGAATCCCTAAGGGGAAAGCCCAGCCGCCTCTCTTTGGGGAGCCATGAGCCTGGGACGCCCCCTTCTGGTGAAGTGTGGGGAGGGGACTGTCCCCAGAGCGGAGGGCGGGGCCTCTGAGGCTGAGGGGAGGGAGGCCCCGTGTCCCCAGACACACAGACCCCCGGCTCGCCTTCTCTGCACCCTGGGACCCCAGAGCCCTCGGCTGACGCAGACGTCACGATCCTTCTTCCGTTTCCTAAAGCTAGCAACGGGCAGCACTGTATCCTGTAAGGATAAACGACTTCACAGCCTCCAGGGGGCCACTAAGGGTCCCCTCCCCAGAGGGCCAAGGGACGGACGCCTGAGGACTCCTGGAGAAATGGCCCTGATGGTCAGTTTTCAAAAGGAGGAAAATAAGCACATTCCCAAAACTCTGACAAAGGTAACGGGATTCTGTCTCTGTTTCTGCTGTGGCCCCAAAGACTGAGAATAAACCGGTAGGTGCCTACCACTCGCCCAGGTCCAGACAAGGTGCTGGACAGGTGTGCCCACCTGGTGGACCAAAAGGCATCCTTGCAGTCCAGCCTGTTGGGGAAGACGGGTTGTGCCCTCTCTTCAGTTAAGTGAGGGGGTGTCACAGGGCCATTTGGGGGGGCTTGGCTTGTGCTCCAGAGTGAGAAGGGCAGGACTGGAGGAAAGTGAAGCTCAGTTGAGGCCACGAAACAGAGGGGACGGAGGGAGGACCAGGTGCCTGTTGGGGCAAGGATGCTGGCGTCGGAGGGGCTGCACTGAAGGGAGTGGCTGCAGCCATTTGAATCTCGCCCCAGGCAACTGGAGATGTGACCACAACTAAGATGTGGACCAGGGGACGCTCAAGGGCCCAGAGAGGTCCTCATGCAACGAGCAAGGGGACTTGTGGTCCCTTCTGACTATGGAAGCCGAAGCCAGAAAGCCCTCAAGAATGGAGGAAACTCCCCACCTAAGTAAGAGTCAGCAGGACCGGTGGTCTCTGCGTCCGTCAACTAAGCGCTTCCCTGTTCTCCCACCTCCCCGCTCCAGGGGCCAGAGGCTCCACAATGAGTGGGAAAGGAAGAAAAGAAGAGCAAGGCAGACAAGAGAGAAGAAGCTGACCCCTGTCTCCGCAGCCTGGGCAACCGAGGCGGCCCAGTATGGAGCAGTGCAGGCTGCAGGAAGGAAGGAGCTTGACCTCTGGATGAAGTTCTGAGTTCGCTCATTACGCTAACATTTGAACTGCAAACAGAATTAGATCGGGATGGTTTTTGTCACCGACAGTGCTTGGAGGATTTGTTTTCTGAAAAGGACCAGAAAAGATACGGGACTTGCCAGAGCTTTCATTCAGGGTTAGGAAAAGAAAGAATGCACAGTGTAGGTTTAAAGGGAGAATGGGGTGTGTGTGTGTTGGGGGGGAAATACAGTTGTTTTCTTCTTGCACCCTATAAAGTTCTGAACAGACGAAAAGTTACATATGTATCACCTCATTTTATGTATCTCCAAATAACCCTAGGAAGAAGGTCAAATGATCACCTTGGGTTCACAGAAATCAAGGAGCTGTCCCAAGCTGGAAAGGGGCAGGGGGAGCTCAAGCATCTCACAACGCTACGATCCACCAAGGACCCACAGACCCAACTTCCCCACCTTCTTCTGAGCAAGAACAGAGCTCCATAGGTAAGCAGCTTTCCTACCCCCTTTCTTGGTGTATGGCACCTCACAGGCATTCCATCTGAATGAATGAAAAGCCACCCGGCCATGGAATAGAGCATGGCTGCATTTCATAGATATTTACAAACTATTTGGCTACATAAAAACTAATCAGCACTCCAATCCTCTCCTGCCCCACCTCCTGCATCCTCCCATTTTCCCATCCCCCAACCAAGACAGTGTAACCATTCCAGTGTGGGAGTGCCTATGTGGCCACCAATATCCATTCTCCCCACCTTCCTTCCCAGTATTAGAACCTCCAGAAGTTCAGCTAGTCACAAGCTGGACTAACAAAAGACTACAATTCCCAGCCTCCTTTGCACCCAGGTGTTGCCACGTGACCAAGTACAGGCCAATGGGAGGTGGGTGGAAATGACACCCACCCCTTCTTCTCTTCCCACTGTCTTCCCAGGCATGACCATGGACAGGGGGCTGGTGAATCAGCTTCAGTCACTACCCTAGGGCAGTGGTTGTCCACCTTGTCTGGACCTTGGGATCACCTGGGCAAAGTCTCTAAAAAAGCCCTCTGATGCCAGGGCTCCACCTCCAGATTCTGACTTGATTGGACCAGAAGATTCTAATGTCCAGACAAGACAGAGAATAATCATACCAGAGCCGAGGGGAGGGGTGGAGCAGCAAGATGGAAACATCTCGGTCCCTGGATTTCCACTCTTCCTTGGAGCCCACTCACCCTGGGCCGCCTCCTGCCTTTGAGCAAGGATGTGACAGAGACAGAAACTCCTCCACGTGTGAACCACTGCCTCCCTTCCAGGGTTCTTTGTTACTGCTCTTTGGCCTGGACCTCACCTAGTCCAACCAGGGAGTCCTCCAGTCTCCCATAATTGATGCCGGGAGCCATGTGGGCTTGGTTTCTCCGTAGGACCCTGGGGGCCTAGGAGTACAGCCCCCTAACACAAGTATGCAAGTCCAGGGTTGAAATTCTCCTCATTTCCAGACACACTGGCTGCTGGTAGGGTATGGATTTGCCTTTAATCTCATTGTAGACGAGCTTTGCAAGTAAAGGCATCCAATCAATTGGCCTGCTCGCCTTCCAAGAAAGATCTGGCAGATTTTGCTTACTCTCTGGGAGAAATGTTTCCTCTCCCCTAGACGAGGGACTCTTGTGAGCCCCAAAGAGTGGATTCTGTAGAATCTAAGATGAGATACTCTTTCAGTGGTGAAGCATCTGTGTTCCCTGCAGGGGCAGTGAGTCCGGGTCTTGGGCACACACCTACCTGCGTTCATCTTTAGAGGCGTGCAGAGAGATGGCTCAGCGGCCCCAGTACTTATGGGCTAAATAAGGTAAGTTGTCTGAGGTTAAAAGCAAGTGAGGGGCTCCTACCTGCTAGTTGGATTCTGATGAAGCTGAGGATTAAATGTGAAGAGCATAATGAGTGTTCGGCAAATCACTTACTATCTTTTTTCCTATGAGGACTTTCCAGGCAACTTTTAAGAAATGTTTTATTCACCATGTAACCCTTAATCTCAACCCACTGTCCAATCCAAGTATGAGCCCAGCGGGACCCTTTGGGGCAACACTTCAGGGCTTTGGGCAGAAACCAATGACAATATCGAGCAGCACAGGGCGTAAAACCCGCAACTTCTATTCCAGGGCTTCTCCACAGCGGCACTGAAATTTTAGACCAGATCATCTTCTGTCGTGGGGCGTGGGCTGCTCCGTTCACTGTAGGACGTTTAGCAGCATTCCTGGCCTCTGCCCACTCGATGCCAGGATCACTCCCCGCCCTAGTCATGGCGTCTGCAAATGTCTCCAGGCCCTGCTCAACGCCCCCTGCGGGCAGAGCTGGACCCTGGTTGAGAACCGTCGCTCTAGATGAATTCCACGAATTGAGAAGTCACAGCTGCATCCACGAGGGCTCAGCGCAGACTGCACTCATAGGGGGTGCTCCGTCAATGCTTGTTGAGGCTCCATCAAGGCGTGTTGAGTTAATAAATGGAGAAGAGGTGGGAGGGGTGCATCGAGGCCCAAACCTCCAGAAGTGCCTCCTACGTTCGTGCAGCGGACGTGAAAATGTGCGCTCAGGAGGCAAATGGACTGAGGGTCCCCAGCACGTCCACACCAGGTCCAGGCTGCCCACAGGGGCTCCCAGCCAATGACCTTGCTTGGTGGGGGTCCTAAGGCAGAACCATTCTCACAAGACACAGGCTCAAGGACACCCGGGCAGCCCGGCCAAAACTTTCTTGGAAATGCTCCACCATCTGAGACTCCCTGCCCACCGCCTCCCCAGAGGTCAGCCCCGCACTGTGGTCCGAGAGCCCTCACCCTGTTCTCCAGCCTCCGCCCATCATCCTTCACAGGGGTCTCCCCCAGCAATCCCCTTGCCCACCTCATCCCATCTTGGCCTCTGCTTCTGGGTGGATCAGAGCACACCTGGCATTCTAGAAGGACGCCTTTCCCCAGCCCCCTCTTCCTGTGTGATGTCAGAGCCAGGGGCTTCCTCCCGGGGGGCTCCGTTGATGAGAGCATCACATTAAAACCAGTTTAGACAGGGAGGGAGTTCTTTGAAGTGATTCAGTTCCCTTTGTCCAGAAAACCAAAGAAGACGAGATTATCTCATAAATAGCTAATAAAACCAGACACACACTAACATTGCAATCCAAAAACACTTTGACAAGGTAACCTTTTATCGGTTTTAAGGCAGCAAGTCAAGTCCTCTGGTCCACATGCCTTTCTTCTGACCAAGGGTCAGGGTCGAGGGAAGGGGTTGGCCAGGGGAAGCCCAGCCAGCGCACTCTTCTCCATCATCCATCCATCTTGTCTCTCCAATCCCCAAATACGATCTTAATGCACTTTGGTTTAGAGCAAGCATGTCCCGCGGCCCCATCCAGCCGAGTGTGCAGGAGCGACTGCCTAGCCAGGGGCCCCGGGCTCAGCTAGCTTTGCCCTCGGCCAGGCTCTCCCAGGGGCAGATGACCTCCTTTTCTATGGCCTGGTCGCTCCGTTCTCCTGTCCTCGTGTCCTCCGAGTCCATCAGGCAGGTCCCGCTCCCCATAGGCACATCCATTTTGATCTGGAAGAAGCTTCAGGCACAAGAGGAAAGCAGGTGTGTGGGGATAGGAGGTCACCAAATCCCCAACTCACCCTGACATCCCTGAAGGAGCGTGGACACAGGTGCATTTGCCAAAAGCTGTGTGTGCAGGGATTGGCTCGGTGGACCCCTTTCATTGGGGAAGGAGGAAGGCTCCTATTTTCCTGCTGAATGAAGGATAATTCAGAAAATGCTTTACTTTCATTTTCAAGGGGCTTGAGTTTTTATGGTTTTGATGAATTCAGGATGTTCCTATAGGACATGCCAGGACTTAATCCTCAGCCCCTTTAAACTGCCTTCTGATGAAGTGGTGGCCACTGAGAACAGAGGTTTTAAAAGCCCCAAGCCTGTATGTGTGGCCTGGCTGTGGCCACAAAGCTAGAACATTCCCTCAGCAGAGCCAGTTGGGAGGAATCAACAGATATGTTCACCCTGGATCCTGACCCCTCCCCTCCCCCATCCCCGGATGCACAGTGCACCGCAGAAGCCAGATACTTGGGTATCCATGGCAACCTAAGACCGCAGCAGGCGCCTTCTTTCAACAAGACCTGGCAGGGCCAGACGCAGGAGCCTGTTGGTTGGTGCAAGGTTGCCCCCGCCACCTGCTGTCTCCCCCTGAAACCAAATAAAGATGGGGGCTGATTCTTTGTTTTGCATTGTCTGTAACTTTTCTTTCTGCCCTGGTCCGGGAGTGATCAAGCGCCCCTCAGAGCCTCTGTTCTGCACCCAGAGAGCTGCTTCGGGGCAGGGAGTTCTCAGAGGTGCGAGCAGCACCACCCACGATGGGGTTTAGAGGGGCCACCCCTGCGCAGAGACTGGACACTGCCAGCGCCCCTGCAGCCCCTCTGAGCCACCGGGCAGGTGTGCGCAGGAAGGGGTGGGGGAGGGGAGGGAGTGCGGGGCCCCAGCACCACCTGTGGGTCCTACTGCTGCCACTGAACTTTCCAGCCCTTTTAAAAATGCGATGGATTCATTAGATTAACGTTTTGGGGGTGGAGCAGGGTGTGTGGAAGAGTATAAAAAGGGGAAAAGAAGATGGAAAAGAAAGACACTCTTCTCCTTTTCCTCAGAAAGACAGGAGAGGGCAGCACTGAGTGTCTGGAAACTACCCAGAGGCCGAGGGATTTAATGGGCCTGTGGGTTGTGTCTGTTCTCCCAGAATCCTCCTTACCCAGCCCCCTACTGCCCCCCTAGCCCAGCCCCCAGCCCCCAGACCACAGAGCCTCGGTCCTCACCAGACATCCACGCAGGCCCGCGCGTGTGCGCACACACACACACACACACCCCTCCGTCACACACACAAGCCCGCGCGTGCACACACACACACACACCCCTCCATCACACACACGCACACGCACACGCACACACACACACCCCTCCATCCTTACTTGGCTGCTCTCCGGGACCTCGGTCGTGGCAGCTGCCGGCCCGCGTCCCCCAGCGGCTGCACCTTCCCGTGGGGCACAGGGGGGCACCTGGGGGAGAGCCTGGCAAAGACCTGGGAGGCCAAACAGCCTCGTCTCAGGAACCGGCCGAGGGACAGGGTCACGCGGGCCTTGGGAGGGGCCCGGGGCCGGGGCTGGTCCGCGGAGGCCCCGCCGGTCTCAGCGTCCGAGCGCCCACGGGCGGCCTCCCGCTTCGGCTCCTCGCCCGGGGAGCCCTCCAAGGCCACCTCGATGGGCGAGGGGCAGACGGTGCTGCTGGGCCGCCGGAGGAAGCGGCCGGGCGAAGGGAAGGGCCTCCGCGGCGAGCGGCAGCGCGGGGAGCGGGGGCTGGACGGAGAGGGGGGCAGGTGGGCCCCAGTGTACACGGCCAGGTGAGGGCTGGGGGCCGCGCGCTGGCCCGGCTGCAGAGAAGGAGGGAGAGAGCGCCGAGTGAGCGGCGTGGCTGGTCCACGGCCCGCGGGCCGCGCTCGGCTGACTCAGCCACCTGAGCACGCCGCACACAGACCTCCCACCAAGGGGCCTGACCGTCCCCAAGCCCTGGCTACGTCCCCAGGGCTGGGGGATTGCATCCCAGGGCACAGACAGCCCTTCTTCCAGGCCTGGGACACGGAGTGTGGCCAGGCTGGATTTCCAGTCGGCCTTGGACTCCACCCCCAACGAGCAACGCCTGCACCCACGGTCCGTCCCGCCCTCCCTTCTCCATACACGGTACAGCGTAAAGTCTGGAGACATCTAACACCCTTTTCACAGAGCAGCGGAGGTGCCAGGGGGAGAGCTGATCCTTCCAGGCCTAAGACCACCCGTCTTGTCCTGAGCCCCGACCCATGTCCACGGGTCACCCCTGGGGATGACCGGGCCCACCCTTTCCCATGCCCTTCCCCGCAGGCAGCGCAGCAGGACCTGGACCTTCCGCGGAGAAGGAGCCTGGAAACACAGACAAGGAGGTTATCGGTGGGGAAAGGGGAAGTAGGTCAGCAGGTGTCAGCCTCCCTGGGCCACGGGGGCCAAGCAGTGGGCAGCAGCATGGGTTCAGGCACGCTGTCGGGAAGGCGCCCGAGAGAGCGTCATCTGAGCTCACGGCGGAAGTGAGAATCCGGATCCTCAGCAGGAAGGCTCTCTGCTCTCACCTCTCCTCGGCCTGCTTTGTGTCCCCCCCGTCACCCCGAAGGCCTGCCCTGGCCACGTGCCACATCAAAGCCCAGTGTGGATGGAGCTGGGGGCTGTGCTGGTCCTGGCGGGGAGAGGGCTCCTGGGACAGCTGGACCAACACTGCCTCCAAGAGAGAAATGCCTTCAGGGAGGAAAAACCCTTTGAAACTGTCACAGCCACACAGATGTCCCGCTTAGAGGGAGCCACCTGCCCCCAGGGGCCTGGGCACTGCCCTGGGGCCCAAGGAGGGCAGCTCCAGGCGCTGAGCTGGAGTCTGCTGGCTTCTGAGGAGGGTGCTGGTCCCGACCTGAAGAGGGAAGGGCACATCCGAGAACAGCCCTGAGAGGAAAAGCAAGGCCAGGGGGCCACAGGGAGCTTTCCTGCCGGGGTGGGGGAGGGCGGTCTCTACTCTCTCCCACCAGCTCCCTGAAGCTCAAGCAACACTCGGTTCTGAAACAGCAGCTTGGAGGCACTGATGCTGTTCCACTGCTCAGACAGGCCGACAAACCAGAGCCAAGGCCCAGAGCCGAGGCAACTGGGTTATTATACTGATCATCATTGTGATTATTGTTAACATGCAGTGACAACTTAGCAAATGTGAGCTTCTGGGCTGAGCACTTTATGTGGACTATTACATTTATCTCCCAGAGCCACTCGGTGAGGCAGTCAACTCTTATTATGCCCATTTTACAGATGAGAAAACTAAGGCTTCCAGAAGCCAAGCCCCAGGAACGCGGGGAACGGTGAGCAGATTTTGCAAAACCAGGCTCACTGGCTCCGTAGTTTGCATCGCGCAGGGTGTCCGTTACAAATGCAGATCCCAGGCCCACCCCAGACCCACTGGAGGAGAACCTCACGGGGGGCACTCAGGGAAAGCAAAGTCTCACAAACTTTGCTTGTGAGAAGGAGATGCTTTGCAAGTAAGCAAGACCCAGTAAGTTCGGGGAGCTGTGCACTGCGCTTCCGACACCTGTCTCCTACAGGGCACAGTCTGCGAAGGAGAATAACAAGAGGGACGGCTGGGCCCTGATGAAGGGTTTGGGAGATGACTGTCAGGTGTACGGCCCTGCAGTTTATGAAGCACTTAAGATGTGCCAGGTGCGCAACGCATCTATTACCACCCCATTTTAGAGACCAGAATACCGAGGACCAGAGGGGTTCAGTACCGTCCCCAGGCTCCCACCACAGACCAGTGACTGTGGAACACAGAACTCTAAGGTGGCACCAAGATGCCTGCCCCTGCCCTTCAGGATGGGTGTGAGCTGTGGATGTCACAGGGCAGTCATCCCCCAAGGTCAGGCTATGGCATACGGCATAGGCGACTCTAAAAAGGGATTATCCCGGCGACCCTGATCTCATCACCTGTTCCCTTCAAATCTGAGTCTAGAAGCCAGAGAGACAGACGTCAAGAGAGGTTCGGAGCATGATTAGGAATTCAACGAGGGAGGTGTTCTCCATGGTTGGCTCTGAAGATGGAGGGTGTGGAACACACAGTAAGGAGTTCGGGCGGCTTCTGGAAGCTGAGAACAGCCCTCAGCCGACAGCTGGCAAAAAAAATGGGGCCCTCAGTCCCACGACAAGAGACGGAATCCTTCCAACGTGGAAGAGCCTCCAGATGAGAACACACACAGCCTCGCGACACCCTGACTGTGTACCCTGAACAGAGAGTCCTGCCCAGTCCCACCTGGTCAACTATGAGCTGGTAAATGGTGCTTGTCAGTGCTAATTTGTCCCTGGGGGATCGCTAACTAATCCAGTGACCAAATGAGACTCTGACTCCAGGTCCTTGTAACCCCAAAGCCTTTGTTTTTCCTACTGATCCACGCTGCCAGCCCATTGCCTGGGGGCTTTGTACAGGACTTGGGGTCCTGGGCCAAAATGCCAAACTAGGAACCAGGCTTTATTCAGAGAGATGGAGAGGCCTCAAGTTAAGCGAGGACACACCCACCCCCAGTTCGTTACCTTAAATCCCACTCACTCAGAATTTGCGGTCAACTCCTGCTATAATCCTCACTTTACAGATAAAAAAACAGAGGCTCATGGAGATGATGCAGCTTGACCAAGACGATATAGCTTAGCACAGCCAAGCCCCGCCAAGCCCCGCCACATCCCCCCGCCCAATTCTGGCCCTTCCTCTCCACCCCACTCCTCCCCCCAGCACCTGCTTTTTTCCAGGATGAATGACAGGACACGTTAGGAAGGTGGCTACTGTCCTGCTTCACTTACCTGGCCTGAGAAAGTCCCTTCTTCTGGGCAAACAGGCATCAGCCCAACTGGCCCTGGACACTCTGAGCAAGATGCCTTTTTCTACCCACTCCCACCACGACCCTGGCCCCTCCCATACCCACCACGGGTGTGAAGCAGCAAAGCAGCAGCGTGCGAGGCACGTGGCAAAGAAATGACACAACAGAGACACAGTAAAGGAGTGCTTGGCTTTGTTTTGTGCTGCTGTTTTATTCTGCTGCAGAAGGAGCATGACATGGAGTGCGTTCTGTGGCACGAGAACATGAGCACAGGCTTTTAATGAAAGGCAAAGCAGATGATGCAGAGACGCAACTCACTTTCCGTACGGAAACTGGCTGAGAATTTGCAGGAGACCCTGTGGCCACTTCCTGGGAGCAGGTAGGCGGAGAGGGCCGCCTTCTGGGGGCCGCATGCCATGCACCGGTTCCCCCTTCCCAGCCCCTCTCACTCGCCCTTTCCCTGCTGCCCCCAAAAGCAAATGAGCACAGTTGGCCCCGTGGGGAAAAATCCATGTGGGCGAACACCCCATTTCTCCTACGGGTCAGCTCATCTGCCACCGCCCAGCGCAAGACCTTCCCATCTTGAACAGACGAAACTGGGGACCCACGGACTGACCAGTCACTACACTGCTGCTGGTCAGCCCTCTCCTAGGAACTGCGGACATACGACATGACATCAATTCCCCACTCTCTTCCCCTCAAATATATCCTAATGGTCCCTGGAGAGCTAGACTCTGAGGGAGAAGAGAAAGTAAGATGGTTTGGGTCAACAAGGCTTTCGATACACCTCAGGAAATGCCCTAAATAATAAAGAATAACGAACCACTGTACTGGGCAACACTGACAAATGCAAGGAAGAACAAGATTACTTTAAGACCATGAAGCTACTAGGGTTGGTGATGATGATACTGATGACAACAATGACAACAGTGATGGCGATGATGGTGATGATGGTGATGATGATGGTGATATTGATGATGATGATGGTGATGATGGTGATGATGGTGGTGATGGTGATGGTGATGATGGTGAGGATGATGGTGGTGATGGTGATAATGATGGTGAGGATGATGATGGTGATGATGGTGGTGATGATGGTGAGGAAGATGATGATGGTGGTGATGGTGATGATGGTGAGGATGATGATGGTGGTGATGATGGTGATGATGGTGGTGATGGTGAGGATGATGATGGTGGTGATGGTGATAATGATGGTGATGGTGATGGTGAGGATGATGATGGTGATGATGGTGAGGAAGATGATGATGGTGGTGATGGTGATGATGGTGAGGAAGATGATGATGGTGGTGATGGTGATGATGGTGATGATGATGGTGGTGATGGTGATGGTAAGGATGATGGGGATGATGGTGGTGATGGTGATAATGATGATGGCTGTGACGACGATCACGGCAGCTAGCATTTACTGAGCACTTATCTGCCAGGCATTTTCCTAAGCACTCTACTCTACTCCCTAGCCCTTGTATTTCCATTCAACCCTCACAACAAAAGCAGTCTTTTCTCTAAAAGCCAAGCCTGAAAATGAATCCTGGTACCTTATGGCATAACTTATATTCTAGCATCAGATATACACCCCATGGGTAGAGAAACTCAAGCTGTTTGCAATATGGCATTAATGGAATTAAGATGGTGCCTAAGTACGTGGCAGAATAGAGAATATCATAGTAATTTAAATGTATCAATACTATTGTCCAAATAAGTACTATTTTTACACCATTTGAGATTCAAATGGACCCTGTGGGGCTACTGTTAGTGCATCAAAGCTGGCAGGAGCAGATACCAGTGGCTGGAGTCTAGAAGCAGACACACTTCCAAAACCTCAAAACTGGGTAGGGCTCCTTTCTACCAAACATGAGAATTTCCTGGTGGATCCCCCTCGACCCCCCAGGCCAGACAATTCTCCCCCATCTCTGTGCTCCGCTAGTGTGTTGTACACCACCCAGCCTAGATCACCTCCATGCACCCTTGTCAGCCCCTTGAGGGCAGAGAACACCTCGTCCATCTTTGCATCTGTGCCACAGCACCCACCATGGGCTCTCACACAAAACAGGTGTTTAAAATACATTTGTGGATGGAGATTAAGAGGTACAAACTACTAGGTATAAAATAAATGATACCAGGACGTAACGTACAGCACAGGGAATATAGCCAACGTTTTATAATAAGTTTAAACGGGGTATAAGCTATAAAAATATTGAATCACTATGTTGTACACCTGAAACTAATATAATATTGTGAACCAACTATACTTTAATAATAAGAAATATATAGAATACACTTGTGGAACGCATCCAGAAGTGAAGCCATGTGTCATCTCCCTTCCTTCAGATGGGTAATGTGGTAGCACTCATCCGTCCAATAAGGAACGATAACCTACTTTGTTGACATGTCTGTGCCTCTCCTTTGACTGGGGATTCTTGTGTGTCTGACACTGAGAAGGTTTCCATCAATGCGTGCGCCACACCTACTATGCGTCTGACACAGAGCACTGGGTACTCTGCAGGAGGATGACAGGCACATGAAGCAGACATGTCTCATGAGTGAGGAGTGGGCTGGTGAATCGCTGAGTCAAAGATGAACAAGACATACTCTGTGTCCTGAAGAATTCAAGGTGCATTTCAACTCTCCCACCACCCTACCACCATTTTGCTAGGTGTGTAACCTCAGCTCATACAGGGGTAAGTAGGATGGAGGGCAAATACCTGGAGTTCCATGCTTCTCAAACTTTCCCACAGGAGTAGGCCAAACAGCAGGAGAACTGGGCAACCATGCTCTCCCAAGAGTCTGAGGGCAAAAGCCTGAATCTGCCACAGCCAGGCATGAGATATCTTTGATGTCTCAGCTTTTATCTTAAAAAATTCATGTACATCTTGCAGTCTAATTCATAATATATTCATGATTATTTTAGTGTGAAAATTTAAAAATTATCTAACTTCCCTCCCATTGCAAATCTTCAAGTAAAATTGATGCCCCAGGTTGGGTATGCTCCTGGAATTCACTGAGTCTAGTTTGAGAAACATGGATCTGGTCCCAACCCCTCATTTCAAAAATTATGAAGCAGAGAGGTGAAGTGACTTGCTCAAGACCACATGGCTAGCGACAGAATGAGGACAAGAGCCTAAGAGGCCTTCTCCAATCCCAGGGCTCTTTCCACCCATCCATCCATCCATCCATCCATCCATCCATCCATCCATCCATCCATCCTTGTAATATGTTTATGCAGAATTCACTATATCTAAAGCATCAGATTCCAAGTAGTGAGTGAGATACGGTCCCTTCCCTCATGTCAGTCAGTTTACAATGGTTCATCACCTGAAATTTCTGCTTGAGGCGCTCCCCTTGAGTTGGAGGACTCCAACATTCTTCAAAAGAGAGATGAACAAAGCATCTCTCTAGCTGCTCTTCCAGAGTGTAAACTAGTCTATGACTGGGGAAGACAGGGAGAGTAATAGAATCCCTTTGCTAACATGAAACCAAGAGCCTCAAACCTCTTACAATGGCCTGGAAAGCCCTCGATGGCCTGCCCTGCCCACCTCTTGTACCACTGCCCCTTTGTCTACCAGGCTCCTTTCACCTGGCCTTTCAGTCTGAGCCATTTCCCACCTCTGGGCCTTGGCTCATGCAGCTCCCTCTGCCTGGAAAGTTCTTCCTGCCTCACCTGCACTCCTTCTATGGCCAAATCTTTTTCATCCTCTGCTTATCCGCTGCCACCTCAGAGAGACCCCCTGAGTCTACACACACTGCATCCTCCCTACTACGGCACCATATGCATTAAAGCACATTCTATGGGTTTTATCATATTTTTGTTTGAGTTGCCGATTGCAAGGATGGCCTCAGTTCTTCAGCCCTCCACATCTCCCCGTCTTTTGCCAGGAGACTTTGAAATTTCTCTCACTGAAGAGGTAGAATCGATTTCCCCAGCCCTTGATTCTAGGCTGGATTTGTGACTTGCTTTGGTTATTAAGATGAGGCACCAGTTCCAGGCCTTCATCTCAAGAATCTTATGTGCTTCCACCGACTCCCCTGCAATTTTGCCATCCTCATAGGATCATGCCCAGGCCAGGCTGTTGAAGGATAAGAAACATGTGAGCAGAATCCTTCAACTCATCCCGGCCTAGGCTGCCACAGATCAACCCTCACCAGGCATGGGAATGAGCCCCACCAAGATCAACAGAACCACAGAGATGACCCTTTATGCATAAGCCATGAACACTTATTCTTCTATACCACTCTAGTTGTGTGCTTGCTTGTTACACAGCAGCAGCTACCTGATACACTTGGCTTCCTTATTTTTTTGTCAGTCCTGGACTATAAGCTCCATGAGGCAGGGACCATGTCTATTTTATTCACCAATGCCGGGCACATAATAGGTGCTCAGTTAATTTGCTGAGTGAGTCTTCTTGATGTAGAAAGGTCGGTACCTTGCTCATCCACTTGCTTTATCTCTTTTGCATTCTTACACAGGTGTACAGGAGCAAACCCAACTTCAAGAATTACCTTTAGGCCTCCAAGGTCAGAGCTGGAACTGTCCTGACCACCCGCACCCCCACCCCTGACCACAGGCTGGCCTAATCTAAAGCTACGGAGGAGGGAAGGACCAACATCTAGATAATATCCCAAAGAGTACTATCTTTGACCCTGACTCATTTTGAAAATGTCACAGACCTCTAACCATCCCTCCTCCCATGAATGAAGACATCAGCACCTTCGTCCTTTAACCAAAAAGATGCTCCATTTTACCTGGACTTCTCTGGAGGCCTCTGGCCTAAGTCCTTCATTCCTACAAGCTACTAATTCTCCTAGCATCATGTAAAAGGGGGATGGGGAGGCAAAAGTGAAGAAGAGAGCCCACCAACCCTCAAAACTTAGGACTAAGAACAAGCTCAAAAGAAATGTCTCAGCAGAGCTTCTCCAGGCAGGTGTGACAGAGGGGCCCCAGGAAAGGGCATCTACAGGGGAGGCCTGCAGCCAGCCCCTGGCTGGGGGGCCCGTCCCCAGCTGCTTTAGAGGCAGAGTCTAAATTGGAGAGACGGGAGGAGGAGCTTCTGGAAGCTACTGGAAACAAACATGCGGAACGACGCCCTGGGGGTAGTTAACCACGCCCTTCTCACCAATGGGGGCTCACGAAGCAGCTTTTCTCTCTGGTTCTCACCCCCAAGGACTCCGGAAGGTAAGAGAGGCGATGTCACAGTAACGGAGTCAGGTGCAGCCCCCCTCTCTCCCCCTCCCCCGTGCCCGCCCGGCCCCTTGGCGATCTGGAGGGGTAGGAGGAAGCCCAAGACAGGGGTCCAAGGAATTGGGGGTGAACCCGACTGGCCCACCGCCCCATGAATGGGGAGCAGAACCCTCTAGACTCTCCCCCACCCCCAGGAATAAATAAGTAACTGTGGATTTATTTGGGAGGCAGCTCTTTTCTGAGTTGGCTCCTGCGGTCCAGCCTGCTCATGACCTGCGTGATGTCCACCGTGTTGGCCGCTTCCCGAGCCTTGGCTTCTTCTTCCAGCTGCCTGAGGACGACGGGGCTTGGGCTGGAGCGCAGGGTACGCCGCATGAACGGGAGGTTCGAGCTGAAAGGGAGGAGAGAACGGTGGTCAGTGGAGGGTCACGCGCTCCCCGAAGCGACACTGGCACATCTGGCGGGAGGTGAGGCCGGACTCCGGATCGGCCCCTTATCCCCGCGGGAACCTCAAGGGGGGCCCTCAGAGGCACGTCCAGCCGTGGCTCTTTTCTCCCCGCTGGGAGGATGGGACCAGACTGAGGACCAGCTGCCATCAGATCTTAGTCTTAGACGCGGCCAGGAAGACTCAGATGGTGCCAAGTACAGACCACCTTTCATGAGGTTTAGAAATCAATGAGGCATCTTATCTTCCTGGAGGCCCTTCCAGAAAGAAGCGGACAAGGAGGGTCTGGATACTGGAAACCCAGGGGTTCTTGCCTCCAGGGAGAATTGGAACGCTTGTTTTCAAAAGCCAAGGTTCTGGGGCTTCCCTGGTGGCGCAGTGGTTGAGAGTCTGCCTGCCAATGCAGGGGACGCAGGTTCGTGCCCCGGTCCAGGAAGATCCCACATGCCGCGGAGCGGCTGGGCCCGTGAGCCATGGCCGCTGAGCCTGCGCGCCCGGAGCCTGTGCTCCGCAACGGGAGAGGCCACAACAGTGAGAGGTCCGTGTACCGTAAAAAAAAAAAAAAAAAAAAAAAAAAACCACAAAAGCCAAGGTTCTGCAAAGGAAGGAAAGAGCGGGGCCATCGAAGAGCGAGCCTGCACGGGCAGAGCAAGGCGAAGGGTCCTGAGGAGGGTTGATGAGCAGCCGTGCGCTGTGCGTCTGCGCCAGACCCGGCGGACCCTTCCTCCAAAGCACTGTGCGCATGCGCGAGCCGTCAGCCCCTTCCACGAAAGCCAGTCGTGGATCGCCGACCCCAAACTCTCCACCAAGACCTCGGGAGCCACGACAAAGCTCCAGGTATCTGAGTGAGGCAGGCGATGGAGAGCAGGCTTGGAAAATAAGCATTTCAGCAGCAAGGGGAGACTTAAAACCTAGGACCTCCCCAAATTTCAGGACCACATCAGCCCCTGGAACTCTAGCATCCACCCTAGGGAGGAAGAGGGCTCCCCTACCCGTAAGTCGGGGCTCCCATCAGCCCTGCCTGCCTGGAGCTCCATTTAACTTGTTCTGGAAAAAATTAAGTTTTGTGCGCTGTCTCACGCCTGAGAGTCACGGGACAAACTCATACCCGCCCTGCCATCCCCACATAGTTCCGGGCCGGGCTTCCCACGTCCCACGGGGGTGTTCTCACTCCCGGCAGCGCTGACAGCATCTCCAGACCGCGGTACCCGACCTCACAGGCGAGCACTGCACCTGTGGTCTAGTGCCGCCCCAGCCAAGCACCCGGATGCCCCACAAAAGATCTCAGCTGATTTCTCAGGTCTGTGCCAACTTAAAAAACATCTGGAGAGAGACGTACGAAGCTCTCCTCCCTTCCCCACTACTTTCTGGCAGAACTTCTGGAGCTATTATGGCCCTTTCTTGTGGCTTAAAGAAAAGCTTTCAAGTCCCCAGGGACACTGAACTCCCTTCCTTACGCCGTGAACCTAGAAGAATAACACCACAAAGACCTCCTTTCTCTCCTTTTCATAACAGGGCCATTATCCTCAAGAATGAAATCAAGTTGGGGTTTTTTTTTAAGCTTCTTTGACAAAGGCTCTGGTCCAGCCACCCCTCTTTTGAATTGACTGGAGACTCTGGAAAAAGAGCCCAGCGTGGGCTGAGCTGGCAAACGGTGGGGGGGGACATCTACTAAGGGGGGGCCGGGGGAGGGGGGGACAGGACATGCGCTGGCGCTGGGAAAACCTCCGCCAAAGTCCTGCGTCTTTGTTCAAGCTGCCGTTTGGCTACTCTTTTGAATCTTCAGTCCCTGTAGAGTTTTCTTTTTCCCCCAGATAAGGAGTTCAAACTGCCCCTCAGAACATTTCATCCTTTGCCCAAGGGCTTTGCCAGATGGGATGCTCCATATCTCCAATGAGGAAGGTGAGAATGAATAAAGAAGGCAGTCCCCCCAGGTCAGCAAGAATACTTAGAGTTTCCCTGTACATTTTCCCTAAGAGTCTATATTTTTCTTGGGGTGCAATCTGCTCTTCTCTCCACGGTCTTAGGCCATTACAAAGGACATTACCAGGATGTAGCTAAATTAATTCTTACACATCAGTTTGGAGGTGGAGAAGTGTAGCAATTAAAAAGCCAATGAGATGCTTCCATTTGTAATAAAGGTCATTATCCCAACTCATAATCAAAACTCTTTGAAACCAGTGTTAGGGAAACAAAACTTACTGGCAGTAATTACTATGTACATCTTGCCAGCGTGATTTCAGAGCATGGTGAAGACAATAAGGCGGTCAGACCCTAAGAAATACTTCCCCGTCCCCAATATTTTCAGCCAGCAAATATCTTGATAATAGCCATTTGGCTGAAAGAGACCCTCCTTCCCCTGTAAACAAAGCAGCAGGCAATGAGTGATTGCAACCCATTCCACTTGCCTTCTCTTGGTGGTTCCCTGAGGTTCAACTGCTTTGGCCAGCATTTCCTTATAGACTGGGGATTTTAAGTAGCGGGCATAAGAGTCCTAGCGGGAACAAGAGAAAAACAGTTATTATGAGAGGCAAAGTGTCACATCAAACGAAGACACTTGCCGTTTCCCCAGCCTTCCCTCGGCAGTGAGATTGCAAAGTTAAGAGGATTTGTATCCTTGTGTGCAAGGCATTCAGATGTGTGTCTAAAGCCACGGTGCTCAAGTGCGGTCCCCATGCCGGCAGCATGCACTTCACCTGGCCACTTGCTAGAAATGCACATTCTCAGAGATCCGAGGTGTGGGACATGCTGAGTCTTGGCCAGATGCTGCTGCCTTTCACGCTAGAGAACCCTGGTCCATAGCCGCCCCCGAAGAATCTCGAGGGCTCTTCAGCGAAGTACGCCTGGAACAGCAGACCCTTGCTTCCAACCTTGCCCACCCACTACCTCCACTTTGAAGCCCACTCACAACCCCTTCTCCCCTGAATTTCAGTAGAAAGGCAAGAGAATACCAAACCCGACCCAACCAAAAAAAGCCCCAGGCTCAGACTCCTCTTGTGTGGCTATTTGCTGGGACCCTCGGCAGGTTCAGGGAAGTCGCTTCCTGAACGCTTGCTCCCCGCAAGCCGACTGCAAACTCTAGTCATAACATACACGGGACAAAGCCCACAGAAAACATCTAGGAGAATTTCTCAACAACCAATTGAGAATTTTCAAAAATTTATTGAAACGGTACCATTCTAAAGACTAAGTAGTAGCAGTCAAAGTCATGAGAACTGTGGGCAGAAGACCTAAATAGACATTTCTCCAAAGAAGACATACAGATGGCCAACAGGAACATGAAAAGATGCTCCACATCGCCAATCATTAGAGAAATGCAAATCAGGACTACCGTGAGTTATCTATCACCTCACACTGGTCAGAATGGCCATCATCAAAAAGTCTACAGATAACAAATGCTGGAGAGGGTGTGGAGAAAAGGGAACCCTCCTACACGGTGGGGGGAATGTAAATTGGTGCAGCCACTATGTCATGACGGTCTATACGACGACTGCAGAGTGAGAAGCCTTAAGAAGGCACGCAGGGGCTTCCCTGGTGGCACAGTGGTTAAGAATCCACCTGCCAATGCAGGGGGCACGGGTTCGAGCCCTGGTCCGGGAAGATCCCACATGCCGCGGAGCAACTAAGCCCGTGCACCACAACTACTGAGCCTGTGCTCTAGAGCCCGCGAGCCACAACTACTGAGCCCACATGCCACAACTACTGAGCCCACATACCACAACTACTGAGCCCACGTGCCTAGAGCCCGTGCTCCGCAACAGAGAAGCCACCGCAATGAGAAGCCTGCGCACCGCAACAAAGAGTAGCCCCCGCTCTCAGCAACTAGAGAAAGCCCGCATGCAGTAACAAAGACCCAACACAGCCAAAAATAATAAAAAAAATAAAAATAAATAGATTTAAAAAAACAGGGCACACAGCCTCTGCAGGCAGCCCTCCCTGGCCAGAGGGCCCAGGAGCACAAGGAGGGGCCAGCCCAGCGGGCAGGAGGAAGAGACAGCTGACAGCCCTGCATCTAACACCGCAAAGCAGTAACCACGCATTCTCTCCCTTTTCCCCACATCTAAAGAACCCTCCCGGTACCTGGGGAGGGAGGCGCTTCCAGGCCTCCGTGCACCCTCACCACGGCCGCGCCTACCTTCTTCATGAGCATGTAGATGTGGGTCTGCGCGGCGTCCAGCACGTAGCGGTGGGGATGCTTCAGCCCCTTGACTGTGATGTCCATGGTTTTGCCGTCTATGTTTATCCACCGCCTCGCCCCTGGGGCCAGGAACAGCCTGAGATGGGGAGGAAGATGTCAGCAAAAGTAGCCAGACCAGGTCAGTGAATGAAAAGTTCACAGCTGCTTGGGAGCGAGGGGTTGACAGTCGTGGGTTGGGTCCCCCGGGGTGAAAGTCGGCCTTTTTTAAGGAGACTCTAAAGCATTTGAACAGGCCGTCAAGCAACGTTTCCTAGAAGCAAGAAAACAGCCCTGCCAGCATCGGGAATGTGAACTTGTGTTTGACTTTGGAATTCCCAACCTCTGGCAGAGAGAGAGCAAAAAGTGGGTGGGGTGACCCTCCCCCAGCTTTCTCCCAGGACCTCCAGCCTCCCGGAGCAGGGGTGAGGTGTCCACAGCGCGAGGTGAGGTGACTGATGGGGACGCGAGGCGTGGGGGGCCTCCATCCAGTCTCCGACCTCAAGCGTAACCGGGGGGGGTGTGGGGGGGCAGCTGGGGTGTCTGGGGGGGGAGGCCTCCCCACCAATCTGGCTTGTAAATCATCCTCACTTGTAAATCTCCTCCGCTTTCTCCTTGACCTTGGACTGATCTCCGTACTTCAGATCCTCACAGGCTTCCCAGAATCCCAGATTCTCCCCTGCGCGGGTGGGGGGGGGGGTCGGGGGAGGGGGGGAGGGTCCACGGGGACAGCCGGACAGGAGTCCAGATGGGAGGGGAGGGGAGGAAAGAAGAGAAACGGGTCAGCTGGGGTACATCCCATCCTGGAGCAGTGACCACGTCGGGGGCGGGACCACACGTCCTCCGTCCAGAGCCCGGAGAGGCTTGTTACCCCAGTGAGCGCACCTACGTGCTCCGGGGGGGCACGTGCCCTGTGTGCAGCCTACGTGTCTGCCGGGAACCTGCGCTTTCCCCCAGGGCACACAAGTCAGAGCTCAGATGAACCCCCAGAGGCGGTCTCGTTCCTCTTCATCCAGGATGTCGCACACATTGCTTGGACAAGTGACATCTGATTAGGCTGGGACGCATGCGTCGCTGCTCTGTAGGTTTGCTCCGTGAAGGGTCCTGGTGACTTTGCTCCTGGTCGATGACGCACGTGACTGCCACCTCCTTTGTGCACAGAGAGCCCGTCTCTTAGGGCTCCTTGCAGGGCGTATTTCAGCCAAAGACCCTCAAGGAGACGCTGCCGAAGCGGCGATGCTGACGGGCTGGCTCTCAGGAAGGCCTGGTCACCTGAGCCGGAGAGTCTGCACCTCTGGGCCCAGGAGGAAAGCCAGCTGCTGCCCCACCCCGTTTCCTTCCAAATTCTCTAACTGGAAGGGGAGTTCTCCCAGCCCCCAGTAGTGGGAACACCTAGGTGCACCATCCCAGGTGGCCAGTTTTCGCCTGAGAAAATAAACGGGGTCACTCCAGTGGGAGAGCAAGAGCTTATGTGTGCATGTGTATGTGTGTACATTGTGCGTGCGCATGTGTCTGTGTATTCGTGTCTGTGCATGTGTGTGTGCCTGCGTGTGCATGTGGGGCAGGGGGGAGGTGAGTCACGGAATGCCACAGTGGGCGGAAATGGACCAGACCATCCCCTCCTCTCCATTCCCAGTATTCTCTGGAAGGCTCCCAGGTATTTTAGACTGGAAAAGTTTGCATGATCCTAAGCTAGTTGACCTCTGTCCCATAACTCTATAGAGATCCTTCCTCTTCAGCATAAAATTCAGGGTGTTCTTGGGACCGAGATCACAAGCATGAGTAAACAGGCCAGCAGTGCTCTTAAGTGACAGCCATTGGTCTTACAGCAAGTGCCCTGTAGACCACCTTGCCCAGGGCAAGACAGTTAATTGCTTAAGGGTAAAATTAAATGAGCAACTATTCACGCTAGTCAAAAGGCGGAAACAACCCACACGTTCCTCAGCAGATGAATGGATAAACAAAATGTGGTGCATACATACAATGAGTGTTATTCAGCCTTAAAAAGGAAGGAAATTCTGACATAGCTACAATGTGGATGAACCTTGAAGAGAGCATGCAAAGTGAAAGAAGCCAGACACAGAAGGACAAATACAGTCTGATTCCATTTATATGTGATCCCCAGAGTCGTCAAGTTCACAGAAACAGAAAGTAGAATGGTTCCCAGGAGCTGGCGGGGAGTGCAGGGGTGGGGAGTTAGTGTTTAATGGGGATAGAGTTTCGGTTTGGGAAGATAAAAAAGTTCCGGAGGCCGATGGTGGTGACAGGTGCACAGTGATGTTAATTTCACCAAACTCTACACTTAGAATGGTTAAAATGGTAAGTCTTACGTTATGAATATTTTACCAGGGTAAAAAAAAAATTAAATGAGCACAGAAAAATGTGTATGTGAATGTTCATAGCAGTACTACCCATAATAGCCAAAAAGTTGAAACAACCCAAATGTCCACCACCTGAGAAGTAGATAAACAAAATGTGGTATCTTCACAGAATGGAATATTATTTGATCATGAAAAGGAATGAAGCACCGTTACATGCTCCAACGTGGACGGACTTTGAAAATACTATGCTAAGTGAAAGAGGACAGAAAGCCACATGTGGTATGCTTCCATTTATAGGAAATGTCCAGAATAGGCAAATCCATGAAAATAGAAAGTAGACTAGTGGTTGCCTAGGGCTGGGGGTGTGGGCCGGGGAGCTGGGAGCAGAGGAAGACAGAGAAATAGGGAGGGACTTCTATGGGTCAGGGGTTTCTTTTTGAGGTGGTGAAAAGGTTCTAGAATTATATAGTGGTGATCGTTGTGCAACTCTGTGAATCTACTACACGGCACTGAACGGCACACTTTAAAAGCGGGCTTCCCTGGTGGCGCAGTGGTTGAGAGTCCGCCTGCCGATGCAGGGGACACGGGTTCGTGCCCCTATCCCGGAAGATCCCACATGCCGCGGAGCGGCTGGGCCCGCGAGCCATGGCCGCGGAGCCTGTGTGTCCGGAGCCTGTGCTCCGCAACGGGAGAGGCCACAGCAGTGAGAGGCCCGCGTACAGCAAAAAAAAAAAAAAAAAAAAAAAAAAACAGGATAAAAGGGCATGCGAATGATACGGTCTGTGAATTTATAGCATGTGAAGCATATCTCAATTTTTAAATTTTAATTAAATGAACTGATTATTTACGTGTTCTGTTCATACTGGAAGCCTCGGGAATCTCATCCCGAGATCACCAATAGCGCTCTTTTAATAACGCAGGGAAATCTTGGGGATGGATTCTTAACCAACACTAAGGAACGCCTGGGTGGGATAAGCTCAGGGTGTAGCTTGTTAGCCGACCACTAGATGGCGCCAGATCCACTTATTCACCAGTTGCTTCCGACCTGTTCTAAAAGCAGCTCCCTTTCCCATCCAACTATTCTGGGTTTTATTACCTCACGGCAATTAGGCTTAATCAGAAAAAGCGATTTTCAAGAATCCATCTTAGCATGTAATGTGTGCATCCGGCAGTCAAACAGGCTCATGGCAAGTCCCGTGGGATACTTTCAGGTGCAACCTCACAGGCCAGTGGGTCTTGGGGAGCCAGCCTGTGTCAAGGCTCAAATGCGATGCTCCCCATGACTGGGGACTTGGAGAGAAATAAAGGAACCCCATAAAAGTAAATTTTTTAGGGAAGGTGGTGAAGCCCATGGAATGCTCCGCCTAGGGAAGTTGGTCCTGATCTGGGCTTTGCTTTTCCCAGGTGTCTCCCACTGCAGTGTATTTACGAGGCTGAAGGGGCCTCCCATTGATGAGTCGTCCAGAGCTGGGGTATAGAATATGGCCCCCTCCATTCCATTCAAATCCTCCAAGGAAGCAGACCAGGAGCTGAGACAGTGGCTCTCGATCATGGCCACATGTCAGAATCACCTGGGGGGGTTTCAAGACTTCAGAGATTCCACCCCAAACCAATTAAAAAGGAACCTCTGGGGATGGGATCCAGGTGAACTGAACGGGCGGCCACGGCAGAGGAGCCCTAAGCTGAAGAAAACCAGGCACCTGGCGGCAGCAGACCTGAGAGCTTGGGGGTGGGAGACCCAGGGATCAGGGTGAGCCAGTGAGGGCAGCCAGAGGGGATGGAGCCTTGGAAACCTGAGTCATGTCCACGTGGATTCTGTGAGCAAAGCAATTCCCCCGACTGTGGGGCACCTGGGAGCCAATGGAGAGACCGGGTCCAGGATGAGAGTCAGCCCGAGCAGAGCTATGGAAACACCGGCCGAGCATCCTCGGAGCCCTAGGCTAGACATTCAGGAATATTTCTAAAAGCAAATATTTTATTTAAAAAACTCAGAGACCCACCACTGAATTCTTTCTTGAGAAAGTACTGGAAGCTCTGTCGACCCTTGGGGTCTCGGATCAGCTCGCTGAAGTTGAAGGCCCATCGTTCCACCCGCATCTTGGTTGGGATTTCCACCCTGCAAGGACCACGATGTGTAAGTGCTCCAGACACTCAGGCCGCACCCAGGGGGCCTGCGTGCGGCGAGGGGGCTTCAGCCCCTGCTAACCTCCACGGGTCCCCCGGCCCAGGGCACGACCCAACCTTCCCCTCCCCCATACCCACACAAACAAGCCGAGTAACCCCCTTGCTTGGAAAATGCAGCCTCAGACACGTCCCCTGGGCCTCGTCTCAGGATCTGGCCTCCCCAGTGCGGGGAAGGAGGCCCCCAGCAGAGAGCCTCACACTAACCCTTCAGGGCAGAGGGACATGCACGCCTCCTCCAAGGCCTGTGGAGACTAGGGGGCCAGCCTACCACACCAGACCAGAGAGAATCCCAGAACGGCCCCCGTGATGGGTGCTGTGGCCACTGCCACCCCCTCGACACCCCTTTCCCACAGGAACATCTGGTGACCCTTCCTGCCCTGCTTCAGGCCCTGTGCCCCCAGGCAGACACCCCACAGGCCCTGCCGGCCGTGCACCCTCTCCCAGAGCCTCCCCTACGATGCCAGGCCCGCTCCACCCCCGCTCATTCTGAACATGCTTCCATCTCAGGAAGGACACGCGAGCCCAGCTAGCATGGGATGGGTCTCACGGTCTAAAAAAATCCAGAAAACTGTTGGCTTTTCTCCTATTCCTTATGGAATTCTCCGTAACCCAACACAGCCCCTGGGAAACAGGGGTTCCCAAGTCCCAGACACCACGTTGCCCACTGGTGCAACAGCTGAAACCATGACTGGGTACAAGTGATGTCTGTGGGATCTCAAGTCGGTCAGGCGAGCTTACACTTCCCTAACATCAGCGTGGAAACAGTAAGAATCCCAGAATAACAGCTACCACTTACAGAGTCACCATCTGTGACGCGCTGTGCTTTACACACATACCCATCGCTGGGTCCCTAAGGGAACACGGCCAGCTGGATAGCATCATCCCCACTGTATTTCCAAGATGACAGAGGCTCAGAGAGGGTAAACCCTTGCCCGGGCCCACACAGTAAGAAGCAGGGCCCGGCATCAAACAGGTGTGCCAACTTCAGCGGACATCAGAATCCCTGGGAGACTCATTAAAACACGGACTGCTGGGTGGCATCCCCCAACTTCCTGATTCAGTCTCGGGTGCGGCCCAAGAACTTGCATTTCCCATGAGTTCCTGGAGGATGCTGATGCAGCTGGTCCATGGCCAACCCTGGGAGCGGATGCTCTGAGCCAGGCTTGTGAACCCTCGCTGCTCACTGAAATCAGTGGGCTGATGGGGCTCGGGAGGTAAGCCAGGCCAGCTAACAAGAGGCTTTGGAGATAAGGGCTGGATACTGGGGTTTTGTCTGCTTTGTTTTGTTTGTTTGGCCGCACTGCGCGGCACATGGGATCTTAGTTCCCAGACCAAGGTTTGAACCCGTGTCTCCAGCATTGGAAGCGCGGAGTCTTTACCACTGGACCACCAGGGAAGTCCCTGTTGTTGTTTTTTTTTTTTTTTTAAGCTTCCCATGTTAATATTGTTCTAAAATCTAAACCATTAAGAAGAAGGCCTCCCATTTTTGAGGGTGAGGTTCATCTGGCATCCAGCCAGTACCCTCTGATCAAGGGCTCCTACATAAGCATCACTTCTTTTCTTCACCAGCAAATCTCTACCTCAAGCTTCCATACTCCACTCTCCAATTCACATAGCATCCGGCAGCATCCACGCCTCCTTCCCAAACCCTCTCAGGACAGTCCCTGTCCTGGCCAGGTGGCCCTGCCTTTTCCCCCACAAGAGCCGACTTCTGCACATCCTTGTGTACAGGGAGGTGCTGGCTGCCTCTCCCTTCTGATAACTGCGAGAGAGACACAAGCTCCAGAAAACCGTCCTAATAACTGGAGGCCGCGGAAGACTCCCCAGAAGATGGTTCTAGAGTCTTGGGCTCTGCGGTTGACCCCCGACTCCAGATGAGCGCCCTCCTTCACCTGTCCGCTGCCCATAGCAGGCTACACGGAGGGGGTGAAAGGCCTCTGCAGCTACGCCTGCTCACCTGGCCGGATCTGTGCCACCTGGGTGTTCCTCACGCCTTAGGTGGTGATGGCCTTGGCGTTGACCCAGCTGTGGCATGCACCTGACACTCTCTGTTTTTCCAGCCCTCCCACCCACCTCACACGCTCCTTCCAGCCCCTTCTGCCCTCTCCTGCTCCGGCTTTCCCTCTGAGTTTGCCCTCCTCTTCCTCCTCCCTATGTTAGCTTGGGCTTTTCCCTTCTGCATCTTGGCCTTTGCCCCCTCTTCCAGATGACAGATTTATGCAGGCACAGGTAGCAGCAACAACTGTTCAAATTTCATAAACAGCAAAGGAGTGAGTGGTGTAACTCCCCAAGGAAGGTTTAGGGCTCTGCCTTCCAGGAACTTATTTTTACTCTAATCAGAAGTCGAAAATGCAAAGCCATAAAGATGATTGTTTTCTTTTCAAAAATGATCTATGGGCTTCCCTGGTGGCGCAGTGGCTGAGAGTCCGCCTGCCGATGCAGGGGACACGGGTTCGTGCCCCGATCCGGGAAGATCCCACATGCCGCGGAACAGCTGGGCCCGTGAGCCATGGCCGCTGAGCCTGCGCGTCCGGAGCCTGTGCTCCGCAACGGGAGAGGCCACAGCAGTGAGAGGCCCGCGTACCGCAAAAAAAAAAAAAAAAAAAAGTGATCTATGTATTTGTTAAAGCAGAGTTACCACTTGACCCAGCAGTTCCATTCCTAGGTACATACTCCAGAGAAATGAAAAACATATGTCCACATAAAAACTAGCACACAAATGTTCATAGCAGCATTATTCACAATCGCGAAATGGCAGAGACAACCCAAATGTCCATCAACTGATGAATGGATAAACAAAATGTGGCATATGCATATCAATTAATGTTTTTCAGCCGTAAACCGGGATTGAGTATGAATACCTGCTTCAGCATGGATAAACTTTGAAGGCATTATGCTAAGTGAAAAAAGCTAATCACAAAAGACCACATATTGTATGATTCCATTGATATGAATGTCCAGAATAGGCAAACCTGTAGAGACAGAAGGTTTAGTGGTTGCCTAGGACTGGAGGGTTTGGGGGGAGGGGGATTTGGAGGGTAATAGCTAAAGGGTAGGGGGTTCTTATTTGGGTGATGAGAATATTTTAAAATTGTCGTGATGGCTGCACAATTCTATGAATATAGTAAAAACTGTTGAATTGTACACTTTAAATGGGTGAATTATACGGTGTGTGAATTCTAACTCAAAAAGTTACTTTTAAAAGGACCCCGATATCTCGAATACATACAGTTTGGCATTTAAATCCCAGAACTGGGTGTCATCTGTTACCCAAGGATTGCTAGGAAGGCAGCCCGACATGATGGCGTCGTTGGACGAGAACTGCTCACTGTACTTGACGATCCTGAAAAACAAACGGAAAGTGATTTCCTAGAAGTTCAACAGCCCAGAGACCAAATCAACACTCAGGTTGATCGACCAGCCTGCCCTCCTTCAACGTGATGGATTTAGTTACATACTTGTTACTGACTTCTTAGAAAAACGCTCTAACAGCCCTCAGGATTGGCAGGTGTTAAACAAGATCTGTCCTATTCTAGTTGTGAAATGAAACGTCGTCTCCCAAACCAGTTCTTTGTGACTAATCTGTACGTATTTCATTAAAATACAGCCTCTTTACATTTGATCATGAGTTTTCAAAATGCAAAGCTGACTCTGTTTGCACGTGTTCAAACAGGTGTCTTGGCACCATCTTGGAAGCACAAGGTCGCCACGGACTCGGTGAGATTCTGTTGCCACCCTGGGGTCTACCCTTGGTCAAATAACGCGTGCATTTGGGAACTCAGACCCAGTATTCAAAACGGTGGTCTCACTGAGACAAGTGTGGGCAAGAGCTAATTCCTCCTAGTCGGGTTAGACCTTCTGAGTCAACACGTGTCCTGGTATCTGGCAGTTTGGAAAAAACCTGGCATGCCTTCACCCTATAGGTGGGGATTGCATCCGGAGTATACACGTAAGGCACCTGCCATGAAGTCTGCCCACAGCCATGGGAGTTTGATAGAACAGGACCATGCCTGAGAGATACACCAGAGCTCCCGTTTTACAGTTCTGTGCAGAACTCAAGCCCCTGGGCTCCATTTCCCCCACGACCTTCTTATTTTTATCAGACCTTTACAGTGGAGCAGCTGAAGGGAAGTGGAAAAAATGCATCCACAGGTCCAAACACTATAATGATGTCAAAATTATGGTAATGAGGCTATGAGACAAATAAAAATTGGAAAGTGGGCCTACGAAGCATCCAGTGTAGCCTTTGAACCTCCTCTAATGGACTTTCTATTTGGTTTCATGAAGATGGGTTTCTGGAACATCAGAGTAGATGGGTCTGACTTTATCACAGAACAATGAGCATTATTATAACCCAAAGTGAGCGCCCACTGAGCACCCGGGTGCAGACCCATCTGTGACTCAGCAGCCACAGACAGAAGTCACTGCAAAAGGTGGGTGAGGTCAGGGCATGTATTTTCGGGCAGGTGGTAGTTTTGCAAACTGTGGGTTTGGGAGGATGTCAAAAGATATTTGAAGATTTTTACAAGGGCCTAACCCTAACCACATTGGAAGAAAAAGGCACTGGACAAAACACAGTATCTCTCACTCCGATCGGTACCTGTGGTCAGAATAAATGACTAGTCATGTCGTGTGTCCCCAGAAATCAGCCAAGTCCATTTTCAAGTGTGCAGAAAAATCGCAGAGCTAGAAAGGTGAGCCTCCAAGGAATTCCACATTTTGAAAGGGTAATTGCTTACATTTGGGGGGCACTAAACCTTTTCATGTCTTCCAAATAATGCCCTCTGGGAGACTGGATCAAAGTAGCCTGAACATTCAAGAATCAAACATAAATTTCCAGTTTCTCCCAATGGGATTTTTAATCAAACATTAACAACGGATACTTATCAGTACAGAACACAGAATCCAGCCGGTGAACTTCTGACTCTTCCCACCTTCCCATCCACACAGACAGGCTTGTCTAGGACCTCACCCAACCCTGATTTTGCCTAGCCCGAGACCTGGAGACTGAGTGAAGAACCAGGAACTAAACCCCCAAGAGACTGCTTTTGTCCCTGTGAGTCCTTCAGGCTCTTACGTCAACCTATGACTTGTCAAGTTCGCCTTGAAGCAGTTCCCCTCCTATTGTGCAAACCTCACCAAGACCAACAAAGCAGGGACATACCCGCCAAGGGACACAGAAGACTTCACCGTGGACCTCATTAAGGCTTGTCGGTAATACATGATCTGGAAGAGACACAGTTGTTAGATGTCCATCTGCCCCACAGGGGTGTCGCCAATGCCGACACATATATATGGCTCCAAACCAGAAGCCATGTCCCCATCAAAGCACCCCATTCCATTCCCTCAAGCCGGCCACCCCAGGACCAGCAGGGCTCAGGTCTGCAGCAGATGGGTGGCCCCCAACTCCAAATAAGGAGCCTCCTTCACTCATCTCATCGTGTGTTAGTCTCGGAAAAGGCACCAACTGGGAAAAAAAAAGTTCTAAGGTGCGTTAAAGTGAGACATGGGATAGACACAGAAGCTTAGCTTTTCCCCCAAATGCCTCTGACTCACAGAAGCAGATCTAACTAACCTCACGGCCAGCACTTCCCAGGGCTCTCTGTCTTGCACCCCGGATACAAGATTTGCCAACAAAGGTCGCTTGTCACCCTGGACAGATGCTGAGCGGCCCTGTAACTGTAGCAGCAGGAACCAGGGTGGATGCATCCGCTCCACGCCCCTCAGTTCTGTGCCTATGGAGGGCATTTCACATCCTGAGCCTCAGCATCAGCTCCAGCCAGATCTTAGATGAGATGCTTTGGCATTCTGTGCTGTCCGTTAATTGGGAAACAACTGTTTGAACGTTACACATGGTTTTCATTTCATCACTGAGTGCAGAGCAAGAAGCCAAAGTACATATGATTTGTTAGAGGATTAAAAATCAGACTTCCCTTGAAACTGGGAGACTAATTACCTCTTTTCTGACAGAAACCACTGTTTGTTTCTGTAAAACAAAGAAGCAAAAACCATTAAACAGATGTCATGAAATTATTACAGTCCAATTACCCATTTGAAAAACAAAAACCCTTCCCCAAGAGAAAACTGCCCGTCTCTTTTGACTTAAAAGATAGAATTTCCCCATCACCACCCCTTCCACCCTATTCTACACAACTTCTAGAGAATAAGATCAGCTAAGAGGTTTGCTGAGGGAGGGGATGCTTTACCACTGTAACTTTATCCTACTCTCCTAAAAGCCGAGATGAATTGAAGACTAAGTTTGGGATTGCTCCCAACCCACCGTAGAGCCTACAGAAGGTCTGAAATGGAATGGGGGGCGGGGGGGAGAAACTAGCGACTTGACCAATACCATGTTGTGGGAGGAAAGCCACGCTGTCAAAGCACACAATTAAAAGACTCAAGAGAAGCCTCCACTGCAAGCTGAGTCCAAGAGCTGAGCTGTAACATGGAAGCGCTCACACCGGGCCCTAACCTCTCTGAAGCCGCTGAAGCAAGTTTGCGTCCTCTCTCTGGACCTTTCGAGTCATAGCCGAGGAAGGATGGCTCCAAGAGGGGCGCCATGTTTAGGGTCTTGGAAGCTCCTGGAAACCATTCAGACCTGTCTCCTACTAAACTCTCCTACCATCCGACATGCTTCCCTGGTACCACTTGTCTGCCCCATGCAAATCTTGGAGGCTGGGCACAGTGGGTGATTCCAGTTCAGTTTTCCTAGGTCTGGTCCAGGGGCTGCCTGGTGCTGACTCTTATACTTCAAGCTGAGCATCTAATTGCTGGCTGCTAAAACCCATGCTGCTGAGTGCAGCCAGGTTTGCGCTTGAAATAGAGTCAGAAGTCCAAGGAGGACACGCTCTCCCTTAGCCAGTTAGTAAAGTAAGTGCTGGACCAGAGCCCATTAATGAGGAATGAAGGAAGGTCTGATCTGGAACGTCATACGCAAGTCTCTCCTTTCTAATCCACACTGGGTTTCATTTTGCATCATTAGATTTTTGTTTGTTTGTTTTGCGGTACACGGGCCTCTCACTGTTGTGGCCCCTCCCGTTGCGGAGCACAGGCTCCGGACGCGCAGGCTCAGCGGCCACGGCTCACGGGCCCAGCCGCTCCGCGGCATGTGGGATCCTCCTGGACCAGGGCATGAACCCGCGTCCCCTGCATCGGCAGGCGGACTCTCAACCACTGTGCCACCAGAGAAGCCCTAGATTATTTTTATGTGCTTGTTTTTTGCAGGAAATCCTTCTTCCTGGGTGGGGTAGGGAGAGTTAACTCAGAAAGGTAATGCTCAGGTAGGCCTCTCTTAACTGCCGCCCCCCCACAAACTTCCTTCTTCATAGCACTGATCACAAGTATAATTAGATATTTGTTTGTGTGACTCTTTGTTTAATCTATGTATCACCCATTAAGCACCATTAAGAGCAGGAAGACCATGCTTATCTTCCTGAGCATAATGTATGGCACAGAGTAGATGCTCATTAAATGTCAAACAAATGATGACTGCAGTGTGCTTGGAGGCCCAGAAAAATGGAGATGTATTTTAAGGTTAACAGAATATTTTTCCACTTAAAAAATTGAGAACACTCCCCAAATATTTTGGCAATCACACTGATTATCTGTTCCAATTCTCTAACAGCCCTAACATAGGGCTGTTTTAGAAGACACATGTTTCAGGTAGAAAAAAAACCTGGGGTCAGAGTAGGGAAGCTGGACTTTTGTGTAATAATAACCACCAAGCAATAGTACAAAGCAATTTACACCTCTCTGAGCCCTTACAGAGTTTGAGGGAGGAAGGTTTTATTTTTCTGATTTTCAGCTGAGGAAACCAAGGCCCTGACATCTCCTGGTCAGTAACTGGCTGAGGCTGGATTCAAACCCAGATCTGCCCTTTGCAAAGCTGAGGAGTGATCCAGGAAAGACAGAAAATGATCTGCTCTCTCCACCAATGTCTTCCTCCTTGCCCTGAAGCTGAGGATACCGCCGAATGAAACGTCTTCTCTGTCCGGCCATTTAGTTTAAAATTAAAACAAAAAAAGAGTGCTAGGGTCCCAATCACAAGAGGAAGCACACACACAGAAGACACTCTGTAATTAACACTAGTGATGGTAAAACACACTCCCAGCTAGAAGAGAAATAAGATCTGGGGACCTAAAGCACAGCATGGTGACTATAATTAACGATACTTGTGAGTTGGTCAGAAAGTAGAGCTTAACTGTTATCGCCACAAAAATTGCAATTACGTCAGGGGATGGAGGTGTTACCTCACCTCGTTGGCAGTAATCATTCTGCAATATCTACACGCATCCAATCACACATTGTACACCTGAAACCTACATATGTGATGCGCCAATGATACTTCAATGAAGCTGGAGTCCGGAAGCACGAACACTGGTATGAAGATGGCAACTGTACTACCAAGCAGACACCATCCTAAACACCCTCTTTTGAAGCGCCCAGGCCCCAGGATGAGCCGTCCTGGGGGCCACTGTCCTCTGGCCTCGGGGACCCTGCGTGGACGAACACAGACAAGACAGGCAGACTCTCAGCCTGTCCGATGGTCTCTGGGCTCCCCGGGGAGCTGTCCTTGCAAACCGGTCACCAGCACACCCATTTCTAGTCTACTTAGCGTGGTCTGACTTCGGCTTAATACCTTTATTTCTGGGGTCATTATCTCAAGCTTCAGGGTTTTAAAATTTTTATATGTTAACTCCCTTCTTGACTTTGCTATCCTTTTAGGGCTCTGTGTCGAAGGTGTGGTTTGCTGTGGGTTTTCTGAGTCACCAAATTATCAGCTATCTCCTGGGAATCAGACTGCAGTGGATTTGATTGAGTCTAAGAGTTTGCCCACCTCCACCCTGGATGGTCCGTGTGGATTTCAGCATTTCTAGCTTTAAAAACAGCTGTCCAGGGACTTCCCTGGTGGTGCGGTGGTTAAGACTCCTCACTCCCAATGAATGGGGCCTGGGTTCGATCCCTGGTCGGGGAGATCCCACATGCATGCCTCAACTAAGAGTTCGCATGCTACAACTAAGGAGCCCACGAGCCATGACTAAGGAGCCCACCTGCCGCAACTAAAGACCCAGTGTAACCAGATAAATAAATAAATACTAAAAAAAAAAAAAAAAAGCTGTACATAGGATCTGCCTCCTGTGGATTGACATACAAGGTATCTCTGTGCTTTTAGGAGTGCATGTGTATCTGGGCAGTGAGGGAGAGGGTTCTGGACTTTTCTGAAAGACGGAGAGAGAATTTGATGGGGTGGGAGTCGTTAGAAGAAAGAGTATCGCTAGCCAAAGGCCATAACATTAAAGTGCAGTTATTAAAAAATACACACACACACACACACACACTTCTAAGCAATTCAAAGAAAGCCACCTCATGGTAAAATAAGAAATAAACATTTGTCGCACCTTGGAAGGCATGCACAAACCCCGGCTTTCTCAGCAGCTGGTCCACCTGGGATGAAGTCACTTCTTTATCCTTCATCCCAGTGACACATTTCGCTATAACAGGAACCCTCCCCCTAAGGAATTGTCAAATACTCTGCATTCTTGAGATTCTGACTTAGGATTTTTCACTTGCAGAGTTGCCCAAATAGGGACGCATCCAGATCTTGTTTACACAGCTCTGCAGCCAGCTTGCTGGCCCTGAAACCCAGATGCAGGCTGCAGACGACTGTCACAGGGCAGGAGGGGTCAAGGCCGTGCCCTGGGAGACCCTGGGGTGACAGTGGACAGAGGCGCGGGAGCCCCAGAGAGGGGTGGGCAGGGACCCTGGGGTCAGGCAGCCAGGCAGGAATCTGTGCAAACAGGGCTGAGAGCCGGGCAAGCCATGGAGTGAAACGCAAGGCGGGGAGAACAACAGGGAATGGGGGGACACAGGCCTTGAGAGCAGAGAAAGGGTCAAAAGCCAGAAACCAGGAAATCCGGGAACTGAGGCCGCTAATGCAAAGCAGACAGGAAAGAGATGGGGGCAGCCGGCCAGCCAAGGAGCCGAGAATCCGAGGCTGTGAGCATCCGAAGGAGGTCTGTCCTGCCATGTCCTTCCCGATCAGGCCGGGGGGGAATGACCACACAGCTTCTAGGGCCCAAGGCAAGATGAAAATTCCCGGCCCCGGTCCGAAAAAGTAGTAAGAATTCTAAGACAGCAGAACATCAAGGCAGGTGCGGACCTGCTGAGCGTGGAGCTGGGGGCCTGAGCACAGGCCGTCTGCTCCTGAAAGGGGCCCTGGGTGCAGGACCGAAGGGTGCGGTCGGGGAGCAGAGGTGGTACCCGGAGGACCTAAATGTCCCCCTGGCTGGCCCAGCCTGGGCAAACGGCTCAATCTGTCTGTTTCCGTTTTTGACCTCTGAAAAAGGGAACTTATATAAGCCTCACTTCCCAAGCTGCTGGGAGAAGGTAATAAAATCCAGCAAAGCTTCTAGAAGCTGTGTGACGGACATCAGGGCACGTCAGCAGGACGCGGAGTGGGCTCAGGGGCCTGTCCGCTGGGGCGCAAACCCCAGCTTCACCGTCTCCGAGACGTGTGACTCGGATACGTTGCCTGGTCTCTCGGCCTGTCTCAACTGTGGAGCAGAGATGCTAAAGCTTCTACCTCGTGAGCTGCTGAATCTGCACAGAGCCCTGACCAGGGGTGAAGCAGCCGGCCCCGTGGCCGGCACACAGGGAGCTGTGGGCAAGCCTCAGCCCTCCCCCTGCTACCACCGGTCACGCAGGAGCCCCAGGAAGACAGCCGTTTGTCCCCAGCTGGGGGAATACATGGCGGGAGGGGTTATAGCTCACGGAGGGCTCCAGGCCAGGGGCTCTGCAGAGCACAGGACTTCCTGCTGTGCAGCCACACTTCTCTCCTTCGCCCAAAGGCCGGTGTGGCCGCCAGTGTAAACAGTGCTGTTCTCAGCAGCCGTTCGAGACACCAGGCAAGGGTGTGGACACTGGTGTGGACCTGCCTCCCCCCCACCCTCAGCCAGGGCAGAAGGATGAGAAGAGACAAGGACAAGAAGGAAACTGGCGAGGGACAGTCCCCCAAGCAGGGTCGAGGGCCTCCAGACCCCATAAATGCTCTCTGGCAGCAGGGAAACAGTTGTAATGACAGTGAAAGCTGCAGTATACATGTCGGATCCCGTTCTAGACACTTCACATAAATGACCTCGCTGAGGGCCCCGAAGAAGGAACTATTCTTATTCCCATTTTATAGATGAGGAAACTGAGACTTTGAGCTCAAGAGCTTGTCCAAGGTCACAGCTCCAGGGGGTGGCGGACCTGTACTCACTCTGGTGTCAGAGCTCCCTCGAGCACACGGCACTGGCCCTCGTCACAAAACGACCCTGGTGGCCCTGTCGGGGTCGGGGAAGGAGGGCTGGCCCTGGGCACTGCTGCCCACAGCAGGCTGGGGCCCGGCCACCACTCAGCCCCTCCCTGCAGGGCCAAATCCTCTCTGAGATAATGGAAAGGTGGCCCCCCACCTCCAGGCATCAGGACTGAGAGAGGACACGCTCCCTATGTGTCACCCTGGCTCTGGCTGGCTCCTCCCAGGGCTGGGTGCCCCAGTGGCCAGCGGCCATCAGCTTGAGGAAGCGGGTCACCCAGGGTCGTGGACACCTGCCAAGCCCACAGCCTCCTTCCTGTGCTCAATGGTGTTTATGGCTCTTGGATCATTTGCCCCTGTTTAAGGAAAAAAGAGATCTTTTCAAGAATTTACGAATTCTTGGAAATGGGCCATCTCTTCAAACCGGCACCGAGAGATCTTCTCTGAACGAGGCAGCAATCTGACACCTCTGCACCCCCAAGGCCTCCTGGACACACGCCCCGTCCTCTGGACCCTCTCCTCTCAGGCCAGATAAACAGGGGACACTGGGTCCCACTGTGGGGAAGGTCACACAGGTAAAGCCCAGCCCCTAACAGTTGGCTGTGACCCGCGCTGGCCGAGGGGAGGACGGAGGGGCCCCGTGCGCGGGAGGATTACGGTTCTTTGTTCTTCTTAATGCATCAGGGCAGCCAGAGTGCAGACAGGAGAAAGAGAGCTGGTGGGAGAGACACAGAAGACAGAGGGTAAACGGCAGTGACAGCGCCCTGGTCACACAGCACCGCGGCCGCAGCCTCACCCCCCGCCCGTGCGCGGACTCCGGGCTGAGAGCATCGCCCGCGTCTGCCAAGAAAGGGGCTCGGAGAGCAGGAGGCATCTCGGCCCCGAGGCTGCCCGCCAGGGAGCCTGGATACACTTCCTCAGCGGCGGGGCCTGGACGCCCTCCTGGGAAGGCTCCCCAGATAGCACCGAGAGGAAGCGGCTCACTCAGCATCTGTGCTGTCCTGCCAGGGCTGAAGCTAGAGATCCCGCCCCACGCACACATGTGCACACACATGTGCACAGGCGCGCACACAGACACATGCATACAGCACACATACACACACACAGACGCGCACACACAGACACACACATATACACAGACACCCAGAGACACATACACACACGTACACACATACACATACATACACACAGATGCGCACAGACACACATACACACACAGACGCACACACACAGACACACAGACACATACACAGACACACACGTACACAGACATACACATACATACACACAGATGCACACACACAGACACACACAGACACATATACACACAGACGCACACAGAGACACACACGTATACATACACACACAGACACATACACACACATACACAGAGACACATACACACACGTACACAGACGCATACACATACATACACACACAGACGTGTGCACACAGACACACACAAACACATACATACACACACACATACACACACACATACACACACACATACACACAGAGACACACACATACACACATAGACACATACATACACAGACGCACACACACAGACATATACATACACACACAAATGGACACAGATGCACAGACACATACGCAGATGTACACAGATGCATACACATACATACACACATATGCATGCACACACACAGGCACACAGACACACACAGAGACACAGACACACACATATGCAAACAGATACACATACACACACATATACACACACAAACATACACACAGACACACAGACACATACACACGTACACAGATGCACATACACACATATGCACACACATACCTACATATACACATACACATACACGCACAGGCACACACATACACAGACACACACACACACACAGCAGCGCCTGGTCCGAGGGAGCGCCGGGCCTCCCCTCCCCCCGCCACCACAGAGGTTCCCACAGCTGCCTTATCCATAATAACTGCAAATCTTCCAGCTGGTTCAGTATTTTCCTTGATGACTGTTTCCTTAGTAACCAAGCCTGACAAGGCCCTGGCAATTATCTGTTATCTGACGAGGGGGACGTAGGAAAGGCCGCTGCAGGCTGACAGTGCCAAGCGTGCATCAAAGGAAGGATGACTCTGAATTACAGATGAGGGTCCCAGCAATGTCCCCGGGGGATGCCCTCTGGGGACGCGACGTCCCCTCCAGGTGGACTCCAGCCAAAACCAGGACCTCTGGCCCACACACTGGGGGGGTCCCCAAAGCCATCCTGAGTTCCAGGTCCCGGTGGGCAGCATACCCAAGTCAGAACCTCCTGGCCAGCTTTCGCCTGCTCCTTCCTCTTGCCCCTCAACTTCCTTCCTCCTCCCTTCCGGGCTCACCCCCCACCCCCCGGCTCCTGCCCAGGGCTTAGGCACTGGCTCACGGATGACACGCTAGGCTAACAAGGCCCCGGACCCCTTGCTGCCCAAAGACAACAGTAGACAGAAAGCAAGGAAACCGTCTACCGCTAGTTTACATGGGTTTAGGCTGGTTTACTAGCATCTGTGGTTCTCAGCTGGGGCCATCTCGGCCCCCTGGGGGGCACCGGACAAAGTCTGGAGACAGTTTTGATGGTTGGGACTGAGGGGCAGGCAGGGAAAGGCTCGGAGCTACTGGCTTCCAGGGGTTGGAGGCCAAGGGAGGCTGCTGAACTTTCCACAATGCACAGGACAGCCCCCAGACCACGGTCTGGCCCCAGGTAACAGCGCCATGGTCGGGAAGCCCTAACCGGGATGCCCACTCTTTCAGCAGCTTCTGCACCATCTTTCTTTCTTTTTTTTTTTTTGCAGTACGTGGGCCTCTCACTGTTGTGGCCTCTCCCGTTGTGGAGCACAGGCTCCGGACGCACAGGCTCAGCGGCCATGGCTCACGGGCCCAGCCGCTCCACGGCATGTGGGATCTTCCCAGACCGGGGCACAAACCCGTGTCCCATGCATCGGCAGACGGACTCTCAACCACTGCGCAACCAGGGAAGCCCTGCACCGTCTTTCTTTAAATAAAAACCCATCTTAGGAAATCGGCCACCCATCATCCATGGTGGCCTACTGGGGGGAAAGGGTCCTTTTAAAATAAAAAGCACAGGAGAATCTTTGCAAAGATCCCACCCAACGAGATGCAAAAGAAAGTGGGACAGTCCAGGTCCTGTCATGCAGATTAAGGTTTAAACCCAAAGTTGATTCAAGGGTTGTGAGCCTGGGGCCTATAGACTTTGGGGCGGGGGAGGGGGGACTGGAGGAAATTGTGTGCGAAATGCCTGTCTGCGCACCTCTGGGTGAAACGGGTTCATAACTTTCATCAGGTTTTCAAAGGGGGAAGTGACTCAGAAAAGTCTGAAGACCAACTATCTAGATCCCATTGGCTCTGCCCTGCACGCTGCCGACTCCGGCCTCTCTTGCCCAGAACCCCTGCCATGGCCACCCTGCTCTGACACCACACAGCCCACAGGCCTCCCCTCTTCGGCAGTCTCCAAGGGGAGGTACCAGTGCCCCAAAGACACAAACAGACAACAGACATGTGGACACCTTCCCAGCCCGAGACCCTGACCTAGGCCCCTCCCAGCGTATGCAGCAGAGACCTACCTGTTTTACCTCAGCGTCACTTGGATCGGTCACTCGGTCCAGGCCATAGTCCAGCACGTCATTCATTCCCGGCTTAGTGGGAAAACAAAAAGAAAAACAACATAAGAACCGCTGCTGGGAGAGTCTCCAGTTTCTGATTAACTTTGGATCTTGGTCAAGCTGCCAACCGTGAGACCAAGCTGAGGGTCGTGGCCCAGCCTGTGGGGAGCTACAGGGGTGTGTGCTATTCTCCAGGTGAGCTGGTGAGTTTCATGGGGCTATTCCACCACCACAGCATCCCCAGAACCTAAAACAGAGGGATGGAGGGAGGGAGGATGGATGGATGGATGGAGGGTGGGTAGGTGAATGGATGGATGGATGGATAAGTGATGGATGGATGGATGGATGGATGGATGGATGGATGGATGGATGAATGAGAGGGTGGGTGCACAGATGGATAAACAAAATGCAAACTCAATCAGAGTTCACTGGGATTAGCACGTGGGACCCCCGACTCCCTTCCCGCTCTACAGTTCATTGTGTTGGAGAGTCCAGGCTTCCATCAGGCACCCAGAGGTTCCAATCCCGGTTCTGCCACTTCCCAGCTGTGAGGAAGATCTTGGAAACTACTCCTCTCCGCCCTTCCCACCCCTGAGAACTGCAGACGAGCCCTCCTGCCTGTCAGGTTCTTGTGAAGATTTAGCACGATGGAGTATGAAGCTCTCAGCAGAGTGTCACTGTTACCAAGCAAAGGCTGTGTTCATCGTAAGGGCGCGTGTGTGAACACCTGGCCCAAAGCTGGCCTCGGTGTCTGCCTGTCTCCATCAGGCCTCCCCAGCCAGCCCGGCTTGGTCTCTCAGCCCCTCGAGGCCAGCAATTCGGGTCTTCCACCTCCTCTGGGTGGTGTGGGCACCCATCTGGTACAAATAAATCCCTCCAGGGTGACGGAAGACAGACATCACACACACACACTCGCATACTCCCACACTACTCACATGTACACACTCACTCTCACACTCAAAGACTCGCTCACGTGCACACACCCCCTCCCACTCACAGCTCACATCATCACTCTTTCGCACTCTCACAGGTATGCATTCACACCCGAACGCAGCCACACGTGCTCACATTTGCAGCTCACACACGTACATACCGGCACAGTCACACACACACACGCACATGCACACACACACGCTGCCCCCCTCGGGGCCCCGGCCCCCCAGCAGGTCCTCCAGCCTCAGGGGCTTCTGTGCAGTCATCTGCTCGCGTCTTGGACCCCTTCTTCAACTCTTGGCTCTGAACTTGATCCACACTCTGATGTGAATTCAGCTGCTCCACAGTGCGCCTGTGTAATCGGCGCAGGACCCTGAGCTGGAGCCACCCGGGGCCTTGTCCTGCCGGCCGGTCCCCGCCGGCCCCTCCAGCCTCCTCTGGCCGCCCCGCTGCCCCTCCTCACCTCTCAGCTGCTCCCATGGAGCTGCAGTCCCACCCCGGGGCCCTGCCTTCAGACCGCTCCACGGGGCTGCCTTTCTCCTGCTGCTGTTTTGGGAAACTCCCAGGCTGCATTCGCTCATGCACTCATTCATTCATTCTCTCATTCCCTTATCCACTCATTCATTCACTCACGCACTCCTTCATTCATTCACTCATTCCCTTATCCACTCATTCATTCACTCAGGTACTCATTCATCATTCACTCATTCATTCATGCATGCATTCATTCACCCACTCACTCACTCATTCACTCATGCACTCATTCATTCATCCACTCATTCACCAGGTAGCATGGGGGTCTCTGTTCTCCACCACAGTCACCAGAGCCACCGCTGACACAGTTTCTGGGATGCAAGAGGCAGCTGGAACGCAGATACCGCAGAGCTGACCGTCAGCGCACAGGACCCAAGGGCCACGGTGGCCTGGCGGTGGGCTGTCAGCAGACAGGGAGCCGTGCAGCGGCGTGCAGGCCAGGCCAAGTGCAGGAAGCCCCGCCTGCCCAGAGACGCCAAGCCCACCACCACCCCCTCCAGCTGGAGGAAGTGTGAACGCCAAGGCATGGTGCCCGAGAACATCCCTGACGCAAAAGCCGAAGAGACAATTTGCTAACGGCTCCTTAACTCAGGTTAGGAAAGGACCCTCGTACCCCCAAGGGCTGCCCACGAGGAGGGGACAGTCCCAGAGCCAGCATCCAGAGCAGGACCAGGGTGGGCGCTGGTGCCACGTCCTGGTGACACATGGCTGCACCGCATCCCTCCCATCCCTTGTCTTGTTCTCTCCTCTTCTCACCATGACTCTCTCCCCTAACGTACAGTTTGGACCTTTTTGGTGTGCGGCACAGAAAACAAAGAACAAATAAAACACCAGATAGGTTTAAAAACAAAACAAAACAGGGGACAGAGAGAGAGATGAGGTTGACGCAGGGAGAGACAGAATTAGAGGGAAGGGTTGGAGGAGCCTGATCTTGGCGTGAACGTTACTTCCGCAGAGAGCTGGTCCCAGACCCCTGATCTGAAGCAGGACCCCCGCCCCTCACAGTTGTCCCCGCATCCATACAGGGCACATTCACCTGTGCAGTAGTTCTAGTCTCAGTCCCTCCACCAGACTGTAAGCTCCCCGAGGGCCACGTCTGTCTCGGCTCCCAGTGCAAAGACCCCCATTGCCTCCTAAGCCCATGGCACAGAGTGGAAATTCACAAAACAGATGTTTGGGTTTTTTTTTTCTTAATTTGGATCAGGTCAATGGACTCTCCCATCCTGTTTTAATGGTAAAACGTTATATGTCAGACCACTTTCCTAGGTTTATAAATGGCCTTTGAAAATATTATTTTCAGGGCTTCCCTGGTGGCGCAGTGGTTGAGACTCTGCCTGCTGATGCAGGGGACACGGGTTCGTGCCGCGGTCTGGGAAGATCCCACATGCCGCAGAGCGGCTGGGCCCGTGAGCCATGGCCGCTGAGCCTGTGCGTCCAGAGCCTGTGCTCCGCAACGGGAGAGGCCACAACAGTGAGAGGCCCGCGTACCAAAAAAAAAAAAAAAAAGAAAATATCACTTTCATATTGTCCCAGTGTTCAGTCATGGAGCTATAACTTAATTTACTTTGCCCCTCTCTGGACATTCAGTCCAACCTCAGCAGGAAGTGGAGGACAGTCATCCTCTCGGGTGAGTGTCTGCACTTGTGGTTGAAACAGAGGCCGTTTAGCTTGACGCTCAGGCCAGCAACCGCCTGACTCAGAGCACACGCGCCACAGGCCGCCTCTGTCCCCAGACCACATCCTTCTTGTACTCATGGTCCACGTGTCAGCGGCCTGTACCCTGGGGAGACACAGATGCCACAGATGGCACAGCAATAATGCACGGGAGGCCCCAAGACGACTTTTCTAAAGGAACCGTTTCTCCTTCCATTCGTTTACACGATGAACCTTTGTTTGCATTGTGCCCAGATCTGTACCCTGTTCCACTGGGGAAAAATGTGAGAGGAACATCGTCTTTCTTCATGACAGGATGCCCCCCACGCCCTGAATCCATCCCCCCTCGCTGTGCCCCTCACACTGAGGTCTCAGCTCCAGGAGGGCATGGCTCACCAGTGTCAGCAGTTTGGACTTGGAGCTGCTTGAGCTGAGAGAGGGGCCCACCCATGGGTGCACCTTCCACAGCAGCAGCATGTCAGACAGAGGTGTGTTCACGTCCCAGCACTGCCCAGGCCGCTGTGGCTTCCTGAACCTCGATGTCCCCACCTGAACGACGGGGCAATGACACCCCTATGTCACAGCATTTTCGTCAGGTCCATGGGACCAGCCAGGCCCAGAGCTCAACCCAGGCACGTGGCAGGTGCTCAGCAGCCTTCGGCTGTTACATCACGCCCAGCGCCCGGCTCCCCGGCTGGTGCAGACTCGGGGCCCCAGGAAGGTTTCGTGGATCCAGGGACAGAGAAACGAACAGGGGATGAATCTGCTCAGTAAGTAGGGCAGCTGGCTACAGTCACCTCCCCCAGCCAAGTGCTTTGTCTGCCCGGCTGGCTCCTTCCCACCCAGCTGACAGTGTGTCTGGGGCCCCTGACGGTCTGACAGCCCCCAAGCGCCTGGGCTGCTGCGTTGTCAGTCAGATTGCTCAGTTTCCAGCCGAGACAGACTTCAAACCGGATGCTCTTCAAACAGGACGCGTCCCTCATCCTGACGCTCTTGGGCCACCGAGAGGCTGAAGGCTTTACGAAAGTCAGGGAGAGAAGAAGCCAGGGCCACCCGGCCCCGTCCCCGACTCCTGGTCCAGTTTTGGGCTAGGGGATCGGCAGTGAGTGGGCCGGGGCGGGGAGAGAGGTCTTGTGTCCGGGGAGCTTCGTGTCTGCTCCAAGCACAGCAGGCTTCCTTCTGCACGTGCCCCCCCACCACCGTGCCACCACTGAGGGACAGGCACCTCTGAACCCGGCACCATGTGCATGAGAGTGGCAGCGACCACGTGATGCTCTAGTGACCAAGGAGGTGACTAAAGGCCTTAAACACACAATAACATCCCGTGACACTGTCACCGGAGGCAAAGGAGCATGGAGACCAGGAGGGAAGGCTCTGCAGTCTGTGGGTCCAGGTGCCCCGGTGCTCACTCACTGGCTGTCACTGGCAAGTCAGCAGCAGCCCTGGGCCTCTGCTTCCTCATCAGCAAAACGGGACTAATTACGTAGCCTCTCAGGGAGGGCCGCAGAGGTGGAACAAGGAAGCGCGTGCAGAACGATGCTTGGTGCACAGCCCGGGGCACCGTAAGTTCTCCACTCAGGTCTGCGGTGACGGTGACCATGACAAGGCAGGTGATGGAGGTGGGGGAAATGGGGACCGTGCGGGAGGTGGTGGTAGAAGCCACTGTCAGGGACACACTGTTGAACGTCTGTGCTTCTGTATCACACAGGGAAGAGCCACTCGGCCACCTGCCCGGCATCGGGGCCGAGAGCTGCCCCAGGAGGCCTGGGAACAACGCGGATAATCTGCTTCTCGTCGTGTCCCTATAGACCTCCTGGCTGCAGGGACAGAGGGGAGGAGAGGGTCCCAGGGCAGCTCGCGTGCACAGTCAGACTCTGTCGCCTGGCAAGGGATGCAGGCACATGGGTGTCCCACAGCATGGAGCCTCCATACGTGATACAGAGGCCGTTTTCCACTCTACAAGGAGCAGGACCACCTCGGTCATGGGTGCCACAGGGCACCAGCGCCTCTTACCACCTGAGAGGCTTATCCACCATTCGCCATTCTCCTCACCAAGGGTCCGCCCCCGCCCCGCTTCAGGATCAGATGACAATATGGGCTGAGCAAGGCCTGCCTCCCTCTCACACAAAGATCTCACTCCTGCGCTACCAGCGGGACGGCGGGTGTGGGCTCTGACCTCCAGGACCCTGTGCTCGGTCAAGCAGCCTTCCGCTCAGGCCCCCAGGGACCTGGGTCGGGCATCGGCCAAGTGGTCTAACTGGAGGAGGTGCCCTGAAACAAAGCAAAACCAAACACGCCTCAACCCCAGGGCCTTAACCTCGGCAACAAGGCATCCAAACCAATGCCCTCACAGCTGGAACACCTTATGGGCTGCCTGTCTTGAATGCAGAAAGAATAGTAGCAAAACAGCCCAAATGTGATGGGCTCCAAGTTCAAAACTCCAGAAGCTTTGGCCCCATGAGGGACGCAGTTCGCTCTCTGGTTCTGAGAACTTGGTTCCCGGTCAGGCAAGACAACTAAAGGAGGAAGATGAGGAACGTGTGTTCCGAATGCTCCACTTTGCAGAATTCCTTCCACTTCTCCCACCTCCAGTGCCCGGTAGGCAGCACATGGGTCTGACGCGGGAGGGAACCGAGGTGGCAGAGGCCCCCGCGGTGGGTGGCGGTTACAGCCTGCTTCTCCGCGCTGGGGATATGGCTTCCCTCCCAAGTAATGAGCTGCTACAAGTCGCATCTCGTATGTCCAGTTTGTGCCTCTAGGCCACCTAACGTCCCAAAGCCAGAGACGCCACGTGTTCTAAGCCATGAGGCTGAGCACACGTTTATCCCCTGGCCCCCATCTCTGCTGGGGACCGGATCCAGAGAGGAAAAGGAGGGCAGCAAGAGACACACGGCATGGCCGTGGCGAGGCCGGCTTCCGGTTCCCTACACGTGTGATTTTTCCTGCCGTGGAGTCTGTGTCCTACTTTTTTCTTCTTACATTCTCTTCTAAGGCATCGAGTCCTAGCCCTCACTCACACAAGGCAGACTTATTCAGGCCCCTCCACTATGGAAATGCACTCAGTCCTAACAGCAATGGATGGGCCATGGGCGGACTCCATCCAGATGGTGAATCTCCTCTTCCAGCCAGAGGCCCTTGGATGTTAATCAACAGTGAGCAGAGAGCTTCCCTGGTGGTGCAGTGGTTGAGAGTCGGCCTGCCGGTGCAGATGACACAGGTTCGAGCCCTGGTCTGGGACGATCCCACATGTCGCGGAGCGACTGGGCCCGTGAGCCACAACTGCTGAGCCTGCGCATCTGGAGCTTGTGCTCCACACCGGGAGAGGCCGCGGCACTGAGAGGCCCGCGCACCGCCATGAAGAGTGGCCCCCGCTCGCCGCAACTAGAGAAAGCCCTCGCACAGACACGAAGACCCAACACAGCCAAAAATTAATTAATTAATTAATTAATTAAACTGACATGTCATTAAAAAAACAAAACAAAAAAAAAACAGTGAGCAGCAACTCCTGCAGATTCAATTCTAGCTCCAGGCAGAGATGAGCCACAAAAGGGGGATGGGGAGCAAGGTTGGGAGTGGGGTTGGGAGTGGTCGGGCGCAAGAAGAGATGGGTGAGACCAGGGAGGACGGCACTCACGGGGCATCGGTGGACCAGCCAATACGCCTTCTCCTGGCAATCCAGTGCGTACCTGTCCGCTTTATTCCTTTCCTTTCCAGCCCTGAAAAGCCAAAAGCCAGGTTAAAGGCCAGTAAGGTTTTGCATCTTTTGCTCACTGATGGACCCTCTTCCTGCTGGACCCCGCTCCGGACCACTCTCCCAATCTGTCCAGATAATCTGTGCTTTTGCCATAATGAGAATCATGAAAATAGCGAACATTAATATCCTACTTATGTGCTAAATATCCTGCAAAATACTTTTATACATATTAACTCGAACCCTCCCAGTGAGCAATTCTCAATTTGCAGTTCAGGGGCTGAAGCAAAGAGAGGTTGAATGTCCCACTGAGGGCCGTGCTGTCACCAAGGGGCAGAGGTGGGACCTGAACCAGGGATCTGGTCCCGGAGTCCAGCTCCCCCTGAGAGCGCCAGCGTATGATGCGATCGTGCCACCATGACCAGCCCGAGGATCAGACCATCTCCACCAGCGTCTCCACTGGAGTGAGCGTGGATGACAGTCTGGGCCCACCTGGCTTCCGGATCTTTCCCCGCTCTGATAAACAACATAAGCAACACCTGAGTCAGGAGGCAACAGCAATGCCAGAGCCTGGGATGGGGGAACACGGGCCCTGGGGAGTTCTGGCCATCAGTTCCACTCTCACTTCAAAGAGTTCGCACCAAGTCAGGGTGTCTCTGAGCCCAGCCGATTACCGTGAAAGGTTATTCACGCTCCCTCTCGTCTCTCAGTCTCCCTCTTTCCCATTACAGGTAGGAAATGACAGGGGTGAGGGAGTGCTCATTACCATACCCCGTCCAGCACCATTGCCACGGCGACCTGCGCTCTGCTCGGTGATGCCCGGGCAACGCAGGATGACGCACACGCCCTCCTCGAGACAGAGTCGGCGGATTTCTGTGCCACAGCTCATGTATTGTGAGTAACATAATATCCAGAGAGCCAGGTGGGTGGAGAGTGCCCTTCCGGAGGGGTGCTTGGCAACCTCCTCTGGAAATTAACTATAGACACTGTCACTCCAACTTCCCCCTTGCCAACTGAAATGGATTTTCTACCGGGTTAACTACCCCGTGTCCTCAGGAAGATGGGCTGCAGGTGGCCTGAGGCACCGTGGACTTTCCATAATGCTGGACCACCTTGGCAATAGAGTTGATCGCTAATTTACTGCAATGCCCTTTCTGGCTTTGCTCTGTGCTCTTGTGTGACAGAGGTTATTGGAGGAGAGTGGTGATGGACGGCGTTCAAGAGAACCAGTAAACAAAGAATTATCTTAGTTTGTCATGTTGTGATCTTTATAGCAACAGTATCCCTTAGCCAATGACACTTTGATTCAATCATGTATTTACTGATCTCCACTATGTTGCAAACACTGGGAGAATTCGGGCGAACCAAATAGACTGTAATGGACTGAACATTTGCGTCCCCCCAAAACTCATACGTTGAAGCCCTAACTCCCAATGTGACAGTATCTGGAGATGGGGCCTTTAAGAAGGAATTAGGGTTTAGAAGTAATTAGATGAGGTCATGAGAGTGGGGCCCTTATGACAGGATTAGTGCCCTGGTAATAGGAGATAACAGAAGAGTCTCTCTGTCTGTCTGTCTGTCCATCTCTCTCCTCCATTTGAGAGCACAACAAAAAGGCAGCTGTCTGCAAGCTGAGAAGACAGTCCTCATCAGAAACCAAACCCTGCCAGAACCTTGATCTTGAACTTCCCCCGCTCCAGACCTGTGAGAAAATATATGTCTGTTGTTTAAGACACCCAGCCTATGAGACTCTGATACGGCAGCCTGAGCAGACTGACACACAGACATATTTCCTGCCCTTCCTTGAGTACCTTTAGGTCTAAACATTCCACAAATAGTCAAGAAATAAATATAAAATTACAAATTGTGTCGTGAGCCGTGAGGACACATTCAGTGTCCTATAGTGCAGAATCAGGGATGGCCAGTGTGGTACTTTTTAAATAGTTATGTCTACAGTCCTGTGACCCTCCTTCCATTGCCAGGTGGGTCTGTGTCTTCCCCCACTGAGACCAGGTGGGGTTTGTGGCTGTGTTGACCAACAGAGTATATCACAAATGGCACTGTGTGATTTCTGAGGCTGGGCCATCGAAGGTGGGGAAGCTGCCACCCTCCTCAGTGAAGTATTTGCCCTTGGGGCTTCCAACCACCTGTAGGCAGTGTTATATGCCTGGTGCTGTGAGGAAGCCCAAGGCAGACCTCCCAGCCCTCTGGCTGCAAGCACTTGAGAGGCTCTGATCCACAGCTGCCCAGCCCAGCCGTCCCAAACTCCAGACCCACAGAACCCTTGAGAGATAATAAAATACCGTTGCCACTCTGAGCCATGGAGTTTCAGGGTGATTATGTGCAGAATAACAGCTAATCAGAAAAGCTTATTTGATTGGGGTTGATATACACACACTTCCGTATATAAACTAGATAACTAATAAAGCCCTACTGTACAGCACAGGGAACTCTGCTCAGTACTCTGTAATGACCTGAATGGGAAAAGAACCTAAAAAAGAGTGTATATGTGTCTATGTCTAACTGATTCACTTTGCTATACACCCAAAACTAACGTACCAACTATACCCAATAAAAATTAGACAAAAAAAAATAAAAGCTTCTTTGAGCACATGACATTTGAACTGAGGGTTCTCTCTCGAAAGGGTGGGACAGGATCCTGTTTGTGTTTCAAAACTGGGGGCATGTGGGAGCAGAGGATGCTGCCATGGCCCAGCTGACAGTGAGGTTGGCTCCAGGGTGATGGAAGCAGACAGAAGGGGACAGGTGTGGCAGAAGGGATTCTGCCAGCAGTACCAGCGGGACTGGATGACTGAACACAGGACACGGGTTGGGGAGAGGTGAATGGGGGTTCGTTGTACGGACACGCATAACGCTGAAGGGAGAGAAGGCTTGGGGAGCGAGGGGAAAGCATTCAAGTGTGGACAAAGTCAGGCTGAGGTGTGACGTCAACGTGAGATGTCGAGTTTATAGCTGAGATGCTGAGTCTGGGATTCAGGAGAGAGGTCTGTGTGCAGAGACTCAGGGGAATGAAATGGGTGCCTCATGAGCCAGACTACACGGCCAACCTGATTTTGTGGTGAGATCTTGTACTTGCATTAGCTAGGCTTCTCCAGAGAAACAGAAGCAGTAGGAGAATACATAGAGAGAGACAGAGACAGAATTTATTTATCTCAAGAAATTCCCTCACACGATTGAGGAGGTTAGCAAGTCCAAATTCTGCAGGACACGCCAGCAGGCTGGAGGACTTAGGGAAGAGCTGATGCGGCAACTCAAGTCCAAGCCCGTCTAGAGGCCGAATTGCTTCTTCCTCTGGGAACCTCAGGCTTGTAACGCTTTCAACTGTCTGGATGAGGCCCACCCACATTGGGGAGAGTCACCTGCTTTACTTAAAGTCTATTGATTCAATACTAATCTCATCTAAAAAACACCTGCACAGTGACATCTGAGATGGGTATTGGACCAACTCTCTAGGCACCGTGGCCCAGCCAAGCGGACACATAAAATTAACCATCACAGATCCTAAACCTGAAATGTGAGGCAGCCTTTGAGTGAAGCAACAGAATCCATGGGGAAAAGCCAGCATCTCAGGAGGAGAGTGGCTTTCAGGAAGTGCTCATCCCAAGGCATCTAGAAGCGAATGGCCAAGGGGCTGCCCCATGATGTGGGCAGCTCAGAGCTTTACCCAGGCTGGGGCCAAGGCCTGAGTGGTGGGGCTTGCGGGGGACACTGGGGGTACCCCTGTGCTGCAAGGCAGCTCGGGGCTCCACAGTCCTCTGGGTCATGGGCTCATCCCGCTTGGAGCAGAGAGGCAGAGGAAGATGGAGAGGGGTCAGGGGTGGGGCGGGGGCACATCCCAGTCAACTCTGTGTCCCTGGGGCCTGGCCCAGTGCTGGAACCCAGTAGGCACTAAGAACCGCCCACTGAGTGGGAGTAACACTAGGCCAGGCTGGACCACGACCTCACCAAGTGACCTTGGCCAAGTCTTCTGACCCCTCTAAGCCTCCGTTTCCCCAGTTGCAGATGTGAGGGGCGACAAGAATTACTGCTCCAGGCATTTCCTCTCCCCAGCGTGGGACGAGACAGTGCACGGAACCCACCCCGTGGAGCCTCACACACAAATGCACGCGACAAAAGATTAGCAAACTGCCCCCCCGCTGTTCTGTCTCAAAAACACCCGGGCAGAGGCACGTTCACGGTGAAAGGGCAGGGCCAGCTCTCCCCACAATGCCCCTCCGCATGAGTTCAGGCCTGAGAACAAATTTTCCCCACGTGAGCAATAGAGCCATCCTGCCTTCCGGATTCCTGTTTTGCCCGGATGGCACTCCTGTGTAACAGTGCTCACCACTGGGTATGGTTAATTTTATGGGCCCAGGGGTGCCCAGGTGACTGGTCAACATTATTCTGGGGGTGTCTGTGAGGATGTCTTCGGATGAGGGTGCTTTTAGTTGAAGACCTGAATAGAACAAAAAGGTTGATCCTCCTGCAAATAAGAGGAAGTGCCTCCTGCCTGGTGGCCTCGAGCTGGGACATCGGTCTCTTCCTGCCTTCAGGTTCCAGCTGAAACATCAGCTCTCCTGGGGGTCCAGCTGGCTGACTGCAGGTACTGGGACGGCTCAGCCTCCGTAACTGTGTGACCGAATTCCTTGTAATAAATCTCAATCTCAATCTCTCTACTCTCTCTCCCCCTGCTCCTTCCCCTCCTCCACCTCCTCCCTAGCTAGATCAATACACAAGAGATTCTGTTTCTCTGGAGAAGCTTGACTCACCCACCACTACTCTTCTTCCAGGGCTGCTTCAGGAGGACGGGGTCTCCACCATCCAGCCCAACAATGTGACAGCCACTCTAGACCTCCCGGGGTCTGGACCTGCCAGGGTGAGTGAGGCTGGGCCAGCTGGAGTCACGGTTCTGGTGGTCACTGCTATTGGTCCCCAGATATTCCTGACTCTCCTGCATCTCAGACACACAAGAGGACTGCACACCCCGTGCACCCTCCTTTGAAGCAGGCATAACTACACGAGCTGCCTTGGCTAGTGAATTGTGAGCAGAAGTGACGTGAGTCCCGGAGTGGCTGCAAGCATGTCAGGGCCCCAGCTGACCCACGGTGGACACGTGACACGAGCAAGAAACGAGCCTTGTGGTTTCATGCCTCTGATTGCTGGGTGATGTTTGTTACGACAGCCTAACCTTGTCCTGACTGATACATATTCCCCAACATGTACAGCTGGCCCTTACAGACAAGGCAGGGCCCCCAGGGGGAACTTCAGGTCCAGTTTTGAACGGGCAAATGAGGACGAGCAGTGAGTGGGCTCTAACAGGTGACTCTGATGACAGCTCTCCCACGTTTAAGATCCTTCCATGGCTCCCCACGGCCCTGAGCACAAAACCTTCTCCCGATCTGCTCCTGCTAACACATCCAGCCTCACTTCCGCCACTTTGGGGCTTTGCACTCTCTGTGCCAGCTCCAAGGGACGGCATCAGGTGGGCACTCCCATGCTCCCAGACTCTGGATGTCTGCTTAGAGCACCCTCCCTCCCACCTCTCCTCTCCTCTCCTCTCCACCCACCACCACCATCCCTCACCTGGATACACCCTCTGCAGCCTCCAGATTCAATGCTGTTTCTGAAGCTCCTTCTCCAAACCCCGACGTGGGGCTCTCAACTCACTGAGGCATCATGGCCTGTCTGCTTGTCTGCCGGGCTCCCTAGACGATGCCTTTACCTTCCCTATGCCTCACCCACTGTTTAACACGTAAACACCCAATAAAAGTTTATTTTATTAAAAAAGAAACAAAGAAGGAAGGGAGGAGGAAAGGCAACCAGGGGACCAACAAGACCTTTGACTCACCGGTACTGCTCTTTGGCCTGCATGATGACAAAGTCCCACTTGTAGTTAATTTTTTTGTTCAAGAAATTATAATTTTCCTAGAGGAGGAAAACAAAATGAGAACACTGAGCCCCACAACCTATGCTGTGTGCAGAGGGCAGGAAGCCTTAAGTCAACGACGAGACCCAGCCAAACGGTCTCTCAGCCCAGCTGTGCAAAGGCAGTCATTCAAAGGGTAGCACCGAATTCTCGACAAGCCTTCACAACAGAAGCCACAAGTTGGCTTGGTTTTTTTTTTTTTTTAATAAATGTATCCCAAATCTGATAAGGAAGAGTGGGGTAGTGTGGAGGAGAATGTGGGAACTTAATATTCAACAACAGAGCACAACAAATTCACAAAGCTAAGCCCTAACATTGGTGTGATGCTGGCTTTCTGAAAACATGTCTGTAAAAAGCAAAAAAACAGCAAGATTGTTGCTGTCTGCCCAGAAATCTAGCCTTTTGAGGGTTAGGGTGTGTTCTCTGAGAAATATAACTCATCCTGCCTCAAACAAAAGTCTGCACTCTTGTTTTCCCATCTCAAACTCAAGTTAAATTTGTCCATCCTGTAATATGCATTATCACACATATTAATTAAGTCCTATTATTTTGGGACAGCAGAAGGAAAGTGGCAGCTACTGTGTGCCCAGTAGTTACTGAGGCAAGGGCTTACGTTACAGCAGGAGAAACTGAACCTCAACATGGAGGAGAATTTACTTCAGCCAGCTGCTTCTAAATATATGGATGGATGAGGGATGGATGGATGGATGGATGAGGGATGGATGAGGGATGGATGGATGGATGAGGGATGGAAGGATGAGGGATGGATGGATGAGGGATGGATGGATGGATGGATGAGGGATGGATAGATGAGGGATGGATGGAGGGATGGATGGATGAGGGATGGATGGATGAGGGATGGATGGATGGATGGATGGATGAGACATGGATGGATGAGGGATGGATGGATGGATGAGGGATGGATGGATGGATGAGGGATGGATGGATGGATGGATGAGGAATGGATGGATGAGGGATGGATGGATAAGGGATGGATGGATGGATGGATGATGGATGGATGGATGAGGGATGGATGGATGGATGGATGAGACATGGATGGATGAGGGATGGAGGGATGGATGGACGATGAGGGTACATATGAATCGATTAATGGGGGGAACAGGGGAAAACATCTCAAGACTAGATTCCACTCAATTATAAGAACCTATACTTGAAAGCATCTCTATACCTTTTCATATTCTTCTAAAATCCCTTTCTTCTTGATATTTCTCTTGGCCAGATAGATGGCTGGAAAAGAAGACAATGACATTTTCCATCATCATCATATTTCAAAACCCCTCTATGCGTGAGACTGCTGTGCTCAGCTTAGTGAAGAGAACACTCAGCACACCCAGTCCCTCCCCTGGGAATCACTCCTAATACAGAGGAGAACTGACATAAAGGTGGTGATGACAGCAAGACAAATGTCACCAAAATGCAGCAAGTAAATAAGCAGCATGGTAAGCCCTCCCCAAGGCACAGGAGGAGGGGCGGAGTTTTACCATAGTCTGTGTCTTCAGCCGGCCACTGCTGGGTGGGCCAGAAATACGGTGTCTACAAGAGAAACCAGGGAACCAGGCTTACACACTGGGCTGTGAACACCTGGCCCCCAGCCCTCTAGCTTAAAACATAAAGCTGCTCCCTCCACTGTTTCTAAAGATCTGTGAGGATGTGAAGCCAACCAATCATCTTTTCAGATGACACTAACCCCCTGTTAACACCCAAGGTCAAGGCCAAGGCTCACCTGAAATCGATAGAGGCTGCTGTCAGGCTTGAGAACGAGGTTCTTGGGGTCTTGCAGGGGGTAAATGTAGCCGTACTTGACAATTAAGTTACCCAAGTTCTGTGCCTCTGGGGAGAAGCAGTTGAGACAAGGAAGTTAAGAGCAGGGGGCCAAGGGCAGCAGCTCACGGCCCCGCCCCCACAGAGCACCCCAAACTCAGGGCAGGTACCCCCATCCTAACAGCACTTCAGCCAAGAAGTGGGGACAGTGGTTCCTGAACTTAGCTGTGGACAGGTATCAGCTGGGTAGCCAAGGCTAAAAGGAGGGTCCCCCAGCCCAACCCCCGAATGACAACTCAGTAAGTCTGGAGGGCAGTCAGTGACCCCAGTGTTGACGGTGCCACAGGTCATCCACTGCAGGCGTTTGGGGTGACAGGTGGGGAAATCCTGGAGGAGCATCGCTGGGCCCTTTGGGTCTGCAGAAGTCCAGAGGAGCAGGGAGAGAACATCTCTGCTTGACCAACAGACACCTCTTCATCCCGAGAGGGGCAGGAAGGTGAGGCTGTGTTTATGGTCAACTTCTATTGCAAGCTCAGCTCTGTCTGCACCCTGGGTCCAGATCCCCGGCTCCTCCCCATGTCCCTTCAATTCCCACCCCCCTCCAGTCTGCTCAGAAACACAGTCTTGGTTCTGGATTTGCACCGATTAAAGGAAAACTTTCCTGGTTCATTCTCAGAGGCACCAGTGAGAGCAGGTGTCTTTCTACTATCAAGAGAGAATCCCAGCCCTCCCATCCTGCAGGCCCAACGACCCAACCCACATCCTATCCCACAGCTCAGCCTCCCAGGAGCGGGGAGGCTTCCTCCCCACCCTCCCTCCTCATATCTCCCTCCCTCTATCAGAGACCAGACCCTCGTACCAACAACCTTTTCGCTAGTGGCAAGTCAGGTCCCCGAGTCTTTCTGCTCCAATCCATCCTTCAGACTTCTACCTAACATCCCAGCTTAAAGCTGATGACTGTACACACCGCCACGCTGCAAAACCCTCCATGGGTTACACTGCCTCTCTCCCAGATAAAATTTGGAATCCAAGAATGTACCAGGTGCACCCCACCCGTCCACTGCCCTGCACACCCAGCTGAAGTCACTACTCCCCATCTCCCGTTACCACTCCATTCCTCGTTCATTCCATGTTTACGTCTTTGCTAATTTCCCCGCTGGGAAGACAGACCCTCTGAGCTTCCCTCCAGGATTCACAGGCATCACTTGTTTCGGGACCAAGGGTACGTATGCATCACCCCCTCCAGGAAGTCCTTCTTGATTACCCATGAAGTTCTCATCTCTCCAATTAAAATGTCAATTCCTCAGAGACGCGGGCTGAGCCCCCCGTTTAGCTTCTACCCTCCAGAGATGCCCCCAGGGTGACGCGCATACAGCAGCCCTTGGTCTCGGAGGAAAAGACGAGCTCTCACCCAGACTGGAGACCCACAGCCGCTGGGCGATCCACTGGAGAACATCACTCCCTGCAAAGCAGAAGCATTTGGCCACCGTCAGAGCCTCCCCGACCTCCATGCCCTCCTCCACACGGTTGCCCAGCTGGCCTCCTCCCTGTTCAGCTGTGATCTCATCCTTCTTCTGCTCAAAAGCTTCAGGGATGCCCCCCCACTTCCCCCAACAAAGTTCAGTCCGAACCCTGCAGCCCATAATTCAGGGCCGTCCATGATCTGACTCTGGCCAGATTTCCAGCCTAACGTCCCCTACACCCTTCGGGCTTCACCTCTCTTGTGATACTTGTTCTCTTTCCTTACAATAATTGGTGCCTGGACTGTCATTCACCGAGCAGGAAGTAAACAGACTAAGACTTAACAATGAAAAAAAAAACAAAACACCAGACCCAAAGCAAGCTGTTCGTGGAACTCTGGATGGAGCCTGGACCCAGGGGAGTAAATCAGAGCCAGGGGTGAGAGGGGAAAGGGGTGCGCCAAGGGCAGGGCTGGTTCTCCCACACCCCCAAGTTCCCAGGCAGAACTCTGAGGGGTCAGAGAATTCTAAATCCAAACCTGGCTTTCCAGGTCATTGTAAAGACGCTTTTGTCAAAGCAGGAAGATGAGACACTTTTTTAGGAACACCTTGTGGGTTGATTTACAACTTCAGACCATGGAACGCGGGCTCCGTGTGCCCTCTCGCCCTGGGCCCTGCGAGGCCGAGGGGCTGGCCTGGGAACAACGCAGACTGCAGGCCGGCGTGGAAGAAATCAGGGGAGGCACACGGGGACGAGATCAGGAGGGGATGTGCACCCCTCCGCCCCTAACAAGTGTTCAGATTGATCTAAGGGCCAAGGAAAGCCGGGTCCCACCAAGTCCAGAGCTGACGCAGGACCCCAGGGAAGCTGCGGCCTCCTCCTCGGCCCGGGCCCTCCGGCCCGATCGGGAGAACACACTCCTCATAGGAGGCGGGCGGGATCATCTCAGGAGAAGGATGCACCCCAACTCCGACGTCATCTTGCAAATGCCAACAACTATATTTTCCAGCCACCCCGGCCTGCTTTCCAGAGGCCAAGCTGGGTCCCCTGCCTGCGTGGAAACCGGCCCACGAAACACACCAAGGAGGAGGGTCAGGGTCTGAAACCCCGCTGCCTGTGTCCTTGTAGCTGGACTGTCGCAAAGGACACTTCCTCGCTTGCTTGGGGGTGGCGAAGGGGCGTTTCTTCTGACGCCCGCGGAGGGGTGGGAGGGCTTAGGGCCCCTCCCCCACTCTCTGGGCTGAAGGCGCTGCCCGCAGCGTGTCTGGGGGTGGACCCCCTGTACCTGCCCTTTCTGCGCACGCCCCGGGCCACAGATATCCAGCTATCAGCTCTCTGCACCCACGTGCCCACCGCAATGGCTTTCAGAGGCTCCCCTGTGGCTCCTGGCTTTAGTCGGCGCTTTGCTTATTCAAAAGCAAAATTCTTCACCTAAACCCCTACGTAAAAATCCCAGGACTGGGGCCTCCCTGGTGGCGCAGTGGTTGAGAGTCCGCCTGCGGATGCAGGGGATACGGGTTCGTGCCCCGGTCTGGGAGGATCCCATATGCAGCGGAGCGGCTGGGCCCGTGAGCCATGGCCGCTGGGCCTGCGCGTCCGGAGCCTGTGCTCCGCAATGGGAGAGGCCACTACAGTGAGAGGCCCGCGTACCGCAAAAAAAAAAAAAAAAAAAAAAAAAAAAAAAAAATCCCAGGACTGGGTGTTTTAGACTTTCCACCCCAAGTCTCTACACGGTGGTGTGCAGACCAGGAAAGAGAGCCCCCGGCCGAGAGCAGACAGGTTAGCGCTCCCCACCAAGGGGCTGAAGGTTTTCTCATCCACTTGACCGCTTCCTGAAATAGATCGAATGAGATTACGGGCCCCCCCACGGTGTCCGCCAAGTGATGTGTGCTGACAGCACCACAGGCTGCTCAGAGCCCACGTGGGCCACCGTCGTCCCCTTAAGTCCTGAGTCACCTGCCCTCTGAGGAGTCGGGTGGCACTGATCCAGTTTGCTTTGATTAGTGCCGATACTGCAGGACAGGGCTCCTCCTGGGTTCCGGCTGCAGCTGGGACCAGGGGCCCCATGTGCCAGGAAGGAAAGCAGCTTGCAAACCCGGACGGGGGATGAGAGCATGGACGCTGGAGCGGTGTAGCCGGGCTCAAGCCCACGCTCAGCCCTGGATGCGTTTAGTGACCTGGGGACAAGATGCTGGAACTCTGCGTCTCCGTGTCCCCGGCTGCAAGAAAGGGCTGGGGGGGGTCACATCTCTCCCTACGCTCATCGTGGGGGACACAGTGCGGGACACTGCCAGCTATGGGCCCCGTGGAGCGTCACTGAGCACCGGCCATGTGCACACTAGAGCCTTGTCTGGTTCCTGCGGGCATCTCCTGGGGCAGGGATCACTACTTCTTCACTACAGCAAAAAAAAAAAAAAAAAAAAATGAAAAGGCACCCAAAGGATTCAATCCCAGGGTGCCTGACTCAACGTCCAGCGCCCTTTGGACAGTTCGAGACCAGGATGGATTCATGCACTCGATAAATTTTTATTAAACTTGCACCCTGACCCCCAGCTGCCCTAAGCGTAGGGGTTACTCAGATGAGCTAAACGAGATCTCTCCCCTCGAGGGTTGCCCAATCCAGTGGAGAATTCAACCAGAATTCTGACGACCTGGAACCGAGAGGGGGTGGGGTCAGGGGTCAGAGACAGCCTGCAACGTCTTGGGGCGCCCAGGCTCCTCTGGGCCCTATTCTTTCCCAAGTCTAGACCATTGGAGTTTTCTTTTCTTCTGTGAGCTAGCCTGTCGCATGCCAACCCCTTCCTCTACTGCTCCCACCAGCCAGAGCTGGCCTCCTGTCGCTCACACTCAGGGAACCCAAGAGATGCTGCGCTGGCTGGGACATGCCTCCTTCCGGCCGGCTTGCCTCTGCAGAGACCCCAGTACCTCGAGTGACAAATACTCAGGTCATGGATGGGGTCAAGAGTGAGGGCTCACAGGGGGCTCAGCACAGCGCGAGTCCCAGGCACGCGCTCTGAGAAGCTGCCCCCCTCTGCCAACAGCACGACTCGGTGGAAAAGGGACTCTTTACTGCAAAACCAAAATCACAAAACAAACGCAACGCACGGATCAAAATGCATTCTCATTTGGGGGTCCAGCCCCTTCTGCCGATATCCTGAAATGACGCCCTTTATCCCACCCCCAGAGAAAGGAGACTAAGGTGCCCTGCCTTTGGGGGAGTCAAGAAGGGTCTGAATGTTAATTAGAAGACAGGGAAGGATGGAGAAAACAAAGGCCAATTCTTTTTTTTTTTTTCCTTTGGCCAAATAGTATTTTTTTCTGCTACTTGATTTTATTAAAACAAATCAAACAAGACAATCAAATAAAAAACAACAGTAAAGGTTTTTTAAATGACCTCCTGGGGAGGAGGAATGGCTTCACAAGGTGACCTACTAGATCCTTTTCTCTTTCCTTTCTGACTCCTTGCCCAGAAGGAGCCTGTGGTGCATGAATCGGCAAGTAAGCAGTAAGTATATTCAGCTGTGTGGGCCACGTTACGGTCTCTGCACAGCTATTTAACTCTGCCATTGCAGAGTAAAAGCAGCCACAGACAATACATAATTGAGGACGTGTATCTGTTCCAATAAAACTTTATTCACACATACAGAACCCGGGGCGCATTTGGCCCATGAGCTATAGTGTGCCAACCTCTGTGTACGGTCTGTTCCAGGCCAAGACCAAATCACAAGATACATTACCCGTCATGGCGTGAGGGACGCTGATGACCGTGACCTTCTGGTTCTGCATTCTGACCCCCATCTCTGGGTCCTGCATGTCCTTGACGAGGGCTTCAATCTGCAAGACAGAACCGCCAAAGCTGGCTAAGCAGAACCATCTCGAAGGCTGAGTGAGGCCCTTCTGGCAGCACCGAGGGAGCAAAAAGGACCACAGGGCACTTATAACCAGGAGCCCACTGCCTAGATGGGCAGTGCGCAGCTGTCAGGCAACCAGAACTAAACGCGCGCATCGGAGGCACAAACACCTCCCCAGGTGTGAGAGCTCGGACGGATTCATTCTGACAAGGAGATGCTGCAGAGGCTTTTAGGAGAAGATGGGACTTAGCAAAAAAGGGTTTTGTTGGATAGAAAGTGAGAGAGAGCTACAAGGCACGGGAGAACGACAGTGCCCAGGGTGGGAGCGGGACGGGGGTAGGGGAGGGGCCAGGTCTCAGGGGGCCTCGGATGCCCCCTCCCCCCACAGAGGGTGGGCTCTGTCCCAGCAGCTCTGGCTGGAGAGCAGTGTCATCGGGCCCGCACCTGAGAGAGGCGCATCGAAGCATGAAGAAACCCGCCCCAACAGAGAAAAGCAGGGGCCTGTTCAACACTATTGCGATGGTCCGGGCACAAGATGATGGGGCTTCCACCCCTCCCACTTCCGCCCCTCCGTCTGTCCTCAGCAGGGCAGCCCATGCGAGACTTTCAATTATTTTAGGCTGTATCTCTCCACCGCTTGAAACTCCGCAAGGGCCATTCCACTCAGTCAGTGGCCAAGTTCTCCTACTGGTCTACATGGCTGGGATCACTTCCCCCCCGACTCTTCCCCTAATAGGCTCAGGAGCCACACCCAGCTGCATCCTACTTCGTGCTGCAACCGCGAACTCCCTCCAGCCCCCGGCATTCCTATAGCACTCACCTTCCAACGTACGAAATAATCTACCTGCTAATTATAACGTTTGCCATGTGTCTCCCTCGCTCCTAGAAAGTAAGGTCTTCAAGAGCAAATCTTTTTTTTTTTTTTTAATTTTTTGGCCGCGCTGCACAGCATGTGAGTTCTTAGTTCCCTGACCAGGGATCAAACCTGTGTCCCCTGCCGCAGAAGCACAGAATCTTGACCACTGGACCGCCAGGGAAGTCCCGAGGGCAAATCTTTTGTCTGTTGCTGTTTGCTGCTGTATTCTGACTGCCTGGAACAGCGCCCAGCACATGGACAGTACCCAGTAAACAGCCGGCGCATGAATTAATAAATAAATAAAGGCAGGGGCAGAGAAGATGATAAGAAGGCATGGCTTTTAGAGCCCTTGTTCTGACTCTAATTACCTAGAATTAACTGTACATACGAGTGACTGACTGGTTCAGTAAGGGTGGCGAAGAATCACGGCAAAGTTTATAACTTATACGATCGGAATTGCCAGTTACCAAAATAGAAATGTCAAAAGGAGGAGCACTTTGGGAGAGCAAACACTTTTGCTTTTGGAATGCTGACTGTGAAGGGCTGCTGAGATAGCCACAACATCTGGAAGGTGATTGGAAACGAATGTCCCAACTTCAAAGGACACGACGGTCAGAGATCAGAACTCGATTCACGAACATCGACGAGAGAGTTGACACCAGAGAGAATCCATGAACCATCGGAAGAAGCTGAACTGCAGGAAGACACCCACAAGGACAGCCCTGATTGTCTTTAGAGTATTTTTTTTAACATTGACGAATACAAAATATTTTTCCACTTGAAAAAATTAATAGGAGTAAAATTAACTGAAGGATATTTTAAAACAAACTGGATGGGTTGGCACAATTGAAAAAAGACACCCAAGCACTTCTCTGGCCAATGCTGATGACAGGCATCGACAAAGCCTCACATGCAGACGCTTCAAAGTTCATGCTCCTCCAGGAAACTCCTCGCGAGGGGGATACCGTGCACACCCCCAGCCCCCCAGGTGCTTGCAAATGATCAGTCCGTCATTCAACAGCCAGGCAGCCATGGTGGACTCAGGGAACCAAAGATAAAGAGATCTGGTCCCTGAGCTTAAGGAGTTCACCGTCTAGTGCAAGGATATTACAGGACGACATGGGAAGTACAGTGACCAGGGTGAGGCCATGGTGTCCTGACAACACACCTGTGCCAGGCAGGAGGTGGCCGGGAGAGGCACTCCTGGAGTGGTCATAAAAAGACAAATAGGAATTAGGATGCAGAAAGGGCAAAGGATGGCAGGCGAGGACCCTAAGGCTCAGTGAGCAGCAAAAACAGAAACACAAAATACGAACGAGTAAGTGGAAACAATCACCTCTCCTGTCCTCCTCCGGCTGGAAGCCCTCTCCTGAGGTCAGGGCAGCTGCGCACGGCTGGACAGATGCTCATGGAGGGTCGCCCCTCACACCCAACCTGTCCACATCCCAACCACGACCCAAAGCAAAATGGCTCACTGAGCCACTGCTTCCCCCAGTTTAACTAGCTTGGTTACATGATCCTTTTTCTCCTGCTGTTTCATAAAATAACTCATCCTCAAACTGTACAGCCCTTTACAATTTCCAAAGTCCTTTTAGAGTTTGCGTGTGCTTGTGGCCCAAAGAAAAGGAACCCAAGATTTTCATGACCGTTTCAGTTCTCTCCTAACTGCAGGAGTCCACTCAACCTCTCTGAATTCCCTTCCACTACCATAAAATGACAGTATATTCGCAATTGATAGCGTTTTGTTACCTCTTAGAATCTAAGTAATTGTGTAAAAATGTTTTGTAAGGGGCTTCCCTAGTGGCGCAGTGGTTGAGAGTCCGCCTGCCGATGCAGGGGATGCGGGTTCGTGCCCCGGTCCAGGAAGATCCCACATGCCGCGGAGCGGCTGGGCCCGTGAGCCATGGCCGCTGAGCCTGCGCGTCCGGAGCCTGTGCTCCACAATGGGAGGGGCCACAACAGTGAGAGGCCCGCGTGCCGCAAAAAAAAAAAAAAAATGCTTTGTAAGGACTGATATATAAAGATATATAAGCATAAAGATATATACTTTATGAGGAGAGATTTGTTAGTGTTTGTGGGTTAGAATCATTAACATCAGTAGTGTTCGTCTACTCAGTGCATCTTTAAAATTTTGCATGCAGAGCTGATGCCTGGGAATAAAAACCCTGCTCTACCAATCATCCAAATATAGATATTTATTGAGCATGTATTAGGTGCCCAGCCCTGGCAGGGGGGTTGGTACAGTAAAGTAAAAGACAGCCTCCCAGTCCTCAGAGAGTTGGGAAGATATTGGTATGAAGATAAACAAATGAACTACGATAAACACTAGGGTTCTGGGTGCGAAGAAAGTTCAGTTCAAATCCCCCTCCAATGAGTACGCGAGGTAAATCACTAAACTTCACTAAGGCTCATCCTCTGTAAAGCAGAGATGAGCACAGTACCTACATCATCAGACGGATGTTGTGAAGATCAAAGGAGATGAAGCATTGAAAGCACCTAATACCATGCTATGCACAGAGAATTTATTAGACATCAACTGCAGACTGAATTATGCACCAAAAAATAGGGAAAGCAGTGATGGGAGTAAGAGCCGGGAGAAGAAGAGGATGGCTGAGATGATCCCCAAAAATCACACACAGAGAGTGAGAAGGAGTCTCCCGGCCGGCCGCTGTACTGCAAGGGACGGATGGTGCAAGGGGCCCCGCACTGCCTGACGCAGGAAAGTGAAAGGCTGAGCTTGGAACCCTCGGGCACGGTTGGTGGGAATGCAAAATGTATGCAGGTTCCTCCCAAAATGAAAAATAGAACTGAGACAGGCTGGGACCTGGGGCCCTTTGCTGCAGCGCCCGCACCTGGACACACGTCGCCTCAAGCAACAAAATACAAAGAAACTATAAGGGATGAAAAATGCGCGCATGCCCAGTTGGGGCAAATTCTGGACAAGATACAAAAAAGGCCCAAAGAACCCAACTGCCACTTCCGAAGAGCCGGGAGCAACAGCAGGGTGCTGTGCAGGCCCCCTGCACTCAACACCACCAAGGGGTGGGCAAAACATGTCAGCCACCACTCCTTCCCGACCCCCGGACGCACCCCTACCCCACCCCATGTAAGGAGCCAGCTGCTCCCTGCCTCAGCGAGCGAGCAAGGGGACCTGTTACTTGTTCTCGGTCCCCCCTGCTGCAGCAGGGGCCCCAGTAAAGCCTCGCCTGAATTTCTTGTCTGGCCTCTAGTGAATTTCTATTGCTCAAGGAGGCCAAGAACCCTGGTCAGCGACAGAACCACCAGATAATCCAGCAATCCTAATTCTGGGTATTTATCGAAAAGAATCAAAATCAGGATCTCGAAGAGATATGAACACTCCCAGGTCCACAGCAGCACCATGGTCAACAGCCAAGATGTGGAACCACCTGAGTGTCCACTGGTGGATGAACAGGTCAAGAAAATGTGGCACATCCAGGGATTATTACTCAGCCCTAAAGAAAGGAAGGAAATTCTGGAATCTACGACAGCCTGGATGAACCTGAAGGACGTTATGCTAAGTGAATAAGCCAGTCTCGGAAGGACTGCACGATTCCACTACCTAAAATCGGCTAATTCACAGAACCAGTGGTAGGGCAGTTGCCAGGGCCTGGGGGAGGGGGAGACGGGGAGATGCAATCACTGGGCATGAGGTTACAGTCAAGAAGATAAAGTAAGTTCTAGAAACCTGCCCTGCAATATTGTTTCTATAATTAACAACATTGTGAATTATACACTTAAAAAAAATGTAGGAGGGTAGTTTCTTGTGTGATGTGTTCTCACCACAATAAAACAGAATTTTTTTTTAAAAAGAGAGAGAGAGAGAGAGAGAGAGATGGCCAGGCTGTGCTGGAGGTGAAAGGTCATGCAGGGAGCCCTGAACTGGAGACACTCCACCCGCCACCCCGGAGGCTGGCAGGCCCCCCCACGTCCTCAGGGCGGGAGGGGGGGGACACACGACGCCCTAGGTCAGCACCAAGGGCTGGGCTGTCCTATTTCCACCTGCTGCTAAACCAGCACCGGCAGCAGAACCACAATCCTGAGAAGCGGCCGAGATCAGGGGCAAGGTCACAGCCGCTCCGGGCCCAGCGCCGGCCCCTCAGCTGCCCGC